>NC_045648.1:17914498-18516873 GCF_009829145.1 Chiroxiphia lanceolata
TTGCTTATTCCTCTGGGAAGCTGCAGGATTAGAGGCATTGGATGAGCCCAGGAAAAGCCACAGATCCAGTTTCAGCTTCCTTATGGGCTCATAATCCATAACCACCCATAGAACTGCTGAAGACTGCAGGTGAAATCCTGGCTCCAGCAAAGTCAGTGATTAAATTTTCATGAATTTAGTCCACTGAAATTCCACTGAAGCTTTGGCTCCACAAAACAGTTGATCTAATTGTGAAGTATTTCTTACTAGATCAAAAATGTCAAAACCCCATGACAACAAACTGAACTGAGACAAACAAACCTGGTATACTTGGTATTAGTTCAGGCCATAGGTGTGCTCCAGAAGTTTCTGATGAAGAGAGTGAAGTCTGCCCTCCAAAATACCACATACAAGTGACACTGTGTGTCTCATTCACACTGAACCCATACTGTCCAGCAATGTAACATCCAAATGGTTTTTTAATGTTCACAAAACTGTTATCTGTGCTTTTATGACAAAGAAGTTGTAAGACCACCTATGTAAGAGGACTGAACAATTGAGCTTTGTGTCCAAAGGCATCGATGCTGATCTACACCATCCTCCCTCACAGAACAGCCCCACCCAAGAAGTCTTAATAAGAACGTCTGTCACACTGCACAGTCTGCCCACTTCAAGTTAATTTTTGATCTCTGTCTTTGATTTTCCCTCTGTCTTTGTTCTGTTAGTGCTTCAGCACTCAAGGAACCCATTTCTCTGACATTATAATAGTTTTGGACTGTAATTCCCTTTAGGTTCTGCTGCAGCATCACTGAACTCTTACCAAACAGCCTCATTTGTAAAATCTGACTTCAGAATCCATTATTCTAATGCCTGTCTGCACTGCCAAGAACATTTGACACAGCTTTGGGAACAGACCAGATGCAATACCTATGGATCCATCTCCTCAAGGAAGGGAGATAACCCTCAAGCTCAAAGCAGGACTACCAGGAAAATAGATGCAAGAGTTGTGATGAGAATATAAACACCAGAAGTGTGTCCAAGCTCAGCAGGTATGTTACAGAGCATACCTACACTTCATCTGGCTTCAAATTGCTCCTTTTGCAGGCAATAAAATTACTGCAGAAATACCAGAGAATAAACTGAGTTAACACCCCATTAAATACAACAGACTTCCAATTGAAGGTAAGGACGTGCCCAGATTAAGCTACCCCAGTACAGACTGGCCCAGGGGTAAAATACATCACTTCTACTGACTTATGGGCTGAAAGAAAGCAAAGAAAAAACTGACATGAATTTCTACAAGGTAAGAAAGGATTTGTTCTTTGAAGCATGCTTAAACAGCACAATGTATTCTTCCATAAACATTCCTTCTGCAGTTGGTCGCACACCCCAAGGGAGAAAGCCAGGAATTTGTTCTTTTGTGTATTTTCTTTTATCAGTAACATGATCTTGGCCCCTCACCCCTCTCCCCCAGATTAAACAGTCTTGATTTTATCCCTTCAGTTTGTTTTGTCAGCATCTGGTTTGGAAACTGGTACCAGAGAGAATGGGAACTGTTGCTGGGTTCATTTGTTGCCCCTGTTTCACAGAAAAAACCCCACAATTTAAAACACTTACTTCCATAGTTTTGCCTTTTCTAAACACTTCAATTGCAGCAGTTGTGGGCCCCGTCCAAATTCACTACTCCTCCAGTGACATTTGTAAAAAATAAAACTTTCTCTATAAGAAAAATCTTTGCTGGCAGAGGCACTCAGTCAGTTTTAGCTGGTTTTGAGACAGCTCAGCACAAAGGAATAGGGCAAGAGAGAGGGAAAGAAAGGCAGGACAGGAAAACATACAGATAAGGGCAACAGCACATAGTCAGGAGTTAGATTTTGATTGTCATGTATTTACTGACAGCCCTGGGTGCTGAAAAGGAGATAATTCTCTGCAGTCTGTGCTCCCACATCATTTCAGTGTGCAGTTTCATGAAATGGTGAACCAAAATGCAAGCAAGATACCTCCAGAAAGGAGTTCCTGCTTCTCTTCTTCTATCCTCTACTTACTTCACACAAACCCAAGCGCTTGCCAGACCTCAATAGGGGCTCAGCCAGTTCACAAAATACAGAAAATTTTCACACACACAAAAAGCTGGGTAGTTTTCTATTATTTTTGTGTGTTAGTGAAGCTCAGAGTTGGGCAGGGGTGCTCCTGGCTGGAGTAAGAGCATGGGGAAGCAGCTCCCACCACACTGTACATGCTCTAGCTCCAGAGAGCTGGCAGTGCTGGTTAGGTGTGAAGCTGCTGCAGGCTCACAACTCAAAAACCAGCTCTGCAAAGACATGGTACTATGTAAATACCAACAGCTGCAAAGCTTCCATGACATGGATTTATGTATCCACAGCTCCTGCTGGTTCAGAAGCAGAAGTCGGCTGTGCCAATTGTACATTTCAGCCAACACACAGAGTCAGCCTTAGCCAACCAAAAACCTTCATCACAGCCCTTCCTGGCTGTCAGAACGACAACTTCAAACACAAGCAAGCTCAGTTCATGTTTTAGATGCTGCACCAGTGTTCCCTTGTAACACAGGAATATTTGCTGTACCACTTCCACCCTGACCAGCTCCCAGAGTGTGGTAGGAAAACAGTAACATATCCACATGAAACAAAGCTAGAAAGTTATTAAAAAAACCCAAACACCAAAACCCCACGAAACTGCCATTTGCCTAGAACAAAACCAGGGAGCTGACTTAAGCTTTCACATGCAGCAGCTCTGGCCCACACTGACAGGCTTTTTCTCACTCTCACTCTGAGATACCATGGAGATACCAAGATGGATCATCAGAGGGCACTGCTTTCCCCAGCAGAAAATGGGTTCTTTTCCTTACATGGATGGAGATTTCAGACATCTGGAAATGCACATTTACCATGTTAACTGTGAAATCCTGAAACTAGGGTGCAGCTGGAATTCCATTTTCACATTTGCTATTTTTCCTCCTCGAAAGCACTTCAAGAATGTATGGAATTTGCAGGCCTGAATTCAAACTTACTGAGGCTGAAAACTCAACCATTTCTGCACTGGCATTAGGTGAATATGAACCTCAACAATAAAGGCAAACTCTATTCCTGTATCCTCTTATTCCTTCTGCCTTTACCCTACAAAGTCCCTTAACAGATTTTTAATGGGGTGAAGGTAGAATGTAATTCTTATACACCTCTTTCAGAAAAAAATGGGTTGCAAACAGAATCTGACTCTGCATTTACATATGCCAGAACTACTCATTATTAATGACAGTAAGCAAAAGAAAACTTAAGCCCTTCCACCTGCACATCAAGTCCATAGCATCTGTTTGAAAGCCCTGTGCCAGTACACAGCAATATTTCTTTTACAGAGGCAGTAAAAGTGCTTTAAGAGAAGGGTAAAAGTGTTTTAAGAGAACAATCCCTGGGAGGACCAAGTAAATCCCCTCCATAATCCCTACTTAAACACAAGGAACACAGCCTGTGTGCTGCTGTTTCAAGGCATATACACCATTCATGCTGAAAGCACCACAGTCCTTTCCAGGGAAGGTGTTAATTTTCCAGAGGTTTTCACTCTCCTGGACTCAGCCATCCCATGCTCCTGATAAACTTCCTGCATCTCTGCCCCCAGCCCAAGCAGTTGACTTCTCCTCCTCCAATATTCAAGAAACAAAAGCAACTTGGGCAGTGTCACTGAGGAGAAGAAATTTCCTCTGAGAAGAATTATAATACTGATACAGTTGTTAACATCCATTTTGAAGGGTGAGCAGTTGAAACTGTATTTATAAGGCCTCATATTGCAGCAAGGGATTTCTCTCCAAGTATCCTGGGCTTAAGCAGTTTTTCAAATAAATTAGATGAGGGAATTCTTTCTTGATTAACACTAGAACAAATTTAATAAAACTAAAACTGCCAATATAAGACAGAAAGAGAAATCTCATGGGACTATTATTCCAGAATAAAAACTAGAACTCTCTCTGTTCCCACTCATCCGTGTATTTGGTTGATGTAACATTTTTCTACTCAATTCAAGGAAACCAGATGGATATCTAGCAGCCAAAAATTTGGACAGGCAAAACTCTTCACACCTAAGTTTTTAGAATCCAAATTTATAAAAAAAAATAGATGGATTTCAATGCACATACTTCCAGGGAAAAGTAAAAATGCCTTTCACCTTCCAGAGGATAAGTGACCAAAGTTAAACAAACCTGTAAACAGAATATTTAGCAACTTCAGGAGAGGAACCATTTTATCAATGGGAAAATAAACAGCAGATTCCTTTAGAATCACCTTGTATCTTAGAATAACTTACATTTTTATATCTTCAGACACACAAACCATCAGTGTCTACACAGTTAGCTGTTAAAAAAACCCCAAACCCCCGCATCACAAGAATTACAGGTTTATTAATATAACCCATAAATCAGTTTGTATAAATGCTATTCCTTGTATTACACATAATGGATGTGGCTACTTCACCACACACCAAAATGAATACACACACGTATTCATTTTGCACAGTACATACAAAATCCAGAGATTTTGCAGTTAAGATGGTAAATCGTGAGTATATTTTAAAAAAGTTAAAAAAGCTTTAAAAACCTCACTACTACTAGCAATGAGGAAGAAAGAAGCAGCAAAACTATTCAGGGTTCACAAGCAGAAAGATTCTATGGCAGGAGTAGGGGATAGGCCTCAATGTACTTCTGACTGAAGGATACAATTGAACTGAAGCAGAAGATTAAAAAGACCTAATTTCAGCTTCCAAATACATTATCAACAGGAACCTGCCTGAGAAAAGAGGAAGTGATCTCTTCCTCTTAAGAGCCCAAAGGCCTCAGATCCCCCTAACTTCCCTGGCATGATTATTAATCATCGGGCCAATTGACCAGCTGCAGAGTAAACAGGGGGGAACAAACAGGAACAAACAGCGGAAATATTACAGCACATTGCCTCAAATTGAGCATGAGTTACCACCATCTGCTCCTGGTGCCATGCACAGGGCCACAGGTTAGAAAGGAATTACGTCTTTCTCTTATTATGAGCTTATTGCTGCTTTGCACTTATTTTTTCCTCTGGGTATGCACCTGCTTTGCTGTTACTTTCTCCAACTCTGGACCAGCCAGTGTCACACAGCAGCTTTCTCCAATATAAGCTTTCCCTAATTTCCCTCTGCTTTTAGTATCTTTATCATTACATAATTAGTGTTTAAAAAAAAAAACAACTCCAAGGCATTGTAAATCTAAAGGTATAGTCTGTCCCAGGTAGCAGACAGTACTAAGCCTGTTGGTATAAACAGACCAGGCATTAATTTGGCAATCAAAATAACAAGATGTGAACACAAAAGTAACAAAGACATGGCTGTTTACAGCACTGTGATCTCAGAAGGAGCACCAGTGCAGGCAGAAGTCATCTAAACTCCCCTACAGAGGGCCTACATCAAGTGCAAATGTCATGAGGCTACAGTTTTGCTTCATTCTCAATGAGCAGCAGGGAAGAGATGATAAAAATTCAGTAGGGGAAAAGAAAACCACATAGAGAGCAAGAGGTATGATACAGAAGGTTCTTACAGGAAAACAAAATCAATATGGTGGTGGGAAATTGGGGAGGACAAAGGAAGACAAGGATGCCAAAAGAGGGCTCAGCAAGAGATATGACAAATTTGAAGTTACACAAGTTGGGGAAGGACCCTGACAACCATCAGCTAAAACCAAAGATCTGAGGCTTTCATGACTATAAATAATAACCTAAATTCCTTTGGCTTCTTCAGAGGGAGAGGGGGAGGGGGTACATAATTTCCTTTCAAAGGTTAACATGCAGTTGCCAAAATCTCTGACAAGAGATCGATGTTAGTAATAGTTCTTTTGGAAAATGCAGTTAAAAGTGAATCAGAATGGATTCAACGTTGAACAATTTTAATGAAGCAAGTGTCAAACAACAACATCAACTTCTTAAAAACAAAGGAGCTCCAAAATTTAATTACAAAAACATTGTACAGAAAACTTGGCATCTCAACAATTCCGAACACATTAATCCAGCAAATGGATTCTGTTTTCATATATTTCTCTTAACATTTCTTTAAGTGACAAAAGCATTTTATTCCACTCTTCTCCTTGACACACACTTCATTTTTTACTTCCTTTTTTTAATCAGTCAACACTGAAAAATGTAAACTGAAGTGACACTCTGAAAACACTGGAAAGAAAATCCATTTTATAGGGTTAATCAATGTAAATAACAAGCTTCTTGATGAGACAAAACATCATCTGTCACATCACCAGTGAACAAGAACTTAGTTTTCCCCCAGATGCCTCAGGATGGATAATCCAACTCCCTTCCTCCCTTGTGGGAAAAAGCAAGAGGTTTGTCAGCCCCAGCTAATATCACCTTAAATTTTCTATCCTGTAACACTTGCATGCTGCTCAGCACAGTGATGTCTGAGCAATGTGCCACGAGCCAAGAGCTGCCCTGGGCTTCTGCAGCCACCACCCCTTACTGACAGCATGGATGTGTCACAGCCTGGAACTGCATCCTTCCGTCACCTCACGTGGAATTTCTGGAGTCTTTATGGGATATGACTCCAGGAATTAGGGAGGAAGCCACAGACTTCAGGGTTTTGCAAATCAACTTTTGGCTATGCAGTGCACTTTGGCCACTTTCTACAATAGTCAAACATCACCAGTTCTAAAAAAACAAGATACACACAAGAGATTAAGGTATTGGTGCTTCTTCTGGAGACATCAACAACCTGTAGGATTTACAACGTTCATTAGAGAACCCATTCATGTCAACATCAGCTGGTCTCATCTGTTACAGAAAGCAGAGGTCAATGCAGCAAACTGAGGTTCCTTTTTGTGAAGTCTTGAAAGCAAACAGACGACAGAGAAAGGAGTTTCCTCCCTGAAGGAAGACTTGAATTTACCTGGAAAATCCCTGCTGCTTGGCTACAGCAATAAGCCCAGGAGTCAGCAGAGACCAGGGTATACAATATGTTGACCTGGAGATGGCTTCAGGCCAGCATGAAGTCCATGTGTACAGCACAGGAAGAGAAGAAACTGCTTTTTAATCTTCACAATATTTGTGTAATAGATACATTAAAGTGATGGTGACTGCAACACACTCCAGTAACAAAAGCAACCTCCAATTTACAAAGGGAATTTTAAAAGATGTCTTATGCAGAAGCAAAGAGATTGTCACATGGAAGAAAGAGCATTTCAACCACTACCATAAAGCCCAGAGATGTCCAACAAGTGCTGAGCCAAACCAACAGTCTGACAGGAACCAAAGGGCAGCAAATGTTTTGCATAAGTCAGTGCAGACAGTGGGAGCCTTCAACTTTCACAGGAGGTGTGGTGTAGCTCAGCAAGGTTCCAGACTCAGGCATGCAGAGCTCTACTTGATGCAACTCAAAGGCCATTTAGGTCACACTGGAACATGAAATGCTGAATGCTGCAGGCTCCATGGGCTGTACTTGAACTGTACAAAAGGTGAGAGCACATAGAGGTTGGAGTGCAGAATTCTGTGGGCTGCTATGTGGACCTAGCTGCTAATAGCTTTCTCTGCTCTAATAATTCATGCAAAAATATATGTGCTGCTTCCAGGCACCTGGCTTCCCAGCACTGATTTCAGGAGGGCAGAGAAATAAAAAAAAAAAATGCAATCCACCTGCTCATTTCTCTTTTTAGAGAGAACTGTTCTCCCCATGAGATCATTCTCTCAAGAACAAGGCAGTAACATTAAATTAGACTGAGCCATGTATCAGAGGAAGGGCAAGCTTTGTGGTTTTAGACTAAAACAGAGAATCCTATTTATCCCTGCTGAGAAGAACTAACATTGCACTTTCTATCTTGATTTTCACCGACCTTTGTGATAGTAAAATGCTCTGCAAACATTTTCAAGAGATAACAGGAGACTTTCACAGAAGAGAAGGATGCTATGTGCAAGAGAGGTGCTCAGAGAGAAGGAGGAGAGAGGAAGTGTGTCTCATAGTAGAATCAAGTCACAAAGCATCAGCCACAGCCAGTCCCTAGCAGGGAGCAAACTCACTTTGTAGAAATTGCAGGCTAACACAAAAAAACCCCCAGGATTCTGCTTAGGAAAAGCTTATATAAACATAGCAGGCAGCATAGGACAAGACAGTGCACCAAGGAAGACTCCCTGTTATGGCAGAGAGCACAAGTGCTGCTATCCAGGACTGCAAGAATCAGTGAACCTGATCAAAAGAAAACAAGGAAGGTAACCCCACAGGATAAACATGAAAACAAAATAAAAAAGACACTAGAAGACATCAGGCAATATAACACATCAAAGTTATTACTACAACACGTACGCTGACTTCATTTCACGAGCTGAGATTTCATCTCCACAGCCAGCCAGTCCACAGAACGCAGGCACCCTCACACCCAGCAGAACTCATCAAAAATGTAGATTGCACAAAAGTTGCATGCTCGTAAATGTTCACCCAGAGGACAGTTCCAAGTGTTTAGTGGGCAGTGTCCGTGGCTTCTTAAGACCTTTTAATGCATTGATCTGTTTGTCTCCCCGACAAACCGCACGGGAAGGGCCCAGGACAAACCTGCCATCCTCCCTCCCACCCTAGTCTTTCCCTCATGGCTTCTTATTCCACACTGGCCAAAAAAAATTTGTAAAGCTTCCCCGGGTCACCAGACCTGCAGACAAAACAGAAAATAAGTGTTAGAAGACTACAATCTGCCAGGACTAAACAGGCACTGTGGCGTTATTTTCTGGATGTTTTATGCGAAAACACAACGTTAAGTATAGCAAAGCAGCCTATAGAGACAAAACTGAACTGAGTTTCTGTTTCCATCCAGACTGCTAAATAACAAAACCCTTCCTCCTCTCCCATATGGTGTGTTTGCACAAGGAAGTTTTTACCATGCAGTACAGAAAAACCAAAGTACTCACCAGTTTAGTCATATATTCCCTAAATACAGTGCACTAAGCCACCAAAAAACACCTCAGATCTGTGAAATACAGTTGTTTTCAGGAGTATCATAACACTTTTCTATGGTATTGATTTGTAACGTGTCTCAACCTCAAAGGGACCATTTGGTTGATAGATATGACATTCAGAATTAATATACTTCATATGCATGTTAACTAAGGCACACTGATGATGACAGTTTGGTTTATCATCTGCCAGGTGAACCTTTCTATACAAAGCTTCCTTGTTTTCTAGGGAATCTCTACCATTTTCTAGGTTTGTATCCAACAAAACCCAACCTTCTTCCTTCCAAAATTGTCAGAAAATATAATCACTGCCAAGTGCAAGTCAGTGTGATTAACAGTCCCTATGAATTACTAGATCATTATATTTAGTTACATGCATGTCTTTATATAGTGAAACTAGGTGACTATAAATCACATTTTTAATTACTTTACACTGTTTTGCTAATGAAAAGAGGAAAGGTCTTGGTGGGAAGGGGAAAGTGAAAGGAGTACTATTTTTCAACCTGAAAGTAGAAACAAGAATTACAATTACAGCCAAATCCAGTTTATCCAAGAAAATTATACTTGCATTTTTAGGAACACAGAAAGTGTCCAACATTTAGGAAATATGAAGCCATCTGACAAGAGAATGAAAGTCTAGATTTTAGTAGCCTTGAGATACGATTTCTCTGGCAAGGTGCTTAGAGGACAAATACCCATTTCAGGGCCTAGCACGCCCTTCTAATAACTGATGGATGAGAAACTGCTTTCCCTCTTATCCTTTCTGTAAAACCTCCCCTCCCCCAGTTCTCTTTCTGAGCTTGAGTGCTAATTGAAAACAGTATAGGAAAATGAGGAGGTTGATGAGCTGCTGAAAAATCCCAGACCTGGATCGACAAGCTGTTCCCTTCACAAATAGCAGCAGTAAAGGCACTTCTTTATTCTGCTGGGAGCTCAGTCATCTCTTAGAACTACAGTCCGTTCCATCTGGCTACCCTCTGGAAGGACAATGATCTTCCAGCTTAAGCCACACTATAATGGGAAATGTGTAATTAACTGTTCTACACAGTATCACAAAAGGTCAGAATCAGAAAGGATGAAAAGCCCTGTCTTCATATTTGCAGATGGCACAAGGCAGCTGTATTTGCATTTCTAAACACTATTCAAGACATGTGCAGTAGCTCTCCACATAATAAGTGCCCGAAGAATGCAGGTATGTACTTTGTTAAAACAGAAATGGGCAAACTCCTCGTGGCTGCCTAGTGCTGTGCACCATGGGGAAGTGGGGGAGTAGGAGGTGTGGGAAATGCAAAGCAGCACAGTAATGCAGAAAGACTGGTATTTATTTCTTTGTAGATTTGTTTTTCTACTCTGTTCTCTATTACACTTTCCTAAGCCGTTGAACAGGAACAAAAATACAGAATCTCAATAATAATCTATGCAAAAGCCACATGAAATTAGAGTCTCAGCAAATGCTATGTATAGCCCAAACCATACATCAGTGCTTCATTTACATGTAAACCTTCATAAACAGAAGAGCTGTAGTACAGGTGCTACAGAGCAGGTGGTTGTAGAGGATTTTCAGATTATAACAGTTGAGCTCCCCTGTAACCTCTTGAGACAAATAAAATATCCCTGTAGCCACCAGATTCTACAGTTAATGCTGAATTTTTCTGGTTTACTTCACTTGAGAAAGGAACCTCCCTCTAAATTAGTCACCCTGCTACCATTCTGTCAGTACTTTTACTCACCTCATACAAATACAAAAAGGTTTTGGAGCTAAGGGGAATTTCAGAACCCTTTAATGCCGTTGGATACTTTCAACCCAATTTGACTTTCATTAAGACAACTTGCTCCTGCAGCTTCGAGGAAAAAACCTTTCTGATTGTACAATATGGTGATCAGCACAAGAATCAGCATCAGGACAGGTGCCAGAGGTACAGAGGAGCTGCCAGGAGCAGCCTAAGAGGGAACACTTACCCAGTCACTAGCGCTCCAGCCTGTTCACCACGTCCCGCACTGTGGCAATGAGGTTCTCGTTCTCCTGTGGGTTTGCCAGAATAATACTGTGCAGTCTGTTCATATAGGAATCAATCGTTTCCATCGTGGGTGTTTCCCCGCTACCTATAGTTAAGGCAGTAAAATGAGCCACAGGGTATTTCCATGACCACAGCAATTCCAAAAAGTTCACACTGAGGGTGATTTGTGCCAACACGTGAACTGCTATAGGAGGTGATTTTGCCATGCACCACCTCTTGTGACAGAATCTGTAAAACAATGTCCTCCTAACTCCACAAAGTGAGTAGTCCCAAGGATATGAGGACTAATGAAGCATGGTTCTCTTTGATTTGGGTCTCACGGTTGATTATAACAAACTCTCTCAGCTGGGCATTCATAGTGTCTAAGTGGATTCCCTGGCAGCTGACAATACAGACACAGCCTTTCTTTTAATCAAAGAACTTGCAGGTCCTGTCTTTTTCATAAAACAAGTCAAGTAGAGCAAGGACTGAATGCGTGCCTCACTTTATTAGGAAGAGTAAGAGCAGTAAGAAAATAAATGTCATGTTGAAATAAAGCACCGACACTACGCTTCCCCCCGCGCGCATTTTAAATATTTCATTATCTACTACAACAAAAGCTCAGAAACAGCCAAGAGCACAGAACTATCACAGCAGGCCACGTGTTCTGAGTTCACAACACAGTATACACACAAGCAGTTAAACATAACACGCCAGGCAGTCTTACCTGGCAGTGGGACTCCAGCGAAGCTGGTGGTGAGTGCCTGGCGCAGGGTCTCGAGGTGCTGCTGCAGCACCGTGTTGCGGCTGCGCTCCTGGATCACGTCCACCTCCAGTTTCTCCACGGCCGTTCTCATGCTCTCCACGTGCTTCTGCAGGGCAGCGTTCCTCTCCTCGAACTCCATGTTGGATTTCCGCAGCTGCCGCAGCTCAGCTTCCCGTGCTGTGAACATCCACCCATTCCCAGGGAGTCAAAAAACTATCAAAAACATACCTAGGATGAATGTTCTAGAGTGCTCAACTGATGACTTGCTTGAGTCAACAAGCTGACTCAACGTGCAGCTTTGGTTTATAGGTAAAAAGCATCACATCATAGAGTGCCAATAGTGCCTACAGTAGCACTGGAGTAGACTTAATTTCTAGAGAGACAGACAAATCAGAAAACATTCAAAGCATCAGAATGGAAGTGAATAGGGGAATTGCTTAGGGAGGAAGATGGCAAGACTAATTTCAAATGCATTCAGAATGACAGAGCTTAGCAGCAGTAGTAAGAATCCTACAAACAAGACACCAGTTACAAAAATACTTTTCTACAGGTCATCACGAAAAGTAACTCAATCTGAATTCTGTTCCATCAAGAAAGTCTCCAGGCAAAAAATACTAATATCTTGGGACACATGGCTATGAAAAAAACAGAGTAACAGAAAATGTAGCAGTGGAATCTTCTGCATAGTGGTGTGGGGGGGGATAAAATACTGCTAACCAGCCTGAATCATCATCATGCTATATTTTAGGCGTTTCTTGGAGCTAGCTGATCTTTAAGGTCCCTTCTAATCAAGGCCGCTCTGTAGAACAGCAGATCCAGCTTGGACTGCCTGGAATAAGAGCAAAGGCAGCTTAAGCATCAGAAACATTCTCTAAAAAGACAGACTAGGGAAGACAAATCCAGAAAGAACTGCTTTGCAGCCACTGTGTTCATACAGAGGTAAGATAAAAAGCAGAAACTGTACCCAAGTCATTACCCGACCTGAGATGGGAGAGTGCAAGGACTCTCCAGCCAGGCAACGTCTGGCAAAAACTCTAGAAAAGCAAGGAAAGGATCCTGCAAGAGTCTGACTTACCTTTACTATGATTCAGGAACTCTTCTGTGAAGATTGGAATGTCAAAGACAGACCTCTCCTTTGTATCTGCCTCTTTCTGCAAAAGGAAGAATAATAACATAGCTCAATGGTTTGTTTTCAGCAATTCCTTTAACTGTTTTGATCATGAAAATAGAAGAGCAGGGAGACCAAAAACTGAGGCAGCTAAAAAGCTGTATGGATAAAAGACACATCCAGCTTCTACCAAGACAAGCCAAAGGGTATGTTTCAGCTAAAGATACAGGTTTAATCACAGCCAAATACCATTAACAAGAAATATCATGTAACATACTAAAATACACCCTTTCACCCCAACAAAATTACACATGAGAATGATTCAGTTTTAAAGCTATCTGAATGTATTTATATTTTCCACCATCAACAAACTGACACATTCTGAAACAGTCTGTACAGAAATATCAACAAACAGGAGACAGAGTGAACAAAATGCACAGCAAGTTTCATGATTCTTGGCCTTTCACCACTAAAGCACAAAACCCAAAACACACTTTTAAATCAGGAAATGCTCTATGACTTAGTCAAAAAAGCCCTAAAAAACTCGATTTGACTCAAGGCAAAAAACCCCTACTATAATATACTTCAGTCACCACTTCTGCGTGTCAAAGGGCAATTAATGCTTGCTTTAGCTCCTGCACTGTTATTGGCAAAGCCAAAGCAAATTTGGTTTGATAAACTACAGCAACTACAATCAATCTGTACCTTAACACAGAAACAAAGTTAAGCATGCAAGAATGTCTGTGGAGAACAAAAGCTTTTCAAAACTCTCCAACACCGCGGTTGACAATGAACCACAAACTCATGGCCCAGAACTGCAGCGTTACACATGATTTGGTGTCCAGCAGACAACCTAAATGTTTAACAGCTGAGAAGGGAATTCTGGCCCCTGAGCTCAGAGTATCATATTGGTGTCTGCCACATAAAGGGGCTAGAGGGGGTGAGCTGAATGCCATTTGGCAGTCAACCAACCAGGTACTCTGTCTTTACCTGAAGAGACAGACTGTCAATTGATTGCTTTTAGAGATAAGCTGACTTTTATTGTCTGGTAAAATTACAGCTGAGGAGCTCTGTATTTATTGAGAACTCAAACCTCACTTGGCATGGATCAACTGAAGACACACTAGAAACAGGCAAGACTAGAGGAAGGGTTAACAAACCTCCCCAGCTCTCAGAGGCACAGTAGGGCTTCACTCTGGGTTCCTGATCACACGTGCTTTGCACTGAAGATTTTATACCTGCTGCTACAGGGAAAATGTCCCAAGAGTAATTATTTAGAAATGAGAAGTCATGTACAGAAATGTGAAGAACTTATTCATTTTCTCTGAACGCTCCCTAGATGGCTAGGAATTAATTTCACCCCAAAATCTAGGATCTCAACATTAATGTGCACTAAATGTTGGCAGTTATGAATGTTGGTTAGAACACTTATAGAACATCCATCTGAAACATTCTAATTCATGCTTGCCATTGCTACCTGGATGCAAAGAGGCACCAGCTTGGATCATCACTGGCTCCTAGAGAACAGATGGTGGAGGAGAGAGTACTACAAAGAGAAGAGGGTATTCTATTGGCAGCCCTAGGATACAGATTCTTCAGGTAAAAACCAGGAAATGTTAAGGCCATCAGATGAAACTGTTCAGCTTCCAAAAGGCAACCAAGAAATTCTACCAAACAGAAGCGTGATAATGAAAACCATCAGCACTCTCCCATTGCAGAACACATTACCCAGCATGTAAAAGAGTCTCCTGAGAACTCTCAAGTACCTAAGCCACTCTGAGGTTCACTGAAGATTAAAATCATAAGGCTTTGATTACCTCCTATTGAAGAGGCTCCAGTCTGTTCAGGTTATGTGTCTTTCAGCCATCCCTCAAACCAGAAGAGAACCAAAACTGTTTCCATCATTTGCCTTAAACAAGACTGATATACTTCCAGATTGTCAACAAATGGTTATTAAACCTGAGGTTGAACTCGTAAGGTTCTGGAACAAATCAGACTTGAAGTTCTCAGAGACATGGTGAAATATGGCAAAGAGAAAGCTGAGATTTTGAGGGGTTTAAGCTCATCCTTCCTGGTATGGTCAGGCTACAGACAGTGGAAGGAACAGATATAATAAATATACTACTTCATTAAGTGTTCTCAGAGAAGATGGTTTTCTTATGTGCTCCTACTACAGCAGCCATTTCCCTGTCTTCAAAGGTTGTAGATACCACCAGGCAACACCTGATCTCCTTGACATGTGCAGAAATCTTTGAAATCTTACCACTAAGAAGTGTAACAGTCTGCATGAAGATAGACCTACTTGGAATCAAACAGCTTGAGGAAATAAAAAATACCAGAACAATGGAGAACAATTATCAAGGATTTCAGTCACTGCTGATGACAACGGTTCCAGTGTATACTGCTATATGTTATATGTATGAAACTAGAATTTGGAGGAAGAAAAATGTTCTATTTCATGCCCACAGATGAGCTCATGAGACAGCACATCCATGTTTTTCAAGTCTATATCGATTAAATGTTCTCTCTCATCCTTCCAATACTTTTTAGAGGTCATCTCTATATATACAATGTTTAGAATTACTTTAACAGTGACTCACAGAAACTAAATCATGAACACTGAAGTGGAGCAAGGGGAGGAAAGAGGTTTCCTTGACCTTATTTTCTTATATCCTCTCAAGACATAATTTAATCAGCTCGTACCTACTAATCACAAACAAAGGAACAATAGTCAGTGTGGACAGGAGAAAGCAGCAAGACAACAAAAAGCTCTTGTCTCACTTCCAGCAACAACTTGAGTATGTATTTCAAAAGCAATCCAAGTTTTTTCTGCTTATTCCTGTACAGGACTATAATACTTGACTTCCCTGTACAAAGGATGTGAAAGCATATTAGGTGATAAGCATCTGGGATTTTATAATATAAAGGTGAAAAACACCAAGTAGTCAAAGGCACAGTTTCAGAGAAGCATGTCTAACATGCTGTTAGTTCAACTATGTCATGGTGTTCAACTGTAGCTGAGGAAGCTTATAAGTCCCACAGAGTGAGGAGGACTCCATTTTAACTACATTTATGATGTGAGATACCAGCAATGATGGCTTAAGTGAGAAGGATAAAAGAGATAAGACTCTGAATTTGTAGTTTGCCACCTGTATAATTTAAAGGTTATGCAACAGTCACAGTCAACCTAGAACTTGAAGCCTTCAGTAATGTGTTTTTATACAACTAAAGAGCAACTTTGATTCAGTGACTGTAGAATCAGAAAACTTGGGGACCACGTATTTCTAAAAGTTAATCTTGCTGCAATTTCCTTTAAAAGTTAATACAAGGCATATCAAAAACATCCTACCAAAGCATTTTCCTGAAAGTGAAACTTATTTTCCTTCAGGTTGACAAGACCAGTAGCTGCCTCTCAGCAGTGCACAGCCCTGTCACCATTGTAATAAACACATTAGAAACCAACTGGATTGCTTTCCCAAGGCAAAAAGCCTCACGAAGAAAAACAGATCTTTCAGAAAGCCCTACTGCTTACAAGTCAAGAGGCTGTGTATAAACAAGATTTTTCATTGCTCTTAGTTGGCAATTTATTGGTAACCATGAAAGAAGCTCTGTGGCCCCAGGTAATACAACTGGAGAAAGCTGCAGCATTTCGAGGGGAGAGAGACCATAGTCAACAAGGATGCACAAAATTTGTTACAGGTCTCATCAATTTAAGCAAGGGTATCTTATCTCCAGACACTCTTTTCCAATATTTACATATGCAGAAGGAGGGGGAGGGCAGGAGGAGGTTTAAGCCAAACGTTTTCCAATTATTGGTTGCTTTACCCATTTTCCTCTCCAGGAAGACACAAGCATTTGTGTTGCTGCAGAAAATCAGTACCTCAAAACAGCCACCTCAAGGTGCTAACTCGGCAGATTTATCAGGGTCTCAAGCTATTTGTAAGTTTTATCTTGATATTTACTTACCAAATAATAAAAATTCTCTGCTTTGAAAAATTTCTAAATAAAAATTCTGCAAGTTGAACCTCTAAAACACCAGGTAAAGGCTCAATTATACTGACTTGCACCCAGT
Organism: Chiroxiphia lanceolata; assembly: GCF_009829145.1. Taxonomy (NCBI): domain Eukaryota; kingdom Metazoa; phylum Chordata; class Aves; order Passeriformes; family Pipridae; genus Chiroxiphia; species Chiroxiphia lanceolata. The sequence continues at coordinate 17,931,390 of NC_045648.1, forward strand.
GACTGACTTAACATTACAAACAGACCCTTAACAAAACAGACCTATGTTTTATGTGTACCCTATGTTTCACTTCATCTTAGATCATTCATACCTGCTCAAGACTTATGAAATTTAGTTTTCATCATACTAATGAGTATAAGAGTACTCAGTTGTTTGTAAACTTTTGATCAAAACCTGCACAGAAAGAGGAAAATTTCACACTCTTCTGATTAGGGTTTCAACTGGCATGAACTGGGGTTTGACTTCACTAGAAGTTTTTGTCACCTGAAAATCTACCAACTGATGTTAAGTGTAGAATAAAGTTTACCTCATGATCATGAGCTGGCTGTCTTGCTCCATCTGAAAAAGAAAACAAACAACCAGTCTCCCAAAATACACAAGACTTGAGAAAACAAGAACCAAAAAAATGAAAGCAGTTACACAACCATAATCACACAATAGTTCTAGACAAGGCAACTTGTGCAGCTCTCCTAGAAAGCCAACAGAAGCTGTGTCTAACTTTGATGCTTTCGGGGCACATCCTTAAACACAATCAAGACAGCTAAATTTACATCAATCTAATCACTTTACACCCAGCTGATGTAAATGTCATGGAAAGAACACATTCACTTTTTAATAAGCCTTTAAAGCAAAGGCTTTAAATGAGTGTCAGGGTACAGGACTAGCTGGGAACCTTCTGTTCTAGCTCGGCACATGTTCCTGTCCCATTGGATACCTTGTCTGTGGGATTTGCCTTTTTGTCTGTCCTGGGCTTTCCTGCTGAAGACTTTGTAGGCTTCAGTCTTCTGGTACTGCTCCAGCTCCCGCATGTAACGCTCCTTATCCCTGTCTGCTTCGTCCAGGTAGCGCTGAAACAAAAAAGTCCAAGAGTTTCAGGGAGTTTCCTCCCCTTTGGGAAGAAGGAAAGGAAAACAACTTGTCAGATGAAGTTCTGATCCACGTCACCTCTGCAAACAGGAAAGGAGCCAAGAGACAATGAGAACGTATCTGAGATGCAAAGGCACAAGATTTCTGGATAAAATGACTGTATTCTGGTGTCCCATTTCCTCTTTTTTTTTTAGCCAAATAAATATTCTGTTAACTATTTTTGTTAGAGTTAGTAGTAATTTGCCACTAAGCTACTCTATTTAACTGAATGCTACCTATACATTATAGACCAAACATTTCAGAATTCCTTTTCTGTGGCCAGGATTAACAGTTGCCAAACAAGAACACCTTATCAGAGGATGCTTTAGGGTTCAGACCTGTGACAGTAGGGTTCCAAATACACTCTTGTTTTCATGCCTCACAAACAAAAAGCATCACCATGCACTTGGCACACCTGAGAGGTGAACAAAACATGATGGCTATTGCCAAGAGCAGCATAAAGGTAAGAGCCTGGCTTTAACTGATATAACCTGTCCTCATTTGGGTTGATAGAAACCTTTCTTATTGGGCTGAAGGTATTTCACACATCTGCATGACACAGTGAGCTTCCCTGGAGACTTCTTTAAGGGAACTGATGAACTGAGAAACATTTAATGAATGGCCACAATGCTTACTAATGGTACCCTCTCAAGAAAAAAGTTGCCTTCCCGTTTTTTCCTCCTAAGGAGTTTAAAATTCAATGAATGTAAGTATTAAATCAGACTGAACCTTAGTCAGCCTGATATGACTTATTTTCATTAAGTCACCACAACAATACATATAAGTTATAAATTCCATGCATTTGCAACACTGTTTTGACCCTGCTGAGGACAGTGTTAACATTCTGGACTGGAGTGCAAATTTGGTGATGCTGGGCTGGCATTGCTTTTGGACATGGTACTCTTCCATGAGATATTCTTTTTTTTCCATCTCCAGCAATGTGTTGCTGAAAGGGCTCAGCAGTCTTCCCCTGACCTGCTCTAAGTTAGAGACTTACAGCTTTACTCAAGGACAGATTCCCTGGGAATTTAAAAAGCAGTACACAGAGTAGAGATCTGAACTCAATTTCCTTTTTCCTGGGTTAAAAATCTGCCTCAGGCACGATAAGAATATGTTAAAGGCAAGGGACTGAGGGGCAGAATGTCTTTTTCCCTTCTCTCTCAGCAGACATTTCCATCAGGAGTATGTTGCTGCAACACATCCTCTCCATGGATCTAAGTTTCAAACCCTACTTTAGGGCAATCCTGATTTTCCTCCAAGGAACATCATTCTCACTGTCTGTTACCAAATCAACTGCTTTGCCTTGCCACACATTTTCCATTATGGTTAAATCACTATCCCTATGCACCATTTTATATCATCTCTGCATACCTTGCACTCTACAAGCTTAGTAAAAAGCAACAAAAGAAAATCTTGTTTTTTGAAGCATCTCATTTTTCATTCATAAAAACTTTAAAGTATTACCTTACCCTTGAAGTACTTTTGAGAGTTCAAATATCCTGATCAATTCATATAAGAGCATCAAGCTGCATTGTGATTTAAGAACTGCTTTGCTGTAATATCCCACTGGCAGTCAGGTGTGGATAGTAAGACATCCATTAGCAATTAACCCATTAACAAGGTCCAGTCCAGAAGGCATTAAAGGGCCAGCCCCAACATGGCCTTGGTCTTCATTCACTTATCAGACAGTGTAGAAGGCCACAGTAGTCCCAATTAGAAAACACCACATCCCAAGGCTTTGACCTCACAGGTCTCAGCTGTATCTGAGTTGAGCACAGCAGAGTTACTCCAGATGGATCCCATAAACTGTGGGATGTCTCATTAGAGCAATCCCTCCCCATCCTGAATGTATTCTGGCATTACCTAGAGGATACAGTTCTCAAGTCACACCTGGATGAGATGCTATGGCCCTGCCAAGGTTCATCACTTGAACTCTGGAAAGACCTGTGCCCCTTATTTTGAAACATCCTCCCAAACACAACTTCAGTCAAAAGCCTACGTTAACTTCCTCACCAAACAACAATATTCCCATTTAAGAGTAATCACAATGCAAGAAGGAAAAGGGAGTTGAATGGTACCCGTTTCTCCTCAGGAGGCAGTTTACTCCATTCATTGCCCAGCATCCTGGTGATCTCTGGGAAAGGCACTTCAGGCCTCTTGGCTCGAAGCTGCTCCCGACGCTCGTTCATGAACCGCACGTACCCTGTGAGGGGGGATTTGGGGGCATTGGTGTCCCTGAGGGGTTTCTTCCTCTTCCTCCCTTTGGCCCAGCCTCCTCGTTTGGTCCTTTGCTGCTGCAAAATGAAAACAGAAGACAATTCAGACTGGATGAAAACAACCACCTCTGGAAGGAATAAACATCCTTGTCTCAAACAGCTTCATCGGGAATATGTTGCTGCAACACATCCTGTCCATGGATGTGGGCTTTAAACATTACTTCAGAGGAATCAGGACTTTTCTCTAAGCAAACCCAAAGAAGTCTCATTATGAAAAGTTCTTTAGAGTATCCCCTGATCCACAGGGACAACAAAATACCATTGGCATTAACTTGATTGTAAAATCAAAAGAATTGATAATCCATGACATGATCATCTTAGCTAATGCAACTGCAAATATTTTTATTACTTGTTTGCTTGTTTGATTTAAATTTACTTTGGTTTTTAATTATTCTCATCCTCCCAGTCATTTACTTCAGTATCACTTTTGGAGAGATTTTGGGTATTAGTTAGTAGTTGATAACTAGTTATTTTGCCCCTTCCAAATCGTTCTCCTTCATGTATAATGTGCCCAAAATGTGGGTGTAAGGACAGTATAGAGGCTTTTCTATTCTCATCTGTTCTGTAGGCTCTCTTTCCCACTAATCACCTCCAATGGAGCAACCAACAAACTCCAAAGGAGGGAATATTGTAAGATTTGCCTGGGGCACGCTGTGAGCTCACAGGAATAGTATCATTATCATTCATCCTCTTGGCTTCATACTATTTCTGCAGCAATCTCTGGACAACACTATTTTCTAATGTTATGTACACACAACTATTTTCAGTACTTCTAATCTTTCCCCAGACCAACATGTTCCTGCCATCATGTTAGTTTTAGTTTCCCTCCTGGAATTTTACTACATAATTAAAAAAGGACCTCACAGCTGAAAACAATCTACAAGGAGGAATATCAAATGCATCTATCAAAAAAATCCAACAAACTCAAACCACTTTCTTGTCAAACTTCAGCTCCTTCACAATTTAGTCACCAAAAATCAGTGCTGTTCTCTGCACATTCTAATTGCCAGCTCTCCTTGGTTACCTGTGTGCAGCTGGGCAACACAGGAGAAAACCAGGGAATCAGAGGATGAAAATGGCACACAGTGAAAATATGTGATCCTGTAAAAAAAATTCTGAGTAGGTAAAACAAACCAGAATGACAAAACTCCACATCTTTGCTTCCTTGAGAAGTCACTATTGTTTCATCTCACCTCCTCCTCAGGCTTCTGCTCAGTGGTTTCAGCAGCATTAGAGGACTCATTTTGCAGCTGCTGAGCCTGTGACAAGTCCTCCACCAAATCTGGGTTATTCACAGGCTGTGAAGTTCCACCACTGAATGAACTCTCCGAATTAGCTAATCTGAAAAAGCACATAAGAGCAGAACAAAAAATTTAATCATCATATTGCTAATCACTTCCTCCCTCATCTTCTAAAACATGCAAAAATGTTGCAAATATATTCATTCTCACACTAGCAAGAAAAAAGGGATTTTAAAGTGATTTTTGAAGAACTGGCTGTTCCATGCAAGCAACTGCTGTAACTACCACAGCTACCATAGGCTTTCAAAGACAATTTGATTTTTGAAGTGTTATTTTGTTTCATTTTTAGTGAAGTATTTCATTATACAAATAACTGTCAGTCAAATATATGTTTGGATCAGACACCAGAGAGCATGAATCTACCCTTCTTCAAAAATACCATAAAGAATTTGAAATGAATAGTTTCATCATCACCCAATATACACCTTTTGGGATGTGTTTAATATATTCCTCCACAAATACATTTACAGGTCTGTGGTTGTGTATGATTTTGGATTGAACTTTATGCCACGTAATCTCCTGCTGATACATGTGGGTATTTAAAATACAAACATGACGAGCTCCCAACAGGCTCTGGAATGGCCATTATTTAATTTTGCTGCAAGAGCTGTATCAATCTACCTTCCTCCAGGAAAGGACAAGCTGTCTGGAGGCAAAAACAAAAGCAAGCCCACAGAAGTATTCCCGAAAGTAGACTGAGAAATGAGCACACATTGTGGGACAACAACCCCCTGGACATTCTCACCACTGTGCTCAGTGGGCAAATTAATGGAAGATTTTTGCACTCATCTCAGATTCTAAACTCTTCTTGAGCCAGGCTAAAGGTAACTCAGCTTTACCCAGTTACATTCATGAAAATTCCTTTATAGCACTCTATGCTTCAAGTCTCCTTTGCTCATTTACTCCAGTCTACAGCTCCTTGTGTCTATGGGAAATTTTAAATATCCAAAATAACTGTTCCTGTTAATGTAGAGTACAGCTACAGAAATTTGAGCTACATTAACACAGTTGTTAGTTGAATGCCCATGGGAAAATTTGTCTTTGGAGAGAAAAGCATATTTTTATTACTACCATCAGCAATTGTGGCATAATTACTGGTAAAAACACAAGGGCTGGGGAGATCCACACCTGACTTCCAGACACCAGGGTGAGGTTCATATTACTGACAGTTAGAGAGGGAGAAGGGAACAGGGCACACACCCTCCTGTAAATAGATTTGGTATGTGTCAAATTGAATGATACAGTTCTGGATTCACTTTTATGGTTTGAAGAATATTTCAGCTTTCCTATGCATTCCCCCTTGGCAGGGAAGCTCTAAATGACACATCCAGGAAAAACTTCCATGTAATGCAGCCACTTGCAGTGAACACTGATGAAACCTCAGCTGACACATCTTAAACACAAGCCTAATCTGGACATGGGTCTCATTTGGCACCAGGAAGTTTGAAATCCCAGATATATAAATCCAAATTCAGACCCACTTGAAGCAAATGTGTCCATGTTCGTTTTTACACTGCTTTACCTGCCTACAAAGTCTGAACTTTATTGCTTGGTGCTTTGCAAAATAGAAAAGAAGTTTCAAGTACACAGCAAGAATCTCAAGTATTCTTAAAGGACAACTTCTTCTGGCATTATAATTTTAAGAGGCCATTGTTGCAGTCTGTAAAAGCAGAGTCAGTCTGGCAAAAATGAAAGTCATGAGACTCAGTGATCTTCAGAGATCAGTGATGAACAGTATATCTTTAATGGAAATAAACTGAAATGACTACAGACCACAGATACATCCTCCCTCTCTGCCCCCATCATGTATCTTGTCTTAGATTAAAATCCTAGAGATTTACCTTCTAAAGGTAAGAGATATTAAAAAAAAAGTTTGTGACCACTTCCATCAGTTCAGAAGAGTCCTGGTTTCTCCTAAGCAGAGTCCTGTGATGTTCTATCAAGGCCAAGGAAATGTCAAAAGATTGATTTTTGTTGGGTTTCTTTTTTGTTAAAAAATTACTTACAGTGCCCTCCCCTTCCACTGAAACAGTTTCCCTGGCAAGTTCAGACATAGTATCTACCAGCTGAAGGTGAAAGAGGAGCTGCTTACCCAGTTACATTGATTTCACCACCTTCCTTAGATCCATCCTCATCTGTAAAAAGTGGAGGAAGACTGGAGCCAGCTACCAAGTTCTCCATACCTCTGAGGGAAAAAAAATAAAGGTAAGAAAGGTTAAAGTATCTCATTGTTTCTCTTGAGCAGCACTTCAGCTCAAACATCATAACACAGCACAGATCTCTTTCCCCTGTAAGCCAATTGGCAAGTCATGGCTGGTTGGCTTCAGGACAGATCCTGTGGGCAGCTGTGCTTAAGGTCAGAGAAGAAACATCATAAATGATGCTTCAGTTCAGAGTTCCCCCTTTAACAGAGCCCTGTGCCAATGCCACAGTGCTGCTGGAAATCACTGCAACATTCTATTTTATCCCTCCAGACAAATTTTCATTCATCACACTCAGCACACAGGTACATAGATCCTGCTCTTCCAGTCCACCTGCCTGTTTACTCTCAAGTGTGCCCCCTCACCAGAGGTTTGTGTTGAGCCCAGAAGAAAACTGAAACCAAGTTTCAAATTAAGGTTGTATTTGACAATTCCTTGCGCACATTTTCCCAATTAATCCATGCACACGGTTGTTATTGCTGAGTAAGAGAACACAGCTATGTTAAGAGTATTTTAACCTTTGAGTCCTACAGAACAGATACAGAAGCAAGTGATTTAAGGCACTATATACTTCTCATTCAATACAAACTGCCCCCCAAGTTACAATCAGTTCCTTTTGTAACCTTGTAGCCTGCCATCGGAATTTAAGGTGCGATATGAAATCCAAAGCATAACTAAATTTATTCATCCCCTTTCTCACTAAAACACAAAACTGTTGTATTTTAGTGAAGAAAAAAAAATCCCCCAGAAGTCTTAAACTCACTTTAGGATTATGAGTTGCCCATTCTGAAGGGCCATACTGGGTAAATTGCTGTTCCTTCAATTTAGGAGTCACTTTTGATGAGCAGCCAATACTCAGCTTGAGGACTGCTATCCCTTTCAGCTTGTACACTTGGGCTTGGAGGGACTGATGAGAGCTATAATCTTATATGGCTTTCCCATGGATTGGTGTGCTTTCCACTCAGCATTGAAATCTAAGTGATCTGAGACATAAAATCCCACTCTGTGTTTTTAATATTATATATTTTCCCACATCCCGCCCCAGTTCCAGAGATGGTTTTCTACAGACAAAAGTAGTGATACTGCTTCTTGCATCTTACAGATTTTGCAGATCTCTGTCACAAGTACTACATTCACCCTTTTCTCTTCTGCTTCTCCAACTGCCAAGATCCTTAGACCATCCTTAAGAATGGTCATTCTTAGTCCTTATCTAGAAAATAATCAAAGCTAAGCAGACTGGTTCAAGGTGCTACAGACATTGACCCCTGGCAGAGAAACTCCCTTTACTCCTGGACAGGAAAGGGTCAACAAGAAATTAGGAAATCCAATTCCTGCCCCACCATTACAAACCACAGACTGAGGACAGTTTTGGGGGCTCAGCCTCAGAACTGTGGCACAGCCAGAGACTGACCAGCAAAGGGCTTCCAAGGTGCTCAGGGATCGAGAGCACCTGCCTCAATAAGGGGTGTGGAGGAAACCAGGCTTGCTCAGGCTGGCAGAGGGGGCCAAGGGCAAATCTAACAGGTGCCTAAAACTGCCAGATGGCAGAGCAGAGATGGCAGAACCAAACTCCTCATATTGGCTTTGCTGGTTGTGTTTCCCAGAGAGGTGCTGATGGAGTCTATCCTGGCAGATCCTAAATGCTAAAAGCTGGAACTGACCTCAGCTAGTGCTGGCAACAGTCCTGCTCTGAGTGGGAGGCTGGACTAAGATGACCTCCCTCCAGATGTCCCTTCCAAGCAACATCTGCAGTTCTCTGAATCACAACTCCACATCGAGGTTTTTTCCAAATACTGGCATCTTTGACGTGAAAAGGAAGAAAACTCAACTAATATAATACATTTAGGTAAAGTGGTGAGATATTCTGATGGAACAAAGAAGATTTTAATCCTTAAAGAAGGCAGCACAAACAATACTCCCCTACATACAGAAAAGAACCTACATCGAGGTTGGGACTTGATATACCACAAGAAATCTGAAAATTCCCACTAGTTTGAAAAGTGAACTCTTCACTGATGCCCAGAAAGCTGTTTAAGGACAGCTACTAAATATACAACACAAATTGCTTCATGCAGTTGTCAACTAAGAGAGAAATGAAGTTCTGCTTTATGTTACGCAGTCTTTGTTTTGTCAGTCAAAAGTTCTAAATGAATATTTTCAAAAAAGGAAGCTTAAGCATGACCTTCTCACCAGGTCCTGGTATGTCTGCTCACATCTGGCCCTAGGCAGCAGCTGTAGAGCCCAAGCTCACTTTCAAACTGCAGGGAGGCAGATGGACACCAACTTTAACAACACAGAAACAGAACACAAACACAGGAAGCTGGGAGAACACACACTTATTTTTTTTTATTTAACCCATATGTTTTAGATATTAACTCTCTCAGATGACTGAGCCACATCCTAAAGAAAACGTAACATCACTGAAGTTACAACAGCTTCTAATAAGTTCCAGAGAGCAAGAAAACAACCATTCCCCTAAAGCTCACTGAGAACAGATGGGAACCTACACAAGTCTTTCAGTCCCATTTCTCAGGGACAACTCCCTCATACCTTTGCTCCAAAGTCACTATCCACTAGTTTCAACCCCATGGCAGAGCCACATATTTATTTCAGGGATCTACCAAAATGGCCAAAACAATAACCTGAGGAAAAGAACAGTAGTGGGGAAGAAAAGAGATCACTGCTTCTCAAACTGGAGCCTTTACGGAATTCAGAGGGCTCGAAAAGGACAAGTTGGCAAGTCCCATCTAGATCTGTTCTGAATATTTGTGTGGCTTTGTCAATTTAAACTCTGCCCAAAGCATCTCGTGTGACACAACTGGCAAAATTCAAGGCACAAGAAACAACATACACTTAGTTTTTTAATGGTTCACACATATATCCTATTTTCGTTTTTTAACTATGTCTACCCAAATGCAAAAATAAAATTAAAATTCATGTTAAACTCTAAACTTTACCAGCTCTACAATTCAGTGCAAGGAAGCATCTCTTCCAAAGAAAACTAATTCAAACTAGAGCAGCTCTGACTTCACTGTACTGCTACACTACTAAGTGTGTTGCAACCACCTAAGCAGGAATACAGAGACTGATTTATTTCTTAACAGCAGCATTTGATGATTTAAGAGGTTCAACCAACACACACACACTAACATTACTTAAATCTCTTTAGAAGCCTAGAGAAGATCCTATATTATCAAAACTGTGGCTTAATTTATCTTTTTCTTTCCCTTTCTTCCCTCATTAATCCAGGCAATTGAAGACTTCAAGATCCAGAAAACATACAACAGTATTTTGCAACTTCCAGTTTAAATTTTTTAGCTGGACACTTTGGTTGCATGCCATAAGAGATAATACTTGTACACAATTGTACAGAGTGTACCAACACAGTCTGACAAAATTACTCAGATGAAAGAAAAAAGCTTTTACAACATAAATATCTTAAGTGCTACTACACACACCAATACACAGGGGAGAATGAAACAGTGAGTAATTAAACACCATTCAAAACCAGAAGTATGTTTAAGCTTCCTTAATTTCTTCTCACATTACCTTTTGTAGGCCCTGACATAACTTATGTTATTCTATCAGGAAATAAAATAGCTGAGTTGTGTTTTGAGTAGACTGAAAGCTACCAGCAGATCGAATTTCTAGTCACATCTGTTCAGTAGAAAGGAACAATTAAAAGGAGGTAGTTGAAGAATCAGGATGAGAACAAATCCATGACTGGAGCTAGACAGAATGACTGACTTTTCCATAACCTCATTACCATGGCTGCACTATTAACAACACTACTAGAGGGCAGCAGAAATAAGCACAGGGGTGATGAATAATCTGAAGTTTAAGAGCCTTTTATGTATACAATGAATGAAAGGTCACAATCAACCTCTTGAAAGAATCAAATCATTTTACTCCAACAGCAAAAACGTATTAAAAATGTGCAAATAATTTCATCTGACAGACCAACTCAGCACAGCACACCTGCATTCTTGTTTTTCAGGAGACAACCAGAGTCAGAGCAGGACGTGTTCATGGCCACACTGTCACACCAGCAGCCACAGGCAGCCGTTCCTCTCTAACACTGAGCACTCCTGACTCACCCCAGATGAACAGTCTCTTCCAGACCCTAAGCAAAACAACTACTGTGCTCTCCAAAACGTTCATGACTTCCACAAAACACAACCTGCTTAGTTTGTGTAAAGTCATTCACAAGGTAAGTGAAATAAAGCTGGACTCTATATATAGCCTGCACAGGTCTGGTCATGGAATAAGTCCCTGTCAAATCCAGACTGACTTTCTTCTCATCCCAAGGCCATGTCAAGTCTCAAGATGGCCCTAAACACCGGGAAAAGAGCAAACAGTCCTCAGCAATGTTGTGTTTTCCATGACTACATTGCAAGAGATGATCTGAAGATTAAAAAAAAAAAAATAAAAATCACAAATTTCTAAACTCTTTAGCCTTCCCAAGGTAAGGTTATAAATACGTATTATTTATCACAGCTAAGCATATTTAAATATGAAGTCAGTCAGAAATCCAACTTACAGTCTGATTATAAAACACTGCAGGAGTTCCAATTACCTCATTGCCAGCTCTAGTTTTAGAAACGTTACTGCTGAGTGGAGGATTTTTCTCCTCAAGTCTTTCATCCTTCTTTGCCAGAATAAATAGCTCCAAACTTTGCCATTCAGAGGATCCCAGATTAAATTTAAAAAAAATTTAAAAAAATCATCTGCTGTCACAGAAGAGCCACAGTATTCCTTATCTAAGCATCAGAACCCAAACACTTCACCCTGTAAACAATCTAAACTCAGATGATTTATTGAGGGAAAAAACCCACAGGACCATCACTTCTTCCCCATCTGTCCACATGTAACCAGAACATCAGAAAGAAAACTGAAGCAAGTCCATCTCCAGTTAAAACCAGAACACTTTTGGAGCTGTCAGAGGAAGGTCAGATTCCTTCTGACAGCAGCATTTTCTTCCATCAAGCTGGAGCAGAAGCATGTTATCCAACATACTTGACTGCAAAAAAATCAGATTTGATTTTTTCCCCCCCCTATGGGCAACTCATTAGACAAAGGTTTTTGTGACTTTAGGAAAATTGCAAGCCAAACCTAACGGGACAGAGGTTTTTCTGTCAAACCAGAAAATATATACCAGAGAACAGCCAACTGCTTTTAGTTTTACTTCTTGCCAGTAAAAACAAAGAAACACTAGAGACCAAAACAAAGACTTGCAAGCAAAAAGTCCAGAGTTCCACCGCATTTCCAGGCAGCTTAAGGAAAGAAGGGAAAGAGGTAAAGCTGAGGTTTAGGCTTAGTTTGTCTGGGTCTCTGCAGCAAACACTAACAAAGCTGTTTGTACTCAGACCTTGGAAACAGCTGCAAAAATGTATTTTTTAAAAAGTGTGTACAATTCTGTATTCTACTCTTACTTGTATGAATGCTTTAGTGTGAGGCACACATAAGACATTTCATATATATTAAATCCTCCTGTTCTCTGGAATTTAAGCCCCCAGGAAAGGTATATACTCAACTCTGCAGACAAAGGCAAGAACAGCTCCCCGTTGATCCTCTTCAAACTCATGGAAGAAATTAATCAACTTTTTAGATCACTTGAGAGAAAAGAAAACCCCACAATGAGACAACTGTACAAATAATTGTGCTATTTGCCCCTGGACAGCTAAAACCAGTAACTGTGGTTACCTCTGGTACCCAGAGGGAAAGCTTTGCTATCTACCCCTTCATTGCAGGTATTAAGTACCTGTAGATTAGGACAGTTCATTTTATTCTGAGTTAACTTTCTTCGTGGTAGCATCAGTTGCCATTTAAACTAACACCACTAACAAATACAACTCTGCAAAACTAATTTAATTCCCATGTTACAGATCTCACATGAGAAAATATAAACCATTCAGATCACAAAAAATAAGTCTCAAAATAAATCTTGAGAATACTTTATCTTTATTAATACTCTACCTAAGGTAAGTCCAGTATTTGACTACCAGGGATGGCACTGGCTTTTGTAATTTATCCATAAAAATCTCTTCTGAATTTCCAGTGACTACAGGCAATTTAGTCTACCTCTTCACCTGCTCTGCCAACTGAAAATTCCTCTGGGATCTGAGGACCTCATTTCACAGGACAGTTTTCCAACAGCTACTTTCACATTAACAAGGCAAAGGGGATACCCCATAAAAACCCACAACCAGCAGCTACGTTAAGAGACACAAACCACCCCTGGAGCACAGACACTTCTCAAACCACAGCCACTATAAATCATCCAGGACCTCACCAGATCCTGTTCACAGTTACTTCCCTGCAAAATTAAAGTTCCATTCCTCTGATCATTTATGTCTGTAAAACTCAATCACTCACTGTTTGTGGAATGCAAACATAAAAGTGCCATGAGCAAAGCAGTTTATTAAAAAATGTAAATGTACAGACCGAAGTTTTTCATGGTGTTTGCCCAGGTCAAACATTTACCAGCACCACACAAGTGAAACAAGAAACAGTATTAATTAATGTTCGAGGAGTACTTTGATTTAAAATACCAAATGAGTATTCTGAACTAGAGAGAACTTAATGTCAGGGAATCCTGATTGTGACTGGCCAGTGAAATGCAAAGTTACGTATTCAAAAGTAAAATAACTGAAGAGTGGATACACCTGATGAGATTGAAAAGTTGGCTTCAAGCTATTTTAGCACTTTTGCTCTCTCTCAAAGCCTTATTCATCAAGAAAGTTGTCAAGGAAGTACAGCATATACTCCAAGCTCACTTAAATTCTGGGACAGGAAACTCTAGCTGCTGCCACAGAAGAACACAGATTGGAATTTTTCATGCACATACCCACCAAAACAAGCCATTTTACAGAATATGGGGTCAAATACTTTGGATGTGAGAATACACTCAAAAAGGGATTGAGTATATAGTTTAAAAATGACTCACCACAGGCTTCATGACCCAACACAAAAGCATCTCCTCTGACCTCAAGAGCCACAAAGACAGCATGGAACTGGATATTTTAAATGCACTGATATGAGTACAGGGACAAAGGTTAGAGGAAATGAAGTGTGGGAAGAGTCAGTGATTCTCACACAAAACAAGCAACTCTTTCTGCCTGTTTTCAGAGATGATCCATCTTTAGGAAAAAAGTATGACATGTCAGCTTCCATACATTTTTGCTCTTTTCTTGCTATTGCCTTGTGTATTATAAAACAAAGGAGTTTTAGCACTCAAACCCGTGTCACCTAGAAGAAATCTCAATTTTTAGACAGCCTTACTTGTGCAAAACAACAGGCATATAAACCTTCACTTTGATAGGCTATTTCTTTCCCTTTATAAAAAAAACAGAACTGCTACTAGCAAACTCTTTCTCACAGCAAGAATAGTGAAGAACTGGGTTGGGTTGTTCGTTTCTAATCTGTTCTTAAAGCTCTCTGGTAATAGTTTAAGATGTACCAGAAATGAAAGTTTGGAGATATATTGCCTGAAGTGCACAAAAATCCCTTTTCAGCCAAGGCTCCTCTAAGAGGCACACATGATACCATTGGCACCATAGGACAGAAATTGTAAAGACCTTGGGAGCACACTGAGGGAAAAGCTAACAAGGAAAAGAAGCACAAAAGACCAGACAAGAGGGTCAAGTAAGTACCAATGTCAATGGACACTGCTTACAATACCTTGTCTGGAGTCCTGAAAAGAAGAGAAACAGAAAAGATACCCCATTCCTGCCAAAGCATCCTCTCCAGGAGCAGCAGACAGCTCCTTTGACCAGGGCTAACAAGATTTGAAAGCTGTCTGAGGCCACAGTGTTAAAAGAAATACTATAAGGAAAGACTACACCAAAGAAATGAGAGAAATTTTAAAAGACTGAAACTTTATGCTCTAAACTAGGCATATACCAGATCCCCCTCTCAGCACCAAAAGGGAGAGCACACAGAAAGTTTCAAGTCATATGGGGACTCAGGTACTTCCATGGCTCCATAAAAGAAGTAACTTAAATCAACAGCAGAATGCAGAGAAGTTAAAATAAAGCTTTACCTACCCTTATCTTCACCTAAAGGCAACAGGAAATTATACTGTTTAGCATCATGAACAGAAAACAAGGGGAAAAACCAAGGGTATAAGCCCAGTGGAGTGGTCTGCCTGCTCTCCAGTGTCAGGCAATACACAGGACACCCAGATGTGTGTGAGGGGTGGGAAAGGGCAGGCAGGGAGCACATTCCTGGAACACCTGTAGCATAGGGAATGAAAATAGGTAATGATGGAGCTGAAGTAGGATTGAGAGGAAAGCATCCATGCCAGCAGCATGCCCAAATATCCCGGGCTGAGTGTTCAAAACAACAGCTAAACTTCTGCAATATTGCATCTGATCCCCAAACTGCTTCCAGTAGCCCAACCAAACTGCTGTGAGGGCAGTGGCCCACTTCTTTCACTGTGTTCCTTATGGATGCTGCAATCTCCTCTTTGTGCCTCTGTCATGTCACAGGCAAGAAGTCAAAAGAAGGAAGGAAAAAAATGTTGACTAAGAGCAGAGCATCACAGCCCAGAGGTTGGAGCCAAAGAGCAAACAAGAACCTGGGAAAAGGATGTCCAGGACTTGTATTAATCTGCTCTTCCAACTTCCCCCTTCCACAGCTGCTCCTCAGAGGGGAAACGGGCACAAGCTTTGCACACCAGAGTTGATCTATGTACACAACAAATTTAGCCCTAAAAGAGGATGTAAATCTTTTCAAATAGGTCGATGACTAAACAGAGGTGAGGATGGAGGTCTTGCACAACACAAAGTCTGAAGCATTTACATTTGAAAAGATTCCTAATTCGTGTCTAATTACAAGTGTTCTGAAAGATACTTGGCATTCAGGTTTGAGTATTTACCATATTTAGCAAACAGCAAAGACTTATACTGCTTTTACATTTCTTTTGGATGGTTTCATTTCTATATATATTTGTTCAGTAAATATGGTTCCTCTGAGCTAAAGCACAAATATTATCCCAACACCTCTATATATGGGTAAAGATACATAGCTGGTTTGAAGGTCATAAAGGAAATCTCCAGGAGCTAAGAATACAACCAAACTTCAGAAATAGACTTTAAAACACTACCAATCTTAACCTTTTTATTCTGGACACTTCAACTAATTGTTAGTCTTTGCTTGATTTCAGACAACCAGAAGTCGCTCTGAGACTCTGACCTGAATACACATCATGCAATTCTTACTGCAAGGAGAAATAAGAACTACAGCCTTCATGATCTGTGACAAAAGGTCAGCAACTCTCTGCTTTACACAGCATTAAACAGTATGGAAAGTGGAAAAACACTGCTATTTTCAAAAGGACTACAGCACAGACTTCACCTCAGTACAACCTCATAATCGTAAGTTCATTGCCTCGATCAGAAACAGGTCAAGTCAACTGGGGGAAAACAAGAATTCAGGCACCACAGCCTTTTCTCATTTGTGGAGTCCAAACATTTTACAACAGAAGTGCAAACACGGGAAACTTACTTTCTTTAGTTACCTTTTGCAGTCTGTTAGAAGCAAGCACACAGAATACCTGAGGATTCACTACCACATTTAATCCCCAAAGTTAGCTCGAGGGCTTTTTGAGTTAAACAACTGCCTTCTTAGTCACCAGCACTCCCTTTTTATTTAAAAAGACTCCTCTGAAAAAGCACTTATCTGTATTTTGCTCCCCCCCACATTTCCCAAAACAAAGACAAAAAAGCATGGCATTGCTTTTTAAACATTACATTTTTTAAAAGCAGAAAGTATTCAGCTTTTATGAAAACTTCAACAATCATATTTGAGCTTACAGACTTCCCAAGAAAAAACATTTATTACAGTAATGGAAGCTTGTCCTTCCTGGATTTTAATAGTCTCCCAAAACAGCTTATTCCCACCCTAGGAAGGGTCATCTATGTATAACTCTAGACAAAATATGCTCATAGCATTCCAAAGCTCCGTGGTAAGATCACCAAAATAACCCAGCAGGTTCAATGCACATCTCAGATGTGCTTTGTTTTCTGTGACAAGAGGTACACTCGGAAGAAACAGTTAAGTCAGCCTTGAGTAAACCCTCACCTGGCTGCCCTAAGTAGCACACACCCATCCTTCAGCAACGAGGACACTTCTCAAAACACTCCAGTCACCTCTCCTACTGCTGCCTGATGAGTACCAGCAACGAGTAAACCTCGAGCAGGTTGCACTCCTGAGAGACCAGAGAGTACTCCAGCAGTCACCACTTAACATCCCCCAGCCACAGCATGAGAAGCCCGGATCTTGGAGTTTAACATGGAAAAAAAACCAAGTAAGAAGTTTACTATTTGAAACTATGCCAAGTAACCAAGCTGAACAGGAATGCCTGATTGAAATTTCAGCTTGTAAAAACTGTGGGGTTTGACAACTGAAGTATATTTCATTTAGAGCTAACAGCTCAATTAACAAGAAGCAAAAACATTCATCCACTTGACAATGAAATTTTCTTCTACTCAAGTATCCATGTCTTAGTCATCCTGAACTTGTTATTCCTATTTAAAATGCCTTTCTCAGTAGCAATTGCTAACATCACCTGATAGTCACACATTTTATGCATAAGTATCTTCTAAGCATATAAAAAAAAATCTGCAGATTCCAACCAGTTTTGCTGATTAAGATCCACCCAGCAAAGCATTAATGAGCAAGGCAAATGTCTTGTCACCACAGTTTCTTTGTTGGTTGTTCCTGCCCAGTTATGGTGGAAGAAAAAAGGAAACAATCTAAGACATGTCCACATTTTCTGTTATACTGAGTTAATCTTACTCCCAATAAATCAAGAAATACACATCTTGTATCATTCACATTTAATGACTCAAAATTTAGACCAGAAGTGACTTCTAGAGGTCAAGTGGTCCCAATACCTACTCAAAACCAAAGTGAAGTTCATCCTCATGGTACACACCATGTTAGACTGTCTGGCTCAAAGCTTCTGACATAAACCAGCAAATACCCTCAACTGCTTTGGTTTTTTGACAGGAAGGTTTCCAATTGCTGAAGAAATAACCACTGCTTGTTTTCAGGGCACAGTGATGGATGGAAGACAGGACATAAAAGCAGTTGAAACAACACTTAGGATGACCACAGGAACAGAGATATCAGACAGTACCTCTCCCAGTCCTGACAAAGCTGGAGGGACAGAAGAATAAAAAGACACCAGAAGAGAGACGGAAAGTCTTCACTTTTTTCATCTATTAACCTGAAAAAAAAAAATCCATCAGGAATAACCTTATCAAGGAATCCAGGATCTCCTCTCCAATGAAGCTAGAGCTGGACTTCCAATATATGATATTGCTCCTAATCAAAGATTCCCTCACGCTTTGTATTAATCTCAGATTTACTCTCAGTTCTGAGCACAACAAGCAGTAATTCAAATAAACAATGACAAGTTGCCATTTCCAAGAGGAGTTGTGTGTTAGGCTCACTACACAGAACACAACTTCCAGCAATGTCAAGTAGGTTTAATTCAGTAGCAGTTTTAAGCAGGTTTTTCTTTTCTTTAAATGGAAAGCTTAGCTCAGGGCTGCTGTGTTTGCCACTTCACTAATTAGCCCACTTGTTCAATCCATTCTGTCCTTCAAGTGGAGGACACAGCAAAATGAACTGCATACACTTTCACAAGATTATAGGGGCAGATGACTGAGGGACCAAGAAGATTCTGTAACATCAAGCCCTTCATGCCATATAAGCAAAAGAAGTTCTCATTTTTAGCCTCACAGAGGATATACTGTTATTTGCATGACAATAGGGCATTAAATCTGAAAAGAAAGTCTCCACTATATCAAAAATTGAAAAGACATTCTGTGCCAAAGCTGGATTATGATTCACCAAGCAATACTCCTGCCACTGGCAACCTGGAACCATCTCCACAGTGATCCTCAAGCCCTACCTGAATAACCACTGCAGTACTTAGCACTATACACCTGCAACCCTTCCTCTATGTTCAACATCCAAACAGCAAGTGATTTGTCAACTATTTCACTGATTTGTCATCTCTTCTCTATTCTTTCAGTAAACTGCCATTCTAATTCCTTGTCTGTTTTTGCTGATGCTGCCTTGCTTCTTTGGAGTGATTGCTTTGCATTTCATTTACCTTTTAAACACCAAATTATTTAACGGTAGGAAGTCACAGCAAATGCCAGGAAACTCGTTTATGTGATCTGCAAAACCTCCAGTTGGTCAGATTTCTGCATTTTTAATTACAATGGTATACAAATACATCAACAGAACTGAGAGGCTACCAAGCAAGTTCAGAATCAGAGACACTCAAGTGTCAAAACTGGAAGACAGATACACTTCTTTTTATGCACTGACAACTGATTAGAGTAAAATTTCTCTACATGACAGACCCTGTTCATGATAACTTTCAGTTAACACATTGCTGCATTACCACAATTCTGACTCCTCACTTGCCCAGAGTGTTCCACTGGTCAGGCACTGATCCACCTTCACACAAGCTGGAAGGAAGGAACACAACCATGCAATAGAGCTACAGACCAGTAAGTTCCTACATTAATACAGCATTACTTAAATGCCTCCATGAAAAGTAAATTATAGACATTTAGCTGACAAACATCACTGACTCAGACTCAGAATAAGGAACTGTGCACCAGTAAAGAAAAACCACTTTTCTCAATGTAATTCCCACAAGTCACCAAGTGGGAACTAAAGTGTCACTAAAGACACTAAGATAAAAGCTGAAGTTTTTTTTAAGGCTTTTTAAGTTTCCAGCCCTTACTATGCATTTGAAATCTCCTGCCTTCCCACCTCTTTCTCAGTATAAAAATTTAAACCTTCTGTCTGTGCTTATTTGAATATCAATGCTTAAAAACACTCTTCCATGTAACAGCAGTGAGAGAACACAAACTTGAGGAACATGCTGAAAAGTTCCTTGTGATCTGTTATTTTCTGCATGCCTTGCAAACCCCTCCTGATAAATGTCTGTTCTGCAATTCCCTTGAGAAATACTTTGTTGGAATGGCATTGGGACAGAACGTGTGTTTTTACAAGTGGCAATAAAATTATTCAAGTAGCTTGCCTAAAAAAATCCAAACACATAAAGCATTTTTCTATAGAGGAAATGCAAGTAAGCCATTTAGAACAGAGTGCACATTTTTTCATACTTGTAATGAACTTTAAGTCTTTAAAGGTTAAAACAATATTAACAGAAAAGATTTCTCAAGTAAGAAAAATATCTTTGATATTAGGACAATTTTCACAGCACTACACATTCAAAACAATTCATGTAAAATCTCACAGTCTAAATTTAACATGCAGTTAATAATTCTACAGCTCTTTATATCCAAATGTAAACAGATGAACATTCAAATCTTATATCTAGACAAAGACCACTTTGCTTAGTCTAATACAAATACTTGTAAAATTTCTCTACTTTTTACAGCACAAATTTTTATACTTTTATAATTAGAAAATTTCCTGGGCTAGAACCAAAAAAGCTCATTTCCTGCCTGCAAAGCTGCAGTGCACCACCCACATGCACAGGCCAGAGGGGATGACTGTGATCACTGTGACCCATTTTGCATCAGGCACCTGCCCTCTGCTAAAAATCCTAAACAAAGAGGATTTCAGACCTACGTCATGGTTACCCAAACTTTTTTAAAACACTGACAGTAACATCACCCCATCAGCTGTCCCACATGGCACCTATACACACATTAAATCTGTACAACTCCCCATTGCAGCAGTCAGATTTTGTTGTGCTTCCATAGGTTGGACCCTAAAGCTAAGAACTTGTATCAGTAAATTGATTGTTTTTGAATAAATGTACCATTTCGAGAAGTTAAACAAATGCTGCACCTGCATTTATTTTTAGGACTGAAAATATGCCTTTAACTCATGTTCAAACTGATCTTTTAGCAACCTTTTCTGAATTCCCAAGTAGCTGTAGCAGTGCCAGCTGCAGTAGACAGGTATTATACCTTCCCTGGTAAGACTCCTGCTCTCATTTATACCTAAGGCTTAACTGCTCAAGCTTCACTAAATGCTAATGCTCCCAAGCTGGATTATCCAGTCACCTCCAACACTTCTCCATGTCACTGCTTTCCAAGGAAGTCTTCCCAAGCCCACACCTGTCCCAAGGTGTTCTAGTTTTATTGTAATCAAATATAAAGTCTGGTTTGCCTGAATACAGACTTTAAAAACAAAAAGCTAAACCAGGTTAGTCAAGCACAAGTACTGAAAAAGCAGTTGTCACGTTGCATCTCCCTAAATAACCAAGAAGTTTTAAATTGATGTCATTTTCTTCAAAAACATAAAATTTCAGAAAGCAGCATGAATCACACACTATTTGTGACTTTAAATTGACATTTAAAAAGCCAGGGATCAAACTGATATGATTCAGAAGCTTTTTTCCTCACTTTCTTTTTCCTATACTAAGATCTTTAAAAAGAAAAGAAAATATTTGTGCTTCTACATTTTGATCAAGTGTGTGGTGTTAGTGGACAGTTTACAGCACCCTGGTGATGTCACACAGTGATTTATGAATTACTGTCAAACTGGTACAGCAGAATGGGAAAACAGCAAAATATTGGTGGTCTAAGTTGAGCATTAGATGAATAAAATTTTCGTGCCTCTTTCAAGTTTTGCATATTGTGATACCACCAGAATTTAAGGAGAGCTTACAAAGTAGTGGTTTCTTGCTGCTAAGAAGGGAAGGTCTTACTCCCTTCTCCTTTCACAGCTGGTTACAGCAATCTCCACAGCTTACTGGGCATTTTATAGAGCTGCTTAACTTCCTAACTCTTCCCTTTGGGAAGCTGGGTATCTCCTACCAGCTCAAATACATAGTTGAAAGGACTCAAGGGGCTGAAATAAATACCAGAGCTTATCAAAAAAGGAATGTGTATGGAAACTCCCACTTCCATGCGGGGTAAAACCAGTCATATTAAGCTGTAAGAGCCACCCCCAGTCACCCAAGATAACTTTTTGGACTCATTCTGCTAGTAGTGGGCTGTAGTTTTCACAGGATGTTAAAAGAAGCATCCAGAAAGGTCCTCTGGCTGCATGAAGACAAGCCAGGTGCTGGAAGGTGCAGACAACAGCTCTCCACTGCCTAGGGCTACAGTTTCATGGCAGCATAAGCCTGCTGAACTACAGCTACTCCTACTGCATCATCTTCAGCCTGGCACTTGTTCACTGGACCAGCCACATGGTGTTTCAGCATGCTAAAGAAACAGAAGAGCTTTTAGTTCATTTATCAAATTAGTTTATGCCAAATTAGAGGGTGAAATGGCTCAGCAAAGGATCCAGCATTGCAGCTGGCAGCAGAAAAAAGGATGCAAGGAGCACAGCCAGCAGCGAGCAATGTACATTACTGGGACTCCACAGCTCGCAATTCAACTCTCCCTAAATTCCAGTGGTGCCAGAAATGAACATCTGAAGCTATTCCAGCAACAGAGGGCCCCAAAATAGTCTTAAGTGGGACAAAATATGATTACCAGAAAAAATTAAGATTATATCATAAGCTGACTTGACATTTTCAGGTTTTCTCCTTCCAATCTAAAGCAAAACATTTATTCTCTTGAGGAAAGATAAGACTCTTCTACATAAGTCTGGAAAAAGAACTTGAATTCCACAAATTCTGATTAATTTACTCTTATTACACTGGCTTGTCATATCTTACAGGAATTGCAGCAATTCCTCATCCTAACTCAGTAGTGAGTAGCTGGGAGTCTGTTCTGTCATGCTTCCCACATATTCCAACAGTGAGGATTTAGTCAAGTCTTGGTTATCTTGATTTCATTTCACCAGCAACATGAGTTATGTGCAACAGCAGCTAAAACATACTGCAGTAAATGCACCCCAAGCCAGAAATCTGCTCCAAAAGACTTTAGTGTGGTTACCTATGATAATCACTGACTAAATGTCAGGGCTGAAGAAAACCTGCATTCTAATATGCTTACACAGTTCAGGACTTTTGGAGGCTCTGAAGATTTGCTCATCTGCTCTACAAATCCTATTAGAATTTGTGATTAAGGAGATATTTCAACAAGATGCTTGTATACTTGAAGACATGGTAGCTTTAAATGAAATATCCTTCTTCAGTAAGTCTTACTTTTTATCCTTTAGGTATCAGAAAATGTCTTTGCCAATGTGCTGGATAAGTGAAAATGCAAACAAGGCAGACTTCTCACTTCTTAGAGTAAGCTGGAAAAAGAGAGATGAAAGGAGCACTGTACCAAGGGAAAAAGTTTAGAATGCAAGTAAAAAACCAACACCCTGAAAACTAAACTGTACATAAAGCCTTCTCTTACCTTTATGTGCCACTTATCCTGCACTGGGAACACTCCCCCTTGCTCCCCAGTTTTCCTGGCAGAAATGCAATGTTAGCAAACTCCAGATTTCCAAGTGTGAAAGAAGATTCACAGTTTACTGTTTTCAGTGCTTTGCTGATCTGTTTTCTCTGCTTTATCGTCTCATACCATTACCAGAACTTGTCTTGCCACAGCTCCCTCCCCACTGCTTTTCCAGCTATGGAGACTGACACTTTCCCTTTCCATACATTGTCAGGCACAGCATATATCAAACACTAGTATGGGCCACTAACTCCATTACATCAGAAATTCAGCCTTTGATGAACATCTAATTACGGCCCAGAGGCAGAAGCCTGAGATGACTTAGCCTATTCTTACACACACAGCAAAGTCCATTCTTCCAAAAAAAAAAAAAAAATCTTTCATTTCCACTACTGATGTTTTGTTAATTACTAGATTTCAGCAAACAGTACTCCAAAATTAGGAAACAATACACCACCTTATGCCCAAAGCTTTGAAACAGCAGCCAAAGGGAATTCCAAGAAAAACGAATGGTTCGTTTCTTGAGTAACAAACACAAAAGCTCCCAAAAACCCCACTAATTCATGCCATACCACTTACCTGAAATAAAAGGAATTACAGAACAGACATAGCTAAGTCAGACCTGCTTTAACAACCATTGGTTAAGACTGAGAACCCATCCAAATAAAGCCTAGCAAGTTCTAGAGATGACAGGTATTTTGAAGGGCAGTTAAAAACAGTTTGTTGAGTTTCTTCTGGCTGCAAACAATCCCTAAGACACCACTGTATAATTAAAGCTTTGAATTTATCTTCTCATATTTGAACACAACCATAAAACAAAAGCAGACTTTCCCCTGGCAACTCACTAAACTGCTGAGAAATCCTCTGTGCCTTGCACTTGTTATCAGAAGAAAAAAGCGAAGGAAAGATTCAGAAATAAATTCTGTCAGTCTTAAGCCTCTTGAATCCAACTAACAACCAACACTTTCACTATCCTCATTCTCTTCAGGCACTTCACAGTTTCAGCAGCAGTGACAAGACTTTATGCCATTTGATCTTTCCTATTTTCATGCTATAGCAGTATTTTGAAGTACAGGCTAAGGGTGTCAGCTGCTCACCTCATTGCTTATCCCAGCCATGATGCACAAGACACATCCCAATGTCTTAGATTTACATGCCCCTATTACCTGAAGAAACAGTATAAGCAATCCAAGTCATAAGAATTGCAGAAACAGTGAAGTGTAAGGTTTATTTTTTTTATTCATTGTATGCCATGTAAGGGGTATGGTCCAAAACACTAAATCAGTCAGTCAAAGTCAGTTCTTCCCATAGTCTCCTGCAAGGCAGAGCAGGATTATTTGTTTCTAGAATCAAAATCATTAAAAACCCTTTTCTGAAGACAACTTAGCACAGCTTCCTTTTAACATATTTGCTATTAAAAAACTGTAGTCAGTAAGTTTCTTAACATCATTTCTGAAAGACAAGTTTTCTTCCAAGTGCATCAGCACTTGCAAGAGCAAGGCCAAGGAACAAGGAAGATTTCCTAATAAATTTAGAACTTGGAAGCATTCAGGTATTCCACAGCAATTGGTTTTATTTCCCTGTAATACAGAAAGAAGATTTCCAGATAAGCAGTCACTCAAAACTACCTGTAGCTGCAACTCAGCTGTCCAAAATCTGTCCTTATCAAACTGATATCAAGCAGACCTTCAGAAATCAGGTGCCAGTCTCACCTCTGCCCCTACCAGGTATTGACAAGGCAAGTTATTCCTTTAATAAGAATTAACCCTCTGTGGGATTAACTTGCATACAAAAAGCTTTAGCAGATACATCCCAGCAATCCCATTATGCAGGAGATTATTATAAGACTGGTCTGTTTTAAAGTGCTTATCAGCTGACCTGTCCCACTGACAGTGCATGGACAAACTCACATCCAGCTGTTTTGCTCTCAAAAATCAAGTATTAGACTACAAAACTAACAGCCAATGGTTCTGCTACTGATGCTGCTGGAGCAGGAACAAGCCAATCCTGGAGTAAGACAACAACACATGGCCAGCATTGCAGATCTTGCCCATGGAGCCTGACTTACATCACTAATAAACCACTTGACTATATTTCAAATAGCCACCAACTAGCCTTAGCTGCTTTCATGAATAAATCCACTGAAAAAATAGTGGTTTCTGAAAACAAAGTGTTCTTAGTAATTCATACATAGCAATTCATGCCTTCTGAACATCTGGCATTGAAGTCTTTTATCCACCACTCTTCACGTCTTAAAAAATAACCATTTATCAGTTCCCATGGACATAAACATCCCCTCTCTCTTTCTAAGGGAGATATGGAAGTGAAAGAAAAAAAAAAGCCAGAAGGAATGCAGAAAGCAGCCTAGTTTGGGGATCTCTCCCAAGCCAATCATGTTATAGATCAAAAGAGCATTTTATTAAGGGTATATGAACAACTGGCAAAAAAGAAAAAAAGACAACCTTTCTGCATTCCCCTACTGTCCTGGAAATTGGAAAGGCATGTTCCCTTGAGTTACCCCTCTCTCCCACAGATCATTACCAGAAGAGTGCAGCCTCTTCACCTGTGCCCTAAGGATTTCTCACAGCACTCACAAAAACGAGCACAGCTCTGTGAGCACTTCAGTAACGGTGAGGGGGAACACTTAAATTTTTCAACCACAACCTGGAGAGGGCAGGACATACAGCAAGAATTTAGAAACTTGTATCAGCCTGTTTTAGGGAGACGTGCTCTGAATTCACCTGCAACTTTGCCACAGTCAGTGGTAAGCTTAAGCAAAATCTCATCCAAGAACTAGTCCTAAAACAAATCCTATTTAATCAAGGAGAAATATTTACTATGGAAGGCTGAGCTTGCTTTGGCAGGTGAGAAGATTCACACCTTGCTAATTGCACACACCTGGATACTGAGGGACCCTTTATTTAAATACATTGTGAACAGACACGGTAACAAAGCAAGATTACAAAGTTAATTTGAGCACATTCATTCACTGTTTTCTCCATTCCTGTGCTCTGATACTGAGAACAAGGTGATGTAATACAAAGCAAAACCCCAGCTCACAGTCAGTGCTTGCATTCAGCAGCCCAGCAGGGAAGTCAGCACGTCTCCTCAGGTCTCCAGGCAGCGCTGGCCATCAGACACAGAACACCTGAGCTTGGCCAGGGCAGATGTCCTGCAGGAACAGAAGGGGGAAGACAGTAAAAATCTCTCTCTTTGTGGCTGCTTTATTGCAAAGTACTAGAATTTGTTACAGTCACCTTCTAACAGTCAGGTACACACAGAAGAGTCAAACCCCACTCTCAGGTGCTGAAGAAACACTACTGTAACAAACACAATTCTCTGCTCCCTTTTCTAAGGTGCACCTATCACCTTACCTTCTATGTGTCACACCAGGAGGAACCAAAGGGAAAAAAAATCAATTTACAATCAAGGGGCAAATCACACAATCACCAATTTTCTATTTTGAAAAGGGCTGGGTATCCCATACAAGAGCTAACTTGGGAATTTTGAGACGAGCTTAAATACTCTGCTTTAACCACCATTTCTAAGACCAAACCTCCTTCAAATTTGTAATCTCAGCTTCTATTTCAGGACATACCAGATTTCTAAGGAGAGGAAAAAAATTTTATCACTTTCCCTCAACTTCCTAAACTCTAAAGGTACAGTTATTTGCCAGCAGGTGATATAGTTCTAGAAATGCTGAGATCTCATTCCTTCTAACAACCATATAATGTACATGTGAGAGAAAACAAGAAATGATAAACCAGTATTTCACTACCATTTCACTATCTTCAAATAGATTGTGGCCCTGGATTATGGCCTGAATGAAAAAAAAAAAAAACAAACAAAAAATAGGCTATGCAAACAAATTCTTCGTTTTCAACAGATGATTATGTTTGTATTCTTATGAAAATAAGAATGATCACTTCAGAATAACATACATGTGCTAGAAAAGTGGTCTCTCTAGTGGGTCACACATGCAAGGCCGAGGGGGGGAAAAACCCACACCTTTCCACTCGAGGGGGGAGAAAAACATTTTTTTGTAGCATTGAGAAACGTTTTTAAATAGCGTTTATTTCATCTTTACCTTATCCTTTCTCAATTTCCGTTCAAGCACATTTTCTAACACGTGCCTCCATAGAGCAACACCTGCATATAATCGATAAATCAATAAATATGCATAAGTGGGAGGTGCACGCTAAGAGGTGTTTCTGAAATAGGCACGTGCAGCCAAAAAAGCTGGAGGCCACTCCTCTAGAAAGCAGCTCTTCTTCTCTGAGAACAGCATTTTCCCTCTTTTCTACTGAGTAAAAAGCCCTCTCTC
Organism: Chiroxiphia lanceolata; assembly: GCF_009829145.1. NCBI lineage: Eukaryota > Metazoa > Chordata > Aves > Passeriformes > Pipridae > Chiroxiphia > Chiroxiphia lanceolata. The sequence continues at coordinate 17,958,747 of NC_045648.1, forward strand.
CTTTTTCAAGACACCGCTCAGTTACCAACAAGTTAGACCAACTCTTCTCGCTCAGAAGGTGATTTTGGGGTTCTTTTTCTTAAGACTACCTCCCCCAGGCAGCTCCACGCCTCCTCCCAGCTGCCCTGGAAGGACACCCCCGCCCAGTTCCCCGTTGCCCAGGGCAGGGAGGGCCGTACCAGTTTCACTCTGGTGTTCCCGAGGATCGCAATGAATGGCGCCTCGCAAGGCACGTGGCTCCGGTTGTTTTCAACCCCGCGGTCGGGGCTTTTTTTTTTTTTTTCTTTTGCCACCTCAAGGATAAGAGACTTCAGTTCCTCAGGGACAGGCGACAGAAAGTAAAGACCTGGACAGAAGTATCAAGAAAACCACCACGTTATGATAAACGACCTGCTTGACAAGGGAACGTTAAGTGGGCGCGGTGAAAGGATAAATAAATATAATTAAGGCGCCAACAAATATTATGGCTTTGCGGGAACCAAGGGAAAACACGTAAGGGAGAATACTGAAAGCCAAATGCTCAGACCCTCACCCAGCTCTTCCCCCTCGCCCCCCCGAGCTCCAGTGGCTCCCCCAGGTCCTCTCACCGGTGGCCCACAGCACCCACAGCCGCCCGCCCTCCGCGGGCGAGGGAAGGCGGCGGGCCCGCGGTCCTCGCCACTGACCTGCCGGCGGCGGCTCCCACCCAGGGCCGGGGCGGCCGCGTCCCCTCAGCCCGCGCAGCCGCCGCGCTCCCGCACGCGCAGGGCCGCCTCACCGCCCCGCAACCCCGGCCGCTCGGATCCCTCCGCTCCCACCTCACAGCAGTCCTCCATTCTCCTCAGGAGGAGCCTAACGGGAGAACGCCCGGCTGGGTCAGGAGCGCCCATGGACCACCGCCCGCCATCGCCGTTCCCTCAGCAACCCGGTGCGGGGCCGAAGCGCAAACAACACACCGGGACTACTTCACGTCCGCGCACGAAAACGCACGAGTCCCACACGCGCGGAGGCCGACGGGAGGCTTTTAAAGGGCCGCGCGGGGCACGCCGGGAGTTGTAGTCTTCCCGCAGAGACGCCACGCCCCCTCACGGCCGCAGCCAATGGGCGGGCGGGGGGCGGGGCTCCCCCGCGGTGCGCGCGCGAGGGGCGGCGCCTGGAGTTGGTTGTTGCGCGGGCGCGGCGCTCGCAGCCCCGTCCCGGGAGCCGCGTCCTCGGCGGGGCCCGGCGGGAGCGGGACTGGGACCGGGACCCCGCACGGAGCCGCCGCGGGGCTGCGGAGCCCCTGCCAGGTGAGGGGCGGCAGGGGGGTGGCGGCCCCTCGCGCCGCGGGGAGAGGCCGAGGGGGCGGCGGCGGTCGGGTTCCCTCGGCGGGGCCCCGGCGGGATGCGGGGGGAGCCGCGGGCGCAGTCGCCGCCCGCCCGCCCGCCCCTTCGCGGGGGTCCCGCCGGCGCCCCTCGCCGCGGCCCCGCCGGTCGGAGCGGCGCCCGTAGAGCCCGCCTGGCGCCGGCACAGCCGCGCCGGGGCCCCCGCGGGGCCGCGCAGCGCCCTCGCCCCCGGCGGGGTTCGGGGCCCCGGCTGTCCACCCGCCTGTCCGCCCGCACCCCCGGGCGCTCCCCGTGCCCGCTCCGCCATCCCCCACCCTGCCGGGGAGCGCCCGCCGCCGCCGGGCTGACACCTTCGAGGAATTCCCCGGGCTGAAGCCGCTGTGGGTGCCGGGGGGATGCTGTCCCTGCCGGGGCTCTGCCCCTGCTCTGTTATTACCGAGAATTCCTGAATTGAAAGGCTTTGCGCGTTGCTGTGTACGTGTGTAGCCGCATTCCATCCTCCCTTCGGTGCTTCCCTTCCTCTCGAAGGGTTATTTTGGACTTGCAGGTGGGTCGATCTGTTCGCCAGTTTTTACAGCGGGCGAAGTTGAAGCTAGACCGGGAAGGCTGGGATTTGCTCTGGGACAGCAACTGAAGCGATGTAAAACACTTTGCGATGGTCAGTTAGTTATGGAGCAGCCGATACCTGACACAGAATGTCCAGGCTGCCCCTCCGTGAGCACGAGGAGGAGGAGGAGCGCTGTGTGGTGGATCTCTGACCTCGAATTTAATAGGGGTCCCTTCTTAGAGAACGCGATTCCTGTTTGTTTTAGGTCTTTGCCGTTTAATTTCGTAGGGCTTGGCTTTCGTTCTTTAATTGCTTCTTAAGTGCCTCCAAAGTTTTTTCCCCTTGCTCTTTGTGGCTTAATGGCTGTCTCATGTCTGCTAAAGCACTTTATTCTGGGATATTTAGAGAAAAAATAATACACGGAGATGTATGGGCAGGAAGGAAAGAACACAGAGTTGTTTTAGGAGCCAAGACTTTATGGAATTCCTGTGATTAGGTTCTATAGTTAGAGAGTTTAGTTGAACTTGTTTAAAATTGCTGGCTGAGTACCTTTATTGCAAACTAGATGTGCTTAATTCTTGTGACTTTTGACTTACAGCCTCATCTAGACAGTTTGATTCCAGTGGTGTAGCAGAGCAGCAAATACTTGTGGAGATTTTCTTTGGTCGTTTTGACCAGTTAGAGCTCGTAATCTAGTTTCACGGTGGTTTAAAAGGTTTTGTCTGGAAAGTAGCTGAGATGATTTATCCAGATGAAGCATCTTCCTGGCAAAGTTACTGCTCTGTGTGTTTTCAGGCAAATCTCATTTTAGCCTCTAAAACGTAGAACTATGCAAGAAGTGAGTTACCAATTTTTCCATGAGTAACTTTCCATGATTAATCTTCTGTGTTCGTTTCTTGATGGCTTTACCTTCTTGTTAGGATATCTCATGTAGATAACTTAATTCGCAGACTTCTTAAATGACATTTTTTGGGCAGTTCTGTTTGCCTCAAGTGCCTCACCTGAACAGTAGTGGCAGGCAGGGGGTGATTCCTGAGCTTGGGCAGGAGGCACCAGCTACAGAGCAAGGAGCCAGCAGACTTTCCTGCCTGGCCTTGCTGCTGGTAGGCACTTCTACCCAGCTGCAGTTGATAATGGATGCAATGCTTGCATTTCCTTCTATTTTAGAACATGCATTAACTATGTAAATAAACATACAGTTATTTTGAAGCAACAGCATTCCCTACGTATGGGTAAGAGTTATGGCTGCTTCTGTGAAAGAGAGAGCAAGGAGGCAAAGTACCACTTCAACTTCTTGGATAATTTGTGTTTCTGTCTTTTCAGCTCCTTAGAAAATCCACTTGCAGGCATGTTTACCAAAGTACTTGTTCTTTTCTGTTTACTCTCCAAGTAGAGGAATTGGTCGGAATCAGTCATTTAAAGAAAAGTAAAGGGCAGATGCTGTTTGGCTAAATGCCTCCTAAATATTGATTTCTTTTACCTAAACAGGATAGTAAAATATAATGATAACTATTGTAAGTTATTAGTTAGGGTCACAGACGTTGGCAATCACTGTTAACCTTCTGTATCACTCTAGGAAAAATATGTATGCAGAAAGCTTATTCTAAGTTAACAAGTTGTAACATGTTTTTCTCTACTTTGTTTCTGAATTTACACTCCTGTGTCTCTCCTTTCCTTTTCCCTTTTCCTGTTTAGTCTTTGCTCTTAAACTGCCCTTTTCCCTCCAGCTGCCCCTCATCCCAGTTTAGGATTGGCCCCTCCCATCCCTGCTGGTCGCCCAGGTTTCCTTTGCCCTTTTCTCTGTAGGGATCTGCAGCTTTGCTCCTTGTCACTGCTCTTCTTGTTCTGGTTGCTTTCTGCTGAGCTCGGGTTTCAGGTGGTGTTAATAGCCCTTTCTCTTTTTCTTTGTGTTGGACCTTCTCTGCCCCAGAGGTCCCCTCTGGGATTGCCGGGTAGGGATCCATGATGAGGGCTGTCTCCTGCCAGCTTCCCCAGTGTTCCCACTCCCTGCGCTGCTGCAGCTCCCCAGGAATCCTGCCGAGCTGCTCCCTCCCGTGTAGTCGGTGTGTCAGAGCTGACATTCGGGTATGGGGAGAATATTGAAATGCAAATGACAGTGAGGAGATGGTGCTGCGCTGGTGAACAGCACCGAGGAGGTGGTGGAGCGAGTACCTTGTGATGTGAAAAGAGCTCGCAGAGAAAGCACCTGACACAGGGAAGCTGAAATTAAAACTTTCTTATCTTTCTGCTGTTAATACCTCCAGATGTTTTTAACCTACTTAGAGTACAAAAATAATGATCTGTAAAACGTGTTTGGGTTTATGAGTTGAAGGAAAGTGCAAAGAAATAATGTAAAGCTATTTGGGAGCCATATTTACTGGCTGCTATTGGCAGCCAAAAATCACCAGTGAGGCAAAATCCACTCTCTGTGCCTGTAAAGTAGCATGGATTTTGGAGGAGGAGATGTGGGGCTCCAGTCCCAAGGGGAAAAAGCTGTGGGTTCTCCATGCTGATACCCAAAGGAGCCTGGTGCCAGGTTCTGTCAGTGCATTACCTGTGACAGGCTGGTGTGGGGACCTTGTACAGAGCCTTTATTGGCATTACCAGTCCTCCCACCCTCCTGTGCTCCCACATGACTGCTGTGTAAGGACTGAGTATTGCTCTGGGATTTACACTGGCCTGAGGCTGAAATGCCTTCATTGTTTCATATGTATCAGCACAATAATGTACCATTTCCATACAGTTTTAAATCTAGGGTGGAAAAATACAGGCTGCAAACTGGAATAAGACTTGCTAGTTGACTTTCACTGTTTTAAAGCAGGGTAAAGTGGAGCAAGTCAACAGTATACACTGAGGTGTAAGTGACAACTTTAGAATTTCTGCAGTGTTAGCAGCAAGGAGAAATGACTTGGTTTTACTTGGTGACAATTCTAGTTAGTTGTCCAATATTTGAGCTCAAATTTCCATAAACCGTGGTTTAGTATTGTGGGCTCTGTATTTTCTTCTGTGTTTCCCAGATCATAAGCAGAAATTATCAGCCATGTAAGAAGTTTTCAGGCTTCCTTTTTCCTAAGATAAGTGCCTGAGTCACCAGAGCAATTTCTTTCCCCATATCTCCTCAAGTGGACTGAGTTAACTTGAGATTGCCTGAGAGTTGAAAATACGGATAGAGGAAAACTATGTGGTGGGTGTAACTCTGAGGTCACCTTCTGCAAATTGAATTTCTTTTGGGACCCCATCAGCTATTACAATAGTTACCCTGTTAACTCACTAAGTTACAAAATAGCTTTATACCACAAATGTTTTTGGGGTTGTTCAGGTGATAACGATAACAGCAGAATTTCAGAACCCCTCAAAGCCTCATTCATCATTTCTCTCCTCCCAGTAATCACATATTGCTGTGCAGGATGAGGATAAAATCAGTTTTAAACCACACCACTCGGAGAAGTATTTCGTAATCAATCTGTAATGGATTTTCTTTTTTAAGTCTTTGATTCTGGGGAAAATTGTCACCCTGACTAGTTTCCTTTCTGTGTGAGTACTTGGAAAAAAATCTCCAAATAGTAGGTCCCTTAGGCTCACTACCCATACCTGCTATGTATGGGCCTGCCCTTAACTGAGATGCTTTTGCACCAATTATAGTCACAGTAACAAGGATTACAATGATCTTTATTGAACATCTGCACTTTGATCACCAAATAGTTATGTTTATGTTTAAAAGATGGGCAAATACGGTGTGTAAAAAGTATTTAAGAGCATCAATTTGTTATCTGAATCTCAAAATGCCTTCAGAGCTCTTGCTTGGGAATATTTTTCTTGGTTGGCAGGTTTTAGAGCAGAGGATGGATAATTTCCCCATGAAATGTTCAACATGGAGGAGAAAGAGTATTTCATCCCTTTAAAGTGCAAAAAATTATAAATATTAACTGGGAAAGACATTTTAAAATCTTCCCATTTGTAGACTTTATCCCACATTTTACTTAAGAGTAAGATTTCGGTTAAAAAAAAACACTTACATGCACTGAAACATAAATGCTCAACTGTCTTAATACACTCACTGTTGACTGCAGGAGGTGTTTTTAGCAAAGTTTTTGAAATCACAGTAAACAAATGGATAAAAACCCTGCCAGGCTAAACACTGTAGGCTTCTAGCAATACTTTTTTTAGTAACATCTTGTCTGAGACACCAGTTCGGTGTGGTGCTAAAAAGCAAGATCACTGACTTGATAAAGTCAGTGCTATTTCAGAAAATACTGCTACTAGCTCACAATTTGCCAAATGCAACGTCCTGGGTGTTTTAGCAGATTTGGATTATTACATTGTTGGAGAGAGGTTCTGCAGGAAGCTGTTTAGTGATACATTCGCCGTTTGACCTTTTGTGTTTTTGTAAAACTGATGTCAATCCTAAAATGTTCCTTCTTGGATACGTGCCTGTGTTTATACAGGCCTCTCTGCAAAGCTCACCAAAGGAGGAAGACTGTATATAATACAGAAGATGTAAATTTTGCATGTATATATTTATATATATATATATACACATCTTTCACCTCTGAGGGTCTTACTGTCAGGAAAACCTTCATTCACATTAAAAAGACATTTAAATCTACGCTATAAACATGAACAAATATAGACATCATTCCACACTGGCTTCACATCTATTCCCTCTTGGTAAGTCTCTGTGTATATCACAGATGCTCTTGCTGCCAAGTTGCCTCTTACTGTCATTGTTTTGCTTTTATGCTTGTTGATGTCCTTTCTGTGGACTTTTCTAATGCAGCAAGAGGAAGGAAGAACGGTTTTAAAAATATGTGATCTTCCCCCAAATCAGCCAGTAAATTCAGAAACATGCATGTCTGAAGGTAATAGAGACACTCAAAATTACCATAGTTCTTGAGCTGAAACTGTCCTTGGGTAACTCTTAAGTCTTTAAGCACCTTCTTTTTTATTTCAAGCAAGTACTGCCTTTCTCTCTACCTTGTTTTATCTCCTAATAGTCTTCTGCAGAGTGACCCCTGAGCCTGTTTGGAACCCCATTAAAATCACTGATTCCCTCTGTAAAGGTTCACAATTACATCAACATAGCTTTAATAAACTTTGAAGTTAAATGCAAATATATACCAGCTGAGAGAGAATAAATATTAGTATAGGAGTTTTCCATGGGGGAGTAACTCATGTTGTGTAATTGTTTTTCCATTTGCTTTGAGCCTTGCTAATTGTCCTGCTCTGCCTCCCTCGTCTAGATTGGGTGGTTTTGCTTAAAAACAGGTTGCACAATATTGGCCAGTCTCAGACTTTTGAGTCTGTAACTATATGGTTAAGGAGTGTGACTCCTGCCATTTGGAATGATCTTTGGAGAGGACAGTTTATTTAATGACTTTGGTACTGTAAACTGTAGACATTCTCAGTTTTTAGAAGCAGGGAGACAGCTCACAGTAAGGATGTAGGGAGTGAGGGGCACATGAAAGATCTCTGTATCATCAGTGACACAGGCTGTGATTGTGCAACAGTTTGCTGTTGGTTGTAGTCAGTGGAACAGTTCACTGAACTTGCTGTTAAACATACATCCCAGCCATAAATGTTGACTATTCTAAAGCTTTATATACATGAAATTGTGTTTTCATGCTGTGATTTTTTTATTTTTTTTTTTAATTTAAACTACCAAGGGAGGAAACCAACCTGCAAGGAAGGAAGGCTCAAACCTGCTCTACTGCTAATGAAGGTGTCCATAAACATACCTTTCAACTACAACAACCAAATTTTGGAAGTGTTATTGCAGGCCTTAACCTGAGACAGATCCATGTTTAAAGGTCAGTGTTTTTGGCTAGAAAGGATGGCTTGGGAAGTGCAGAAAACGGAGGCGTGTTAGGACAAAGCTTGCTGAAGCTCCACATACTCCTGTGCCTGTGAATTTTGCCTTGTAAGTATTCCTTGTGCAGCAAGGGCAGCATCCCTGTGAGAAAAAACATCAGTACAGGCAGAGCTCAGAGCTTAACATGTATTTCATTTACCCTGTGAGCTGTATCAGTTCCAGCTGCCATATCCCAATTGGCATCTCACTCCAGGAACCTGTTGGCAGGCAGGGTGCTGGTTCACGGTCCCTTACAAGTTAACCCACTTATCTTCTTAGAGCAAAAGCAGATCTCTTCCAAAGGTGGTTCTTTTAGGCCAGTTGTTCAGTAACTGCTACATCAGAGGAGTGTTGCACTCTGGTATATAAAGTACCTTTTTTTAGCAGTTGATAAGAGAGACACTGTTAGTAACAGTTGCCATGAAAAACCTCCTGCGACAGCTTTGCAGGTTTAAGGTGAGATTGCAGAGTGGTTTAGATGGAGATTCCTCAGCTGCACTGGAGCTTTAGTCGTGGTGAGTTCTCCTGTGTTCTGCATAATTATCTCTGTTGTTCTGCTTGTTGGAATGTGAAAGTGTCTGATTGTTTGTTGCTTGCAAAGGGAGAAGCTGAATCAGGTCCCTTTCTGATGGGAATTGCCACTCAGCAGGGTTCAGCAAATACATTCTTTAAATACACTACTGCAAATAATACTGGATTGCATGGTGTTGGAAATAGCAAGAGGTGGTTCATCAAAAAAAAGGCATCCAGTTCTCACTCCCCACCTTTTTTTTTCCCCTCAAGGCTGTAATTTTTCTTTGTAGTACATAATGGTGATAAAATTGCAGGCTTTTTTCCTGCTCTGTCCTTTGCAGATTGACTTCATTGCTTATGGTTGTACATTATCTTTGTTTATCAGTGTAAATCAACAGAGCTATTCCTGAACAATGGAGATAGCAACACACAGACCTTTTGAAGCCAAATTTGCCGAGTGAGAAACAGTGTTGTATAGAAACATGTTGAAAAAGATAACCAGCATGGATTATCAAGGCGGGGGGGGGTCCTGCTCAACCTCCCCAGAGGGGATCATGGAAAAGGCTGTGGAATTCATAGTGTTTTCTAAAACATTACTACACAACTGCCAGGGCACCTGATGGAAGGTTCATGCATACACTAATAATTCTTAGGGGAAAAAAACAGTAAACAGGTGATATACCAAAGCAACAGCATTTAAATCAGTGGGAATTAGATTTAAGATATCAAATGTTGCATAATTGGGTTTTTTCCTTGGAGTTCAGTGCCTGCAGTTCTTTGCATATTAAGTGTTGTTCTGTCTGCACAGAAAGCTGACTTGGGGTGCTTTCATGAAAAAGTTGTTAAAGAGCCAAACAAAATGAAATCTATAGGATGCAGGAGGAAATATTAGTCCATATAATGAATATTGTCTTCAGTGGTAAGCCCCCCTGCTGACTTAGGGGTTATAAGTTCAGCCAATAGTCCCTGCAACTGTGTTGCCTGGATAATTCACTGAACATTTTTTTTGTTGTGCTGACGAAAAGAGTTGATGTACTTTTTCCATCAAGTAATCTCAATAAAAGATTGAAAATATACTGGAAAAATAAGCAGCCAGTATTGGTTCATAGTTGCTGTGATTGTGCTGGATGCAAATAGCTGAGCTGTGGTTAAAAAATTACTGAACAAGTGAAATAATTGAAAATCAGTATCAGTTTCTAAACAAATGAAAGCTCTGCTTTCCCAAAAAGGATAGCACTGTCATTAGTGTATACACTGTAGAGGAGCCATCTCTTATCAACATCAGTCTCTCTACAGCAGGTGGATGTGGCTTCTTGGGTCTTTCTTGCTTGTAATAAGCAAGACACTTATGCATTCAGGCTTGTATTCAAGGGATATGGGAACAGTTATGGTTATAGTTTAAAAGCTGTGTTTCTTTCCTTTTGTGAACATAAGGCAAAATGGGGGGTTTTGTAGTTTTTGGCTTTTTCCTACCAGTTTATGTGTGTGTGACTTGGGTATTTTAGATCTGCAGATTCCAACTACTTTGAATTGGTTTTGCCACATGGGTCATGGTTTCCTTTCCATCACTGTTTTCCCATGGCTTCCTCCAGAAGTTGCTGGGGTAACTGTTCTGCAGGGAAGGTAAATGTGTATCAGATAGATAAATATTCACTGGATGATGCCCAGTAAAATATTTGCCCTTCCTGCATAATCTGTTCCAAGAGTTCTGAAAAATTCTATCCAGGGGACAGCTAAAAGCCTGAGCAGGTCCTGGATCCTTCCTGGGACTCATCAGTACAGGACTTGCTGTCTCAGAGGTGCTTTTGCAGTCATCAGTCTCTACCTATAAACAGTTTTTCTTGAACACACTTGGTTTTTTTTTCTTGGCAGTGGTTTTATGATCTAGTTTAGATGGGAGGGCTGTCACACCACAAAAAAGAAACTCTGTTCATTAATTTGAGAGATGAACTAAACTCAGTTTGTATTTTGAGAGCTTAAAAAAAGCAGGAGAATGGACAATCATGTCTTCCTGAGGTGCTTTTCTCAGACTGGTAAGGAACACACTCTATGCACCACATGAACTCATCACTTCCATGTCCTTGAGTGCACATAACAGTGCCATGTAAAACCAGAATATACAGAGAGCAAAAGGGATATGGTTCTTGAAGTTAATTGCACAGCACCTGAAAAATCAGAAATCTGGCCATTGGATAAGGAAAAAAATATTGAAATATAGGTCTGCATTCTTTATGTTTTCCATGAGAGAGAAAAATGAAGGCTTCTTGTGATGAAGATGACTTGTCTCTCTGGATGCTGCTTTGCTAATTGGTGTGACCCTGCTGTGTCTGCACTGTTTCCCAGGGGCCTGTGATAAGCATTTCCTTTTGGAAAAGCTGTGCACATTGTGCAGATAGAGGGGACCTGGTCTCTTCAGCCTCTTTAAGATGTGTTGGAATAAATATGTTGTTTGGAAAGGGTTTTTTTTTTTTTTTCATATTTTTCAGATGAACAATTCTCTTGAGTTTTGTGCTTTTTGTTACATAACACTGAAGTTTTTTAAAGTTTTGAGCATGACCTCAAGGTTTTGTTTTGGCTTTGCTAAAGTATTTACTGCTTGTAGCCATGTAAAAACAGATATATTTTCCTGTTTTCTTGCTCTGTAAGACCAATAGGCCCCTACAGTTGGTATGGGAGGCTTAAATTTTCTTCAGTGCTTACAGAATTCAAAATCATTAGATTTTTCTCTGTATAAAGTTATAACTTCCCGAGGAAATATTGGCACAAACTGTGGAAGCCGTTAGGTTTTGGAAATTTTGCTCAAGTTACTCATTTTCTCTGCATTATTTCTTCTTTCTCTTCATAATTAGAGGCTGGTGGACAAAGCAGACTTGGGGCTGAAGGGCCTTCTTTGGAATCTGGCAAAAAGGCAGATACTTGGAAAAGAGAATGTCTTTTGAGTGGAGGGAAAAAAATATACTTGGGGAAATAATTTTAGGTGCTGTGGCTGATTTTGTTGTTTGGCTCTGCAGACTAGTCAGTCTGTTCTGGCATTTCCATGCAGCTACTTCTGCTGGTTCATATCTTACATGTATTAATGTGTTTATAGTTTCATAGAAAATACTGACAGATCCATTCTAGTACTTGTGAAAGTTGAGCTATATCATTTCAGTCAATAGCTCAAGAAGAGTGATTGTAATTATCTTTGGCCATGAAGATTTGGACAAAAATGATTATTCTGCACTGTGTTGCTGTGAAATCCACAGGTTAAGAAAATATTTATATCCCAAAATCAACTTTTTTTTTTGTATTATTGGGGAAAAAAATATATTCTACAAACTTTCATTCAAAGAAGAGACATTTTCTATTTTCATACTGAGAATTATGTGTGTCTGAGCTCAAATTTATGTGTATATGTATATCTTGGAGATATATTTGTTTCAAGTGGCTATTAATGCTGTTTTAGGAAGTAGTGTTGAATCTCCAACTATATTCATATTTTGGGAAGAGTCCACTTATATCTGCAGAGTAGTGCAGTAGAAGGTAGTGGTGATTTAAAACCTCCTCACAGCAGCACAGGGACCCAGCATTTCACTGTGGGGAGAGTGACTGAAATGCCCCTTTCCAGAAATTTTGCTGGGACTTGGGTTTGCTGAAGTTTTTTTTGCTTTAAGGTGCTGGTTGAGGAGACATTTAATGAGCATCCCTGTTGCCTGTGTGTTGGAAGCAGATAAGCAGTGGAGCGAAATGGCTTTTTAACTCCACTCCTATCAAAACCCAGAACTCCATAATTTTACTGATTTTACAAATAAGAGATCTAAAAGCTTGCCTTGCCTGAAGTCAATTATTCCAGTGTTTAAAAGAGGATCCAGAACACTCTCATGGTCTTACTCACTTTGCTAACCCAGCCTTCTGAAAACAGCCATGGTAAATATTTATTTAGTTGCCATAATACATTATGGGTATGTCTTTTAACCTCAGCAGTTAGGCTGAGTTAGGCTGCTGCTTCTAAAACCTTCCAGTCTTTAGTTCGAATGTTAAAGATTTATGGCTTTACATCACAAATTGTGTTTCTAAAGGCTTCTCCTGGCACTGCTGTGTTTTGGTTTTGTAACTCTGTTGTATTGTCATCTCTCTTGAATGACTTGCTGTCAAAGCACATGCCAGGTCATGTGTTACAGTCAGTTCAGAGCAACTGTACATTTTGCTAGTTAAATATTTCTCCCTGTGAGCTGGAAGGGCTGCCTTGCATATCAGAAGCTTGGGGTCAAACCTGCTGATGAGTATTTACTTTTCTCGTGGCTGAACACTTAAAGTTAGCATGGGATTTGGGAGTAATCTTTGGAATTAATTTCTGTGTGGTTCAGAAACAGGAAAAAACTTGGAAACTGGGATAATGCTTAGTTTGTTGCTCAGTTTTTCAGATAGTTTTAATAAGAAATTTAAATTTTTAGATAGGGGAAGAGCACCTAGATTAAAATAGATTTGTGCTATTTTTAGAGCATGGCTTTATACTGCAAGTCAGAGACTGAAAAAATACTTTTAAAGTAAGGAAACACCATTTTTACAAGTTTTATTGTTGACCTCAAGACCACATTTTCCATCATCTGGGACAAGGGATCAAGCAATCTGTCTGTAAAACAGTAAAATGCCTTTGAGTCCTTTGGTATTGTCAGGTCATGACAAAAGCTTGGTAAGATGAGAATGATTGGCAGAATGATGTGCACCCATAATTTTTTTAACTCTTGTGTAAAATATACTGAAATCTAAAATAGGGCATAGTCTTCTCACCAAAATGACAAGAAATTTGACAGTGCAAGCATTCTAACTCATGGAGCTGGATCAGTTGAAAAGAGCAAGCCAAAAAGGCAATGTGGAAATACCAGTAAGTTGCCTGAAACATTTAACAGCAATGATCTTCCTTAAAATAACTTGGTACAATTAATTGGTGCTTTTTGTCCTTTCTTTTGCACAGCAGTCTTATCACAGCCTTATCTTTAAGCGAGGAAATGAGGCTCTTTCTGCACTGAGGTTCTGAAGCAGGCTGAGCTGGCCGATACTTCATTGCAGAGATTTATTTCTTAATCTGCACTGGAGACTTTGAAGCCTGGTTTTTTAGCAGGCTGATTTAGTTCTTGTTTGATTGAGGAATATACAGAATAGGACTGCTGTAATTAGAGCTTGGTGGTAGCTTCTGGCAAGCCCTGAGTTATTTGTGCAGTAGCACTGTAGTGAGGACACGATGCATTTTGAGGGAGGGGAAATCAGAACAATGTGCTGATTTGCTTGTGTGGGCTAATATGACTCTTTTAGAACGAACTCCTTTAAAAGTTGAGTGTTTTTTAGGAAAAACTGACAGGCTAACCTGGGGTTTCAAATCAATTTAAATTGTCTTGCAAGCTGGAAGTCTCCATTCGATCTGCAAGGCCCTCGCAATTCCCGGTGGTTTGGGGTCAGCAGTTTACAAACAGTGCCTACACCAATGATGTGTGAAATCAATCTTTCAGTCCTCCTGCTGCTGCCTTTGAACAGTTTCACTGCTGACAAAGTGTCAGCCTCGGGATGAGATTATAAAAGTTCTAAAGCTTAAAACATACAGAAGACAAAATGTTGATGCTTGGAAAGTTTCTCTGCTCTTGGAATGAGAGAGTTTTGGTCCTGACGTTTTCTGGAGGTGTGTTGCAAGATCCTGAACGTGATTGTGTTGGTAGTGTGGTGCTATTGCATAAATATATTGAAGACATTTTGCCCATCTTTCAAACTGAAGCTACTGAATGAATCAGTCTCCTGGCTGGCTAGTTGCTTGTTAAAGCTCATATTTTGTGGGTTCAGAAATACTTAACATCTTTTATTCTGTGAGTGAATAAGCTGGATTAATTTATATACAACACTTCCTAGGGAAAAGTCAGTGGTGTTAAAGATATAAGTCCAATGAAGCAGTGGTTATACCTGCCACACAATCTGCTCCTCTTGTTGAAAACAGTTCTTTAAAGCTGAACTGTCATGTTTTTTTCATATCCAGCTTTTTACCTCTGTTAGTAAAACATGCTTTCTGTTGTTGCTTCAAACATCTGTGACAAGTGGTTTATTTTTCCCACCCAGTATCCAGTTGTGTTTCATATTAAATACTTTTTTTTTTTTCAAAGACAGTTGTTTTGGGTGGAGTTTCTTGCACACTGACTCCAGCTATCGTGCTTCAGTCTGGCCGTGTATTCAGATATCCCTGCACAGAGTTGATATCTCTGAGCCATCTCTCCTATTTTGCACTTTTCACGTATTTCAGCGTGGCCTGAAATATCCGTAAGATAGTGTGTTCTGGCTTGCAGGATTCACTTCCCTGTAGGTGAAGACTTAGCGTTACGAAAAGTTCTCTCCACGGGGGCCGAAAAATTGCGGGAACCTGTCACAAACTTGGGAAGCGTCGGCTTTTCCCGGCGCCGGACGAGCTGATGCTCCCGGGCCTCGGGGGGCACACGCAGGATGCCTCCCGCAAAAAACTCAAGCTGTGTGGAAGAATAAGAGCAGCTGTTGGAAGTGTCCCAGCGGGTCTGGGACGTGGCCATACAAGGAGCCCTCTCTGCACAAAGCTGCTCTGTCTGATCCATGTGCTGCATGTGTGTTAAAGTTCACGGGGCTCTTTGGCCGGGTGTCCTCTCGGGGGGTGCCTTTCATCCCCGAGGTGCCCTGGAAGCATCTCTGGATATTATCAGAGCGGCAGAAAGGAAGCGGAAAAGAGGGGGAAACAGGCTCACTGAATATTTCAGCGGTTCTTTTGCCAAATCGCATTTTGGGATTCGTTTCTATTTTAAATGCTGCAGCGGCTGCCCAAGCTGGCAAACTGCGATCCCCTTTGGAAGGGGGAGGAGACTTCGTTACTTCTCTGCGGAGGAGGAACATCATTTTCCTGTTGCTTTGTTTTTACTTTTGTAGTGAACAAAGAAAATCTGCGGGAGAAAAGTAGAAAAAGCCCCGTTTTTCAAAGCTTATCCAGAAATTTTACAAAACAATGGCTTTGATTTGCACTTTAAATGTGGTTTCCTGTCTTCTCTCACGTCATTTGCATACCTTTAAAAATTGTTTGGTTTAACTTTATTTTATAGAAATGTGTCCTTTCCTCAGCTAGTACTCGTTAGGGTATTGTTTCCTTGATTGTTTCCAAGTGCACGTAGGCAAGAAATGATCAAATTTAATCACCAGACAATTGGTCACATTTGCAAAAAGAAAAGCCGATTAGAATCGCCAAAAAACCAGGCTGAACATAGGATAATATCTATGCTTAAATAACTAAATCCCAGAGTTTAGGAAGATAAGATGACTGAACAGCAAAAAAAAAGAAAAAACTGAGAGCCAAAAATATGAGTTTTCTTCCTGCCTTTGTCATGCCTCACTTGTAGCCTTGGAAACTGAGACAAAGAGGTTAAGAAACTTGCTCATTCTTAAAATGGAGATAAGATACAGTGTGCAGCTTATTTTAGTCTCACTTATGCCTCTGCAGAGTGCTGTAAGTGAGCAGTACTGGGTTTTTAACTGTATAATGTGTACGATGAACTTGTTTATTTAGGACTTGAGCCAATGAACCCAAGTTGAGTTGTATCCCTGTGCCTACCTGTGGGGCTGATGCCTTGTTTTGATCTGTCAGTCTTTGCAGGTTATTTCATCGTCTCTCCTGTCAGTCTTTGCAGGTTATTTCATCATCTCTCCTGTCAGGAGGGTGGTGGGTGTTTTGGTCAAACCAGATGACTCTGGAAGGTGGGATGCTCAGTGCCTCCAGTCCATGAGCACAGTGCAGAGGGGATGGTTGGCTCCTTGCTTTTCAAACAAGCTCTTGTTTTCCCTCCAGGCATCTAAACCAAGAATTCAAGATTGAGGGATCAAAACATTGGAAAGGGTTCTTGGCAAATTGATCAACTGTGAAATAGTTACGAGCTCTTATTTTTTTAAATCCGAAGGTGTCACTTTTTAGTTAAGGTCTGTTCTTAGGGCTTTTGTTTAATAGCCTCTCTGGGCATTCATGCACTGTTTATATTAATGCAGCTCATTTGTAGGCAGTGCAGACACTTTTAGAAATTGTAAGACTGTGGAGACATTTAATGGCTAAGGATAAATTGCACAGCTGTGGACACTATTTATACTTTCCTCTATAGAAAAGAGTCTGTATCATGAAATAGGCATAGCTCAGTGTTGTGAGTTATTTTTCGTGTTTTTCTAGTCTTGGAAGGGGGATTGCCAGCTCTTAGTTTTACATGTTAAAAAGTCCATAGCATTTCCATATTCTGAGAAGATAAAGTTCATGCTTTATCCATTAAGGAAATAGATATTGAAGAAAGGAGAGACAAGATAGATGGGCTGAAGTGTTTCAAAATGTTAATAAGGAATTCTAGGAACCCTGCATAGGATTTCTGGGCTGAGAGTAGTTCCTAAGTGTGCAAAGGGAAACTGTAAGAATTTAAATATGATAAAAAATAACCAGGACTTGATAGAAGGTGAACAGTAACTCATGCAACAAGTTAGTTTAAAGGTTAAGCATCTGAAACCTCTGCATCCCTTCCACAAGAAAGAAGTGTCCAAGCCCACAGCTTGAAAGAGAAATTTAAAGCAATTTCCAAGTTATTAAAATATATGAGAAAAAAATAATTATAACTTTAATAATTAGATCTCAACCAAGGGACCCAGAAGGGGAGCAAGTTGTTTGTTCTTTGTAGATCTGTTAATGATGGGAATCTTTTAGAAGTCAACTTTAAAGGACAAAAGGACAAACACAATTATAGGATGTGTAAAATGGAAATTAGGCACTGAGACAGAAGCTGAATTGCTTCAAAGATGAGAGGCTAGGATAAATTAAGAACTAGCAGATACCATCTTCGAAATACTGGAATCTAATATCTTTGACAATTACTTTGAAAAAAGTTTGCTGAGAGAAACCATAGGAAATTGCAGTCACTATATAGTTCTGTGATCCTGGTTTTTCTGTCTTGCACGTAGACTGTGGATAATTTTGAGTTGCCCCTCAAGATTCCATAAAATTATTCTGTTATTTAAAATACCTCTGAATGCTTCTACATCCTCTAGAGATTTAGTTGCAACACTGTAGTTTGTTCCCTTTTCTCCCTTAATGCTCTAAAATCCGCAGGCTTGTTCTGTCTCAGATTGTTGTCTGTTATGGGAACCAGGGGATAGGGTTAGTGGGTGAATTATGAAGTAATTTGATCAAGGACTCAGGAGATACGATCTTTCCTCTCTTTTCCTCCCTTGTAATGTCAACACTGTGGTTTTTAGAAAATAATAACTTGCACGTATGCTCTAAAATTCCAACTTTGGCTCCGACTTGTCCTGAGCTGTTACCACTTTGCTGGGGTTGATCTGATATGGGTTACTGTTTGACAGCTCTTGTCCCTCGAAGAAACTCGTTTCCAACTTATGTATTACAGAAGTTTGATCAAAAGATAAAGCTTGAACTAATAAGATGAATAAGTTGCTGACATCAAAGAGAAAATGGAATGGTGCAAAGCAAATGAGAGCCTGGAGCACTGATGTATTCACAAAATATTTCTTGTGGATGACTGTTACTGACCATTGTGTGTGTCTCATTGCCACTGCTATTTATAAAACTTAGGTCATTTACTACCAAAAAAAAAAAATCATTTGGTTAATTAAAATTTTGTTTCAGAATATTTAATACCTTTATATTTTTGTTTTTAATTCAGATACTTATGAAGTTCTTAGACCTGCCAGCAACGTTCCTTCAATTCTGTTCAACTCTGTTAACACAGACTGATAAATTCTTTCTGTATCCAGTTGGAATCCATGAAAGGGACGTTGTCCCTTACCTGTCAGTCATCCCTCAGCTCCAGGTTACTGCCCTGCATCCAAGGTGCAGAACGGAGCTGCAATACCTCTTAGCTGAATTCAGCACACAGTGAAGCAGATTACTTTACTTAGGGATTTAAACATCTGAAATCTAACTTGCTTTACTGTGCACTGAAATGAGCTTGTACAGTCATTCACCCTATTCCTGCTGAGAGACAGTAGCTTGATAAATCACTCATCTGACAAGAGCAAGTTTTTATTCTTGACTGGTACCTTCAGCCCACTCACAAGTGAGGTGGTTTTTTTCCCCATTCTTCAGATGACTGGTTATGTAAGAAAAGAATATGTGGATGCAGTGGGAAAATCAGTCAACTTGCTTCTGTAGGACAGCAGTTGTTGGGCTGAGTGACCAGCTGGGCTGTGCCCCGTGTTTGGCAGCACCTCTGCTGAATGAACCCACAAGGGGCTTCTGCAGTTGGTTGAGAAGAATCCCTTTAATATGTTGCCATCATTTGAATGACACTTTTAAGAGATATTTCCCTTAAACATTTCGATGTGTTTATACATGCATGTCTCTTTCTTTGCATATTTAGCTTTTCCACGCTGTGGGTTTCGGTCCAAGAACACGTGTTTGGGGAGATCCTGGCAGATTGCTGGCTGGCTCCACAGCCTGATGGGGCCCTGCTATGGAAAACCTGCAGCCTCTAGATCCTTCTTAAATTGCACAGTGCTAAGTGATTTGTGATTCCAGTCTGAAAAGCCCTACTGCTACCTTAGACTGCTTGAAAGTGAGACAAACTAATGTTTTTCTTATTGCTGCTGTGTTAGAGAACCGCTGTAGGAAACGTGCTGCAAATTTAGCTCATGACTTAACAGCAGCAGCTCCTTAAGCCTCACTGTGCTTCAGATAGGTGCACAAAGGTGACTGCATCAGGCCTTAGTGCAGCAGCAATTTGCTTCTGCTTCCTGGGGTGATGGGAGAGATAAGAAGCACAAGTGGCAGAGCACGAGCTAATTAAATTTTCTTTAGATGTCTTTGAGTACATAAACGGTCAGCATTGCCCCGGTGACTCTGTACAGATGCACCAATAGAATAATGCAGCTGTAGTTGTGAGGTTCTGGGCTATCACACTGCAGAACCTTTCGATGATGAGCCCCTTGGTGTTTCTTGGTTTACTTGCTCTGGAACAATAAGTAGGAATATTTGTTTCACTTGTAGGTTTTCAAAACAGTCTTTTTTTTTATTGAATGTACTGAAAGTTGCTCACTTTGTTGAAGGGCTGATATCAAGTGTGCAAAAACCGAAGTGACAAAATTTAATAAAACTTGGAACTTGCTGGCAAAGGAAGGGATATCACCTCATACCACAGTGGTTTCCCAACCATAACGAAGCTGTGTGTGATGTAGCACTTGTTAAATGTGGACTGCAATGTTTCAATTGCAACCATAGCCTGGCCAATCAGGCTTTTACGTTCCAAAAACTCTTCATCAAAGGAATAAGGTTTTGCAGATCACTTCGTGTAGCCTTGGCTGGTCGATATCTGTGGGGACAAAATAACTTAAATAGACGTGTGTGGGAGGAAATAAGTTCTTAATAAATTTTTTTCATAGCTTTTTATTAAATTAAGGGAAATAGAGGTATAATTCTCAAGAGTTTTTTTTAAATGGGAATTTTTAAATAAATTTGAATTGAGCGGATATCTCTAATTATATAAAAGTGTAATTAAATATTTGTGATACTGCGAAATCACGCCTTCCATATGCTTACCACAAAGCCAAGCATACTTTCTGTGTTCCTCTTGTGTATTTCTGTTCAGAGATTTGTGGTCAGATGACTCTTGTGTGTGTCCAAGCTCTTTGAGCCCTGTTTTAGCCTCTTCCTGTTGTGCAATCCGTTTTCCCAGGATTTTGTCAGTCACAGCAATGTGTATTTACTCCCTTGAGCTGGGTTAACATTTACTCCCAGGACTCTTGGGTTATTTTATGATTCCCTTCTGGAAGGCTCTTGTAGTGTCATTATGTATAGTCCATCAATATTCTCTGGAACTTCTTTTATCCAAGGTAGAAGGCAACGTGAGAATCGTTTTGAAGAACACATCATGTGGAGAAAACATATTTTTCTCCAGAAGGATTGTGTAGGCGTTTAATACCATCTCAACTTGATGACTTTCATAGGAAAAATTTTAAAGCTGAAGGAACGAGATCTATACTTTGATTATTACAGTAACATTTTCTGTTAGGGAGCCAGACTGGCTAAATCTAGGGTTTGATAATCCTGATACACTGGTGTTCTGTGATACTGTGGTGGGAATGAACCCCCCCCTGAAGTCTGACCAACCTTTTGCCTGTGTCTAAAAGGAGTAAATCATGTCAGGAGTCAGAAACAGATTAAGAAGAGCTTCAGTGTGTTACAGTCTGAAGGATCCATAAAAATCAATGTTGCAAGATGGCAGTAAAATTTTCTTACTGCCTTGATGCTGAGCTCCTGCAAGCAGACACGAAATCAAAGAGGAGGAGGAGGATTGTTTTTATGACATGCAACTGTTGCCATGAGATTCTTGGTTGCCATCAGAAAGGTAATTTCACTTAATGGCTCTGATAAGCTACCAATTCAGACATACCAAAGCATTGCATTAAAACAGAATTCTGTCAGTTCCTGTGCACCTCTCATCTTTTATCCCAAATAGCTGTTTAGCTATCCAAAGAATCAGAAGCAAGAAAACGAGTCCTTTCAAGGTTATAGCTCGTCATGCTTGGATAACACGATTCAGAAGAGCCTAAACACAACAAATCAGAATCTGTGAAACGATGCATGGCTTCACGCTTCTGTAGGTTTGAAAAAGTGCATATAGATTTCTTCCATTCCAAAGAGCCCTTGAAGTATGTCAAGTATTTATAGCTTTGGATGTCTCACTTGTACATGCTACATGCGGGAGTTAATGACTCACACCTTTCCCAAACAATTGAAGTGCTTCCTGAATAGTAGAGAAAACATTCCCTCCTCTGCTCAAGCACTGATTCACATTCTGATTCACATTTGTTTGTTGTCATGTGGCAAACACCATTTGGCATGTTTACTCCTAGGTCTTAATTACCCTGCAGCAGTACTTTTCTCTTTATAGATCTTATTTCCTTTCCTTCTCTCAGCTGTAGCATGAAACAGCACCTAAATTAATCCAAAAATAATAGCTTAGTTCTTCCTCCCTTCACTCCCCAGCTGCAGGCTTCAGCTTCTTCCCGTGACACCAGCACCTGTGGGCCCTCCACTGAACTGCAGTCAAGTTGTTAAAGCAACAGAAAGTTAATCCAGTGAAGAAAAGACACTTTTTTAGCACTAGGTTTGCAATTCAAGTTGGCTCGGATAGGAGGCTTATAAACATCAGAACCAGCACAAAGGAGGGAGTCACACTGGCACCAGGACCAGGGTAAGGTGAAGGAATCTGTGCAGTAGCTCCATGTTTAACATAATGAAAAACAGTAAGCTGTTAATTCTGCTTAACCATAACTTCTGTTAAAGATTTGTGTTGGGTTTTGTCCCTGAAAGAGCTTCTCTGAGTCAGGTGAACACAGGACTGAGGTGTATGAGAAGGTAACAGAAGGTGCTTTGGGGCCAGAAGGGAAGGGAATGGCACTCTGGGTTCTGGCTGTGCCCAGACAGTCTTTCTTTAGCTGTTACCCAGATCTGCACCCTCACACTCTTGAGTAGTGTTTTAGCAGACATCTGGCATAAGCCAGCACATGTACTCAAGTATCTCTGTCAAGAAGTGGCTCCCAGAAAAACTGGGAATGAGGTGAGTGCTTCTATAGCTGAGTTTCTGTTGACCCCACGAGTTCAACCCGTGGCCGTGCAGAGGGATGGCAGCATCACCAAGGGTGACTTGGGTCATGCTTTTTTTTTTTTTCCATCTGCTTGTCCCAAATTTGTTACCCTCTCATTTGTGCTGGAAACAGGTTCATAGGACTGCACTGGAAAGCAGGCCATGGAAACCTTGTGGGCTTAGAACCTGGAGTGGGGAGCTGTCTGTGGAGCAGCAGATCTGCAGAAGGGTAGCAGCAGGAGGAGCTGGGTGGGGAGATGACAATGTTCCAAGCTGAGTTTGTCACAAAAGAAAATATTCATTACCCATACTCTCAGATTGTTTGTCTGCATTTCCGATGCTTTTATTTGAATTAAAAGAAAAGTTGGAGGCGTAGCCAGTAGTTGGTTGTTGAAAAATGCAATGAAACATTTATAGGCTAAACATAGCCTATAGGATGTGGTTAAAATAAAGTTATTTGCAGGACTTGGGCTTAGTGAAGCAGCATGCTTTGAATTTTAAGTCCTGTGTGCTGTTGTAAATGCTGTCTGTTCTTTGCAGAAGAATTTCTAGTAGCTAGATCAGATCTCTCCAAGATGGTCCTCTTTGCATGGGTTGTGTTACTCAATCACCCTTCATTCTATTCATTCCTCTGCCCTTTATTTAAGCCTCTTCCTGTTTTTCCTCCTCCCTCCTATGTGCTTGAATGCATATGTATTTCCGTAAACGTACCTCTTCTATTTAAATTTACTGGTGGTATTATTTGTTTTTCTCCCACACCCAAACAACACAGGTTTGCTTCCCCTTTTTGATAATTTTTGCTGTTGATCGATTGCATTGATGTGTTATTTCTGCTTCATTAATTCCACAAGTTAAATATTTTAACAGGTAATCAATACTATAGACAGTTTTGCAAAGCAATTTAGCAAAAACACTGGTAGGAAACCAGCAATCTTCCTCTGCCCAAGTAAACTAATATACAAACCCCAAGTTTCCCCTCCACATCCCGCACACACGTCTGTCTTTACACACACAAATAAAAATATTTGAAATACGATGAGATTCCTGTGGGTTCTTTAAATGAAATGACCCTCTCTTGCTATCCCAGGTTTTAAAAAAATAACCATTGGAAATCCAAACTGCTTTCCCTGAATTATTCTAACTAGACCACACAGATTGCAGCGTGCACGTTGTAAGGACAGGGAAGGGTTGTGCTGCAGTGGAGCTTATTGGGGAAATCTGGAGTGAAGGCATCCCCAGACTAGATGGATTAGGAGCCTGATGGCTGGGAGCTATTTCTTTCTGTCATCCTTCTCTGTGACACTTGAAAAAGAATTGGAACTAATATCCCTCATACCTCAAAGCTGTGCCTTCAGGGAGCCATTACGTTCACTGCTCTCGTTGCACAGAGGCTACATTTATTTTATAATCAAGTGTTGTTAATGCAAGGAAAAACATCTGCTTTTTAATGCTGGAAAATGAGCAGAATTTTGTCTTGTGAGTGTATTGCAAGTGGTGCTGCAGTTCTGGAAAAATCATTAGGTTTTGGGAGTTTAAAATAATTCAAAATTTTGGGAGTTTCATCTTTGTGGAATTAAAAATTTAACAGAAAAGGTTGGTTGATTTTTAGAAACTGAGAAGACCTGCTTGTTGGGGTACCTTTGACTTGTTCTCTTCTGCTGCCTACAAACAAATGTAAAACTTATCAAGGTGTAATTCCTGTCTTCAAAACCAGTCTTTCTCACAGGCTGCACTGTCCATCAGATAACTTGGATTATCTTTGTAGTCCTTGGAATGGCTCATTTTTCACAAGTGAGGTTGTAACTCGTTGCAGTCCATGGTTGTTCTTGCTGGGTTTGCATTATTAATGAAAATCAGAATGAAAAGCCTGTCTGCCACTTCCAGGTTTTCATAGAAGGAGCTTTGCCTCCAAAACACTTTGGCAGGATTATTTAGTGATTTCATTCTGATGTGTCAAATATATTCACATATTAACAAATAAAATTGGCTATGATAGTAAATATTTGTTTATATAATGCGTTGCAGCGGTGGTTGTATTTTGGTAACTTGCTGTTCTTTTCCTTCCCTTCCTTGGTTGTTAGATATGCATAAATAGAAATGGATTGTCCTTTATCCATATGCTGAGAACTTCAGTTACCACCTCCCTCCAGGTGCTAAATTGTCATTTTCCAACAATTCAGCTTGGCTAATATGGGAGGTGGACTCAGTGAATCTCTTATCCTGATGACTCAGTCCAAACTCAGAGCCACAATAAAAATGACCCTCCTGGTATTCTGTCTCTGCATCCTTGTGAGATGTAGGGACTGCATCCTTTTTGTGAGAGCCTGGGGAAAAAAGGGGAAAATTTCTCCCCAGAAGAGTTTCTTTAGGAACTAGCTGCTGGTTTTGGATTTTGTCCAGAGAACTATTCAAACCTGACCTTCAAAACTGAAAGCCAACGATTAACATGTATTCAAGAGACTAGCTGTTGCCAGGCTAGGAAAATTACTTCAGTTTTTCTGTTCAGAGTGAAAAAAGCACAAACCCAAAACTGAAGTGACCAATTTAAAACAATATGAGCATTTTTTCTTGTGACTTTTACTCTGTATGTGTAAGAGGGAGGAATTAATGAGCTGACTTGGTGAGAATTTTTCAGTTACGTGATCTGTAAATTAACCAATTATTCTTCTACAGATTGATTATATTCTAAATAAACTGCAGTGATTCAAAACATACCCCAACTTCTCATGAAATCCTGAAATAATTCTTGCAAGAAATGTGCTGTTGGACCAGACTGCCTAATTGACTTCATGGTGTTTGATAGCCACATATCAAATGTAAATAAATATTTTATAGTTATGGATCAGTTATTCAATGCATTCTCCAGTAATGGATCTGGTATCTGTTCAGATGGAGCTTTTATGCTGTTGATTTTATTTTGGGGACTTACAGGGAAATGGAAGCACTTGAGGTCACTGGAAAATTTTCAGTGTTGGGATGGAAAGTTAAGATTTAAGGGGAAATGCAAGTCTGTTCATGTTGGGAATAGGTGGATAGAATGAAGTGAAAGTGTCAGTTTTATGACCAAAACGATTGACAAAAGTGCACTGATTTTCCTGAGCTACTTTACACTTTACTTACACTTCAGTCCTCCTTTTTTTTTTCCAGAAGAGTTGAAATATATTTTGTTGACCCTGTTAACTTTGAACTGTTTAACGTGGTAAGCACAGCTCTGAAAAAAGCTGGAATATCTAATTTATTAGAAAATAAGCTTTTACTCCTCTCAGTTTGGGCAGAAAACAAGTTCTTGGGAAACTGAGATTTATGGGGATTTTAACCCTCTCTGAGTAGAGGAGGGAGCTTAGTTTCCAATACACTTTACGTTTGGTTCCTCGTTTCATCTCTGCCAAAGACAGAACTTGAACTCCATCAAACCTTCCTCAGCTGCCTTCGTTCTTTCTGCTTTACCAGACAGTACATTTACTTTTTTTTCAAAATTTGCAGATTTTTAAGACATATTTGTAGTTCTAACCCTCCTTTTATTTGGTTGGCAGTTGTTAAGGGAGGACACGTAGCAACAAACTTCATTTTCTTAGAATACCAATATGGACATGTGGTTTATAAGAAGCAAGTCTTAGAATTTGTTGAGAATATGCTGTTATACCATGCCCAACTCGAGTTTTTACCCAAGAATTATTGTAATTTTGGAGGAGTGTTTCTCTAAATGTGTTTCCACGGTCAGAAATAACTTTAAAAAAAAAAAAAAAGATTCAATTACATGCTAGGAAATTAGAGTTACCTCTTGTATATAATAATAAGTAATATTAGAAGCATGAAGCTGTTTACAAGTGGCCTCCCAGAGGTCCTGAGCTGTGGCTCAGCACATGCAGGCCCCTGATTGCTCCAAGCTGATCTTTGGCAGGATTGCCCAGGGGAGGGATCTCAGCAGCATCAGCACTTGTGCAGATGTGACCAAGCTGAACCCAGTTCCCAATCTGTCTGGAAATTTCCTGTGTGGGGGATTAGTTTCCAGCCAGATTAGGAAGCACATCTATCCAGCTGATAATACAACCCAGGAGCACTTTCATCAACTACAGCTGCCAAAGAAGTGGCAGGATAGTCCCTTTGACCAAAAGTGCAGATTTTTATCTTCTTACACAGATTGTAAATCTGCACCTTAAGAAATACTTTGTTATCATGCTCACAGGCTTAGCTGCTTCTGTACTGTTTAAAGAGAAAAACAAAGCTCCAAAAGCTTGGCCTTAAACATTTTGTAAGTAAATTTATTACTGCATAACTTTGGATGTTTTGGAGCAGAATAGCTTGCAAACGTATTTTGTACCTCAGCAAGCTAAAAAAGGCTCTATTGCTCATAATGTTTTTACACTGCTGTATTCAGACTGCATAACTTTTGCCCAATTTTTAACTTCAGATTACAAGTTTGATACAGATGTAAAGATGTGTAAAATACCGGAATTAGAGGTGTCAGTGTAACACAGTGAGCTGAACTATGGTGGATTAAACTGTGGGTTTGTTTTAGGCTTCCTTTTTTTTTTTTTTTTTTTTTTTGTTAGATAGTTATACCTTAAGATCTAATCTGTCATTCTAGATTCTTCACTTCCCTTTCAGTTGATTTCTCAGGTTCATCTTGGAGGACTTAGAGAGGGCATGGGAAGGGAGGTGACGAGATGCTGGTGATAGTGGCACCACTCCAGGAGCTGCGAGGCTGTTTTCCTGGTTTGTAAATTTTCAAGCTCAGTTGTTTTTTTTTTGAAATGGCATTGGTTTCTGTTCCTCGTTCCTTTGGAAAGTGCTGCTTAGGCTGGGCTGGCACAGGGTGGGTTTGGCTCAGCTCTTTCCCCTGCCTGGCATTTCTTCCTGCCATGGCACGCTCAGGTCTCAGCATTCGCTCACTACACTAAATAACTGAGGTGATGAAGGTGCTGAGCACTGGCTCCATCAGGAAGTGTATTAGATATTCCAATATGCCTTGGGGCAGGGCTGTAGGCATATTGCTGTGTGCCTGATTAAAAAAAAAAAAAAAGGTTTCTTGCCACCAAGCCACACTAAAAACATTGACAGGTTGGGTCCTTTTGTATCTCAGTTTCTTGCTTATTGTTCCCTGTGCAATGACTTTGTATAGTTTCAATGTGCAAAACACTGTCTTGTCCTGTTGGATATCATTTGGTGTTTTTCACCAAATGGGAGTTACTACAAAGACATTTTTAAAATGTTTAAGCTACAGCAGGTAATTAATCTTTTCTTAATAATACTGTTTGTATTCTCAAGGCCCTTTGAGAAGAGCTATCTCAGGGGTGTTGAGCAGATCATACAACTGTGATAATGAGTTTGCTTTGATAGACCTAATTGTGAAATAATTTTTGCCCTCTGACATCCAGTACATTTTCCCCCTGAAGCAGTTGCTCTTCAGGATGATTTGTTTTTTCTTTGGTTGAGCTACTCTTAGTCAGAAGTGTCCTGTGGACCATGTCCACCTGCACTCTGCTTTGCCATCAGCTGCTGGCCTCAGCATCCAGCAAGTCACACGTGAGGGAGCACATCTCAGGTATTATCTCATGCACAGAGTCTCCAGCCTGGGCTCAGGCAGGAGCTCGAACACAGTAATTACACACTTGTTTTGAGCCTCAAGTGAGCATTTGCACTAGGAAAGGAGCAGAGCAAAACTGAGCGTCTTTCTTAGGTACAATACTTTTTTAATTTTAATGTTTTAGCAGAATAATCATTTAGGTTAATGTTTGAACGTTGATGGTTTGAATGCTCAGGAAAGGTGTGTGGCTTCATGTTGTGCAGGAGGGTGAGGGATGTGATGTAGTTCTCCTTCCCTTAAAAATACCTGTACAGGATTTCCCTTTGTGCAAATTCCATATCCACAGAGAAATAAATGACTACTGTGTGGAGAGATGAGGATTTAAACAAAATATTGGTAGCTTATTAAAAATCTCCTCTGCAGAGGGGTAGCAGTTTTATGTTTCAGTAAGATTTTTAGGTTGTTGGCTGCTGCAGTACTTCTTATTCTTACTCTGAAAGTGTGGAGAAAAAATGATGCTGAATTGTGACAGTGTAGCCCAGTTTTTTAAGGATGCCCTGCTTAAGGGAATATTCATAGGGCTTAATAATGTATTATTCAGCTTTAAGATTTATTTGTGGAGATTTGAATTCAGGAAATGGCATTGTTATGCAAGAACTGGAGCAGCTAAAAGGAAAGGAGATTAATATGCTAAGATTTGGAAGGGGAAGCTGGGGTTGGAGGATTATGTTAGCTCAGGCACTGATTTTCATATTTAACTAAGAAACTTTCTGTAAAACTTTTTTTTTTTTTCCCCTTTGGAGCAGAGTAGGTATTCGGGATTGAAAAGATGTTATTGGTGTATAGAAACTGAAGATATTTCTAATCCTTGTGCAGAACTTTTCCCACTGATTCAGGAGATCTGGGCATGCTTCACCGTAGGCGTTTCTTTCCAGGGACTCATTAAAATGAACACACAAGTAGCATCAGATCATTTTTATTCAGCTATGTTATTAACAAAATAGAAAGCTGGAGTGATTAAGCCATGAAACTGTAACTGTCCCTCGGGAACAGCTCAACAATTGTGCCTCAGAATGTTTCCTACTTGATTTCAGTGCTTACTTCACCAGAGGAGAGAGGTAGAAGTCCAGACATGAGCTTGTGTGTGTCTACAGATAAAAAGACTGACATTTGCAGAGGAGTTTACATTGTGTTATGTTTAAAATTGAGAATTTAACATCAGGGGTTTTTTTTATAAAGATTACATATATTTTAGAGATTTCATTTTGTTGGTAAATACAGTAATTGCAAATCATAAAAAATGTCAGAGTAAGGTTTCATGCCATAAATTATATCACAAAATACTGTACAAATTTCCAGTATAAAAACCCTTGGTATCTCCCATATCACTTTCTTTTACTATGGAAAAAAACATAGCATTACAGCTTTGATGTTATGTTAGTTTTTCACTGAGGGAGAAAAATCTCTTTGAACAGAAGAATGAGTTGTAAAGGAGTAAGACTGGAGAAAATTAATCTATAGTGATGAAGTAACTTAAGATCCTCAGGGAATACATACCTTGCCCTGTTAAAAAAAAAAATAAATAAAATCCCTGTGGTTTCAGAAAGGGAAATAAAGATGGTCAGTGTCTTAATGAAGGAAGTACCTAATGAAATGTTAGTATTGAAAAATACTGGCCTGAAAGGCAGTTGGAAGAGTAGTTTGTACGTGTAATCTTTCTTACCTGTCTGTGACAAAACCTGGGGCTCTTCATGGATAACTTATGTCCTGTATTCTGTGTGCACCTTGTGAGTTAATGTTTCTGTGCTGTGACTTCCAGGAAAATCAATGTGCATTCTGAATGCTGTGTCCCACTGCAGCTGGACTGAAAGGGCCTTTCTGGCACTCTCAGCTGGGCAGGTCCTGGAGACCTTTGTAATTTATCCAGCACATCTTGTAGCCTTCAGAACACCCGAGATGTCGAGCTGTGCATTTTGTGTGTGGTCTAGAGGCAAAATGTTCTGACTGTTACGAATGAGAAAGTTGTTGTAAAACTTTGAGTGCCTGGGGAGAGGAGCACATATGAAAAACAAGGTTCCCAACTGCACAAATTCCTGCTGGGCAGTGTCAGGCTGGGAAGGGGAAAGGTGAGATACTCTGGAGCACAGTTACACTCCATTCTGTATAAGCATATGTGGTATTTGTGTTTCTTGACTGCATATACCATAAAATACCTGGTTTTTGTGGCCCATAATTGTGTGATAGGAAATGCCTGACAGGAGTGTGTTGTCTTTTAAGACTTTAAATTAAAAACTTGATAATGGAATGTGCAAATAAAATTTACTGAGGACTGAGACTTCGAGATAGAAACCTCAAAACTTTGGGAGATACTGATGTAGAAAATTCTGAATAGCATTCACATGCACAGATATGAATCTTTAAAGTGTTAACACAGATAATCTCTAACTTGCAGATAGCAAATCTTTAAAGATCTGTGGAAAAAACAAATGGGGAAAGGCAGCTCATCTTAGTAGCCTAATTTAAAAAAAGAACATTTCTGTGCCATACCTTTGACAATTGTCATTCCAGAAAAAGCAACAGTAATTTTCACTCATTCAAACTTTGCTGCCATTAAAGAATACTTCTTGGTTTTCTGCTGTTCCTCCTTTAGAAGTGTTTGTTGCTTTTGGCAGGTGAGTACACTAGAAAGCTCAGGATGGTTTGGTTATTTTGGAGGAGCTGGAGCTGTTTGAGAAGATAGGAATTTCTGTTTAGAATGGAAAACTGATCCTAATGGTCTCTTTGGAAACTGAATGGTCTCTCAAAAATTCTTTTGCTTCTGTATATTAGAAAAGCACTTTTCTGTGGAAAAAAAAAAGGTTTGTATGTTGGAACTGAAATATGGAGCCAGTGAATACGTGTCCAGATAAATTCCACTAGTACTGTTTTCAGTTTTGATTAAAAGTAACTTTAAAGATTTCTTAATGTTCACAATGCCAGGGTTAATCTGGCAATACTTGCTTTTCTCACAGTGTTTATACTCCATCCACTGTACACCCTAATTCTGTATATCCATCTGTCTGTGGGGTGGGACAGGGTGAGTGTCCCTGAGCATCAGGAGCACTGTCAGGACACTGACTCCCAGCCTCTGTCACACTGCAAATTTTCCAGAGCTGGATCAGGGCAGGAGGCACTTTAAACTAGCAGCTACACTTCAGCTTTTCCATCCAAATTGTTGCTTTTAAAGACAATGAGGAACAGAGGTTAGTAACCTTTTCTTTTAAAATAGGAATAATGTTTAATTAGACAGGACCGGTTGGGTCAGGGAGTGATGTTTATTGGCTGAGGCATTGTTGTGTTGGTCTGACAAATTAATATGTGAAAATTTTTATTTTTAAGTTTTTATACATAATGAACTTGATATAACCTCACGAAAGCCAGAAGGAAAACCTGTATTTCTTAACATGCCTTCTTTTGATTTTCCTTCCATGAGCATATGCTGCTAATATTTAATCTTCAACATGTCCCAGATCATACCCTGAAATAATAATTTTGCCCCATCAGATCACCTTTCTTCTAAGATGTGGGTTTTTTTGACTGCCTGGAATTAGTTGGTCTGAATTTAGTTAGGTTTAAGCGTTAAGGATACACTCTAGTTGCAAAACAAAATCTGAAGAGATACCATGTATTTCTTAAACTTTGTGTCCTGTTTCAAAAGAATATGCAATCCAAAACCTCAGTACAAACTCTGGTTACGGGAAAATAATAATTTTTCATTTGATTATCTGTATCAGTACTGCCTATTTATGGAATTTATAGTTATCCCTTGTTTTAATTCATGGTTCTTCTGTTTTTTAATTTTAAGTAACGATTTTTCTCCTTGTAGTCCCAAAATGTTATCAAACAGCCTGATCAGCTGAACACTCCCTGTATTATGGCACACTGTGTTAAAGCCTTAAGTGGAAGGTAAATCTGAGTGTGGTAAGAGAGAACTTTAGGAAAGAACAAGTATCAGACACACTGAGCTTTGACAAGGCAGCCCAGTGCTGTGGTTCACTGCTTGTAATAGGAACTGGTGTGAGTAAAGGGACATTTTATAAAAAGGAAATTGTAATTAAGGAAATAGCATGTTCCTTAATTACTGTCATTTCAGCATGATCTACAGTGAAATGGTGGTTTATGTCCTGCTTTTTGTAGGAATGTGACAGGCATGGGCTCCAGGGCACATCTGTTTTTTAGGCATTTTTAACACGTAGTAATTCTGCCTGTTGATTTCACAGGTGGAAGGCAGAGCTCCCTAGTCATGTAGATAAGGAAGGAAGGTACAATAGCTCATATGCAGCATCTGGGGAAAAAAAAAATCTCTTCCAAGACCCATATGATTAATGTAAATGGAGTGAGAAATGAGGTGGAGCACCTAAAGCTCCCCGGCTCCTTTTCCTGCTTAACAAAGCTGGGGAAGAGCACAGGACCTTCTCCTTTCCCACAGAGCATGACTACTCCAGCATTTACATTATCTCCTTTAGGAAGACTTCAAAACCAAGGATGGGATGAGATAAAAATGGAGATCTAATTAGATCACTGCCCTCTGTATGCAAACCCTCATTGCCAGTGAGTGTTTGTGCAGAGAGAAAGGCAGTTTCATAGCAGGAGGCACCAAGAAAACCAAGCAATTTGTGTGTTAGGGTTGTTTTTGTTGGGTTTCAGACACTGCAAATCTGGCCATCACAAGTAGACCTAAGTATTGCATAATAATAATAATAATAATAATAATAATAATAATAATAATAATTCCTTTCCAGATACTCTTACCAGCCAATCCCAGTGTTGCCCTGTGCAAGTAATGCCTGGTGGGAATATGGATCATCTGCTTGGCCAAGTACAGAACTGAGTGTTTAGTCCCAGGACAAGACCATAGGCTGTCTTTTCCTCTCTTCTGGTTCTCTGTGTTGTGCTGCCAAAGTGAGTATTTGATGTTGGATGTGAATTCTGTCCCTGGGCACAGTTGACATTTGTAGAGGGCTGGTGTTTTATTCGATGCACAACCAGACTGGACTGGTTTTGTCTGCTTAAAATAGCAAATTCTAAAGATCTTTAGCCTTGCCCATATTGAATAATTTTCAAACCTTTTTTATCTAATTTTCAGCAGTACAAGTTTCTTGAGGTTCCTGATGTTTTGTCTCTAATAATGTGGGCTTTTTTAAGATGGATGGTTCTTTGGCTGACAGGTTATTCCACGGTAGAACATTCGGAGAGTATTTATTGACCAATAGATCCTAATGGCTTCTGAAATGCTGTATCTCAGTTTAGTTTGGAAATCTGAGTAGATATCACATTCTTCTTGTTTGTCTTTTGGGAAAAGATTAATGGGTCTTGTAAATTATTAAGGGCTGTGCTCTCATCTTCCAGACCTGATTTCTCTGAATAGGCGCTGTGTGCTCAAGCTGCTCATTAGTAGGTGGACTGATGGCTGACTGTATGTATTATTGATGACTTGGTGGGAATTTCCTGTCTGGAAAAGGGTGGTAGGCTGATAGAAATGCTTGGCACGGAAAGGTGATGTTAAAAGGTTTGGCATGCTGTGCATTAAAGTGTGGGTGTTTGGGCTTATGCCGTGGGGTCCCCAGCGTGAAAAGCTGTCACTGGGAAGTAGGTGGAATCTTGTCTTGTGTCCCTCTCACTGCTCTTACAGACCCGGGAGATTTTTTTGTTATAACTGATGTTATGTGAAGCATGTTCTTGTAAAAGCAATACACATTTTATTTAGCACATCTTCATAAATATATTGCAATTTCTACCACTGTTTTGCCACGCAAAAATGGGCTGTTAAGCAAAGCTAAAGCAATGAAGCAGAAAAGAGTCCTGGAGTTGAGTTTGGCTACTGTAGTATCCTAGATATTATCAAAACCAGCTTCAAAGTGTTACTGTCAGCCATCAGGCAGAGCAAACGGGAGTTATCCTGCCTGAACTCACCATCCTTGAAGTTGGAATCTGCTCTTAAAGATCTAGGGAGACAAAATTTCATTATTCTGTATCCCATTAAGAGAATATATTACTGGTATATGTAGGATAACTTTTCTGCTAATGTACAGATTTAAAATGTTTCAGGGACATAAATCAATACCTTAAAATGAAACCCGAAGCTCAGAGTGCCCATTTCCTTTAAGACACGGCTCGTTCAGATTGATTAATGACTCTTGGGGGTATAAATATATAAATATATAAATCTCCACTGTCTGAGTCTGGATTGCCACAACCTTATCGTGTGACATCTCCTGTATCACTCCTGCTCCTTGTGGTGGCACTTGCATGGTTTCCAGCTCAATCAGCTCCCTGAGCTGCTCTCCATGGGATTGTGGGACCATCCCTGTGCATACACAGGACGGGGCAGAAGCTCAGAAGCCAGTGACAAGGGCAGGGCCGTGCCAGCCCAGGTTTAGATTGATTTAAAGGGTTGTAGATACAACACCCTTTTGAAACATCACTCGTTGGGAATATGTTATCTTCAGCTTTCCGCTGAGCCTGGAAGTTTCTAGTTGAAATGGATTTTAGATTAAGCAGAGAATTTGCAAAACAATAGGGGAGAGAAAAAATGGTAGCATGAGTCATAAGCATGGGACCTTCCCCCACTGTCTGCTTAGAAGTGCTGAGATTCCGAGGATTAGTTAACAGCAGAACTGTAGTTTCCAGCATGCAATCAGCTGTTATGTCCATTGTGCTTTCAGTTTGGTGGAATAAAAGAACCAGACTAGTCATCAAAACTTAGTGTTAGCATAAAACTCTGTAGTTTATGACAACTATTTTTGGACAGCCCAGTTTAGATGATGTGTTAAATGCTGATGTTTGTTAAAAGTTTATTGGTTTTATATGTTGGCAAAGGGGCCATAGGAGTCTAATAGTGGCCCGTTGTAGCACTAACCTAAATGTGGCATTTGGGTTGGTCTGTCTCTGGGGTTTTTTGTCAGGATATTTATCATTGAGAAGCACAGCAGTCAGGTGTGTTCTGCAAAGCTTCTATGAGATTGTGATGATGTACAAACATCTTACTGGAGTAATTTTAACGTCGAACTTTTAAATGGGACTGTAAAGGATTTCTGCCTAGATTTATTGCTGGATCATTTCCTAAGCCTACAGTAACTTGTATGTATTCCCTGTGGGCACACAGAGCTCGGGGGCAGTTGGCCACACAGCCTTTCTCAGAAGCAGGGAGCTGTGGGAATGTTCACCTTCCGAGCTAACGGGCTCTGGAGGATTGGGAAGGGTTTTTGTACTTGGGTTCCAGGTGTCTGTCTGTCCCACCTCCCTGCCTGGTGAACTGCAGTGGTTACTGGGAACTTGGAAAACCCTTCCATTCATGGGCCTTGATGCCTGCTGGTATGGAACAGCCTCAGATCACAAGTTCTGTGCTTGCTGGAGCAACTGCCAAGATGTTGCTCAGCTCCTCTGTAGCTCATCCAGAAGCACTTTGGCATCCTCGAGAACATACTGGCAAACACCAAAGCATATTGTCTTCAGAAATGAAATACTGAATTCCACATCCATCCCTATCTTTTTCCAAAGCCACTTTTTATCCTAAACTAAGGCATTTTCTTAACTCTTGTGTTTAACCAAATTGGTATTTCTTTTCATGAATTTACTGAATGATACCATTCAATAATGGCATTATTGACAAACAAGATATTTCTTTTTGTATGGTTGGGAGGATAATATGGCCAAACTTGGAATTTAACAAAATCTGGAAATGTTTTTCAGCATTCAGTAGTAAATCATTAGTTTGGGAACTTTACATGGCACTGTTCTGAAGGTTTTGAGAGGAAATACTGTATTTGCATTGGCAAAATGAAGTGTGTTGAAATTTTTCTATGGAACTTAGAATTTTTGTGACTTGTGGAATGCTTAAAAGCTGTCATCTCAAGTTTGAACCATTTAAATGCTTCTACTCTGAATCTCCTCCCTACTCATCATTGCCGTATCCTTCCCTCATTTTTAGGTTAAGGTTCCTCTTTCCCATCTCTTAATGTTTCTGTAGCTTATCTCATGTGGAGAGCAGAAAGCAAGTTAAAGCTGGGGTTTGCATCTACAGTAGCACTGCAGTCCAGGAAAGCTCCACTTCTGTCCTTTCCTGGCCATTCATTCCCACTCTGTGCTGCCTCCTGTGCTGTGCCAGCACACACCCACGTGGGAAACCCAACCAGGGAAATGATTCAGCTGGAGAAGCAAAACCCTGCAAAAATACCAACTGCCAGCATAAAGCCATGAGGTCTTGAGAGGTTGTGCTGGCTTGGGAACAAACAGCTGAGGTGGTGGTGGGGGGAAAGGTAGGAGTTGTTAAAGTTTGTTCTTCTGCTGGGAAAAGTTATAATGGAGCCACAGCCTAAAAATCAAGGTTTTACCTAAAAGTAAGTGATATGTAAATGGGGCACACAAAATAAGACAGACCACAAACATGATCAGGGTGTTTGTTTCAGATCTTCCTGTTGACTTAGCCCAGGTCAGGTTAAATTAGGTTAAATTAAATCAACACAGTATTCTTGAGTAAAGAAAGCATTCCTGTGCTAGTGATGCTGATGAGGCTCAGGCAAACTCCTTGATAGCTGAAGTTCACTGCAGTGAGCTTTCCTGGTGCAGTTCCTGTGAGCCAGTAGGTTTGCAGGTTGCAGCCTCTTCGAGGAGCACTGAAGAAGGTGATACTTGAACTGCAGGTATTGGTCACTTTTGTGCAGCCCATGTTTGAGGGGACCAACCCACTGAGCCACACCAGCAGTTTCTCAGTGTTCATGTGCACATTGCTCCACTGACTCAGCTTTGGGTCTGTCAGGGCAAATGAGGAGGAGAAGGATTCCTCATGGATCAAATATTCCTCTTGGTTTCATACTTATTTTCCTTTAATGCTAGAGACAAACACACAATTAAACAGTGTGAGTGTGTGTACTCCTGTGTGGCTTGGAAGAGTATCCTCAAAGTGAAGTTCCCTGTAAAGACACAATCCAGTCTAGAACTTGCTGCTGCTAAAGAAGTTCCTGAGCACTCTGCCCTTCCCCTTCCTCCCCACCCACCTTGGTGCTGCCACCTCAGATCTTTGTCAGCTGTTTAACTCAGCAGAACACGAACCTGGCGAGAACAGAGAGTGTTCTGCTGTGTTAGGGAGTGGATGGGCACAGAAGAGGAAGCAAAAGGGCATGGCTGACAGGAAAGGCAGGGAAAGGAGTGAATCCTGTCTTTCATCTCCAAGGGCAGCCTTGTGTAACTTCACTTTAATGAAAGAGGTGATGCAGATAAGGAGCATTGCCTGTAGCATTAACACTGTGTTATGTGTGCAGTGCTCACAGCAGTGCCCTGGTGTGGGCCTTGCTGCAAAGGCTGATTTCTGTGCTGTCACCTGTGACAAGCCTAAAGTTACTGGAATTAAGTAATTTTTATATCATAATTAATGGTGAGAACTAGAAAAAAGTCATTAGGGAGTATATTGCACTGAGGAGGAACCCAATTAAGGTTGCATTCAACTTGTCAGAAGGGAGAAAGCAAGCCAAGATGCACAGTTACATTGGAAACCCTCTGAAATCCAGATATTCGGCTTGAGTTTTTGTTGAATACCAGGATAGAGGGAGAAGATCAGAAGATTAGAATACTCCTTTTCCCTTCTTTCTGCTTGTCTGATGATTCAATTCACTGTTAGGCAGGCTGCTGTAACACAGGAGAGGAAGAAGGCTCCTCATGGGTATCTTATAGAGCAACTTCAGTTCAATATGCATACACAGATTTTTTATTTATAATTACTGTCTTCCTCAAAGATAAGGGAATAATCACTTTGAATCCCTTACATAAGGAAAATCACCTCCAAATTTCTCCTATTATAAAGGGAAAGAGGATTTGTGTTTACCTTAGTATACATTTCTAAATATTTTTGCATGTTAAACAGCTATTTTCACAAAGGTATGTGCTTTTTTTTGTCTGTAGAAACTTTGTGTAATGCTCAAAATTCCGTGTGGAAACAGGTCTGAATCTAAAAGGGAATAATGGAAATGACTCTCTGAGCCATATTTGGGCAGCCAGGAAGGTAATGCCTGTGTCAGAGAAGATAAAGGAGAGGGAGAGTGCATGAAACCCATCAGGACTGTTAAGCTGCAGCAATGCAAAGCCATTGGTGTTTTAAATAATGGTTAAAATAAATTCCTGTCAGGTAGTGCTGGACTATTTGAAATTCCCCTAGGTTTAAATGAAGAGGGAGAGGGAATTTTAACCAGCTCATTTGATAGAAAAATGACCTGCAGATGGGGTTTGAGAGAATAATAGGCAGCAGATTACAGTGGGAAAATTGTGGCAGAGCATCAGACTTTGATCGGTTTATGCAGAATGGGCAGTGGGGAGATGGAAAAAATCCCCACTGCAAACTGCCATTATACACTCCTTTTATTTCCACTGGCTGCCCATGGACTGTAGCTGTTCATAGCAGCATTAAGTTTATGGAGTCACATATGCTGAAAAGTTTTAAAATATTAGAAGTACATGATGTGCAAATATAAGTGAGTTTTCTTCTGTTTATCTGCCTGTTTTCAAGAACAGTTGTATGTGGGAAAGCTTGTATTTCTTCCAGTCTTGACCTGCTTTGATCTAGGGCAAATACCCTTTCCCTGATTCCCATGTCCTGAAATGTCATTAGTAAATATTGGATTTTATCAACACTTTGAGCAGTCCACTGAAAATGCAAACATGGATTTTTTTTTTTTCCCCCCAAACCTTCATAACTGTGCCAGATTAGAAGGATTTTATGAAGGCAAAAATTTTACAGCCACCAAAGTTCAATTATAAAATGAATTTCTAAGCAGGAAAGCTTACATATATATTTATATAAATATATATATAAGCATTATTTTTCCCTCTGTTCTGTCTTACTCTTGGGAAAATCTGAAATACGCTTGATGTAACTTAACAACAACGAAAAGCCTGAGATTGCTTGGGCAGACTACAAAAATTAAAATATTCTCATGAACGACACCTGCAGGTTTGGTTGTTGTTTTTTTTTTAACTAAATAATGGAAGCCAACATTTTGATGCAACTTAGGGCATTTGCGAGCACAGTCGTGATCTAAAATTCCTCTGTGGGCTTCCACAGCCTGGGGATGCAATAACATGGAATGTGT
This sequence comes from Chiroxiphia lanceolata, assembly GCF_009829145.1. Lineage (NCBI taxonomy): Eukaryota > Metazoa > Chordata > Aves > Passeriformes > Pipridae > Chiroxiphia > Chiroxiphia lanceolata. The sequence goes on from NC_045648.1 coordinate 17,997,210, forward strand.
TTCATGTGTGCCTCCTCTGGGATTTTTCTTTTTGCCTTTTTTTTTTTTTTTTTTTTTTATTTTTTTTTTTTTTTTTAAAAGAATAGACTTCGGTATTCGAGATACGTGCTGGGGGTGAGAAGTGGGCTGTTTCTCAAAAATGTTAATTCTGTGGCAGCAGATGAACAATATCCATGTGTGGAAGGACCAGACTCTTTGTTCTGCCCTCGCCCTCGTGTAGCAGCTTCCCCAGAGGAGCAGAGCTGGGAATGTGAGTGCAGGGCCTGCCGGGGGTTGGCTTTGAAACCTCTTCTAGTCTGAGGGGGAATGAACTTGTAGCGGCCTTACCTGACCTCAGCTGGAATTCCTTGACTACTCCTTTAGTAAAGAAACCTTCCCACAAGCTGTTTCCTGCTCTACCACCAGCAGTAAGGTGAGAAAAGCAACTTTACCTGTACCAGGTGGCTCCGCTGGGCCTCAGCTCTGGCAGCGGCGGCCTGAGGGGAGCCCGTGTTCACAGACTGACCCGTGCACTTGCTCCAGTGTTTCAGGAATAATCCGTGCTTCTGGAATTGGGTGATAAAAGATCCCAGTTGGCTTTTAATACTGGAAAATTGAAGTGGGATCCAGGTATTGCACTTACAATTTTAAAAGTATAAGATGACTAATAATCATTCTTCAGCCTCCGTTACCACCACCCACTGTCCCATTTATTTGCAATCTGTTTCACTGCCTTTGCTTCTTTTTTTTTTTTTCCCCTGCTAAATATCAGTGCAGTTAGAATACAAAGTCTCATTAGTGCCTGCCTCTAGCAGGGTTGTCCCTTTATAGATGGGGTAGAAAAGTTGCAAACTGTAGTAAAGTGCTCATTTGAGGGGGAAACAGAGCGCACAGAAATTATTTCAGCTCTGTAAAGCGTGAAGGCACAGGAAAAAAAGCTGATTTCTACTACAAATCTTAAACTTTGTTCCCTATTTTAAATCTTCTTTTAATAATGCTTGAACAGTTCTGCTGCTTGTAAATACATAGAATTACAGTGAACCTTCTTTTATTGTCTGTGTTCTTTCCTCAAATTTTCTCTACCTTTAAACGTGCCTCTTTGTTCTCACTGCTCGAGAATTCTTTAATCCACTTCTCAAAAGCTTCTGAATATGGCACAGTCTAACTTGAAAAGAATGCAGAAGAAGAATGTAGGGCAGAAAGCTGGAGGTATGGAGCAGCATCCACTGGCATGATTACAATTTCCCATGGCAAGACAGGTTGAGGGGACCTGTAGAAGAAATCACAGATCCTAATGGCATAGGAAAAAGTAAATAGAGGTGAAACAAAGGAGCAAGTTTATCTGCTTTGTTTGTTTTTTTTCTTACAAGAACCTGGCAGCTCAAAACAAACACACAAAGGTGCTCGAGACAAAGCCGTTAAGCTGTGGAATGTCCTTCCACAGGATGTTGTGGATGTAAAATGGGTTCAAAAGGCAATTGGATAAATTTATGAAGGAAAATTCCATGCAAGAATATGAAGTAGAGAGACCCCAGTTCTTTTACAGGAAGTCTCTAGGATGCAAATTGCTGGAGATGGGAGAGGGTTTGGAGAAATTGTTGCCTTTACGGTCTGGGTCGCTGCCAGGAGCAGGGTAATGGACGAGCTGGACTGTGGGGCTGATCTGCCAGGCTGCTGCCAACCTGGAAACACTCTGTCCTCTCTGGGGCTTTCCTTGTGGTGTTTATGATCCTTCTGATCTTCTCAACAGCTTTGATATTTGGCAACTTTGCTTAATCTGCAGTTTGGTACCTCTGTTGTTTCAAATGTCATCAGCTGAATCGCATCCTCCCTTCTCAGATGAAGTCTATTATGGTAAATTAATACTGTGAGGGAATAATTTATCCTGCACAAATGGAGCACTCCTGCTTTTTCCGTGACAGTGGATTCCTCTGTCCCTAAATTTGTGCTTAGCAGTAAAATGTTTGAAAAAGTAACTTGTTACTTCAGCTTTTCCTATTTGGAGTTTTATTCTGAACTAACATATAAAATCATTTTCCAAAGGAGCATTTAACTGATTTCTCTGTAGCTTTGGTAACTGTTTTATTGAACTATAACATTCACTGAGGTCACTGCACCCTGGACAGTTGCTTTATCTGACTGAGCCATGTTCCTTTGGCCCTGTGGTCTGCACCAACCCAGCAAATTGTTCCTGTCCAGCAGCAGTTCTTTTGATCCAGAATTCCCCCATTTCTACTGTTAGACTTTTCCTCTTTTCTGTGTATTCCCAGTGAACTGTTTCTCAGCCATGGGTCTTCAGCTGTGCATGTTATCAAGTGTCTCCTTTTGCATTCCTCCTTTGGTAGTAATTTACTACCCTATTTTGACTCCATCTTATCTTCCTTTAACTGCAGGTTTCAAATAACCATCTTTCTCTGGCAAGAGAGTTTAGAATTAAAGCTGCTCAGATTCTCCCTTTTCATACAAGTACTTTCATCAATGCAGGTGCATAACTCTTACATTAACCTCGCTACTAAATTTCGGTATCATCCTTTAAATACTTTTTTTTTTTTTTTTTTGTTCAGAAACTGCTCTGCCCTGGTGGAGGTGAGGCTGCAGTCAGCTCTGTGATGTGTCTGTTGACAAACCAGAACTGGAGCAATGCTTGCAGTGTATTGTCCTCTGTCCCTGCCTGTTTCCGATTGCTTGGTACCAATTGTTTCCAGCTCGCAGCTGTTTAATACAGCTGCCAAAACCACTAATGCCCAACCTGTCTCTAGTAAGAGAGAGCTTAAAGAAATAATCTTCTTTTCCTTCAGTGTTTTGCAAGATGGGAATGCTTCAGGTTATCATGCAAAGTTTGCCTGGTGAAGTGGTTAAATGGCTGGTGTCAAACAGTGCAGTGCTGTGTGTGCAGGTCACAGGCAAGAGGATTTCAGATAACTTTGGGAGAAAAAAAATCTTGAACCACTGAACACTTGCTGAATTTTGTGCCATTTAAATGCATACTCTGTATCTTAATACTTCAGAAATATTAAGTGCTACTTGCAGTTCCCTATTACAGCTCTAGCTGATTTCCATCCCTATTTTTAAACTGCAGTGAGAACAAGGAGAAGTACCTTTAAATACTTGGGGGAGAGAAATAGCATAGCAGGGAATCACAGAGCCTTTTTCCTATGCCCTCAGGCCCTTGCTGTGGGGTGTTACTGTCACCCCAAGTGCTGTTTGCCTTAAGGTGGCTTTTCAGCAAATACTCCTGGTTTTGTCAAGTTTGTCAGTGTTCAGTCAGATTTTATATTCAGAGCACTGTACATTTTGACCTGTCTTCAAGCTCTGCTTATTCTCTTGGCTGACTCTACAGTTCTGGTCGTTTAACTGAGCTGATGTTCATTTTCTGACCTTCTCTCTTACCTTCACCATTTGTTGCATTTCTTTGCCTTCTGGCTATTGCAACCAATTCAGTTTGCTTTCTGATGTAGTTTCTTGCTTTAGATTTGTGTATTACATTAGTGCCTTTCTCAGAGCAAGGTCAAATGGTACTTCATTGAGAAGTCAAAATGTGTGAATTGGCTCTTGTCACAAGCTTAATTTAACCATCAATTATGTTCTTGGAAGTATTCCATTTTTTATCCATTTCATTTATCTTAATACCTGCTTTTAAGTAAAAGTGACAAATGATGGCAATATATGAAAGATATTTTAGCACAGTCTTTCGAAAATCATTTTCCTAATGTGTGAATTCTAGTCCAGACCAGACTTGAAATAATAGTATTACAAAATGTCAAAACTGGTAAAACTATTAAAAAAGAGAAAAGGAACTTTGACTAATGGCCCATGTGTATGGCTTAACATTTAAGTAAAGATTGCATTCCTGACTGAGTGATGAGAAAACTTCAGCTAAAGCATTTCTCTGTAGCTTCCTGCTGAAGTAAGTTTTCTTTGTGTGGCTTGAGCTGTGGGAAGAGCTCAGTGCCACACCTCTCTGGAATTTTCCAGCATTGTCTGGGATGCTGTTCCCACTCCCGGAGCCCTCTCTCCGGGGGCACACTGGCTCTGGGCTCCAGGGGTGGTTTGTGTTAAAGCTGAGTTGGCCTTCTGGGCTGGATACTTCTGTGTGGAGAAGGGTGAGTGAGCTGGGAAGCTGTGTTGGGCAAGCCAGGGAAACGGCAGGATCACTGGCAGAGCCATTGAGGTCATTCCTAATAATTCAGGATGCGTAACTGAGGATCAGGAGGTGGATCCTCTCCCTTAGCCGAAGGAAGGAACAGGCTGCAGGGTGAATCCTGGTCCTGGGGCAGCCTAAAGACAGGGGGTGCCCACAAGTTCTGTGGGTTGCAGAGGGCTGCATTGATCTGCTGTGCTTTGGGAAGGAGGTGCTGGGATTCCTGCTGTGTCTGTCCTGGGACTCACTGTGGCTGCACAGGAGTTCTTTCAGTCCCACTGATCCACTGAGTGTGGATTTGCTGCTGTGTGTGGCATTACACTGTTCAGCAGGCTCACAGCAGCCTCTGCTCCCGGGAAGTTGTTTCATTCCTGTGACCACATTTCAGGAGGAGAATGCCATGCACCCATCCAATCTGCCAGCTTCTGCTCTAATCACAATTCAGGAGGATTTTCTGATAACCCCCCGTGGTACATCCGTGAGTGTTTGTTCCCGTGGGGGAGAGGATTGGGAGCTGACAGCCACAGTTTTAATGTTTGCTTGTTTGGATGCAGGCCTAGAGTGGGAGCAGGAAATCCACTGCCATTTCACAGCTTTATTTGTTGAATGGAAAGCAGGGAATTGACATCATGTATTCAAGAGCAAGAAAAATGGCATTTATGGCAGGGTGTAATTTTTTTTTTTTATGGTCCCAAGCATTCCTTTGTTTGCAATTTTGGCTTAATATATTCATGATACTTTGAAATAGGGCTGTGTGTGGAGATGGGGGTTTTAAATTGTTTTTTTTGTTGTTTCTGGCTTATATAAATGTATATATTCTGTAAAGATCAAAGGTGACCTGAAAAGAGGGTTTGTAAGAGATTATTCATCCAAATGATATTTTTTTCAATACAATGGGGGCGGGGGTAGAGGGAAGAGAAATTTTAAGCTTATTCTCTCAGGCTTTGGTTTTGTTCAGCTTTCTTACTTTCACAACATATTTTATTTTTATCGAAATTTCTAATAAGCCACTGGAGTGAAGTATTTGCTAACAAAAGTAATGTTAAGTATTTCAATAAAATCTCTCTTCCTCGTTGATCACAGACACACACACTCTGTGGTTATTTCCTTTAATTCTCCTGAGAGATTCCAGGACATATTTCAAGACCAGATCTACTTTTTTATACTATTTTTTTAAATATATGGATTTTCTTTAAGTCTTTTCAAGGTCTACTTTATTTTTAATTTTTTTATTTGCATATAAAATTGATGAAGTTACATTATGATAATGCCGTTTCCAGTGCAGAAAATACCTTTTAAGTCTTACTTGCGTGATCTGTCAACTCAAATTATTACATTTGCATCTTTTTTTGTAGAGCCTTTAAAATTAGAATTGCTGTGGTTTATGATAAAGTTCAAGGGAGAAGATAAGCCAATTTGTTCATGGCCAGTTGGAAATCCTGCTTAATGCTTTTACTGGAAAACCAAAAACGTTCTATTAGGATTGAAAGGAAAGTGTGGGAAGAAAATGGCAAATCCCAGTGTGTGAAGCTGTGGAAGTTTTGTCAAAGTCAGAGTGCTTGAGAAACTTCAAATGGTCTTGTTTAGTTGAAGGAGGAGTCAGGAATTTGCTCAGGGAAGGCGTGGGCTGTAAGTTGCATAAAACAGAATCAGAAAGGTCACGGCAGACGACAGCAAGGTGCACGTCTTGGATGTGATTTGTGGTTGAAGGCAATTCCTGTGCTTGTGTGGAGAAAGTTATTTCCAGTGCTGTGGCAACTCTGGGGAGATTTCAGAAGGTTCAGTTAATGTCACAGATTCTTCAAATTTATACACACCCAAACGTTTGATGACAGTCGAATGTTGTCCACAGTTATTTGTTACCTTCGAAATAGCAACGACAGAAAGAAAGATGTTTGTAGTATTATAAACCAAAAAGTAGAAGTATCCCTTAAATATTAAAAGTGTCAGTATTTTGTGTTCATACTTGAAGTGAATTTTCTTTCTTAAAGGATGTTTTATGAATGACTTGGAGAATCTGGAAGAAAATTCTCTGTTAATCCCGCAAAAGTGAAGGTTGTGCCATTCTTGTGCAAGGAGGCCAACACTTCTGCAGAAACAATTTGGAGAAGAAAAATATCAGAATAAATTAAAGCCACAGGGATTTGTGCCATTTTTCAGCAGTGCTGCTGTGCCCTGCCCTGTGCTGGGGGTAGAATCTGTCCCATCACGATGCAGAGCACGGTGTTAATGTGGACATCTGCACACAGAAGTGAACAAGGGTGTTTTAGGAGGGTTACACGGAAGGATAGACACTTAAGCAGCACCACACACAGGGTAATTAAGAGGATTGCACAGCATGTGGTATTCAAAAACTTGTAATTGTATCATTTATACAGAAAATCACTCGAACTCTGCTACTTCATGAACATTCCTCCTTCTCTTAGCACTCCTCCCACTTACCTTTTGCCAGGAGCTGCTGTAAGGAAATACTTCTGTGCATTTCTGCTGCTTCTGTCAGTCTGTGATAATGATGAACCTGAAACTCTTCTGCAGTGGCAATTTGCAGTACTTCAGTAAATTGTGGCTTTTGTCAGATAAATTGCATTGGTAAAATTTTCCTTGATCCCCCAAACCTTCATTTATCTTCCCATTAAAGATATATATATTCTCCAACTTCCATTCTTCCCCTTTAATCTGTGAAGCACAGAATATGATGTGGTTTCTGCATTGATTTTCAAGATAATTTTTAGCCTGTCAAAGACCTTCTGTCTCAACAACTTTGAAACAAAGATTTTTGAATAGATGAGAAAGTGCAGCTGCCAGATTAACAGACAGAAGAAGCTGGAAGGGAAGGATCTCGCAGATGGTTCTAATAAAACTCAGCACACAGCAAAGGAGCGTGGGGGGGGAGTGGGTTGAAATTCAAATTGTAATCCCAGTGCACGTTTGGGGGTTAGCTTGTGAAAGAAAGCTGCAGAAAAGGTCATTTGAGGGTTTGGGGTTGGGGGGGGGGTATTGCTGGTTTCAGTTTTTCCTGTTGCTGCAGCACTGCCTTTTCCTTCTCCCCGTATCCCTGTGTCCATGATGCTGCCTGAGCTTGTGTTGCTGTGCCCAGAACCCTCCTCTGGAAAACAGCTATTCATAGGATTTCTGTGAAGGTAAAACACCAGTAAAAGCTGTTGAGGGAGGAAGATTTTCTTGTTACAGTGCAGAGCAGTAAAAATGGTGCAGAGGGAGGCTTCTGTTGCTCCACTGACAGGTGCTGCTCCTACAGCCAGAGCCACAGCCAGCAGTTCCTTTTGGCCAAGCTTTGATAAACCAGGTGTTCCTTTGTAAGAAGTTTGTACTACACGATTCATTCATAAGGATGGGTGACTAAGTACTACTTTGTCTTCTTTCTGCTTTTTCCTCTCTGATTCAGTGCTATTAGGTCTGTAATATTAGGCCAAAAATTAATCAATAAAAATTGCAGTAGGAGAGGTGCAGCTGAGGGCCTGGTGGTCTCAAACTCAACCACTGGTTCTTCCTGACGTGACAGTTTGGGGGTCATTGGTTCTTGTGGCCAGAAAACCTCACTTTCACCTCATCTCCGGAACCAAAGCAATCAAGTTTTTATTTCTTCTTCCTCCTCATGCTAATCTTTCTGTTCTTCAATGAAAGGAAGAGTGTTTGAGAGCACACAGGCTTTCAGCTTACATGGCAGCCCTTGGGGAGGTGTCTTCATCTTGCTGTGTCAAAAGCTTTTCAAATCAGCAGCTCAGGAGTAGCAAATCCTTCAAACACATGAGTAACAGATACTTGTTTTTGAGAGTCCTTAAGCATGAGCAAGTCATTAAGTACTTCCTTTCTCCCTGTGAATCAGTTCTATTTTAAACAGTATATTCATCGTGTATTTAATATTTTAAAAAGTAAAAGAAGTTTTAAACTCTTTTTCTGAGTCTCCTATGTACACCCATGACTTTGTATTAAAAACATATCTGCAAAGGACTGCACGTTCCCTCTGTTGATGTATTCCCTTTCCTAGTCTCCTTTAGGAGTGGATATATTCTGTCTGAAGCATTTCTTTGCCCAAGGAGACCATTTTGAAGTGAAGAAGTTATTACTCTGGAAACAGAGTATTACCTGACCAACAACAGGGTGATGTCACTTAAAAATGCAGCCTCTCTAGTGTTCAGCAACAACTGACAGCAGTATCCCCTCATGCTTTGGAGAGATCTCTGGAAATCCTGGTCTGCAGTATTTTCTGTGCCAGGTGACCCTTTGGCAAAGCTGTCACACACCCATTGTGTGAGGGAGGCCTGTGGAATTCCGCTGAAGGAAATCCCATGGTTTAATGAAAGGCTTTGGCTGTGGATATTGACCCTGAGATGTTGTTATGCTCTGCTTATACAGTCAATTTGGAAAGAATCTGTTTCCCCTCTCTTTACTGTGTCATGCAAAAAGGATAACTAATATGAATATTTATAATTAGGTATTTTTACAGGGGGCTGTGTCCAAGATACAACGTGCTGAGACATTAAACAGCACAAATGTTGCCAGAATTCCACCAGCTTGGCAAATCTGACAGCCAGCTGAAGGCAAGGACTAGTTTTTATGATAAAAATCAGGCCATGTACTGAATGCTAAAGCACTGCCAGTTGTTCACAGCCCGGGAAGAGTTCACTTGCAATCAGCATGAATAGGAAAAACACTTCCCAAATGATGCTTTGTTTCCTTGTGGATTTGCTTCCGTTTCTGCCTCCTTACACAGTCAGCAATCATAATTCAGATGGTGGGGTTTGAAACATAGCCTTCGTGTTACTAATCTTGTAATGAGGTGCCCCTTTATCCCGGGCTGTCACTCAGACTGACAAGACAGAGGGAGCTGCTCCCAGCCTTGGCAGTTGCTAGAAAGTCGGGATGTTTTGCAGCAGTGGCTTGTGATTCATTTGTTTAGCATTCCTCGCTCTTTGTTTTGTGAGGACAGCTTGAAGGGGACTGAGTCACATGGCAGCTCTTTTCATACTGGGCTTCTACTGCCTTCAGTCTCTGCAGAAAGCCAAGGGAAAAATGGAGGGATTTACCTACATCTTCATTTAATGTTAATTGTCTAATCAGAGCAGCAGCTAAAAGGAAGGATTTCATGTCACATTCATCAATTAACTTAAAATGTTGTAAATTAATCTGTAGTACTGGGCACTGGAACAGAAGTGAATATAGAGTGGTTTAATTCTTTTCATTTCGAGTGGTAAATTGCATTTTTTAAGTCAGTGAGCTGCTTGTGAATACAATGACACCCGTATATATGATCTCTGTACCACCTGTTGCCTTAGCTACCATTTAATATGCAACATGCTTATGTTGGAGATAAAATGCTTTCTGTGTCACAATATAACGTGATGGCAGTTTTAAAGAACACCTCAATGATCCTCACAAGCCATAGGAACACCAGATTTATGTAACACTGTGGCAGTGAATCTCTGCCATCCCCAGCTGTGCCAGAGTTGCTGGAGTGCAGCTCTGCAAGGAGAGGCAAATGGCAAGCAGACACCTTTGCTCCTGCTGGGCAGAGCCTGCAGAATTCTGGGACAGAAGTACAAATGCAGCCCAAATTAAAAAATGTGCATAAGTGTTGATATTTTATTCTGTGGATGCAGCTCTGGCAATGTTTCCCTGTTTTGGTGTTCTATAGGGATGTGCCCAGAGGTGCCCATGATTTGGGAGCAGATCCTGCAGGCTGCTGGAGACGGGGCCACCTCAAGCACTAAAGGAGGAGAAATCCAGCCCCCTCCCCAGGCAGCTGCTTTAACTGGAGCCTGCTGCCTGAATCCACAGAGTTCCCAGCCCCCTGCTCTTCTAGCCAGGAAAAAAGGCAGTTTGGAAGGGGTTAAAATTTTACACAAGCGTGTCACCTTATGGAGGGACTTTAAATATAATCTTTAAATGCAGATGTTCCCTGCTGTGAAGCATTTGCTCATTTCTTTGTTCTTCAGGGCTGTTTTTTCTTATTTCAAAAAACTCAATAATATGCAAAAAATTTTGCTGCCAAGTGAGGTTCACAAAACTACGAAGGACTGTGGTGTTGTCTCTCCATTCCTTCTGGAGGACAGGGCCCTGTTCTCCTTCCTTTTCTTCCCCTACCTTGTCTTTCCAGCTAATCCTATCTGCAAAAACAAACTCTTTGGTAATATTTAGGTTGGGAGAAGATGATTCAATTTTTTCTCCATCCAGAGTAAGCTTTTGACTCATCTCTAATGTCTCCATTTAGATGATGAACCATAAGTTCAAGTTTAAGGCTAATTTATTGGCTCTTGCTTTATCTACCTCCAGTAGGAGGGCATTTACCCTTCTCCTGAAGTACACTTTCAAGCACATAATGTGTGTTTTCTGTTAGGATGGTTCATATTCATCTCACCTGTTGCTACTCATCTGCAGAGCTATTTCAGTATCTTCCTTTCAGAGGTCCTAAGAAATGGTTTTTGTTATGGTAATCGTTGTCAGGGCATTTTCCTTATGCTGCTCAGCAGTTGATGGCTTTGCCTGTCACGGTGCTCGGTCTGTGCAGGCTCACCAAGCTGTGGTTGCTTTGCACAGAAGTCTGAGTGCTTTGCTCCTTGTTATCTGTGGCTTTCATAATATGAATAATTTGAGTTTGCTTTTCTTTCTGCCAAATTGGTCGTACACAAATGTGTTCACACTTGAAGTCGCAGAAGCAGAATACCAGAGGGGAAGAGATGAGGAGGAGGAAAAAAAAAAACCACCCCACAAATAAAAGCCCAAAAGAACTAGACAGTGCTGTCTCCTTGCATAACTCCAGACAGCTCTGGGAGCTTTCAGGCACAGCCTTGACACTCTCAGAAAAACAGCAAATGCAGCTCTGCTGGGAGATGAGCCTGGAAATGTCTCTGCCTGTTCAGGAGTGCTGGGTTAAGGGGAAGATGATTTGAGTAACTGACTGGCCTAACCACCATAACCTGCTAATGTGTGAACAGAAGTGACATAAACCTGTGCTTCTGTTCTGTTAAAACATGTAATCTACAGAGCTAGTTGTCAGGATATTTCCGAGCTCATTCTTTATATTTTGTTTTGAAGTTGTAATTAAAAATTAAGAAAATTACTAAGATTACCTGCTCCTTTTCCTAGGAAAAGTCCTTAATTATTCCAGCTGGCTTCTACAGGCCATTCCTCAGCATGTGCCTCCAACCTGTGCTTCCATTGCAGAGCTGCAGTGTGGCTGCTGAGCAGAGAAAATTAAAGGAAGACTGCAGCAGGATGCTCCTGGGGGACAGCAAACAAACGGGAATGTTAAGGGAGAAGACAAAAGTCTGGTGTGCCAGCTATGCAGCCAGAATTCTGAAAAGAATTCAAGTGTCCTTTGACATGGCTCTTGCAGCATTTCAGAGATCAGGAAGTCACTGAAGAAGGAAAATTAACAACAAATCAGATTTGAAATTTGTTGGAAATAACCTTATTTTCTGTCCTTCGCAGAAAATGTTGCTGTCCTGACCAGCAGTCATGAAGAGAAGGGGGTGAAGCGAATTTGACTGGAGAAATAGGAAGTTCTGAAGTTTTCAGTGGGATTTATTACCAGTGGCTGCAGGAGGTGTTGCCAAGCCAACCGTTGACACTGGAATGGATGAAAAGCCTCAGACTTGAGCGGTAACCCATCTTCCTGACATCTTTTTATTTCCCTAATACAGAACCATTTGTGTGGATTATAAAGGATTTTGTTCTACTACTACCAGAGTTTAAATAGAGCAATCTTACAAGGGTCAAACATTGGCTGAGCATGTGAATGTGTAAGCTTTGTTCATCAGCAAAAAGTTTGAATTTTTGTATCTGGTGGTTTACTCGGTAGTTGTAATTTTTTCCTGAGGGTTCATCCCATCTCTTCACTGAAAAACAAAATCAGATTTTGTAGATTTGGATTTTTCTCCATTGGTAACTCTCTTTCCACCCAATGCCCAGCAAAACTGCAGTTTGGAACAGGTTGTAGAAGCAGCTCTGTCCGTGGTTTTAGTTATAAGGTAAGTGCTTCATGTGACTTCTGCACTGTGTGGAAAGACACATATGGTACACTAGGAAGGTTGCTTGTTTCTGCTAGACATCAATAGTTCCTCAAAAAACTCTTCTTTTTCCATTTTCTTCTTTTCTTTGCTTAAGCAAGTTCTTACTTGCTTATATTGTTCTCTGCCCATCGTTCATAAATGGGTTTTAAACATCTGAAATACCTCTGTACTTGAGACCTGTCTTTCCCAGGTCAGTGTACTAGTCAGAAATACAGAACTGTGCTACTTTTTAAAGTCAAAGTGGTAGTAAAAAGACCCCCAACTCCTCATCACTGTCCTGGTGTAGGCTCTGTCCCTTTGCAGCAGTAGGTGAAGTGGAGCCAACCACTAAAACCAAAAGGTTTAGGAAGGATAGAAGGGAACTGCTACACCTTTAATACCCCACAGAGATGATATTTCAACGTCTTTTGAGACAAAAGAGTGAAAGAAGGTGTTTGTACCCTTCTCAAAGCCTGACTGACCCTGTGTACAATAGAATTTGCCTCAGTTTGGTTACACTGATGGGAAACAGTAACATAACTGCAGGTGTCAAAAATGACACATCACCGTGTTTCTTTCAGTTGGCATGAATAAAACAAAGGTAAATCTGAAATGTGTGGTGGTTTTGTTCGAATTGGTTCTTTCATATTCTGTTCTTGAGAGGAGAGCAAACAGATCTGACAGTAGTTTTATGTGACTTTTGGTAGAAAAATTAGTCCTGCATTTCTGAACCTTATAAATATACCTGTTCTCCTTCATCAGTCCAGGTCAGGTATTTATTCCACCCACGTATCATAGGCTGTGTTAAAACTTCAGTGTGAGAAAAGTCAGTGCCCTAGAAGGATTCTCTCCTAATTTCTGTGAGGTTAAGGGCAAGATTTTAGAAGATGATCAGCATTAATGTAGCAGTTCCTATGTGAGATCCGCACTAAGGCTCCTGTGTCTCTTGTGAGAGGACAGTCAGGCCAGCCCTTAGGAGCCTCCCAACCACTTTCAGCTCAGCCAGTGCATCCATCAGACAGTCAGTAGGCTGTTGGGGTTCTTCCCTAATTGACCTCCCATCTCCAGGAGTTGTCTGGTTTGTTGCCAGAGTTGCTTGTATGCCATGGCAGTGTCTCCTGCTGCACTGGAAGGAAGGGAGGGCTTGCAGATTCCATCTGTCTGCAGTGGTGACAAATGAAGCTCAAAAAGGGCTTATAAGAAAAATGTTTTTCTTTTTTCAGGTTTTCAGGTTTGCTGTGCTCTTGTGAATGTTTTTTCTGTTGTTCCCTGTGCCCCTGCAGTCCTTTCTCTTTGAACGTGTGCACATTTCCTTACAGATCTCTGATTCGTTGACGTGTCTAATGAGAACAAGAAAAAGACAGTTCCAGTTTGTTTTGCAAAAGCTGTGGAGCTGGGGCACTGCAATGGGATTTTTGGTTTCTGTAGGGCACTTTAGAGCCAGAAATATGAGCAGCACAAGTTAAAAAGCAATACTAAGGAAAAGGCACCACCTTGGCTTGTCGTTACGCAGCAGGTCAGGAGAAGACACAAAGAGGTTGCAACCACCATCATTTTTGAGGAAACAGTTTTAAAAGCTGGAAGGTGATGTTTTCTTTGTTCCCCTGTATATCACTGCCTGGCAGAGCAGCTTCTGTATGCATCCAGCCTTTGTCCAAAGAGCACTAACTGTAAATCTGCTGGGGCTAATGGCTTCTGCTGAGGAAAAAGGTTCCCATAATTGTTTCTACATCCAAATTACTATTATTTAGCTGATAAAAGTGACAATCAGAGGCCCAGGAACAGGGATAACAATGCTACTTGATAGATTTCTCTGCTGGCACAGGAAGACCTTAATCTGCTGAACATCAAGAGGTCTGTGTGGTTGAGGGAAGTGCTGGGTGAGCTGAGTGGGAGGAGGCCTGGGAAGAGCCAGGGGTTGCTGTTTTGGGCAGATAGATGTCCTTCCTGCTGGAGATGCTCTGGAGTGGCCTAGGTGGGAACTGAGAGGGTGAACATACTCCTCCTGTCTCTGAGAACAGCTGGAGGATGTTGCCTGGGAGGTGCTCTTGGCTGAGGGATTTTAAATGGGAGGGTTGTCTCTCAGCTTGAGAGCACATTTTTTCCGCCTGACTCACTGGGTGAAATCTAAATGAGTGATAAAATTTCTAAAAGTAATGTTGAATTGGTCGGAATAATAAAAAGTGGATTTATCATCAGGAAGGAAGAGCAAAATAAGGGCAAAGATTCAATGCAGAGGAAGTCACCACCTTCCCAGTAACAATGGAAGGCCGTGGGCAGCTCACACACCTCTGTGAGTCCTCCTGGCTCTGCAGCCACACAGCAAGTTACCGTTGGAGGGGATTCTTCTGAAACCCTTCCCAGCCTCCTTTCCCATGTGCAGAACCCACACACATTCTGTGGGATGCTTTCCATTGAAAAGACAGTGCACTACAATGTGTTTGCATAGGTTAACTTACCATGTAGAACACAAGCCTGTGTGTGAATGAAAGGAAACTGCCCACTATTCCTCCAGAACTCATTTTTTCCCAGGGACAACACCAGCCTTCATTGCTTCTTTTTGACTTGTGTGCTGGTTTAAAAGTAAACTGGCGGGAGAAATGAACCCAGCTCAAGAGAGATTACAAGTCAGAGTTACAATTTACTAAAAAGATTACAATAAATGCAATGATACAGAGGAAAAGCTGGTTTTAACCCCCAAAGACAGATGTATAACCCTGGGACCAGAACAGAAGGGTGTTCATTAGCCCCTGTGCTGAGCACCACGTGGCCCCCCTGGGTGCAAAGTAACAGGAAAGGAAACCTGTTGGTCCAGATGATGGTCACAGTCCTGTTGGAGTGATGGTCACAGTCTTGTCCAGAGTGGCAGTAGCAGTCCTGGTGGAGTTCTGGTCCTCCTTTGGATCCAAAGAGTGGTACCAGAAGTCCCCATACCCAAAGTTTATATATGCTCAAGTTCAGGTGGGGATGTCCAGCACCTCCTCCAGGACAGGGAGTTTCATGGTGGGTGATTTAACTCTGTGAGTCACGGGATATTTCTGGAATCCTTGATGGTTTGGGTGTTGCAGCTGCCTATTGTGCCAGTCCAAGGTGGCCCATGAGCAGAGATGACCCCTCAGGCTGGGTGTGAAGGTACTGATGCCTCCCTGGAGGGGAGTTATCACAGCTGAGACATTGGTGTGAAAACAAAAGAACACTGCCCTGCCTTTCAGGGTTCTTTAACACCCAGCTTGTAGCCTGAGGTGTCAGGTGTACCCTGGGCAGCTGCTGCAAACAATACATTTATTAACAGTCCATCAGAAATGACATAGAGGGTGTAGAATACACAGTTTTGGTTATACCTACATAGTGATAAACTGGTCCCAGCCCCTGTAACCAGAACAACTTGGCAGGTAGAACAAGGAGGGAGCAGAAAATGCTGGCACTGAAGAGGAGTCTGGTGGGATCCATGTGTGCTGTAGATCAAGTGAGGTACCTGCAGGGAGGGGCTATTGGCTTAAATGCATTTTTAAGATAATATTATTTTAATGATTTTACATTTCTATACTGTGTTTCCTCTGTGCATTCCTGAACAGCATTGCCAAACTTCAACTGCTGTATCAATTTATTTGTATTCACAGTTTGGAGAAGCACTGGGAACAGAGGCACTGGGCTGTGTGTGCTCTCGGCTGCCTTCTCCATCAGGGTTGCAGGAATCATGGAATTACAGTGCTTAAAACAGGGAAGAGGTAGGGGAACATGGTAACTGCAGTTACATATAAACAAAAGAAAGATTCAAAATCCAAGATTTTTAGCTCTATCTCAAAAGAAGCTGAAGATACTGAACTCAGGATGTATTTGGGTTGGGGTGTAAGGAAATAAGACTCTTCTTGACCCAAGACCTGGCTTGCTTGTTTGTCAGGTCCAACCAGGCTTTCCCATCTGAGGTTTAAATGACTGAAGGCTGATTCAAAATGGAACCACTGACAGACTAAGAAACAATCACATAAAAGTATTTATTCCATGTCCCTTATATGCAATTCTTTCCAGAGAGCAATTCCCATTTTTCACTAGCTTGCAGTAGCCTCTTCCACTTATGCTTCTCTGAAATCTGCCCATCACAGGTGTGTTAAAAATACTGTCCTTGTCAGTTTAGCTCACAAAAGGCTGTGTTTGCTGAATTCATGCTGGTGTGATGGCTGTCCTTGGGAACTTCAAATAAATGGGACAAAATGGAAACATCATCCCATAAGTGGGTGAAGCTCCAAACCAGTGCTGCTCTTCATTTTGGACACGCTCCTCTCTGTTACGTCCAGACAACTCTGCTGCTGCATATTGGATGTTGTAGCTCTTTTTGTGATGGGATGGCAGATGGATTATGGTGGGAACAGGGAATTTTCAGTGGTGGGGAGATGAGAGGCTTTGCTTGTGGTGAGGTCTCCGCTTTTCATTTGTTCAAAATTCGTAACGAATTCACCCTCTATGAACTTTCTGTCATGTGAAACTCCTGTATTTCACTCTGACATTTCATTTATCAGCTGTTCAGTTGGTGATAATTACATTGTATTTTTCATGCTGGGTCCTTTCATTTTTCTCTAGTCTGTTATTATGTGTTGTGGCCTTGGCAGGAAACACATTCCCATTC
Source organism: Chiroxiphia lanceolata (assembly GCF_009829145.1). NCBI lineage: Eukaryota > Metazoa > Chordata > Aves > Passeriformes > Pipridae > Chiroxiphia > Chiroxiphia lanceolata. The sequence goes on from NC_045648.1 coordinate 18,013,963, forward strand.
TTTAAAACAAAACAAAAAAAAATCAAAAAAAACCTGAACAAAGCTCAGAGCCTGCTGATTAAGAAAATTATTAACTTCCAGTGTTGAAAAAGATAATCAACACACCTGAACCTGCTTCAAGCAATAACCATGCAGGTAGTGCCCACTTTATGGGCAGTGTTGGATACCCTCAGACACTCCAGCACCCACCTCATACAGAGGGTTGCAGCAGCAACATCCCTTATCTCACGTTTAACACAAAATAATTGGAATTTTAGAGGCTTCTCAGATTCCAGGTGTTTCTTTTCAGTTTATCTGGAATGCGACTTTTCCTCTCCAACATCCATTTCCATAGGGTGGGACTGGATCTCCAGAGGTCCCTTCCAGCTGTAATGATTCTGTGATTCCTTAACTCTCCTCAGGGTAACTCTCTGAAAATGCCCACAGAACCAAGTGCTGATGATGCACAGTCTTTCTCCCTTTGTTCTTCCAAAGCAGGAGTTTTTTCAGCCCAATCATCTCTATCTTAAATATGAACATTAGCATATACGTATTTTAAGCAAAAATACTTCACAGGCAAATAGGCAGGGCTTGAAAGAGACTTCAAAATAGTTCCAAAAATACCTGCCTTGCTTTCTTTTTCAGCCTTGTCTTACATGTCATTCTTTATGTGAGTTAACCTACTTTTTTTGCTAAGCTCTTATTTTTGTTCCATTACTTTTCCATTTCTGGTAGTAAAAATTCTGTGTATTCTCCTGGGGAAAACTGTAAGTTACATTTTAACTTGCACCGTGGTGATTTACATTACAGTGGCATTCCAGAGATATTTCACAGAATTCAGACTTTTCCTACAGAAGTTAGGCTGTGTGCAAACATAACTGGGATTCTTTATTTTTCCATACTAGATAGGAAGGTGTGAGGACAAATAAAATACAAAACAGAAAAGAATCCCTAATCCAGATTCTTTAGATTCCTGCCTCCCCACCCACATTTTTGGAGAACACTGCAGGCATGCTGCTGAGACATTGGTTTTCTGCTGTACAGCTCCACCCAAGATCTGTGCCTTTGCTGTGCTGTATTGCTGTTCTTACAAACATCTTTACCAGGTTAAAAGATTTCCGATTTTTCACAGTCATTTCTTGAATTCATAGCTAGAAATAAGAGTTCCCAGAGCTGCCACTTGCTAACAAGCAGTGACACAACATTCCCCCCTGATCAGTGCATCTCTGACTGGCTGTATAACCATCAGAGGGACTGAATCTGTCCAAAACCTCCTGTTTTCAGGAAAAGCACTGCTGAAAATAGAATTGAGAAAGACTTCCTCTTTCAGGTAGTTTTTTTCTGCAAATACAGTTCAGGTGGCTCACAATTTAAACATATATTGTGTTACATGCAGGAGCCAGGAGTGTATTGACAGTTCTGACTTCCAGACGTGTCAGACTTCTTGAGCACCATGTCTGCTGTCCTCTGCTGTAACAGTTTGATGTATGCAGTGGCAGTCAACTCAGGATATTTGACTTTTGGTATAGCACCATTTGCTTTTTATATCCATGTAAAGCTTACTGAGGAAGATACACCCCACCACCACCAATTTAAAGGTGCCATACCATGAGAAATAAAGAGGTATTACTAAAGTTAGGACCACTAGAACAGTTTGGGGTTTATTTTACTACATCAGTGTTGTGGTTTCAGTGTGTTTAAGTTTAGGGCTTTAAGTGAGTGAATTTACAGTTATTAAATGAATCAAAACTTAGGAGTTTGCCTTTTTAATGGAAAAGTCACTTCTTCTGCAGCTCAAGAAAGATGGCACTGAGCTCACTGAAGGAAAAATAATCCTTGCCTGACTATGACTGTATGTTAATGATTTTCAAGACTTTAGTTGATGATGTCCATTAAGCTTGATGTTGGTGATGGATACAAAAATTAACCTTGAATATCTGAATGGTAGTGATGTGCTTGAGTCTTGCATCAGTCAGTAGTTGGTTAATTATCTGAGTATCAGTGCAAAGAGAGCAGGCTCCAGCTGGCTGTAATTAGGGCTGAATTGTTCCATTCCTTCAAGACAATTTTTACATTCATGGGATCTGCAGCTTTCTGTTGTCCTCATTTCCTGCAACATAAAAGCACTTGTATCTCAAAGAATTAAAGGGGGCAGATAGTGAGAGACTCTGTGGATAAATCTCATTAACATCCTTAGCAGTCTGGCTGAGAAATATGCATTGCAAGTTCTAAATAAATTTTTAAAAAAATAAAAAGGGAAAACAACCCACAGGAGTCATAGCCAGAAAGTGTTATTTCAGTTGACTAGAAGAAAAGGTGGATCTTTAGAAAGCACAGTGGGTTCTATAAAAGCTGAAATCTGCTCTGTAAATTTTGGTCTTAATGAGGGACCAGCAGCCTGTGTGGGAAGAAACTTGGATGGCAAAACAGGAGTGCATGTGACATAACAGTGGATGAGGAGTCAGTAATTCAGCACTGAAAGTGCCATAGATCACAGCCCATTAGTTGAAGAAAGGCTCCCTGGTTTCTGCCCTCATGCTGCTGAATTCCCGTGCTGGCATTGGCTTCCAGGGGTGTCCTGGCTTTGGGAGACTCCTCAGCTCCCTTCAGTTCCAGCCTTTATTTCAACTCCTGACCGAGGCTGGCAAGTTTTCAAAACGTTACTCTGTTTGGGAAAGAAACAGCCTTATGTTTAGTTTGCATATTATAATTCCATGTTGGTATCTCAGTGCAGAAGGGATATGCAGGAACTGGGGCTGGGGGGGAAGGCAGGGGGGGCCAGTGGGTGTGAGCCTGAGAGGGTCAGAGCAGGATCTGTCTAGGCCATGATGCTGCAGAAAACTTGTTGCTCTTCACCTGCTGAAATCCCCACAGACACTACTTGAGGTACAGGGGGTGACAGAGCTACAGCAGCTGCCCGGTGCTGGTAGTAAAAATTCTGTGTATTCTGGGTGTTGGTGCACACTGCTGATGGTCAGCAGCCTGTTCTGTTGCTGACCTGACAGAAATCAACTCCTCCTCCCCATCCACAGGTGGATTTGCTGCAGTTTGAAAGCTGAGGCTGTTCTGAAGTGACAAGTGGTGAGGGTACATGCAGGTGAGCATCTTCATCTAATTTTAGTTTACAAATGCCTTATAAAAGAAGTTAGTGAAAACACTAGTTGGTAGGGAAAGATGTACAAGTTAAATTCCTTCTTCTTTATTAAAAGCAAATTAAATATTTTCATAGGTGGTAATAGTTGCACGTGTCTGTATTTGCTGTTCAGATTAGCTCTATTCAGACAGGCATCCCCAGCAGTGAATGTGCAGATACCTGAGCTGCATTTAGAAAATGCTTTTGCCATGTGGTCACAGAACTATTAGTGCTGAGCTGTCTGTGTGTGAGCAATCACCCTGCAGTGCCCTGGCACCAGCACTGGATGAACACAGACAATTCTTGTGTAAGAGCACTTTAGTGGTCCAGGTCTGAAGTGTAGAATATGGACCCAAGAAAATAATTTTATTTTGTGTCCTGAAATAAACTTTTCCAGTTTTTTTTGTGTACTTGATTATTAATAGAGAATTACTGTTTTGCTATTTAGACAAGAATACTATACTTGCTGGCGTGCTGCTATGGAAGTTTATATTCTCTGAGTATAGAATTTATAATCACAGATTCTGTTTATTGACTGAAAGTCTGTTAATCCTCAGTATTGTGCTAATTTCCTGGAAACTTTACTATGACAGCTATGAAAAACCAGCTGAAAAAAGTAACTGATACCTGATCTGTATGTACAGACCTGTTTCAGCTCTAGTCATACAGCAGTGAATCACTTAAACATGGCTTGATGTTAGTTATTCAGTCCAGTGAGTAGTTCTGAGCAGGGAGAATTGATGAACTGTTCTCCCCCACTTTAGAATCAGAGAATCATTAAGGTTAAAAAAGACCCCAGTGATCACAGAGTCCAACCGCTAACGCAGCACTGCCAGGTCCCCCACTAAGTGCCACAGTTACACAGCTTTTAAACCCCCCCAGGGATGGTGACTCCACCACTGCTCTGGACAGCCTGTGCCAACAGGGCTGGACAATCCTTTCAGGGAAGAAAGTTTCCCTAATATTCAACCTGACCCTCCCCTGGCACAGCTTGAGGCCATTTCCTCTCCTCCTGTCCCTTGTTCCCTGGGAGCAAAGCCCGACACACCCCCCCCAGCTCCCCCCTCCTGTCAGGGGGTTGCAGAGCCAGAAGGTCCCCCCTGAGCCTCCTTTTCTCCAGGCTGAGCCCCCCCAGCTCCCTTGATTTCTCCTCATCAGACTTGTGCTCCAGACCCTTCCCCAGCTCTGTTGCCCTTCTCTGGACATGCTCCAGCCCCTCAGTGTCTTTCTTGTTGTGAGGGGCCAAAACTGACCCCAGGATTTGAGGTGCAGCCTCAGCAGTGCCCAGCACAGGAGGACAGTCGCTGCCTTGGTCCTGCTGCCACACTGTTGCTGGCACAGGCTGGGTGCTATTGGCCTTCTTGCCCACCTGGGCACACGCCAGCTCATGTTCAGCTGCTGTCACCAGCACCCCCAGGTCCTTTTCCAGCTTTCCAACCACTCTGCCCCCAGCCTGGAGCTGCAGGGGGTTGTTGTGACTCAAGTGCAGGACTCGGTACTGAGTCTTGTTGGACCTCATGGGCCTTGGCCTGTGGATCCAGCTTGTCCAGATCCCTCTGCAGAGCCCTCCTGCCCTCCAGCAGATCAACACTCCTGTCCAACGTGGTCTTGTCTGTGAACTGACTGAGGGATGCACTCAATCCCTCTCATGCAGATCATTCCCACAGGCCAGTCCTTCTCCTTCCCTTTAGCCTGGGTTAGCACTTAGCAAAAGGAAAAGAAGGCAGAGGGGAAGTAATTAAGGCCTTTCCCACCCCACATAAGTTCCCTTTCCTCAGTTTTGATTTCCAGCAGGGGAATTTGCTGCAGGGCCCCATAAGCACCAGTGCTGGTGGCACAGCTGTGCCACAGCTCTGACACTGAACACACAAACTGTGGGACTGTGACAGGTTCCACTGTGTTTGTAGGCCACACAGCCATAGTCTGCATTCTGCATGTCTATATTTCAGTGGTTCCCAGCAATCTAAAGATGATAGGTTTTCCAGGCAATTGAGAGAATTCAATTATCACGACAAAATGTTAAAGGTACAACTTGCAACAAAACCCAGGAGCTCTTCAGAATCTCCTCTACCTTGTGGTTCGTGAGGTGATTATTCCCACCGTGGCCTTGCATTCCCAACTACCCCACCTCATCCGGAAGTTTAAGCCTGTATCTGTGTTGTAACTTCAGCGTGAGGGATAATGTTTCCTAATTGTTGAGTTGCACATTTAGTGCAATAACTGCTGACCTCCCTCTGCAGTGCTGTGTCACAGAAGGAACAGCTTTCGTGTTGCAGCCTGATTGGAGTGCGCTGTAATGCTTCATGCATCATTTTAATGGCACTCTCAAAAAGCCTGGTATCTCGGTATGTCATTATCTCAGACTCTGCAGTTGTTGTTTCTTATTTAAATGTCCTATCTCACCAGAGATTTAATGTAATTAGAACCAGCCTGTGGAAAAATCTTTTTCTATTATGTCTTAGCTATTGTTCCAGTCAAGATGGTAAAGCAAATCAAACAGGATATAATGAAAATGATAAAGCCATTTGCAAGAGGCAGTTTTCTCGAGGGAAGTAAAAGGCAGCACCACTTTTCATTTTGCTTTGTGTTTCTAAACATGGCATGAGCCTGGAGTAGCTCTGCTGAGAGTTGTCCAATTCACCTGAGAGCAGGGACAGGTACAGCTGACAGCAATCTGAGTTGGCTGATCCAACAGGGAGCCACAAGTACCACAGCAATCAGCTTCTTCCACTGTTATTGTTGCTGTACCAGCCTGTTCAGACAGCACCAGGTCTGCTTGCCAGCAAAGGTGTGTGTGAAGGAGCTGGGTCTGTGGGAATAAGCATCTTAGATGGGTGTTTTTTCCTCCAGATGTAGCATCCTGAGTGGGGAGGGACATGCAGAGTGTGGTGTCTGAAAAGGTACTGCAAAGGTACTCGTACCCAAAGCCTCAGTGTAACGTGTGTCCAGCCAGAAGTGATGTTCCTGGGGTAAAAGGATAGGGAAAAGAATGTCAGAGGCTTTCTTGGTCTGGTTTGGAGGCAGGATCACAGCAAGGCAGGAGGCCTCCTCTGCTGGGTGATTTCTGAGCAGTTCAAATGTTATTACTCTATGTCTCTTTGCCTTTCAATTAGGTTTATAATTTTATGTCAGAGCTGTTTTGCAGTATCTTTTCTCTTTTGTGCACAAGCCGCTTGTGAACAGGCTTTTGTATTATCAGCATGTGTTACAGAAATCTATATTAATTCACAGCAGTATTGATAAACTTTAAGTCTGAGAGGCTTGATCAAGAGGCTGAGTGCTGTGGAATAAAGCTACACATGCAGTGCTTGCAGGGGGTGATGGCAGGGCTTTCAGTCTTGCTATTTTAGCTCCCAACAGCTGTGAATAGATGGATCAAGTGTCCAAGTGGGACAATGCCTCACCAGCACAAGCAGCTGAGTTTGTCTTCTGTTGGGTTTACCTGGGACAATGGGGTTTGGAAGTGCAGAGTACAGCCAGCTCAATCTGTCCTCACAGGAATGTGAAGCAACAGAAGCAACAGATCAATCTTGTTTTTCAAAAGCCAACGACAGGGCAATTCAAATGATCAACATACAAGTAATTCAAATGATAAAAAAATCATTAGTTTAATACCTACAAAACTATTGTAAAACTTCAGATGTAATGGGGAAAAAAAAATCTACCTGAAAAAAGTCTCCTGTTTGTACTTTTCTGGGTTTGGTGATGACTAATTTTTAGATCACCTGTGCACGTTCATCTTTTCTGTTGCCTTGAACCCTGTGGAATTGAAGAAACAGTAATTTCTTCTTCTTCCCTTCTCCCTCTTCCTTTCTTGTAAAGAAATGATTAAATACTCGGAGTACAAATGCTGCACATGAATATTTATAAGAACTTTTATAACATTTAGCAAGGCAATGCTTCATGGCTGTCTCTTTCTGAATGCTCATAAGAAAGTACCATAATTTCTTCGAAGCTGCACTGGCTCTTTATTATTATTTGCTATTGGGTTGGCAGGAATTGGAGGCACCTCGGGGCTGCAGGGCTGCAGTCAACGATGACAAAACACAGAGATCATTGGGGTGTTTCCTACTTTTCTGATAAAACACTTGGCTTGTGTTTAACATCTCATAAGAATACATTTTTCATGCGTCATTTACATTTAAGTTGCAGAAAATTGCCAGGTAGAAACCTTGTTACCAGCATTGGATAAATACCTGATTCCTGTCTTGGTACTTTGGTCCCAGAGAAACGGAGTTAAATGTCTTCTGCTTGGAATACTAACATTGTGGGACCATTAAGTAGCCCTGGAGCACACTCTGTGAGCCACTTGGAGGGTCCTCCTGTTAATGCTAAAACGTTTTAGCCTCCACTTCTCTGCATATTGTCTCTTTATGGCAGGGTATCCTGTGCATGCCTAATAGCATGTGCAGTGCCCCGGAGTGTCACACACCCATTTCTAAAAAGCAAATGGAAACTGGTAGCTCCTAATAGCAGTATTTATCCCCTTGACATCCTGAGAGAATTGAGATCAGATTAAGCACTAGAGGAGAAGGAAGAAAGGCTTTAGGAATAAGCAAAAGGGAGAGGGGAATAGAGTTTTGGTTTGTCAAAGCTGAAGATAATTTTAGAACTGGGTTTGGAAGTTCCTTGCTCATAACATTATTATAAGCTCTCCCCTTCTCCCCTATAAAATAATTACCAGAAATGCACGTGCTCCTGTCCACGAGGTCACTCTATGAATTGAAGACTTTTATTTCTTTAAAAGAGGGACTGTATTTTCTGTATTGGAAGTTGTCTGTTGGAACTTTGTACATGATGTGTAGGTCTGTGTGACATGGTGAGCATTTCAAATGGGGTGGTGCTGAAATGTTCCCCTTGTTGGGGTTGGTACAACAGACCCACTGTGAGGGCAGAGTGGGAATCATTCCAAAAACCATTGCTGTGGGCAGAGCTCTGTGATCTCCCCTGGAGCCAGCAGGGATCCGCAAGGGTCCAGCTGGGTGTTGGTGCATCCTTGCTGGCTGTGTTCTGACAGGCTGCTTTCTACAGGGATAGGCTTTAAGTGTTCTGTAGTTTTACAGCTTTCACTGGACAAGCTGGCTAAGTTAATTCTTCCAGGAGTTCATTATTAGTGTAGTTTTTCTCTTTTGTAATCATATTTTCTCAATTTTAAGTCCTCTTTTATTCTGCTTATGTTGAGTATGCCTTGCGTGGATCTCGATCTGAAGATCTCAGAATGTACCAACATATTTAATGCTTGGGAATTTCTTCCCCTTTCTGTGTGTGTTTATAAATATGTATAATACATAATTCTCTGCTACTGCAATATGCAAACTGTACAGGTGTATTTTTAAAGAAGGCACTATTTATGTGATTTTAACCCCTGAACTGCTACTGTGATACTGTAACTTTCAGATAGTGATTTCAATCTCTTCCCCACATGTTTTGGGGAGAGCAGTTAATAGAATTACTTTCATAATTATCAAAGGAGAACTGGAGACTATCAACAAACAGTTTAGTTTACATTTCAATTAAAGCTGTACACTTGTGGCATTACATTTGTCCCTGTATATTACAATAATAGTATTGAAAGAAAATAATGCTCTCAGTTGTGCTTTAGTTGTGCAAAACTTTCAAGCCAAATACCTGAGAGTCACAACTTGATTACCACTGTAAGGAAAGTGTGTATTCACCTCAGAACTCTTCCAGTATGTTTAGCAGCAGGAGTAATGCTGGATCTTGGGATAATGGTCCCATGTTTGCATCTATAAGCAAACAAAGGTATTGTCCACATTGTTGTGGAGTAGCTCATCAAATCCATCCAACAGATGGATCCAAATCCATTCATAAAAAAAGCTGTTGGATGATAACTACAAGAGTTTTTGAATCACATTCTTCGCAGGAAAGACTAAAATCAGACTTCAAAAAAATTAATTTGCCAGCTCTTCCTAATTTATTTCTTTAGGCTTTGTTTTTAGAGTGTAAAAATGAAGTGTGCACCGGGAAACACAGAAAGCAGTAAGATTCCAGGGACCTTTAGAGGCTTTTCCTTGTCTCTGGATCCTGGCATATTAAAGGTTAATGGAGATTTGAGGCAGAATGTATTTCATTACTTCTCCAGAGCCTCAGACTACTTCTTCCATCACAGGCTATAAAACCAAACCCCTCACTCAGGTAGTGAACTTGCTGCTCGAGCTTCATGTCTTAGTTAAAAGGAGGGACTGTGGAGCCCCCCGTTGGTGCCAGGGGAGGTGCTGGGCAGGGAGAGGGACCTGCCCCTGCCTCCTGCAGCTCAGGCATTAACGAGGCTGCTGCCTCAGCTCAGCGAGCACCCATCTCATTATCTCTGGCAAGTCTCTTCTGCCCTTTCCCTTCCCGGTTCTTCTTTCTCCAAGTTTAGCATGTAATTAAAAGGGTGCAGTGGCTGAGGAGCGAGCAGGGGATTTTTCCAGATGCCGTTCCTGGTAGGATGTGATCCATCGCCCCCGCGTCCCAGGGCCGGGATTGAAGAGCTCGTCCCATTTGTCTTACTTGAGGTTTAAGCGAAATCATCTGCTGAGCGTTTCAGTCTATCCCTGTGCATTGCAATTCATCCAGCTCCTCTGAAGAGAAAAATGGGAAAGTAAGACATGGTTAATGTACCAGTCTTTTATGTGGAGAGAACAAATTTGACATAGGACATTAGAGATAGAGGCTACAGTCTATCTTCTGGCTGTACAATGCTAATTAGCGTTATGAACCCATCCTTTTGTTCAGCCTGGTGGGTTATATCAGCCTTGGAAGGATTCTGGGCTGGAACAGCAGCGCAGTGTGTTGGGACTGCCTGGCTTTTGGCACCGGAGCGGGGTTGGCAGCAGAGCAGGAGCAGCTCTGGGCTGGTTGTGCACCTGCTTCCCGACAGCGCCGGGGCACAGGGAGGGACAGGGAATGGGCTCTGGGGCACGGGAACACTGCGGGGTTTGTGCCCTGTGGGGCACAGGGAGGGACAGGGAATGGGCTCTGGGGCACGGGGACACTGCGGGGTTTGTGCCACAGGGCCTGGTGTTGGCACGGCCAGAGGGGAGCGGAAGGAGCACTGTGGTGAAGCCGCTCCTTGGAACCAGCGTGTTCCAGGAAATGCTCTCAGCTCTTCCTCTCTTCCCACTTTTCTCTTTAGTCTTCCTGTTCCTGCCACACCATATGGAAGTTAGGGAGTTACTTTGCTCTCTACTGAGAGAAAAAACGAGAAATGAGTATTTTTATGTAGCGAAAATCTTTGTATTAACGCGTGTTTTGAGAACCTGCACAGCACAGAGCAAATCTGCTGCTGGTCCTCAGCAACCCAGGGGCCAAGTCCTACACCTGCACCCAGGCATGATAAGCAACTGATAAATATCCTATTACTCAACTTCAGCATTTTATTTTTTTTTTTTTTTACATACTGCATTCTGGCATCCAGACATGAGTCTGCTGCCTTTATTGAGCTTCACATACTGCAGTTTCTATCAAAATTAAGTCTTTGGGATCCCTGTTAACATACCTAGTTTTAACAAAAGGCTTTATAAAACAGCTGACTTTAAAAAGATGACGTTTGCACAATGAGAAATGATTTTTACTTATAACAACCATAGAGGATGAAGTTAGTAGTGACTAATTTTCTGGTTATGCCAAAAAAATATTTTTGCAAATCACTGAAAACCAAAAAATTAAACTTTGAATCTTTATTTGAATTGTTCAGACTGGTTTTTCTGTTGAAAGCCTGATACTATTGCAAACCAAAAAAATATCTTTAAAATAAACCACAAATTCATTATATTTGCAAAACCACATGTCCTGTCTTCCTCATGCCTCTCTGTGTCTTCTTTGCAGATGCTAGAGTTTAGTGATCTATCAATAGCTAACTTGGTTAACAAGTATACAAAAGGCTAAATTAACTTTTAAATCTAATATATTTTTATTTCATTTTCCTGTGTTGTTATTAAGAAACAACATAGAAAATGCCATGTATATTCTGTGGGTTAGGCCTGGATAGAGGTGACAAGTCTGAAACTGGTTTAGGTAGGAGGCTGAGTGGGATGCTCTGTATTAATCTTCGTCCTAAAATTAGTCAGGGTTTATTTATGAGTAGCCTGAAAAAAAAAAAAAGTAAATAGAGAGAGCAGGAAACTTGAAAGCAAAGATATTCCCTGGGTATATTAGGAAAAAAAGATGGAGCAAATACGTTGTATTTATTATGTGCAACTGTGAACTGGGAATAAAGAGTTTAGGCAGGGCTTGCCTGACTCCACGGAGAGAAGTGAAGATCCTCAGAAGCTTGTGGAAGGCGTGAGCACACCCTTATCATGAGTTCTGGATGCCAGTCTGGATGTAAAAGGACAATGCCTGGACACCACGTGTGGAGGGATCTATTTGAGGAGTGGAAGGGTTTGTTTCCCTCGGGTTTGTCACTGGTATGAAGCTCCAGGAACACGGTGTTGTGTTTGGAGAGCAACAGTCCGAGGGTGCTAATAACAATTCACAGGAGTGCTTGGAGGTCTGGGCAGCTCCCTTCAGAGAGAAGACTTGAGAGCTGAATTTATTTATATTTTTATTTTAAAATAACAATGTAGAACCAGTAGTACTTGTTAAGTACGGGGCAAAAGCAACGAGCTAACACTGCAGTGAGAGCTGTTGGGATTGCTGTGGCAATTCACCCTTTGACAACAGCCAGGATCCCATACCCTGTTTGTGTAACCACAACCTGCCACCGTGACTAATTAAGCCAAGGTTGAGCCCGTAACCTCGAAACCTGCAGTCCAGACTTTGTTTCTGTCTGAATTGCAAGGTTAATACTACGGAGAGCACGGGGGCTCTTCTGTGGACCCTCCGTGGGAGACCTGGCATCACCTTCCTGGGCAGTGTTGGTGGAGCAGTGGTGAGGAATCCTGATTTGGATTCCTGAGCCATTTTCTTCATGTTGGTGTTGTCTCCTAAGCTATATAGGGACTGAGCCCAGGACCTCAGCAGGGGGCAGTGGGAAGAGTTTTGCTGCTGCCCTGCAACTTGATGCTGCTTATTCTCTTAGACTCCTTCTTGTTAGAGACAGTTTAGTTCCAAATGGCACAGTGTTGCCTAGGGCAGGAATAAACCTCCCTCAAGACCCTCCAAGAGGGCAGGTAATTGCAGCCTTTCCTATTTCACTGGGGCTGGCAGTGACAAAAGATAATTACCCTGAGCTTGGTGTGGTTCCTGGTGTGGACTCGTAGCAGCCCTGTTTGCTAATAAAGTATTCTGTCATAAAAACCTCGTCTGAAAGGTGAGGAATTCAGAGTGTGAGTCTGCTTTTACTTTCAGATCCCTGTGGATCGGTATTGAGTTATCTCAGCAGCACAAAAGTAGAAAATTCACACTGTTTTTTCTGGATAGAAAAAGCTTTGCATTCTCAGGATTCTGTCAAGCACAAGTAGCAAAATTTATGTTTGACCATCAGCTCCTTTAGGAAAACATTTCAATCTGTAAAAAAAAGAGCTAAAGAAAGAGAATTGAATATGGGTGTTGATTTTCTTTGTCTTTCCTTTGCTACAGCTTGTTTGCTATGCTTCAGCCTTGTTTCCTGCTGCGTCCTGACCCTGGAGTGAGCACTGGCTGGGCTGCAAGTTTGGCATTTCCAGGTATGATCCGCAGCTCCTTAATTAGTACCGGAGTGCTCGGACAGCAGGGCTGGCCAGGGGTGGGAGGAACAGCTGCTGGGGCTGTGCCAGGCTCCACTCCAGCTGCTGGGGCTGTGCCAGGCTCCACTCCAGCTGCTGGGACTGGCTGTGATAAGACACCTCTTCCTTTTAGGTGGCTGCTCCTACTGCCCACAGAGCAGATGGGTTCCTAGGGCAGGTTTTTCCTGCCTGAAGTCAGCCTTCTCGGGAGCAGCAAATGATTCCTCCTTCCCCTTTCCTCCTCTTACAGCACTGGCTAAAAATTACAGTGGTTTCCATACTTGATAGGTTTAAGCATCTGTCTGTGAAAATGGAGGGTATTTCTTCTCTCATGGAGTAAATCAAGCAAATTCCCAAGCTGCAAAAAACCAGTCATTGACTGTAAGGATAAAAACTAATACAGAATTTCTATTACATTTCCTTTCTTATTCTGTCCTTGATGATATTTAATGATGCCTTCACTGCATAGCTCTTCCATGTATGGATTCTTTTAAAGTATGGAATCAGTTGTTGTGGTCTAAAATAAATTACTGGGGTTTTGTCTGATTGGTTGGGTTTTTTCCCCTCCCCTACATCATGTCTCTTTTGGTAGCCTGAAAACCTAATTACTGACTGTTGGGTGCCCTGGATTTGGCTGTTTGTCCTTTTCTGTCACCATGGAGGGAAACAGCTGCATCACAGAGACCCCCATGATGTGCCTGGAACACTGGTGTGTTGTGGCAGGTGTTTGTGACTGTCAGGCACAACACTTAAATCATAAAAACAAGTGAAAAATCAATTCTTATTATGAATACTAGAAGCATACAATTCCAGTACCTGCTAATGCCTTTTCTGAATTTCATCTATGATGGTGCTTTTTATTCCTATTAACATTCTTATCAGTGGTGGCTTCCCATTTTACAGGGATGGATTCTGGGCAAAGCATAAGGAGCACCAAAGAGTATCTGTTGTTATTGTTGAACACTGAAGAATATCTGTTGTTGTTATTAACTTCAACACTAGTAAACATTAATATCTTTAACCTTGTGACTGAGAGCTCATCACTCATTTCACTGCTGTGGCTTATGGCTGCAGATTAAAATTTCTGACATCCATCGTGCCTGGTGGAGTAGCTTATTGGGATGAATAAATGACATACTAATTAGAAGAGTAGCCTGAGAGAGAGCAAGCTGCTTGAACCAGCTTTGATGACCAAAAAATTACCTGTAGCTCATTTCTCAAGATTATCAAAGAGGTCCTCAAATTAGAATGGGTGTCTTTGATCGTGGATGTGAGGAGCAAGGCAAAGTGAGTGCTCCAAGCAGATGTCAGTGGGAGGAGATGGTTGCTGTGGAATGGGAAAATGAAGGAGCTTTTACAAAGATTCAGGCCCCTTCCAGGCACTTGCTCCACCATGTAGTGAATGAGGTATCAGTATCAGGCTTATTTTTATTTATATTTTCCACCATAAAATAGCAATGTATGTGTTTTCAAAAGTTAAATTGTTTAGGTTAGTCGTAGAGAAAAATGCCTTTTTTTTCTCTTTCTTCTGTAACCTTGTTCTGATGTTTCTATCCTGTAGCATGAAAACATTCAAACAGTACTGATCTTTAGTAAGACTTCCACCTGGCTTCCTTACCTTGGGAATGACCATGGCCTGACTTAGGTATTGCTTTGGATTTGTTTGGATCACTGCAGGAAGTGTTGGGGTGACACAGTCCCTTGGCCCGGGTCGCTCAAAGCCTGAGGCCCCAGTTGCCCAATATCAAACATGGTTGTGTAGTCACAAAAAAGCAGAAATGAGCACAAGGAATGTTCCAGGGCTGAGCTGTCAGTCTGGGACAAGAGTGACAAAGTGTGGGAAGAGGAGAGGAAGGCCTGACCTTACTGCTGGGAGATAACGGGATGTCAGTGTTATTGCACCATTTAGTTATTTTGCTGTATCAGACTAAAACCACTGGAAGTAAAGAGAAGGATGTGGGAAAAGGAAGAACAGAATCATGCCCAGACTCCAGTGTGGAGTGGCCCTGCCCTTAGCACTGCCCAGACTTCCTAAATGGACAAACTGGAATAATCCAGTGAGTGAATTTTGTTCTCAGCTGAAATGGTTAATGCTTTGTTTAAGCACTGAAATTGGGAGCTGTGGTTTTACCCCATCTAATACAACTGTCCGTGGCTCATCCCAAGTATAAATGTCTAATTGTTCCTCTGAATCCATCAACCTCTTGGTCTCAGTGCCAGCTTGTTTCAGGATGTGTTTTATGTGGAATAATTTTCTTCTTGCAGATGTAAATATGCTGCATTGAGTTTATTGTTCTTTTTTTGAGATAGATACTAAATGGGAACACCCAGTCTGTCTGCTTTATGTGACGGATCATTTAATATAATATCATTTTATTTGTCTCATTCTGAACTAAACTATCCTAATCTGAAGGGATTTCACTGAAAGGATGAAAAACTTCCCATATTAAAATAG
Organism: Chiroxiphia lanceolata; assembly: GCF_009829145.1. Taxonomy (NCBI): domain Eukaryota; kingdom Metazoa; phylum Chordata; class Aves; order Passeriformes; family Pipridae; genus Chiroxiphia; species Chiroxiphia lanceolata. The sequence goes on from NC_045648.1 coordinate 18,029,180, forward strand.
TTTTGTGGCTGTTTTATGCAGCATTTCTTCCTGAGATGTCATAAATAGAACTGAACACAATACTCAGTAAATCATGTCATTGATTTGCTCACACAGAAAGTGTGCAATCTGCTGGTTCCCTTGCATATTCTGTTACACCATTTGCATGTCCTGCAGTTAGGAATTGGTGAGAACTTCTTAAAAGCTTAAAATAAAATTGTGCCATTTCTCTTTTGCCCGTGGTTTGGTAGGAAGAGCGAGTTTCCTTCACAGAAGTCATGATCAAAAAGCTGTGCCATTCACCCTGTACTCAGCTCCTGGCTGTACCAGTGCCTGGTTCAGAGGAACTTCAGGATTCTGTGTAGCTCAGCCACCTGGTTCCCAAATTTCTGCCCAGTTCTTGGCTCTGCACAGTCCAGCCCTGCTGTGCTATTGCTCATAATTTATCTTTTTTTTTTAATATCTCGGGTTTTTTTAAATGTCTCACAGTGGGGTTTATTTTTAAACTTAATTCTTTCCAGTCTATATTTAATAACTCCTGAGGCTCTCCCAGGGGGATTGAGACCTCTGGAGGGTTCCCAGCTGGCAGTGCTGTATCCCCTGTGTTGGAGCTGCCTCTCACACTGGCAGTGATCCACCAGCTCTCTCCTGAGTTACCTGCCCTGACACCACAGCAGCTGTTTGGCTGCTTTTTAGTAACTTCTTTCCTATCCTTTCAAATACTGTTTTGTATTTCACTGTCCACGAGTTAATTGCTAAACTGCAATGGGTAATTTTTTTTGGCAGTTGTGGGTTTTGCTGCATCAGCACAAAGGGGTTTGGAGGCAGAGGTTGCAGCAGTGCAAGGGAGAGGGGTTTAAATCAATAGAAAGTGCAGAATGGATGGACTTCCCCCCCTGCAGTGGGGATCCACACTGCTCTGCTCCCCAGGCTGTGCTCAGCAGAAGGGTGACCACAGCTGGCACTGCCTTTCTGCCTACAGAACCACGTTTTTCAGGTAGTGCTTTTTGGTTTGTTGTGAGCACGTTCTGGAGAGTTTGGGTAAAGTTTGTTCTTCTGAATGTTTTCATGTTGCTTAAAAAACAGGAAAAAAAGATCAAAGGGCAGAACTGCAAGTGAGCCCAGGAAGGGTAAATCAAAGATAATTAGATTGCTCAAGGTATAGTCATACAGGTGCAATTTTGGTATACTGTGAGGGGCTTAATTCTCATAATTTTCCTTAAATAGAGTTGAGAGAAACTTTAATGCACTGGAATTGAGGATATTTTTTAAAAATTATTATTATTACTGTGCTTTTTACTTCCAGCTGATGCACTTAACCTTAATTTGCTGCTGTGTTGTAAAGCCCTTTTTAGGAAGCAAAGTAAACAATTTGTAGTCTGGTTTATCTCACTGGGGTTTTCTTTTTAAAAAGTAAAAAATAAAAACTAATTTTCCATGTAAATATAAAAGTATTCCTAAAGAACATACTGTGCAGCATTGTTTGAATGATCATTATAATATGAATATATATATATATATATATATATGTCTGGTCATTATAAATTTAAGTTGTGTTGATGCTAAATGGTGATTTTTCCAAAAGGAAAAGAAATATTTTTGGTAGTTTTCTCCAGTTCAGAATGTCAAGGATTCTTATTATTGGGGCTCAGAAGAGTTCATATCCAAATACATGCCTTGACTGGCCTGCTGGGCCTCAACACCAGAGGGGAGAGTTTGTCCTTATTACTGCTTTGTGTGCTCCCAAAGTGATGGTGCAGAATCTGATCAGATTACCTGGGCAGATCCCGAGGATATTTCTTGCCTTTTCCTTGCTCTGTGGCATTATCTCTTTGGGTTAGGTAAACTGCAAAGAAAGCAAAGAAATGCCTGTTTTCTTCTGAAGCATCACAGATTGTCTAGCCCTAGGCAGGCTTTTGCTCCAGTTCGTTGGTCATTTCTATCTTAGGGAGGAAAAAAAAAACATGTTTAAAGAGTTTCCTTCACTTACTCAGGATTATGAAATATTTATGTCATTTAAACTCCCTTTAAATGAGAGAAAATACAGCGTGACACTTTAAAACTGGAAAAAAAACCAAACTATCTGCAACAAAATAGAACTTTTTAAACAAAAATGGTAATGCCCAGCATTTATGGAAATGCCCATCTGTGCTTTGCCAGTCACAGCTCTGGCTTGGTACAACAGTGAGCTGATATTTAGCAAATATCCTTCACTTTGGGAATAAAGTTGCAGCAGTCCATAGTGCTGCTTCCCATCCCTTAGTTTCACATGGGGTGAGTCCCATTCCTTGGCTCTCTGGGAGCGTTTCTATAGCCCATTGCCCCCCAGAGGGACCTGCGGGTGTGAATTGGGAGAGTTTCAGCTTTAAAAAAAAAAAAAAATCTCTTTTAATGTTTACAATTACCTTAAAATTTCAAAGATGCTGAAATCAGATACTGGCAAAGAGTCCCCATCCCTCCATTCCTGCCGTGTGAGGTTTGCACTGTGGTTGGTGACGATCAGGGACTGTCCAGGTGCCTGTAAGTGCTCCAGACAAACCACAAAGCCGTGGTCGTTTTGTGGCCTTTGGGCACTCCCATATAGGAAACCCAGGCTGGGTTCCCACTGCTGGTGTTTCCAGTCTGAGGAGGTGTCTGACAGTGGGGAGAGGTTTGTGGGCTGTGCAGGAGCACTTCACTGGGCCGCTGCTGACAGAGGCTGATCAGGGCAGTTTATTCTGCAGCATAAAAATTGCATTAAACTGTTCTCAGGGACAGCAGTGCTAAAGGTAAATGGCTTTTCCCTGGAGCAGAACAAACCAAAGGAAACCTGTCCCAGTACTTGGTGATCTCAGAAGAGCCCACAGAGTGCTCAGGAATATCACACACCGTCGTTTGGGGGGAGCTTTTTGGCGTTGCAGCCTCGTCTGAGAGGTGCTTTCGTTTCCATGTGCTCACTCACTGAGCAGGCCTGATTAATTAGTGCATGTCACCATCTGGTACTTACTGAGACTATTCATTTTTAAAATGTTGAAATTGTAGGGAATGTTGCACACCAATTAAGTACCTTTTAATTGGATTATTTTAGTATAAAGTATTACTGGAGAAGGCCTTCATTGTGATTCAGGCAGCACACGTCCAAAGGAGACCTGACAGCCTGAAATTACTTAGAACAAAGGGAAAATGCCTGAAATGTATGTTTGTTATTATGTTCATGCACTCAGCAAAGATGATGTCAACAAATAAGAGCCACAGAAATGCTTCTGCATTGCTGTGCCAGGTTCAGTTTCCTGACACAAGGGTATCTCAGCTGATCCCTGCTTCATCTTTGCACTGCAGCTCCAAATCTGTCATCTCCCTCTGACCTGGAAAGTGAGATATGCTTTTATGTTCCTGTCTGTTTGAGATCAACTCAACAGGGCCAGGCTGAGCCCTGCTGTGTGCAGTTGTGTACCTGCTGAAACGAGGAGCATTAGTCTCATTTACACACAGAACAAGTTGGCCTTTAAAGCTGATAAATTGTCTGTGCTGACTCAACCATTTGGTGAATGAATGAAGTGTCACAATCTGCTGTTGGGAGCAGAACTTGTCTGTCTGTACTTGTTCCTGACACTGACTCACTTGGTGAATTTTAGTTCTTCAACGTCACTGCACTGCAGTGCTTCCCTGTATAACTTGTGAAGAGTTCTGTTTATCAACTTACATAAAACACTGAGATACAAGGGTGAAATGCTCCCTGTTGATATTATGTGTTTGCTATTAATACTTTCTTTAGAAGTGCAATGTTGGTTTTTAATATAACATCTGTGTTTGTTATTGCCTTGATTTTGCGGAGATTGTCTTCAAATAAGTTTTGTCATCTGAAATACTCATTGCAGAAGAGCCAGGAGCTCTGCAGAGTGCACATTCCCATTCCATTGGTTCACAGGCTGCCATGGAAGCGGGAAAGTTATGGAAGAAAAGATACCTGATCAGTAGCAGCTGAAGAGATCTGAGGTGTGAGTGCCTGGATCTCTTGTTGACTTGCTTTGTTTTGGAGAGTAGCGTAGGAATCCAGCCATGAACAGTGTCAGGGTGATTGTTTCCATGTGTCTGTGTACATTTTCATTCCCTTCGATGGCCTCTGCTGCCCCCTGCCAAGCTGCAGCTGCCGGTGACAGCCATGGAAGCAACAGCCTGCTGAAAGAAGATTTCATTTCTGTTATCACTCCTAATCACTCTCACCATAATTATCACTCATAATAGGGAATCTGCAGATGAAAAAGCAAATGTATTATCTTTAAAGAGATAGGAAAGCAGCAGAAAGATTGCTTTTAGTTGTACACAAAGGAAGAAACTGTCTCAGTTTGTTTTAGCATGCACGTGCTTGTTTTGACTTATAAAGGTCACTATGGATTTGATTTGAAATAGCGTAGGAGTGCTGCTGATTTCCAAGTACAAAAGTAGCACAATGTTTGAATTGTTTTGGTTGTTTTCTTAAGATCCATTTCCTCTGGTTGGAAGGTGCCTGTTTCCTCTCTGCTGCAGCTGCAGGCAGTGTCAGGGCACGCGGCAGGAACTGCTCGTCCTGCGGGTGCCTGAGCCAGTTGGAAACCCAGCTGGACTTCACAGACCCAGGAACTCAGTGGCTCTTCTGTCTCAGACTGTGTCACAAATCATCTTGGGCATCATGGCTGTGTTTAAACCAGTTCTGTTGGCTGTTGGAGAGCAAAAGATCTGAAATACCTACGCATGGCTTGTGTATTTTCCGTGTACCAGTCACACCTCTGCATTCCCACAGTCCCCAGGTACCTGACTGTGAGGGTGGCACTGCTGGGACGTGGGGTGAATGTTTGCACAGAGCTGTCACCCTGCTGGAGTTGTTATTCCCACTGGAGTGCTGTGGTTCTGCTGAGGTTCCTGCAGTTCCCATTCACGTGTTGGGTGTAGCTCTCCCTTGGCTTAGAGGAAAACTGCTCAGCATCCGTGTGTCTGAGGGAGTGAGAGGGAACAGCGTCACAGCACAGCCAGTGGTACCACAAATGTGCAGCAGAGAGTTTTCCCATTGCTACCCTGGCTTTCCTTAGCCTGGAACACCATGAAGCTCTCTGACTTTTGATGGGATTCCAGAGCAAGTGCAGCTTATGCAATTTCAGAGAAATAATATCACAGGGTGAAATCTTAAAGCACACACACATGCACAAAGCCTGTTGTTTAAATTGTTTGTTTAGAGCTTTTATGTAATGGAGAACTATATTTTCAAAAAAAAACCATTTAGTTTAGATTCCCATTAATGTAACTTTACTCCTTTTATTTGTTAAACACATGAAAGGAAGGAGCTAACCAGAGTATAAAATTGTAGTATGTGTGCTCTCTCTCTGGTTTTAGGGGAATTATTTCTTAATGTAATTTGTCTGCTTACAATATATGGGCTTGCAAAGTGTTGAAGCAACAAATCTTGAGAGAGAGATCGAAAAACATACAAAGGCATTTTACTCTGTATCATATAAAATAAAGGCAGATCTCAGCCTGGCAGGCTTTCTATCTCTTAGGTCATACAGAGAAAGCTTTTGGCACCGACTTTTTGGCAAAAAGCTTTGTCTGGAAACATATTTAGTCAGCATATGAAATATGATAGCCCTGGTAGCACGGCTGTGTCTGAAGACACTAATAGAGTTAGGCTTCAGCCCCATCTGCTGTTGGATCGGGATGGCTCTGTTGGTTTGCCAGCACAGGACAGCCCCTTGCCAAAACCCAGAGCAGGACGTGAGGAGACTGACAAATCCCTGCTCGTGTCAGCTCTGCTAATGAGGCTGTTGTTTGCCACGCTGATGAAAGCCAGTTGTGCCTGTGGTGAATTCCAGCACAGCTGTCCATGGAGAGCTGCATCTGGGGCCGCAGGGGTTTATCAATGCCCTTTCAGTGCACCTGGGGGAGCAGCAAGGATATTTCCTCCTGAAGGTCTGTGAGAATAGAAGATTATTGATTTCCAGTGCCTGTGTTTACAGAAGTAGCAGTGGACGTACAGATTCTTTCACCTCAGTAAAATCTCTCCAATAATTTGAGTTATGCAACAGTGACGAAGAGAACAGACTTGCGGATTTGGCTCAGGAGGCTTAAAATCTTCAGGCATTAATTCATGAAACTCTCAAATCCTGCATGCTCCAATGTCTATAAAGCACAGCAGATTCGTGTTTGATTTTTACTTAGGGCTGATCATTTCAGGAAATAAAAAGATTCACTTTGAAAGAGATTTTCAGTTCTTCTTCAGTTGTTATTTCTGGAGGGGTCAGGTAGAAAAGCTACATGTGAAACAAATCAGGGACTAAAAATCCATAGCTTTGTTTTAAGGATATCAGAATGGTTTATGGCCACTGTGGTAAGCAAAAGGAGAAAAAACAGTGACTTTCTAGAAAGATTTCCACAGTATTTTTATCTGACTTTTCCAGGACATCAGTCCAGCCTGTCCCTTCAGCCAAAATACCTCTCCAGTTATCATTTGACTCTGATGAAAGAAGTGCTAAAATGGCAGAGTCTGGAATTGCTTGAACATATTTTCTCACTTAAGCTGAGCTTTTTCACATTCAAAGCTAAAACAAATTATCTCAGTTGCATTTAGGAGAGTAAACATGCTCTTAGTTTTCTGTCTCATGTTTTAAGTAGTTCTGGTGAAAGCAATGTGCACTAATCTTCGGGTTTATATCCTCCTCCTGCATTTTTTTATTGGACAAAATTAAAGGTCAATGGTCCTGAACTAGTCAAGAGAATTACTCTAAAGTCTCAGTCATTGCCATTTCTCTCTCTCTGTCTCTCTTTCTCTGCTTTCAGTAACACGGGGCTTAGCTGCCAAAGTTTTAGTTCTTTATGTATGAGAAGAATGATATTTGCAACTTGCTTTTACATTTCAGTAACATGGTTTCATAAATTTATGTAACAAGAGAGAAGCATCAGCAAAAGGCTCCTTCCAAGTTGTCCATAGTGTAGGAAATATAAGTATAATGATCAAGCAGATTTTTCCCTGTTCTCATCCTCATTGTCTTTTGTATTCCAGCATGATCAGTGCTCGAAGGAGTGGCCATACTACGTGAGCAGAGTGGAAACATATGGATGAAATGCTTACCATGCACTGAGCAGCAGGGCACCAAGCACAGAGCTCCGGGAAAATGTCTGCTTGCAACACTTTCACTGAGCACGTCTGGAAACCCGGTGAATGTAAGAACTGCTTCAAGCCCAAAAGCTTGCACCAGTTACCCCCCGTGTCAGAAAAGAAGCCCCTCTCCCATGGAAATCTGAAACCCAATGCAAACCAAAGCAACAGCCAGCGGGGGAGGAACAGCGGGAACTTCCGACCGCCCGTGGCCAAGAAACCCACCATAGCTGTGAAACCCACCATGATGGTGGTGGATGGGCAGGGGGTGTGTGCCGAGATCAGCACGCTGGAGCAGGGGGAGAACAAGCCCCTGCCCGCGGGGTGGAACCGAAACAAAGCGGCCTTGAACAAAAAACCACTGAACAACAACAACGAAGAGGAAATCGAAGGTTACAGCCACGTCTCCAGGCCTTACGGCAACAGCGAGGGGCTGGGGAAGATACCAAATAACAATAATAACGGACTGACAGAAGTTTTGAAGGAGATTGCAGGTTTGGACACCACACCTCAGCTCACCGGCAATGAAACGAACTCAAGAGAAACCTTCTTGGGAAGGATAAATAATTGCTATAAAAGGTCATTAGAAAGAAAGATCCCTCCGAGCTGCATGGTGGGTGGAATGAAGGATTCACAGAGTAAGCACGTTATTCTGAGTGGAAGCACTGAAGTAATAAGTAATGAAGGTGGACGTTTCTGTTATCCAGAGTTCTCTAGCGGAGATGAGAGTGAGGATGACACGTTTTTTGGCAGCATGCAGGAAGAGCATGAGAGCTGGGACGAGAGTGATGAAGAGTTGCTAGCGATGGAAATTCGCATGAGGGGCCAGCCCCGCTTTGCCAACTTCAGAGCTAACACCCTGTCTCCTGTGCCGTTCTGTGTGGACAAAAAATGGAACACTGTGCCCCTTCGGAACAAGTCTCTGCAGCGGATCTGTGCAGTAGATTATGACGACAGTTATGATGAAATTTTAAACGGTTATGGGGAAGAGACTGTGATTCTCTACGGGCAAGAGAGCATGCAGAGCATGGTGTCGTCTGATTCGACGTCTCCTGATTCTTCTCTGACAGAAGAGTCTCGTTCCGGAACAACGAGCAGTTCTTCACAGAAGCTCTGTAATGGAGGGTTGTCTCCCAGCACTCCTCAGGACCTCAAATTGATTGAACCGGAATATGAAAGTCTTTGTGACGATCAGCAAGTGAAGGATGTGTCAAAAGCGCCCAGAAATGCTCCAAAAAGTCTAGAAACTCACAAGGCAGTCCTTGCTCTTCGACTGGAGGAGAAGGATGGCAAAATTGCTGTGCAGACTGATAAGCAAGAGAATAAAAGTTCTTCAGATGTTGCTGGTCAAGCAGTAACTATTAATTTGGTGCCCGTGGAGGAGCAAGCTAAACCTTACAGGGTGGTGAACATGGAACAGCCAGTCTGCAAGCCATATACTGTAGTGGATGTATCAGCTGCCATGACCAATGAATGTAAGGAGAATCAGACTGAAACCTCAGAAACCAAAAATGCATCCTCTAACCCAAGCTCACCAGTAACTCCAGGCACACCTGTTGCATCCTCCGCAGCATCACCTGTACGTGTAAATGCTAACCTGAAAAAATCCAGTGCAATCAGATACCAGGAAGTGTGGACTTCTAGTACTAGTCCAAGACAGAAGATACCTAAGGTGGAGCTGATTGCAAACAGCTCAGGACCTTCCGTTCCTCCCAGGAAGACAAGCCACAAGTCAGCTCCTACTTCACCTACAGCTACAAACATTTCTTCAAAAACTATCCCGGTCAAGTCTCCCAATTTATCTGAGATAAAATTCAACAGCTACAACAATGCTGGCATGCCACCTTTTCCCATTATCATTCATGATGAGCCCACTTATGCCAAGAGTTCCAAAAATGCTATTAAAGTTCCTATTGTAATCAATCCGAATGCTTATGATAACCTGGCTATCTATAAAAGTTTTCTAGGGACCAGCGGGGAGCTGTCCATCAAAGATAAAACTACCAGTGTGATAAGCCATACCTATGAGGAAATAGAAACAGAAAGTACAATAACTGAAGCCATAGGCAGTAAACCCGCTGAGTTGTCCCAACCAAAGGGGGTGACGAATAGCTCTGAGTGCAGACTGGGTTCTGTGGCTCAAAAGGTCCAAGAGTTCAACAGCTGTCTCAGTAAAAGTCAGATATCCCCACAGAGAAGTCACAGTGCTGACCACAGCTCCCCATCAAAAGCTCAAAAGGCAACACAAGAGCCTGCAGCAAAAACAGACGTAACGCCAGAGGGTTCTGTTGGCAGCAGTGGTGGCAGAGAGAATGCAAGCACGGTGCTCTCACAGATTGTGGCTTCTATCCAGCCTCCACAATCTCCTCCAGAAACACCTCAGTCTGGACCCAAGTCCTGTAGTGTACAAGAACTGTATTCCTTACCTCCGGAGGGAGACACTCCTAAAAACACCCTGGTACGACCCAAATCTCTGTTTACGTCACAGCCTGACATAGAGTCCTCCAAGATGGGGGAAAACACTGCTGGGAAAGTGCCGAAAGATCCGCTGTCCCAGCTGGCTGCCACCCCCTCTCCAAAGCCAGCGCGAGCCACCCCGAATGCCACGAGTCCCCAGGCAGAGCAGGCACCGCCGTTCCCGCCCCCACGCTCCACCTCCTCGCCCTACCACGCCAGTAACTTGCTGCAAAGACATTTCAGCAACTGGACCAAGCCCACCAGCCCCACCAGGTCCACGGAGGCCGAGTCGATCCTGCACTCGGAGGGGCGTCGCGCCGACGCGAAACCCAAACGCTGGATATCGTTCAAGAGCTTCTTCCGCCGCAGGAAACCCGACGATGAGGAAGACAAAGAGAAGGAGAGAGAGAGAGGGAAGCTGGTGGGTCTGGATGGAACTGTCATCCATATGCTCCCCCCTCCCCCCGTTCAGCGGCATCACTGGTTCAGCGAGGCCAAGTCGGACTCCAGCGAGAAGCCCTCCATCGTTTTCATGTACCGGTGTGAGCCGGCGCCGGCCGAGCCGAAGGCTGACCTCCCACCCAAGGGGGGAGTGGAGTCTGCCATCGCAGAGGCACTGGCAAAAGACAAAGGAGAAGCGCAGGAGAAGCCTCCCGAGAGCTCTGAGCAGAACCCAGCGAGCCATTCCTCACCACCTCAGATTCCCAAGAAAATCCCCAGGTACTCGGCTCAGCTCTTGTAGTCACTTACTCAGTTATGAACTGTCCCGTATTTACTGCTGAAAAGGGGGGAACTGAGGAGTTTTGTTACATGAAGTGTAATTTTTTCAAAGTATATTTGTTTTAGGTAACTTAGAACACGTTTTAAAAATCTCTCCATTATGTTGGATATCAGAAAAGTTCTTAAAAATTTTTTAGAAGCGGTAGCTGATATTTGCAGTTTGTCTTGGAGGTTCACTAATGTGTCACAGTAGCCATGTTCCATTGAATCAGATCCATTCTCATGAATTTTTACTTTAGGAAAGTGCTTGTATGTTATGGGAAACCAGAGAATTTCTCTGCAGAAGGAGAAGGCAACTATTTGAAAAGTACAACAGAAATTAAAAATCTGTGGCTCTTGAAAGGTGCAGTGCTCAGCTTGATGCTGTGCACTGCAACATCACTGCAGCAGCCCAAAATAAACCATGGAAAAAGTTAGAGTACCTATAAAATAATCTTACCTCTGTCTTGTAAGGCCTTTAGCAGTGGACATGCTTTGTCCCCCAGCAGGATTAGATGCAGTAGAGCTGGTCACAGCATCATTTGCAGTCAGTCACATGGGCACAGTGTGCATTTCCCTGAGTGCTGACCACAGCTGGGGATCTCTTAGAATATGTCTTCCAATGTTATTACACAAACCAATCCTGAGGTACCTTCAAACTTGCATTATCTAATTCATTATAGCAATAACCTAATGGTAGGAAATTAAAAATGTTGTAAAGTGTGAGCTATGGGTGAGCCCCAGAAAATGCATCATGGCAGTGCTCTTTGGTTTTCTTCCTCCATATTTTGTATAAGAAAGCTGCAGTGTTTTTTAGTTAAGATAGTTTTAAAGTTGACTTAAGCTAACAGAAATCACTGGGTGAGCAGTTAGAGTTTACCATAAACAGATTGCCACTTGTCCTAAAGTAAAATAACTTGGTTTTCTTTCTCCACCCTCTATACAAGAAAATTGCTAGCAACCCTTGGTCAGAGTGCAGTCTCTCTAGACTTGCCCTAAATTAAATGGGGAGAAGTAGGCAGCTTTAGGGCAAGTTAAAGAATTGGAGGAGTTTGTGCTCTCGACCCCCTTTACAGGAACCCATTTTTTTCCCGTGTATCCAGGGGAACCTGGAGAAAGTGAGGTTGATTTTGATTGCATTGCCATCAGGAGATTCTCTTGCTCCCAGCTCCCCAGTGCCCCCTCTTGTACTGCCAAGACAGTCCATGTGGTCACCTGTGCTGAACCAGACTGGGGAAGGGATCCAAGAGGGAAATGACTTTGCAGGCATTTTTCAGCCAGATCAACTCCCTGGTGTGCCAGGGACAGGCAGGGAGGAGCAGCTGCTTCTGCCAGTGGTGAGAGGGCAGGAAGAGTTCCTGATTCTTGCACTGCCCTGGAGGTGGTGCTGTTGGAATGTGTGATATTCTTGCCCTGTGACTGGAGCACTTTCTGCCCTCCCTTTTGAAGGCAATTTGCCACTGCTCTGTCTGATTCACTTACTCCAAAAAGTACGTTTGCTCTTTAGTTTTCTGCAAGTTACAATGATACTGGTTAAAGCCACGTCTCTAAGTTTCTCCTGGTGAAAATGGGAGTCTCCCAAATGTTAGAACTGGAATTTCTCCTTTCTGACAATATTGTCCTATTGTTTCTACACATTTCAAAGGAAATACACTGAGATGCTCAGAAATACATTGTGGGAGCTCTGGACAGTCAGTAGCTTCATCCTTTAGTTTTTATATTCAGGTACTTAGATGCCTTGCGTTATTTGGGGATTTTTAATGAATTTTTAATAGTGTTAAAAAGACCAAGTGAAACCTTATAGTGCCAAAAAAATGAGGGGTTTTTTTGGTTGATTTTTAAGGGGGTTGGCTTTTGTTTTTAATATCCCAGTAGGTGAGAATCAGGATTGCCAAATTCCATTTTTGCACAAACAGGAGACTTAACTGATGAGGTGCTATGCTTGGTTTGTGTGAGCTCTTCAGGTATTACTATGAGGTTGGTGATAATTCAGGCTAAAATAAGTGCATGACAAAGATGTTGAAAATCTTGGGTTAAGCTTGCAGAGGCTTAGAGGAGAATGGAAGAGCTGAAGATACTGATTAGTGAACAGGACACTTCCCTAACTCAGAATGCCAAGAACAGTAAACTCACTGAAAAAAAAACCCAAACTGATGACCTGGAAAATAAGATAAGCTTTAAAAATGGCAGATTACTGGGAGGTCTTGAAAGCAAATTAAATAAGATGCAGTATTTACTTACTTTGCAATGTCCTACAAAGCTGCTAAAGATTGATAACCACAAAAGGACTGAAGGTATTTGAAGTTATCACTAGAAAGGGCAGTTTTTCCTTTGAACAGCACTTGCAAAATACTCATTTCTTTGGAAAGCTGAAAATTATCTCTCTGTTATCCAAAGGAACTTGGTTTTGGTTTATCCATGTGATTGTTTCCTTCTGTTTGATGCCAGGACACACATATGCTGGTTCAAAAGGAGCTAGCAAATGATATATTAAATTTGCCAAAAATTTGTAGATGGATTAATTTGTGCTAAAAATCAGCAGTCACGTCAGCTTTGTCATTAATTGGAATGAAAATCAGGTGTTCTTAGAACACCTGTAGTTCATGAAGCAGCAGTTGTTCTGAGGCAAAACCTCAAACTGACCTCTAAAAGGATAACATGATGATATTTCTGGCCTCAGTCACTGTAATTGATGGAGGTGGTACAGCACAGTGTGCAATCCACTCATCACAAGTTTAATAAAAAGATTCTTCAAAGGCTTTGTTATCTCATAGATCAGAGCGTTGCTATTGGAGTTTCACGAGATTAAGGCTTCTCCTCTCCTTCATTGAGACATCTCTGCTCACACCCAGCAGCAGCTTTTTAGATTGAGACGTTTCCCAAAAGCAAAGTGCAGCTCAGTGTCCTGCTGCTTCCTTGGCTTCTGCATGATGGGCTGAACTGAATCAGCCTCAGAGCCCAACTCCCCTCACTGCTTTAGGTGGCAGAGCTTTGCTAATCCTGAATTTCCCTCACTGCTTTAGGTGGCAGAGCTTTGCTAATCCTGAATTTCCCTCACTGCTTTAGGTGGCAGAGCTTTGCTAATCCCGAATTTCCCTCACTGCTTTAGGTGGCAGAATTTTGCCAATCCCAGTGCAAGTGCCCCCTGCAGGGCCACTCCCATTGCAGTTACACGTCAAACAAAGAGTTTCCTTTCACAGATACAAGTCAGCCATAACTTTCCTTTATGGGATCTTTGGCCCAGACTTGGAGGAAGTAAAGATCAAACTGAAATACTTCCTTCAGGTAGTGAAGTCTGTATATTCATTTTGTTCTGGTTCAGGTAAGGAAGCATTTTTTCCTAGCTAAAGTTGAGATTACCAATCTAATTCCTAAAATTATGTTAACTTTTACAAAAGGCTTTGAGTTCGTAACCAGTAGATCTGAGCTCTGTGTCTAGAGGAATAGGAATGTTGTGACAGATCACTCAGTAAAAACAATGGGAATCGTTGTTCTTCAAAAATGTGGTCATATATTAAGATCAGGGTTACATCCAGAGATAGGCAGGAATAACCACCACTGCCACATTCCACTTCAGCATTGTCACTGTTCCAGTCCTGCAGATTCCACAGCTGCTTCAGAAACTACTTGGGAAGATAACAAAATCTGTCAAATCACAGAAAGGCTCCGTTTAAAACAAAGTCCTTCCCAGTTTGGAGGAGCTCTGGTCTAATTCTTAGGGTGAGGCTCTCACCTGAATCCAAAACCTTTCAAGTACAGCTTGCACAAATTGATGAGGAGAATGCAGGGATGTTATAGATGAAAAGAAATTTCTTGCTTGAGCAACTCTACTGAAATGGGAGAAATTTTAGGTGGATCAACTCTCCCTTCTTGTCAAATCTGTGTTGGTTTGCTTTTATCTGGATGTCAGCAAGCTTTATCTACCTTGCTCAGCAGTGCTTTTAAAAGCATTAACCATTTATCTTACACTATTTCATCAATTAAAAACATGTGACATTTTCCTGTGGAACATCTCTTTGCTGACAGAATTGGAAATGCTGTGTGTGCATTAAGAAATAAGTTTGGTAACGTTTTATGTGAGAACTAATAAACACTGAGGACTGCTAAGGAACCAAGTAGAAGGGATTTTACCATTTATTATTTTATACATTTAGATTAAGAAATGGTAAATCTTGTATTATTGTTCTTAACTCCTCTAATACAGTTTGTAAAATGGAAAGAGTGAGAACTTAAAATGGATAAAGAAAAATATATTAGTTAATCTGTGGAACTCATTGCCGTTAAGTTTCAGTGACACTAAAGAGCTTAGCAGGATGTCTTTACTGGATTATCAAATGTATACCCTTTATCCATACAAACATCACATTATACAAGACTTGGGGGGAAAAAAAAAATAATATAAATTCTCATACTTCAGGACTAAGCCAGCTTCTAAATAATCAGAATTAGGAACTTTATGGCTTAGCTGTTTCAGGTTGTCATTTTAGAAGTTTGTTTTACTTTCCTCTTGGGTAACTGTTCCTGGCTAATGGTGGTGATGAGGAACTGAACTGCAGGAGCCACTGGAATGTTTTCCGTACCCAGAGTGCACCCTGGAACCTGGGCACTGATGGGCTCTGCTCAGTGTTTTGCAGGAATAAAGTGGTCTGTGTTCTGAGGAGAAGTTGCTGGGTAAGGTGGCCTTTGACCTCCTTCCACTCATTAACCTCCCTGCATTTTTTCTCCAGCATTATTCAGTCAGTTGAGGCTTTAGGTTGGCTTTATTAGCTTACAAGTGTAGGGCCTGAGGGGATCTCAAAGTGCTCTCTTTGACACTAAATATACGTACAAATTACACAGTTGGTGCTGTGTGTGTGTAAAACTGAGGCATCTTCCTTGTCATCCCCAGCTGCCCTGCTCTTGTTGGCTGCTGCTGTGCTGGTGCACGCTCGGGGAGGGGATCAGATCTCTGCTGGGTCCAAGGCCACATCAGCTTTTCTCTGTGTTTGTCACTAATTCCTGCCACTGGGATTTATCTGCTGTCTTGCACAGAACTGTGCTCCCTCAGCTTGGCCTCTAGACCTGCCCCTCATTGAGGAATACACTCTCACAATCACTTCTTATAGGCATTGCACATTATCTCCCTCATATTCCTTGCTGTTTATTACTCACTGTAATTGAGTAGGTGTGCTCTGAATAGAGGAAGACACAGGTCACACAGTAGCTGTGAATCCAGTGTCCTCACCAGAATTAACACTCTACACAGGCAGCTTTCTGGATTCTGCTGTTCCCAAAAGACTGAGACAAGTTAGACCACATCATCCTTTGGCAATCCTCCAAGAACTGTGAAGGAGGAGAGCCTGAAGGAAGGAGTTAGGGGCATTTGTCCCTGCAGAAAAATAACACTTTTAAAACAGTTTTGAGCTTGTGCACATGTGAATGACAAGTATGTGAATTCAGTGGAGTGTTATCTGAAGGACAGTCATTTTTATGGCAAGTTTTTTTGCTGCACATAATCTCAGCTTCTTAGGAAAACAAACGTGTTCTCTGCGTGCAGAGGGCTGCTTCCTCCAGTAACTGAATAGTTGTTTAGTGTCAGCCTCTTGTGCCCGAAGGAGCAGAGTTCTCTAAGATAATTAATTTCCTATGAAGTTTGTTTTTGAAATAAAAAAAGGGAAAAGAAAAAGACTTGGACAGAGGAGGCTGCGCCCACTATGGCAGAAGCTAAATATGTGCTCTTATGCAAGGCATCAAAGAATCCATCCTGGCAAAATAGCTATAAATATCCCAAATAAGGAGATAGCTTTAAGTATCACTTGCTACCAACAAGCAGATAGAAAGTAATACAAAATCAGGCTTTAATGGTTCTAATCACAGAGAACTGCTTGTTTATCAGCTGCTCTTCTCTTCTCGAAAACTAGTTGTTTTAACTGTTTCGTTCATGAAGCAAAAGCAACTGGGAATTTGGTTCTTGTAGCTCCCTGAGTGGGGATGGTTTCCCCTTCTGTTCCTCCTGTGTCCTGCCAGCTCTGATGGAGGGTTGCTGGGTCTCTGCACTGTGTCCGTGAGCTGGGTCGCTCAGTCTTGGTGTTAAGATCCTGGAAAGCCTTTCCCCATGGATTTCATGACCTGCCATCGAACTGCTGGGCTTTAAAATGTATTCTTTTGAGGCATGGACTACAGATCTGAGATACTCACTTACTTTTAACAGTAGGTTAGTCTTAGTTCTTAAAACTCCTCTTGAAACTTGAACGTGCTTTTCCTTAAGTAATACCATGACTAAGGCCATAGCTGTCATTCCAAAGCAGTGATGCAGCAGCCTGTGCACTGGCTTTCCTTCAGGGAGGCAGTGGAAGAGTTAAGGAGGCAGGGCTGGGGCTGCCTGGCTTCCTGGGGCGCTTTGGCAGGGCCCAGCCCCAAGGTAAACAGGAGGTGCAGTAGGTGTATCACTGTGCAGAGTTCAGCCCTTGCTCACAGCTTGCACAACTTGTAGCACACCAGAACACTGTGGAATCAATGGCTCGCCAGAGTTTCAAGACATGATTAAAAGACTCAAGAAGGCCCTGAAAGAATTTCCTTTAATGGGGAATTGTGTGAGTGAGTACAGTGGGTGAGTTGGTATTTTTTTTTTCTTTCTTCCTTTCTAGCTGTTGGTTTACTTTGGCAAATGGCTTCTGAGCTTAGGTTCAGTGTATGTGCTTGCATGTGACTGGTTTGGAGAATGAGTATGTTCTGTAGCTCACCAAGCAATACTAAAAAAGTTACTCTGAGATGTGATAACTTCTGGTTTGTGGCAATGACAGAACTGTAAAGCTGTTAGAACCTATTTCTTCTTAAAGAAAACATTCCTGTTAAGGAATGCAGGTATGTATATTATTTATAGGTCTTTAGTTAAATTTCTCCTCATCTTGAGAGCCTCGTTACTGCTTTAATTTTATGTCTGCTTTACTCTGAAATTACAGTAGGTTAACTCTTTAATGTGGATGTATTTATGGCACATGGAATGTTCCTCACACCATTCCTATGCATGGTACTAAAATGGAACAGAAAAAGGTTTCGCTGATTAAAGATTACATCTTTTTGAACTTATGCCATTTTTTTCTCTTTTACTAACAAGTTCTAATGAGTTTGGTTTGTGTCAGCCTGCAGTTCAAATTCATGAGTCTGAGCAGAAACAGCATGTGCTCACTGCACCATCCTGGGGCTCGTGTCATGCAAAGGACTGGCATGTTTTAACCTTTGCAGTCAGGGATTGCTGGAAGATTGTGTACCATGATTTCCAGGATTTTGGCTTTGCCGTAGAGACAAATATGCCTATAATTTATGTTAACTCTGTCCAGAAGTTTTAAATGCTTAGCACAAAAAATAAGTATCTGTACAGATACATGATGTGGTGATCATCTTCTGATGGAAGTGTGTTACTCCTGCCCCTTATGGAAGTCACAAGTAGTTAAAATTCTTGCTGTTGGATTTGATCAGGCTATAGTAATGAGAACTAGAGAACAGCACATTTGGCTGTAATGAGTATTTGTTTCTGTGAGTGAGAGAATGTAAAGGCACAGAAATATTTTTGCTCTAACATGTTTTTGTGGCATATTACTGATAATTGGTGCTATATTTTCAATAGGATTAGGGGGGGTTTATTAAATCTCGACCCTTTTTTCATACATATAATGCATAATTTTTAAATTATACTGCAATAAATATATCTGTGGAAACCAGTTAAATCCACAATTTTCAGAGCTATAAGTCATCACCATTTGATTGAAACTTCCTAGCTAAGAGCAGGCACAGAGGAATGTGTTCATGGCCTTTTGCAGTTGGCCTAATGCAGGTGGATTTTAATCATGGCTTAGATGAGGTGTGTTGCCCAAAGTGTCGGTTCCCAAAATCCTACCAAGCATATGAAAATCCAGCATTAAAGTTTTATGCATTTTTTGGGACTTAACCCCTCCCTTGCTACACCTTGTTATCTTTGGTTAAAGCACAATTGTTCCAATTGGTAAAAAGCACCTTAAACTCTGCTGCTGTCCTGAGTCCCACACATCTTACCCAGGGTCATGCCTGCATATGTATGTGCACGGATGTTGATTGTAGCCAAGCTGTAAAACATTTTATTATGCCTTGCTATCAAAGGCATTAATTATTATATTCCATGGATTATTATAATTAGTATAATAGTAACTAACACGTTACTATTTCAGTCACAAGTTGTTTCTTCTCACGAAGGAAAACTGTAGAAAATTGTCCTTAACAAAGGAGGGCGAAAGAACTTGTTTCTTTACCGGCTCATTCCCCCTCCTGAAAATGCCTCACCTGGTATTTTGCCAGGAGAATCTCATGCCCAGCTTTGATCTCCAGGTGATTTTGTCCTGTTTGTTTCAGTCAAGTGCCCGATGACACGACCCTGGAGGACTTGTCCCCCCGTGTCCCCAGAGCCGTGTTTGTGAAGCAGGACAATGGTGGCAGCGCCTCCGTCATTCCCGTGTCGTCCGCGCGTCCTCCGCAGGGGGAGGAGGAGAAAGAAGAAGCTCCACATTCTCCCAACTTAAATACCTGCAGTGCCACGTACAGCAATTTAGGTAAGTGTGCTCTCAGGGAAGAAAATATCAATTGGATCTGATTTTGGATCCCTTTCCAGGGTGGGAAGAACCTTTTCTTCTGAACGGCTCAATGCACCTTCGTAAGGGGAGCTTTTAAAGGCTGACTTTTTAATATTGATTTGTAGAAAATAAAGTTATGTTGTCTCCTTCTGTGATCACAACAAGAAAGTGAGGATTCAGCAAACTCAGAGGTTTGTTTTCCTGTAATTTAAAACAGCCTTTTAATTGGTCCTGGTGATAACATCTCAAAGGATTTTAAAAGACACATTGTTTTACCTTTTTGGAGAAATTTTGTCAAAGAGGTTTAAAACACAGAGCAAATGACCTAATTTCTTTAGAAACAGTAAGTAGATTTCAATATTTTTCCAAACTTCAACAAAAGATAGGACTTTTTATTTTAGAGCATCAGTAGCTGCTACAATATTTGTAACCATCTTTTGTTGACTGAAACCTCTTTTATCCTAGTCTGAATGCTCCTTCATAATAAGATATGAATGTCCTGTCATTACTAAGTTCCTGACTCATATTAAAAAGATACATGGATGCAGTGCCTCTCTGGAAGATAAGGGAGCAACACAAATAAGCATCTCCTGATATCCAGTATCAGTATTATCAGCCTAACTTTCTGAAGCATTTTGATTTGAAGTACAGTGAATTTAGGGATACCTCCAGCCAGATTTCCTAGAAGAACCAAATCTCTCATTTATTTACGTTCCAGGATATCTGAATACATGTTTTTCAGTAACACCCCAGCCCTGTAAACACACCAACTTCTTAAGTGCTTGGCCAAGAGTAAACTGGCTGTGTTGAGATGGCTCACGAGTGCAGGGGGTTTGGCATGTTCACACATGTTTCAGGGATCAAGGGCTAAATTTCAAACCCTCAGGTGCCTGCATTCCTTAGACAGTCAGTGATAGTGTTGCATTTTTTTTGCTTGAATGTGAATTAGCGGTGAACTTATGAGAGTATTCTGCTATTAAAACATTCATTAGATATCGTTTGTAAAGCATAAAGTAGAAAAATACCCCGCCCAAGAGTGATACTAACACCTACCAAGAAACTCTTCCTCTGAGGAGGAAAACTAAAATTTATACTTTTATGGTGAATTACTCAAAGGTCTAATGAACTATTTTCATTATAGTGAGTATTTTCATTTTATCTGTGTCTGTATTTTCTGTATTTAGGAGATAGCTCCATGCAGGCAGAATCCAGGCAGTAGATGTAGCTCCCTCAGAGCTGCTTACAGCACGTTTAGCCCATGCAGTAAAATACCATTAAACACTGGAAAGGGTCACCCAAAGTAGTTGTGGAATATCTGGGGAGATACTCTAAACCTGACTGGACACGATCCTGGGCAACCCCCTCCAGCTGACCCTGCCTGACCATCTCAAGGGATCCCTTCCAACCCAAACACTGTGGTGATCCCTTCCATCAGCCCTGGCTTGTGTTAGTGCTGTTCTAGAGTTTGAATGTTCCCTCTCAAAACCACATAAAACTGAACCCCTTGGCATTTTATTCAAAATCTTCTCATCCTTGGGTCACTTTGAGCTTTGCTGTCACCAGAGGAAATTTTAGGTATGAAAGAGTTAAGTCAGCTTTAAGGCTTGCCTGGGTCTGGCTCAGCCTGGCTGCCTGTTGTTAGGAGCAATGCTTCCCTAAATGGCACTGAGTTCTCTGGCTGCCATTCAAAGCTCTTCTGGTTTACTCAAACAACCTCACTTTCTAGTTCTGATGGCAACAGAGAGATTCCTAGGTAGGCACAGAGAAGAATTCCTACTTGTTTTCACATCTTGCATCACCTAGGCAGCAAAGTCTTATCTTTTGTAGAATTAACAAATACTGGTATGTGAAACTGGAAGAAAGGATAATATGAGAAGTTACACCACATTTGACTCTTGCTCCAGCTGCAATTGGAGCTGCACAGTGCAGTTTGGAGTTTGTAAAATACATCATGTGAGCATCTCAATTTGCAGCATAATGCACAATATTCATTTTAAATACTAATCTGATGCGTATTCTATGTTTTTTATTTAAAAGCAGATAATATGTTACTACTCTGATAAATGTCTAATCTTCAGTTCTCACATGTCACGTGAAAGTTCATGAACAGAAATAACTGCAAACTTTGGTAAATTGTCCTCTGCAGTCAGGTAATAGTTTATATCAGGTACTGCCCTTAAAATATATTTGGTTTGGCCTTCCAAGAGACAAATCTTACAAAGCAGAAGATTCTCCTCTGGGAATCAGGTACAATATAAAAGACTTGGGGCTTTTAAGAGGTCCCACCATGATGACAGGAATAAAGACTGTTCCTGGCTGTACAAATAGAAGAAAACTTCAATAGGAGGAGAGAGGTTCTGTCTGTCTCATTTTTTTCCCTGCAACTGCTGTGGTCACAATTTGAGAAGAATGTTTAAAGAAACTGTACAGGCTCTAAAGAAAAGCTTTGCAAATGCCTTGTATTGTGGCAGGCACTTCATGGGGACTAATTCAGGAAACTCAGTGTGTTCAGCTTATCAAAGCAAGAGTCTGGTTTGATCGTGGTGTGGATGCTCGTGGGGTGTCATGAGGGATACCTCTGGTATCAGCTGATTTCACAAACTCCAGGGGCTGCCAGCTCAATCGAGATGCAGAAACAAATGTTCAAATGTGTAAGATAGGGCCTGGATATTTCTTTTTATAATGGGGGCCTTTATTGTAACACAAGTTAATTCAGGTAAGCCCTGTAGCTGATGATAAGGAAGACAATAGACTAGATAATTAAAAACCTTTCCTTTACAAACCTTTAAATTGTTCTGTCTTTGTCTGAATTTGTTGGGGAAATTGAGTTGATTGAATTTGCATCGCTGTAAGTAGATTAAGGTATTCTCAATGTACTCAGGATAGTATTTCTGTCATTGAAAAAAGAATAGGTTATTTCATTATCAGTGACTTTCCTCTTTACACTTAAAGAAGTGGGCAAAAAGGAGGATAAGTTTCTAGGGTTTGTGATTGCTGACATTGGAAAAAATCCCAGATCACAGCATCTGCCATGGAGCACTGCCCCAGTCAGTAACTTAGACCAGGGCAGTGTGCTTTAGCCAGGCTGTAAATAAGGTGCTGAAATCATTGCTGACTAAAACTGACAGCTCAGTGACAGACAGTGATTATAACACCAGTCTGGTGCATTTTGTGTAATATATGATTAGCACAGGTAATACCTTCAGCGTGCTGTGATGGAGGGTGGGCAGCAGGACCTGCCAAGTCACCCAGCAGACAAGCTGAAGCTTCTGGGATCTGCAGCCCACTACCAGAGACCTGTGCCCAGTCTCAAATTATTGCTGAGAAACTGGAGGTGCATCCCAAATGTTACTTAACAAATGTCAGCTTTCCTCTCTGTTACATATCTCAGAGTTTCGGTGAGATTTTTATCTATTAAATTAACACTAAATGAGTAAACAACTGAGTGTAGTGCAGGATTTCATGGAAATCTCTGTACTGAACAATGTTATGGAATAGTGGTGTACGTGTGCAGCATTTGCTGGATTGGGGGCTGTGAAGTGTGCTGGGAGCTTTTGCAGTGGTTAGAAGGCACCTTATGCCCTTGTGGATTTTTTTCATGGTTTGGTTTTATTTATCAGTCAGGGTAAGAGTTTTATTAAGGAGTGATGTCAGATTTGATAGGTTCACCCACTCACATCAACAGGCTGCACTGCAAAGTCTGATGATAAATCAGTTACCCAGAAAAATAACATTTAAATGCCTTTTTCAGAGCTCCTTTAGAGTTTCAGACCTCTGCATGGTGTCTAGAGACTTCAGCATTAATATTTAAATAGTGTAGTGAGATTCTGTAATGGAAGATGTTATTGAACTGTAGAATTAGTTAAAGCTCTCTAGAAAGCTGCTGTCTATAAAGAGTTAAATTTTTTTCTGTCATTGAGCGGTCTGGAATCCACTTCAAAGCTCTCTGTAACTGGTAGCCCAATATTGTGCCTTTTCACTTGCCTCCCAAGAGTGTGGCTCAGGCTGAACCTTGCAGTGTTGGTGAGCCCGTGCAGTAGGTAGGGAAACGATGGTTTTAGGCATGCAAGGGGAGAAGGAAAGGATAGGCAAGAAAAGAAATAAATGCATTGCTGGTACTTCTATGCAGCAGAATATTATTGTGCCTTTGACAGGGACAACATTTAAGACAGCTTTTTTCTTGCTGGGTAATGAATTTATAAAAATGAAGTTTCCTGCCTCAGGAAAGCTGAGCTGGAAAGACTGGCCCAGTGGGTATGAAACAAATGTACAGTGTTAAGAACTCAGCACAGCAACAGCACAGACATGAAGCTTTTCAACTGTGTAATACAGATGGGTAGATTTCAATATGGAAAACTTGTTCTTGTGGGGAGAAACAACAACTATAACGTGGCATGTTTGACAAACTCAGTATTTTCCTCAGCTGAGAATACTTGAAACAGTGACTACAGAACGACTTGTATGTGCAGTTCTCTGGATCCTGCCACCCCCTCCATACTCCTGCAGAAAATCGCTTCTGGCTATGAAAACCTTCCCCAATTCTGTTTGGATGTCATAGTTCCAATGCAAAAGCAGCACTGGTTGCAGTCTCAGGGCCCTCCTGTGTATGAATGGCTTTTGGAGGGCAGGGCCAGGAAAGCAGAAAGAAAACAAGAATGGAGCAGTAACACTGTTATAAATCTTACCTTTCTTGGAGAGGGCTCCTGCTGCTGCTGCTGCTGCTGCTGCTGCTGCTGCTGCTGCTGCTGCTGCTGCTGCTTCACATGTGCATCTTGCTCTCATTTGTTTTCTTCTTGTTTCTCTCTGGCATCTGTGCAGTCCTTAGATTAGCAGATCCTCCTGCAGTAGTGTCCTCTCTCCCACTCCAGGCTGTCTCAGCAGAGTGGGGAAGAGGGGAAGGATAAAAAAACAGGCAAGTGATCTTTAACACAGTGCTGCTGGGGAGAAGTACATAGGTCACAGAGTTGGTAAGAGTAAGTAGTTGTGGAAGAGGGCACGTGTTTGGATGAGTAAGAAAACTGGATGTGAAGTAGAAATGAACTCGTTTCAGGACTAAGGAAAAAGGCTGTGGCATCTGGATGCATGTCTGGCATGCAGGCATCAATTCTACTTTTGACTCTGCACCTCTGCAAAGGGGAGATTTCTGACAGAGTTCCTGTACAGCCCGACTGGCCCCAGGGTCAGTGGCTGCAGCACAGCAGTGAGAGGCAGAGCTGCCACTGTAGAGCTCTCTGGCTGCACTACCACGATCACAAAGGAGCAGTGGAGTCCCCTGAGTCCCTGAGCGTTAAATTTCTTTTAGCAACCTTGAAAATGATTTGCAATCTTCCCTGAAGATCGGGTATGTACAAAGCTGATAGAGTTTCCTGCTCCAAATTCGGTTTTTTAAACATTGGAAGAGCCAGGCTTATCATTAAATCCGTAAGGCTCTTCTGAGGGTTTCTGGAGCTTAAACAAAAGATAGGGATAGAACTTCCATTTGTGATGTTGTCTCCTTGAAATGACTGAAAAGAGAATGATTGTTAAAAATGCAGGATGCAAGGCTGTTGTGTTTGTGGATACATATAAAAATACAATCCTCTTTGATCTTTTGAAATAATTTCAGCATTCTAACCCAGCATTCCAGGTTTTTGTGCATCCCTGGCCAAGTGGATCTAGGATTCTTTCATATTCAAAAAAACTATAACAACGTATCTAAAAAAGTAAAAGAGGTTATCTTTTATTTTTAACAGACTGCAAAGTCATTTATTATTAATAATGGACTGAAGTGATGTAATTCACATCTGAATCTGAGATCCCCCAGTTTGGTTCAGCATTCCAGCTCAGTCCTCTCTTTACAAGGATTGGTGGGCTTGGCAGTGGTAGTTTAACAGTTGAACTCAGTGATGTTTAAGGTCTTTTCCAGCCTAAACAATTTTATGATTCAGCACGTTATAAACAGCCAAATAGTCAAGGTGTCTGTTCCTTATTAGAAAAGATGCTCCACTGCAATTATTGTTTTCATGTCTGCTGTGTTGCAACTGTAAAAATT
Organism: Chiroxiphia lanceolata; assembly: GCF_009829145.1. Classification (NCBI taxonomy): domain Eukaryota; kingdom Metazoa; phylum Chordata; class Aves; order Passeriformes; family Pipridae; genus Chiroxiphia; species Chiroxiphia lanceolata. The sequence goes on from NC_045648.1 coordinate 18,054,093, forward strand.
GGCTTCCTACCTTACTGTGATAGTGAACCTCCCAGGAGTAGTAGGAAGCTTATAAAATAATTTCTCTGAAAGTAGCAGTTGATTATTAAGAGTGGAAAGATCTCATTTTGATATGAGTAACAACTGTTTAATTGTCCCAGAGCAGCAAGTTGGTCATTTGTATTGTCTGTTTATTAGGTTCTGTTCTCCATTATATTATTGTCATTTATTTGTTCTTCATTTCCAAGGACTCTGGCACTTATAAAAGATAATTGCCCTCTATAAAAGCCATTCAGAGCACATGACAGGAAGTTTATCTTCCCTGGGTTCACACAGATGTCTGAAAGCAGTCTGTCAGTGGAAATTCTGTGCTTGTGTGTACGTAACCTGCTGTTTGGAATTTCTTGACTGAAGCCGGGTCAGATTATCTAGGAACACAATGTTGCCAACAAAGGTACCCATGGCAAGAGAGGAAGGGAAATGTGTTAGAGAAGTTACAGCTGGGGGAAGGGGTGTGAGTTTTAAATTGTAGGGTAAAAAATATTTCTGTCAAAACACGACTCTGTTCTCAATGGGAACACACTTGTCAACCTGAGTGAAAATAGGCTTAATTTCCTTGTTTCCAGCTGGTGAATCTGCTGGGGCAATCCTAACTTCCCAATGTGACCACAGAAGTATCCAAACTACATTATTTGTGTCTGAAGGTTTCTGGTTTCCATTCTGAAATAAGATTTTCAGCCTCTCTGGCAGATTTCCCAATTTATGGGAATTTATGGACTGCTATCTACCCATAGTTTTGGCACATCCGAATAGGAAGTCAGGAATAATATTATAGTTGAGTGCAGAAGAAATTATGGGTGGCTGGGTGTAATTGCTGAAACTGGACTTTGGCCAAAGTGCCAAATTGATGTTTGGTTTTTCCTTGCACTTCTTGTCATTAATCAGGTGGGAGGTAAAGTGGCAGCATTGCTGGCACTGACACTGATGTTAATATATATGCCAGGGTCAAACCAGGACTGGCTGGATGTAATGACATGTATGGGATGCTGATTTGGTCATTTTGCTTAGTAATTAGTTCATCTTTTCATATATGTATTTAGGGGTTTTTTAAATATTGAGAGGGTCCCGGTCAGCTTTATTTTTTGCCTTAAACTTCTTTGCAGAGCACAAATGTGAACAGCAGATGCAAAGTTCTTTAATGTTCTGTTACTATTATCTTATTCCACAGGACAGTCCAGAGCAACCATGATCCCTCCAAAACAGCCGAGGCAACCCAAGGGAGCTCTGGATGATGCCATTGCCTTCGGAGGACTCGTAGACCAGGAGACAGTGAACAACCTGCAGCCAACCCCACCTCCACTGCCAAAGAAAACGATCCTGAGAGCTAACACGGAACCGACTCCCAGAGATCTCCAGAAGCAGGCTCTGGAGAACAACCTGTGCATCATGGCCAATCCCACCTACGACATCGACACCAACTGGGAAGCGAGCAGCGCCTGCTCCTCCGTCAGCCTGGAGCTCAAGGTGCTGGACACCGAGTCCGGAGATTCCTTGGACCGGCCTACGGAGAAACTGAGGGCAACCACGTCGGCCACGAACAGTGTTTCCAGCCTAACCACTATCAGTATTAAGGACCGGTGCTCCAACAGCATGGAGTCTCTGACGGGCAGACACCTCTCGCAGGCCAGGCAGGGCCGGGGGGTGCAGAAGCCGCAGAGACAAGCACTTTATCGCGGGATCGAAAACCGGGAGGAGGTGGTGGGTAAGATCCGAGGCCTCCACGCCGACTCCCTGAAGAAGCTGGCGCTGAAATGCGAGGATCTGTTCATGGCCGGGCAGAAGGACCAGCTGCGCTTCGGGGTGGACAGCTGGTCCGACTTCCGGCTGACCAGCGACAAGCCCTGCTGCGAGGCCGGCGACGCCGTCTACTACCCGGCTTCCTACGCCAAGGATCCGCTCAACAACTACGCAGTCAAGGTAAGAGGGGCCTGAAGAATGGTAACCCCGGGCATCGGTGACCAAATGTGACAACCACCACGCTCTGCTCCACATCCAGTAGTGACGGGGCCTACGAATACCCGTGGGTGCTGCTGGCAGCAGCGCTGGGTGAAAAGTAGGTTGCCCAAAATACAGGCTCTTACTTCTTGGGGTTAGTCTCTTTTCCCAGGCAACTCTCAGCAAGGCAAGAGGGCTCGGTCTTCAGGGGAGGTTTAGGTTGGATATTAGAAAGAATTTCTTTCCAGAGAGGGTGCTCAGCCATTGGAATGGGCTGCCCAGGGAAGGGGTGGATTCTCCGTCCCTGGAGGTTTTTAAGATGAGACTGGATGTGGCATCAGTGCCACGGGCTGGGAACCACAGCGGGGTTGGATCAAGGGTTGGACTTGATGATCTCAGAGGTCCCTTCCAACCCAACTGACTCTATGATTCTGTCAAGAGCCATGTGTGGCATTGGTATCTGCTGTTTAATTTCATGTTTTTACTGCAGTTCCAAAATTACTGGAACAAAATAAACACATCTCGGTCTTTACCATTGTTTAATGACATTTTGAAAGAAAAGCTGAATTATTTTAACATGGGTCAAACTCACAGTGAAAAAATCCTTTTGATTCATCTGCATGGGGAGGAACTTAAGTCATCATTCTTAGTTAGCAAAGATTTCCTAAAAAACTGAAAATTTTCCGTTTTCAGAGCCGTGTAATTCTAAGTGTAAATTCTAGGCTAATATATCTCTTATGTTCCCATATAGGGTCTTACATTTTCACCAGTGTTCCTTACCAGCCTTTCAAAAGCTCTGTCTACAGCCATCAGTGTTGCCTTATAAATTCTTCAGCTAACACATTAAAGAAATAAAATTTACTAGATTTACTGCTAATATATTAATGCTTAGTTGGCAGCTGCCTCACTAGATGTTGTTACTTTATGGACTTTTATATAGGTAGTTCTTCCTGAGCACTGTATCTGTGCATTTCTCAATGCTTATCTGGGAGGAAGATAGTGAGAAGGACAGCTGAGACTCATAGCTCTGTCAGGCTTCCTGGATGACCTTGAGTAAATCACCGAACTTCTGACTCCTCCTTGTTGAAACTGAGATAAAACATTTATTACCCGACACGGATGTGTGAGGCCTGATGAGTTATTCCTTACAGAGCACCCTGACATTCTCACAAGGGTGGTGCTTTACAGGAACAAAATGTTGTTACCAGTCCTGCGTGATAGTTTGCAAGTAAGATATGAAAAAATAAAAGGTCAAATTGGTGCAACTGATAGTTTTCTGAAACTTGAAAAGGCATCTTTTTAAGGCAGATTTCTGGGCATAACCATTTATATTTTGTTAATTATTAAGGACCTCAAAAGATGTGAAATGAAACCTGGATGTCTTGTGGATGCCACTTGGTACAAAGTGGCCAAGGAAGAATCAGGCCGTGAATGTGTCTCTGGCCATCAGCTCTGGCTGCAGAATCAGCCCCCTGGCATTGCTCCTTACTGGCTTGGATTGTTTTGGTTTAATTCCAAATGGTTGCTTCTAGGGCCCAACGAGGTATTTTTCTCTAAAGGCAGGTTTGAGCTGTCACTGACGTGACACCTCTTTGCACATCACATTTGGGCCTTTAAAGCATTACCTGACTGGCAAGACCTGTTGTTCTGTTATCTGCTGTCCTCCTAAATACACTTCCCCTGTAGGAAGCCAGGGAGAAGAAGGAACAGCAATGTAACATGGTCAAGTAGGTGCTAAATTTTCCTTTTCATAATTCAGGTGTCTTAAAAATAGTTCTCAGACTAACAACATTTATTGCACTTCACTATGTGAGTGAAGTGTCCACAGAAGATCCTTGAGCTCAAGGTCACCGTGAGCTGTTGTGCTGTTACAAGGAGAGGAAAAGTTACTCTTGAAAATACCTTCCCAGGCACTTAATGTGATAGGGGAATGTGTTTGCCCCAGGTTGATCTTTTACTTACAAGCCATCAGTGCAGGCTCAGGTTTGTCCAAAAGCTCATAACAACAGATTGCTATGACATTACACAGAGATTTGGGGAATTTAGCTTTAACAAATACGCCAGTTTTTACTACCGTGGGTGTTTTTTGTGTGAGCCAAATTACATCATAATCTACCTTCAATAAATCAGCTGTGTCTTCCTGCCATTTGAAATCCCTCGTCCCCAAAACAGGATGGAAAAAAGAGTGAGATGAAAATTACCAATGTGCCTATTGAATCCAAAATATGGTCTTCCTGTTGTTTTGGAACAACAAGTCTTAGAAATGCATTTTGAAAGTGTACATGGAGCCACATCTTCAGGCAGTGTGAATATATGTAGCTCTTTTGAGTTTTGCAGAACTACCCAAGCAACACTGGCTAACAGTTCAGACAGTTCTTAAGTTCTGTGATTTTCATATTAGATCTGAGAAAAAATGTGATAATGAGATTTTATAATTATTATTCTCTTCATAGAAAACAAGAGATTGACCCCCCAATCGGTGTTAATGGTCTTAATGCACAAATTTAAAAAAAATTTAATATTCTAGCTCCAAAAATAGAACTACAAAACCACTGTTAAAAATTCAGCTTTAACCATTTGACTACTGCTGAGTTAAATTTAGAAGAATGAACATTTCATACAGATGAATGTTTATGTTCTGGTGGTTTCACCAGCAAAAGATGCTCTGATAAATTTGGTGGAGAATGAGCACAACTTGTTCTGTTGGGGTGGATGTTAGAGGAAATGTTTATAGGGGTGTGTTGTTTCACAACACTGTATTATGCTTTTTGCTTCACTCTCACGTAATCTTCTCGTAAACACCTTGTGCAAAAAAAGTTGCAGGAGGCCATGTGGAAATTATTTTGACTGAAACATTATAAATAAAACCAGTACATAAGTTGTGATCAGAAAACTACTTTCTCTAACAGAAAGATAAAAGCTTCCTTACAAGGAAGGTTTCCAAAAAGTTCCAGACCCTGAGGTGGTTTTTTTTTTTTCACTAAGTGCAGTACCACCTCCTAAGTAGCTGGTAGATCTGGGACAATATGGATAAACATTCCCCTGAAACCACAGTCTTACCAGTAATTCCAAATATGTGGTGAAAAGGTTACACTAAAGCAAAAGCAGAGAGCAGCAGCTCTTTGCACACAGGAGACTGGGTGAGTTCAGCTCTCAGTGTCCCAACGGGCAGTGATGTCACAGGGAGCTTTTTTATTAAAAAAATAAATAAATATATGACTCAGAATGAGTAATAGACGAGGTTATTATGTCAGTGACATAAACTACTTCCACTTTCAATATGAAACTCTCCGACATCCCAGCCCAACACGTGATTCCGAGTCCACAGGGAGCAGCAGAGCCGTAAAACCCGCTGGGCTCGCTCTGGCCACGGGCAAGTGGTGCAGTGCTGTTCATTGGGATGGCAGGAAACAGCTCAAAAGGAGCAGTTCAAATTTATTGCTTTGATTGCTGCAGGGCAGGCAGAAGTTTTTCTAGCAGTAAAACCTGAGGATTTCTTGTAAGGCTCCTGTCCCAGCTGTAAAACAGAGCAATGCAGAAGTGAACAGTGCTGGGCTGAGCCTGGCTGACAGTCTCCTGCTTGCAGCTGACAATTATTTTCTAGTTATGTTTAGTTTGTCACAGTGTGCTGAGGTGTTTTTTTGGTAATTCAGTTTCCTAGTGGAGCTTCTTGACAGAAGTGTTATTTAAGGTCATCCCAGAACTTGATGCCTCAGATCAAAATAAAATGTACATTCAACTTCGAGCCCATTCTGAGTTCAGTCACGGCAGGAGAGAATTCTGTATTTTGGCACATCGTTAAAAAGTCAGAGCTCTATTCCAAGGCCAGATCAAGAAAATGAGGTCAATCAGATATCAAACTGGCCTCCTTGGAAAACAAGGTTGTGCCAAGAATAAGCTATCAATTTGGGATTAGCAAGCTTTCATTCTACACAGAATTTCATTTGCAGTTGTCCCTCTGTGCAATACAACAAAGTAGCACAGATGGTGCAGTCTTTGTGATCTTCTGTGTTTCTCATTTTCAGCACTTGTAAATTCATTTCCCACAATATTCATCGTGCTTTAAGTTCACTGATGCCCTGTAAAATGCATAGGACAGAGTGGAAATGAGATTCCCTGCTGGGGAAGTGAAAGTCAGCTGATGGCACAGTAGGCTACAGGACTCATAAAGGAAAAATAAAAGCTGATGCAGAACAGTTTGTAGAAGCTCTGAAACATCCAAATCCTGCTTCTTGGGCTGGGAGCAGGGGGGAAAATTGAAATGGCAGGATGTAAAGAAACCTGCCCTGTCCCTGTAAACGTGACAGAAGTTTAGTTCTATGGATGCATTAAAGATACATGATGACAGTGCATTCCAGAGAAAAGGAAGATGGATACTTTCCATTCCTTCCTACTTGTACCTCTTCTTTTTTCTCATGGCTTTCTTGCATCATAAGGAAGGGCTTTTTACCAACATTGCTTCATCTTTTGAACAACCAGCTCTTTATCAGCTCTAGAAATAAGGCTGGCCAAGCCCTTATCAACAGCTTCCTTTCAGCTGTTATCACATACCATATCTCCACAGCTCAGCTGGATGGAGCTCATTAAAGCAAAGGGTGAAGGACTGATTGATCCTACTCTCTGTGGGTGTTAGATATTTTCACTTTTTTTTCCTCTACCAAAAAATAGGCGTTCAAGCCATATTATGTCTGTAAAAGGCAACGGGATTTCCATATTTTTGAGTAGACAACTGGAACAGACAAAAGCTTTAAAAATGCAAAGGAAACTGGGCTGTACATTTATTCACAGCTTTGACACAGCATTTAACCATCACAAACAGAAAAGCAGCTCTGTGTGCACTCTTCAGCAATGCATCACAAGCAGTTGAAAGCACTTGTTAGGAAGGCCATCAAAGTGTCACAACTTGTTCCCTAAATCTTTTCAAATGTAAGTCCAGACTTTGGTCCCATAACTTCCTCTGACTCAAACCATTTTGAAAATTATAAATCTTGGTCATTCAGGTGATAGTTTGAGGTGATAGTGGTGTTATTCCAATACGAAATGCTTGGGTGAGAATGATTAGCCATTGATAGTATTAAACACTAGTATTCACTACTGCATTGCAAAATGGTAATATAAAATAGAGCTCCAAGTAAAAACTGCAACTCAGAAAATGATAGCATAGTGCAGGAAATAAATAAAATTTGAATCCTATAAACTGTCTTTGAACAGATCAATAAGAAAACTAAGTTTGTCTCCACTACTTTCAGTACATTTTCCCCATTCTAATAAGATATTTGTAAATCAGAATGTGAACACTGCAGTATAAAACCCCAGGATGTACCTGAAGAGTAGCCTCTTACAGAGACATCAGATTACTGCAGGTCTGTCTTCTAGAAATTGCTTTATGAATTCAGGCAGGTGTCTGATTTGTTATTAGACCCCAGGTTTGGGTGCTGCCTCCAGACAGCCCAGCTTTCCCTTCCCCTTGGCGATTACAGAGTGCCTGCTGTACCAATTCTGGTGTTTGTGTAGTCAGCAGTTTAATCAGCCTGAAATAACCCAGCTGCCTCCTCCGCTTCTCACTCCATGGTGTTTGTAAACAAGAGGCAAGAAGCAGAAAATACATCTCTCATCACATCTCAGCTCTCTTTGTAGATACTGCATCCACGTTTGTGCATCCATCTGCTTCTCTGGATTAAACAAGAGAAGGAAAAGTGTCCAAAAGCCATCACCACTGGGCATTTGTGGGATTAGATTTTTTTTTTTGCCCATATTGATTATATTCCTTAACAGCAGAATAAGGAGGGAAAAACTCTTTTCATGAATGCAGTCATTTTAGTATTGGTTTTAATCATATTATTATTTAGTATTTAATTTCTGGTTTGTTGATAATTTAAATTCTGTTTTATTGATATAAAGAGAAGAGTCTGAAACTAAAACATCTTTAAGAACTGATATTGGGGAAAGTTTGGCCCTGCTTTAGCTTCAGACTGCAGAGTGGACACTGCTCGTGAACAGTGGAGTTAATGGAACTTCTTGTCCTGGGAAGTGTTCCAAGGATCATTATATACAAAGCTCAGCTCTGCTTGATGCTGGAAAGGTCTTAACTTGGAATATTATATTCATTATACCACTCTTCAGAAAGATGTAATAAATGGGGAGAATCCAGAAGAGAGCACCAATAATCAGAGGATTAGGAATAAAGGCAGGAGAAGTAAGGGCTGGGTTTTTTTCAAAGAGAAAGCAACGAGGAGGGGGAAAGTTCCACCTTCCCCAGCTGTAAAGGTGTAATGTTCAAGGGTGGGAATCAGGGATCAGTTTTTATTCAGTCAAGCAGGGAGAAGGACTGTCACCTTAATGTGAAGTAAAACAGATTTAGGATTGAATAGTAGGAAGAAAGGCAAAGAAGACAGAAAAGTATAACTGTTTTGGGGTGGGTTTAGTAGACTGGAGAGGCGTTTCTTAGGAATGATGCAACCGACAACACAGAGCTGGGGTTTGCCTTGCAGGCCACTGGGAGTGGCTCAGGAACAGGGAATGGGCACATCAGGAACAGGGAATGGGCACAGCAGAGGCATCAGGAACAGGGAATGGGCACAGCAGAGGCAGCACCCTCTGCCCCAGTGCTGAGTGCCTTTGGTGCAGAGGGCACAGCCTGGCAGTGCCACAGGGGAGGGAGGCGTCACCACAGCCCCAGAGGGTGGGTGCAGGTTCCTTTCCTCTCTCACAATTCTGGGATTGGCCCTATTTTCTGAAATGAGCGATCCAAGGCTGACTTTGAGAGGTGCAGAGCCTATCCCCAACTTTAACTGAAATGCCAGGAGTAAATCTGAGAACCTCCTCTGAAGGAAGCAGGAAAAAGAGGCTGACTAGGCCTAAAATTAGAAACTAGGAAAAAGTCTCCATTCCTTTGCTTTTCTTTTTCTGTAGGCAAGGAGAAATCCTTTCCATAAGCTTTAAAAAAGGCCTTGTATTCACCAAATTGAGAAGTGTATGTTGTTTTCAGAGCAAATACTTTTGTGGATTATATTCCTAATAGAATATTAGTTTTAGCTGGCAGGTGGCATTAGAAATCCTCTGTGAACCAAATATAGTGCAGTAGCTAAAGCCAAGTGTGGTTTTCAACTGTTTTTATCAGCAAGTAAGCTTGACCTTAAAATTAAACTCTTTCAGAATGAGTTTATTTTTTTTTATTAGGTCAGTTAAGTATTTTTAAAAACTAAAGGTTGGATTACAACACACTGAACCCTTTCTGCAGTTGGAATTGATTGTCCCCATGGCTGGCTACAAGAAAAAGGCCATGGACTTGAAGGGCATAGAAGACAAAACTACTTCTGTTTTCCTTAATAGCTATTCTTACAGATCTGATGAACACAATGTGTGTATATACAACACATATATATGGGTCTGTACAACTTTTCTAGTTCTGTTTTCTGTGCAGTATTAAGTATTTAATCAATCAGGGGCCTTCAGTCTCAAACACAATCAGTTGGCATTTTCTTTTCATATATAATTCAAAGGTTATTGTTTTATTAAAGGTTATTGCTATATCTTTGCTGTACTTTTTTAAGCTTTTGTAACCCTTGAGAGAAGGGGGGGCAGGAGCAAATGCATTCCATTGACAACTCACTTCACCTCTAACAGGATAAAATACATTTGAAAATTTAAATGAGCAAGAGCCACTGTATAAACAGGGTAACTGTCAACATTTCCAGAAAATTGCTTTCCTCTCTTAAATAAAATTGACTAGAAAATGCATTTTTCAAACCTGCTTTGCTTGTGCATGGCAGTTATAAACAGGCAGTTTAAGTTATATTTGCATAATAGGGAAATGTAAATGCTTGTGAGGTGTGGAAATATGCACAGTATCGAAGACAGGAGGACAATCAAAGTGCTGGTACAGCTTGTGTCCACTTCCATATGATCTGACAATGCACTTTTCTGATCAACAAGCATAAAAGATTAAATCCCCAATTTAATTATGTTTCTTAACATATAATTGTTATAATTATGTTTCTTAACCACATAACCATATCAAAGATAAAAAACTTGTGTGTGTGTGTGTTAGTGAAAGGCAGGTTTATAACTTACCCTGCAGAAGTTCTGACTTTTACTAACCTTAGTTATCTCAGCTTTCAGAGATGAGCTGAGGGAAGCTGTAACTTCATCTGGACACAGATGTCTTCTCTCTTGTCTGAGCTTTGCAATTAAGACCTGTACATTGTGTAGCAAGTGAATGTTTGGACACTAACAGTGTAAAGATTAAAACATACACTTAACCTTACATGCTTTGAATGATCTCTCTGAATTCAGTAGAACCAAGGTTAATATGCAAATATCAGCATGCCTGAGTCTTTGTCATTTTAATCAGTAAATGCCTTAGAACAGAGGCCCTAATGGGGCTTGTCCAGTGACTGTTGTCAGGGGGTTGGAACTGCCAGTTGTTATGGCAGTGCAGACAATTAATAAGGATAATTATTATGGTGATAATGTGTATATCAACAAGATATTACTGGGCATAAATTAAATACAGCTTTACATGGCAGAAAACCCCCAAACATATACTTGGGATCTTGATGGAAAGCAGTTAAGGTCCCGTGTTCTAACGAGTGTCCATCCCTCACCTGAGCCACAGCCACACACAGCTGCCAGCAGCCTGTGCCATGACACACCCTCCCCTCACTGCAGACATGGCACTGCTGCAGCTCATGGACTGAATTTCCAGTGTCCAGTCCCGGAGCTGACAGGCTGTAACTTGTCATGCCATGCTGACTCGGCCACTTGCAAGCGTTTGGTCACACACTCTGTGCACGTTTCTTTGTATCTTTTATTGCTATTGATTATTTTGGTCTTGTTCAAGCTTCGCTTAAAGCTGAGAGAAGAACATGCAAGAAAATGATATGGATAATCAAGTAACTGTGAATAAGCTTCACTGTGCATTGGCCAGATATTACTGCTACTCTGATTAAAAACCATCCTGCCTGAACTGTATTTTCCATTGGATAATGTATGCAGAGGGAGAGGTGCCTGCATGTATTGCTCTGCAGTTGCTTACTAGCCAGTGGAAACAGTTTGGGTGCCTTAAGATTGTCTGCCAAGGTCGGTTCAGTAAAGAATTTTTTATTGCTTGTGTTTAGGTCTAGTCTGTAGATCCCATCAACAAAATACATATTTATAAAAAGGATGCAGAATTTAGAAATCTAAGAGTTATGTCTGTTTACTTTCCTCCCCCAGATTTGTAAGAGCAAAGCAAAGGAGTCCCAGCAGTATTATCACAGCCTGTCTATCCGGCAGAGCCTGGCCATCAACTTCAACATCCAGCAGGACTGTGGCCATTTCCTGGCTGAAGTGCCGGTTCGGCTCCTGCCGTGGGAGGACGATGACGCGCCGGACGTGGAAGAAGAAGAAGACCGGGAGGAAGAGGAGAAAGAACCTGAGCAGAAGAACAGAGACACGGCTTCCAGTGCGGAGGCTGCAGCCAGAGAGGGCTCCAGCAGGCCGGGGACCATGAGCCGGCCCCGCAGCCGTGTGGTGGTGATCACGCGGGAGGTGCCGCACCTGACCGTGGCCGACTTCGTGCGCGAGTCCGAGCCCCGCCACGCCAAAAGCCCCGACCTGTACGAGAGGCAGGTCTGTCTGCTCCTCCTGCAGCTGTGTTTGGGCCTGGAGCACCTGAAGCCATATCACATCACACACTGTGATCTGCGCTTGGAGAACCTGCTGCTGGTTCACTCCAGACCGGGAGGCAGCCCCCTGAGCCCCGAGTCCATGGAGCACGGTCCCAACACCGCCTGCCCGGCCAGGCTCATAGTGAGCAACTTCTCCCAGGCCAAGCAGAAGAGTCACATGGTGGATCCAGAGGTCCTACGGGATCAGTCCCGCCTGGCTCCAGAAATCATCACTGCGACACAGTACAAAAAGTGTGACGAGTTCCAGACTGGCATCCTCATCTACGAAATGCTGCACTTACCCAACCCCTTCGATGAGAATCCAGAGCTGAAGGAGAAGGAGTACACTCGTGCTGACCTCCCGAAGATTCCTTGCCGTTCCCTTTACTCTCAAGGGCTTCAACAACTTGCCAGCTGCCTGCTGAATCCCAACCCTTCAGAGAGGATCCTGATATCAGAAGCCAAGGGAATCCTTCAGTGTTTGCTTTGGGGTCCACGTGAGGACTTGTTCCATGCTCTGAGCACCTCTTCCAACCCCTCGCGGAGAGATGCTATACTTCAGAACTGGCTGGACATAAAAAGGACGCTGCTGATGATCAAGTTTGCAGAGAAGTCCTTGGAGAGGGACTGTGGAATTATTCTGGAAGACTGGCTTTGTTGTCAGTATCTGGCTTTTGCCACTACAGACTCACTTCATCGCATTGTGAGAATCATGAAGCAGCACTAGTTTGTAGAGCCTGTTGCTTTTCATGAAGCACCCTCACCTCTGCCCCTGCCCTCACTCCAGCCTGCACTAGGGCTCACGTTTTGTACAAGTGTTAAAAACAGCCTAGATATCAAAGCCAGCAACTCTGAGCAAATAGGTTCTTATTGGAGAAATTGCATCCTGTACCCAGTCTGACAGAAACTTTACTTCTTTTGCCGGGCCCGTTAGGGATTGATTACATATGCATGACTGCATTTGGATCAGACAGTACGTGACTTGATTCATATCTGGCAGAAAAGGAGAGCAAACTTTGATACCACTATTTCTACCACTGCAGTAAACAAATTGCCCTCCTGTTCTGGGTAGTTTCTGTCATTTCCTGTGTAGCACTGGTTAGTGAATAGCAGTGACCATCAGCAGAGATGGATTAGTTGTAAATGTGAGATGAATGATCCACCGTGCCACAAAACACTCATTTGCTTCCATTCCACATATCACACAAAATTTCTTCTCAGCTTAATCAGTTCCCCACAGGTGGACTGTGCTCCTCTTTCCTTTGGTCTCAACCACACAGACTTTGCTGTATTTTCCTCCCCAGCTGTGTTTTTCCTGCTGACTGTGGCAAGTGTCAGTGAGCATCTGTGTTCAGTCCCCTTCCCTCCTTCTCTGCCTCGCTGCCTACCCATATCCTCTCTACCCATGGATCCATGAGTTCAACAACGCTGCCTTAACCAGACCATTACCCTTAGCTTATGACCTCTGCATTAAAAAGCAGAATATGCACACTTTGTCTGTCCCGTTTCCCAGGTGCCATTCACCAGTCTGGACTGTCGATGTACTGTAGCCATAACTGCATTTATACAAGAACAAGACAATGGTGGGCCATTGAAATTCCCCCTCCATCACAAAAGGCACTAAAGCCTGACTTGAAATGGATAGGACATACATAACCTTCTCTGACAATCACTGCTATGAATCGAGGATGAAAATAACAGCCACCTCTTCTGTTTTATTTTGGTCTGCTCTTGTCACTTGGGCCATACTGCAAAATGGGACTGAAATTGGCTCTGCTGGTTTGTTGGCAGGAAATAGAAATGTTTAAAGCTTGTCTGTGTGTAGCTAACGGGCCACATGGAGACACTTCTACTGCAGACGTAGTTCTCTGAAGGGTAAAAACAAGGGGGCAAAAACACTGTTGTTTAATTATTGAGAGAGCTGTTAAGTTTGGCAGCCACGACTGACAGTATCGTGGTCCATATTCCCCACAGGGGTGTCTGGCTGCCTGTCTCTGTCTGTTGTAACTATTGTTTTCTAATGTTGCAACAGATAACACCCCAAAAATGGAATGTTGTCAGAAGAGCTCAAAGAGCACCACAGACAGAGTTTTGGATGAGAGGAGGAATTAGTGGGGATTAAAGAGTCAGAATTTCTAAAAACTCAACCTGAAGGAGCTTTTTCACTTTTAGAGGCCACTGCTGACTCCCTTCCATGCCCTAACAGCCATTTCCCATGGAACCTATGCAGTTGTACAGACAATACCTTTGCTCAGTATTGCCAGGCTATGAGTTGTTTCCTGAATCACTCTGAAGAACTGATCTGGATGCAGGGAAAAAAGTGATCCTGAATATTCTGACCCAGGTGATGGAAAGCAGACAGCCCTAGTTATGAGCCTGTGCTTCTCTCCTATGGATCTATGTGCAATTCTTGTATTATTTTTTAAAGCTGTACATTACAGTGTTCACTTTACACACCAGCCTTTACCTGATGCTAGATCTGCAGCCCCTTCCTTTACTTTCCTGGCACATAAATGCACAGATATCCATGTGTTCTTTTTTTTTTTATGGATTGATGTTTCAATTGTTAAAACTGTGAGGAATCCATTCACTTCAGCCTTGAAACAAATAGCCACTTTATACAGCATATGCATGCTTGGACCAGATGCATGGAAACCGAACAAACAGTCCTGCAGGCTCAAAGTCAGCAAAAGTAGCTCTGGATCCACACAGTACCTTGGAGGGGCTGACATGTCTATCTTGCTCTTCTCTGGCATCTCCCAGAGCTAAGCTGAAGGGCGTGTGGAAGCCTACATCGATTGTGCTGTAGTATAGACTGTCTTTGTGACCTTCCTGAAGATTTTTTGAAACTTCTGATGATTATTCTGTTGTTTGATTCACCTGTATCAGTGAAGGATCAGGCAAGGGTAAGGATAATATATTTCAGTGTGATATATTTTTTTGTTTCTTTCTCTTTTTTGCAAAAAGGTTAGGATGGCGGCACTGATGCAGAAAAAACAGGACAGTGCATTAAAAGCCCAAGTGCAATGTGTGTAGTTGAGGTACCTCCACTACATCAGGAAAGAAAGTTTCTACACTACTGCTGAGCAGCTCGTAGAAGAACCTCTACAAAGAATCCCACGCTGGGTGCAGCCCTTGATGTGGACACAGGAGGGCAGCGCTCTGGCAGGTTAACACGGCGAGCACGGCGAGGCACCCTGTACTCTCTAGTCGCTGTTGGTCAGTGTGTGAGCTGCGAGTGGGGCTTTTGTTCCCTGTGCTCTGTGTTGTGTTTGTTCCGTGGTGGGTGTGTGTGTGTGTGTGTGTGTGTGTGTGTGCACCCGCCCTCCCAGCTCCCCTGGACAGGAGCCTGGCCCCAGTGGCCATTGCAGCGATTCCCTGGAGCCGGCGGGTGTTCCCGTGGTTACGGCCCCGCGTTCTCGGTGTCCCTCCCGTGTCATCGTGCACATGCAAAGCTGAATTTTGAATGTTCTCCGCCCGTTGGTGTTAATGCAGCTGGTCCGATGCCTTTGTATCTCTAGCTATCGAATTTCAGTTTGTACCTGTTGTGATGAACCAGTACTCATTTTAGCTCTGCAGTATAATCAAGCATGGATAGATGTTCACTACCAATCTCTTTCTTGTGCAGCACTGGGTAAACTTTAGCAATTTGTAATGTTGTGTGGTCTTTTTCTTTAAAAAAGAAAGAGTGGTCAATGTAGTCAAACCTGATCTGGCCTGAGCTCTTCCTCGAGGAGCCTGAGGCCGACTTTGCAGATCTGCCCATAACTGATGATTGTAACTTGTGTTTGTGGTGGTTCTCCATCCTGGCACCAGACTGTGCCACGTAAATAGACAGGAATGTATGCATTAAACTGATTGTAAGCAAATCCTAAGAATGCTACAGCATAATTGCTAAGCAAAAGGAAAAAAACCCGCTCTGTTTGCAACAGGATCCTGTGTATGACAGGAACAAAACCCCTGGCTGTGCATGTTAGAACTTACTTGAATATGTGCACAGATCTTGAATTTTTTTTTTTAGCAATGTCGCACTTTCAGTTGAGCTCAAGAAATAGGAAGAGCTGCAAATCTAAGATAACAGTATTGACTGTAAATATATATTTTTCTATTAATAAAAGCTGTCATTCAAATATTTTTAACATGAACTCTAAAGATTTTTCCAGTGCAAACTAATTTCTGGGAAAATCAAATGCTTGTTTGAAGAATTATGATGAGTGGTTTCTGATCCTATTAGAGCCATTAAAACCCTCTCTAATGTTACAGAGAGAGCACAGTGATTGGATTCACAATGTTTAGTGCCTTGTCAAAAACCTGAAATGTAGCTGGTCAGTTGGTGGGAATCTTACTCTTTTCATAACAGCCCTAGAAATAATCCTGCCCACACAAAGATGCAAAGTACTTTACAAAATTAAATGCTGTACTTCATAAGAGACTGGGTTGATCTGTTCCATGAGATTTGTGTTCGGGGTTTATGTGACTGGGTCCCTTTAGGTTGCTTGTAGTACAGCACAAACCTGAAGTAACAAAATCGTGGGCTTTCAAATTTGGGATCTGCACAGGGAGAATTATAGTGGATAACAAGTCAGTTGGTCTGGACTGACCAGGCATTGAGAGAAGCCTTTTGCTTTGACAATCTGCTGCAGACACTCTGCTGTGGGAAGGTGAGGAATTAGTGTGGGAGAAGCGGTGAAGGTGAGATGTGCTGCTCCTGCTGTAGGCAGGGGAGGTGCTGCACACAACCTCTGTTCCAACAGGAGTGCTGAAAAAACTACTCTGAGATGTTATGGAAAATGGGTTAGGTTTGTATTCCTTAAGTGGGAATGACTTATTCACTAATTAGCTGTCAAACCTCAGATGTGATCTGGTCAATATGCATAACCAGGTGAATATAAAGAGAATCTACTAGTAAAAGCTTGCCTGCAAATTTTCAGGAATGAGGGAATCCAGAAATTTCTTCTGGAGCCCCTGGAATGTCCAAACATAGAAGCCTGGTCTCACTTCAACATTCAGACCTGATGAAACCAGTAACTCCAGTGGGATACCACGTTACTGGTGCACAGATGAAAATGCACAAGAGCATTTACAGGAACGTTCCACCTTAAATCTTCTCTGCTCCCCACATCCCAGCAGCACCCACAAGGCAGGAGTGGATCACCTTGACATGTTAACACAAGGGAATTCCCACGTGTTACAGAGAAAAATATACTATTTAAGTAAGTTATGTGCTAGGGTTCAGCTATGTAGAGAATTTATTCAGCAGCTTCACACTGTAGGTCCTTAATTTTAACATGTATTTGCTGCTGAAATAAAATGTAACTGTTTCTCATGTCCCATCTAAATTAACTTTTTTTTGTTTGTAATAGCAAGGAAATCCATATGTAAATATATATGAAATAGTCCTATTTTTATTTAAATCAATTTTAACTTTTCTGAGGGATACAGTAGAAACTGAGTCAGAGCTTTTAATGCACTTTCTTTTCCCCCTTTCCCCAAATTGGCTGTTTGTTTCTCTGTACAGACAGTACTTGGCCATTATTCCCTGCCCTGACTAGACCATCAGTTTTACTCTGATTCTGCAGGGGTGGTGTTGGTTCTGCTAAAAGTCCTGTAAAACCCAGAGCACAATCAGAGCCCTTCAGTCAGCGCAGAGAGGGATGTGATGGTGATTCAGTTATTCAGTGAGGTAACGTCGAAGAAGTGCAGAATAGAATTTTAAATACCTCTTTAAAATACACCTGTGGAAATAATTCTGTAAACAATCATCCAAACACTTCAACAGAAGAATACACAAAAACTACTTTCCAAAAGAAACACTGGAGAGAAATTTCTTTAGGGCACCCTCAACCCCAAAAGGAGGAGCAAGTCTTTTTCCCTGCTGTGTTGCAGAGAATTTCTAGTAGACATTTGTATGGATTTTATTATTCACCTGGATGCAGTATTAGAAAGATGAGGATTTGGAGTGAGTGTAGAATGTAATTTAAATAATTTCCTAAAGGTCTCCTTGCATTGGTGCTCCACTCAGCATTTACTTGGAAACCACAGAATGCTCTCAGATGAAGCAGAGCTGCCAGTGAGAAATGAAATATTTCACTTACCTGTACATAAGCATTTTACCACTCTACAGAATTTGAGAATTTGGTTTGTACTTCAGACTATAAAGATATTTTTTTTCCATAAATCCAAGGGGAAGATTTCAGGGATTTAGAAGAGGTTGGAGCTTTTTTATATGGAGGGAATATTTGTTCATAAATATATATATATACATACATATATATATGAGTGCATGTGAACATGTTTTAATATATATATGTATGTATATAAATTTTGTATCCCAGAAGTATTCTTTGCCCCTTTTTGCTTGAAAATATATATATTATATATTGTATATATAATATATATTTAAGAGTGTGTAAATTTTTAAATAGTCATTTCATAAATAACACCTCTTCAAAAATTACTCAAAACTTCTGTTTCTTTGTCCTTTGACTTGTTGGTATGAGAAGGTTTTGCAGTTGAAATCCTTGGGTTTTTTTCTTTTAAAACTTAATTATGCTGAGCATTTAAGATTATGTTCTTGTTTTTAATAAAAGGGGGAAATTTATTTTTAAATTAGGGATTCCAAAATCAATGGACTTTTTTAAATGGGATTTCTTTAAATGCCTTGAATAAGGGAATTTTTTTTTTTTTCAATTTCAACTCAATTCTTGTGGGTAATTTGTATTTGGAATTCCTGGTTGCATTGCTTTATCTGGTGCTTCATATTGATATTTACACATTTTTATATCAATAAGTATATAAACTTCAAGCCTTCCTTTGTGATCAGGGGCAGTTACACTCTGGTTTGCTGTGGTACTTTGCTGTGTACTCTGTGGCATTCATGTTACTGTGTATATAAACTAGTTTTATTACACTCAAAATCAAACTTGCAGTTGTCTAATTTTTCTCTCTTCCTAGACAGAATGTGTATTTCTGAGGAAAATGCACGTGGCAGGTCCAGCAAAGGATTTTATTTTGAAAATAGCTGGGGGAGGGGGGGTGTGGAGCAGCACCAGCGTGCAGGCGTGGCAGGGACACACTTGGCTTGGTGAGGCTGATGCTCAGCACTCCAGCCCTGCCACCACAGAGCTCAGGTATCCCAGCCACGGGAATTCCAGTGCTTGGGACACTGTGCCACCTCCCAGCTCCGGTGTTTTCCCCCAGCAGTCCCACCACAGCTGGCTCCATCTGGACAAGTGGCAGCAGCAGCAGCCCAAAACTAAACCGGCCACCGGCAGCTGCTGGTGATTGAACCGGTGCCTTGCAAGGCCTTCCTGGAGAGGAGTGACCTGGAAAGGAAAACAGCCACTCTGGGACAGCCCTGAGCACGAAGGGAGCTGGGCCAAAGTCAGCCATTTCCCTACTGTGGACAGGGCTTGGATGACCTGCTGTGAAGGAATAAAATTGCTCTTAAGTCAGATTTTTCTGTGCCGTGACAAAGCAGGATGTCTCTAAGGCAGTCAGTCGTCTGCTGTGGAATTCATTGTGTCTGATCTGTTACCTTGAAACATCCAACCTGATGGAGGGTCTGTGGGAAGCAGATGGGATAATGTGCATCTTCCACAGTCGTGCAGACACACTTCAGTGGCACCGAGATCAAACAGCTCAATTTTGTACCCGGCTCTGACAGGCAGCACTGGTGGCTGCAGATGCTGATTTATTAGCATGGAACAGATGACACCGTGTACATCGGAGCAGCACTGTGCTTCTGCAAGACAGACAGTCCCACTGCTCACAAACACTCTTTAAAAAAAAACAAGCTGAGAAAACACCCTGCGGGCTCTGTTCTTTGCACAGTTACAGTGGCTTTGCACAGGTATGTCATTGGTTGCAATGATCAGAATTAGTCTCAAGTGTAACTACTACAGGCCATTCATATTTATTCCTGAGACACTCTTTCAAAGCCTTTCAAAAACAGTTTAAGCTATTGTCTTCATCCCTTCGAAAAAAACAAAGCTAGCTGACTCCAGAGGTGTCAGTAAATATGCAACGTGTTTAACAGCCTGACAGATATTCTGGCTTTGCCAGAGTAATCCCTGTTGACTTCAACAAAGTGCCACGGACTTAACTAAGCAAGAGTTAGATTATGCCATTTGTCAGTGGCAATCACCACTCTGCAGGGAAAAGATATGCAAAAATAAGCTGAAACCTTGTCAAGACATGATAATTATACTAGTTTAACTAAAATCTGTTTGAAATTAATTTAGTTACGTTAGCACAAAGTCTCTTGTGGGCGTCCTTAAGCGGTCGCAGTCTGGAGTTCTCATTTCATTGTGCCAGACATGAACACAGGTGGAGCAGATGCCTGGTTTTGGTTGATGCAGGAATGTCTGTATCCATTTTTCACCAGCTCAGAAATTCACCCTGTGTAGAGAGGCCCTAAGGACCTGTGTTCCTCTATGTGATAAACCTTTATTTTCTAGAAAGCCTCCATGTGTCCCTTGAGCTCTGCAGGCCGCTGGTTTTGCCCAGGTTGATGAGGTTCCTGTATGAGTCACACCGTCCTCCTTACCCCGCGGTGCTATAACCAGGCTCGGGGGGGAGCAGCTCACAAGGCAGATTCTTCAAGTGAAATGTTTGCCACAACCCATTCCTCAGAGGGAGGCTGTAGTTTCCTTTCAATTCTGAGCTGAGACTCAGCTCTGTGGAGAAAGACACTCATTAAAACACCGTGTTGGGCCTTCAAATCCACTTCACTTGGTGCTGCTGCTGCAGTCTCAGGAGACAGCACCAGAGCCTCGTGCCCAGGCCACCCCTGTGCAAGATGGGGGAAGGCTTCTTGCTATCAGTTCAGTGCTTTCAGATGAGCAGAAAGTCCCTGTCTGGCAAACAGATGCTGGGGGAGCCAAAGGAGGGCAGCCTGGAGGCCCTGAAGCAGAGAACTCGAAATAATAGCTACTGAAGCTGCATTTTCTGTCACATCTCCTGCTCTCTGTTACACCTCTCCTGACCCTTTGTTTTGCTGTCATTAAGGTGTTATTTTTGTTAAATTGCAGCTGGCAGAGTCAGGACATGCACAGAAGCAAGTACTGGATGTAACAGGCAGCAATTTAAGGGAAAATCACAAAACTCTTTCTTCCTATCCTGCAAAAGGGGAAGGAATGGGAATGGGGAGGCTTATTGAGAAGGTTTGCCCTTTTTGGTAGCAGCCAGGAGCCCTTGTTCAACAAATACATGGAAAGCTGCTTTCTGCAGCTGTTGCCTGGTGTTTTACAGGTGCTGGGAAGACCCCGTACTCCCCTGCACAGCACAACAGTGCCACTTAGGACAGGACAGCCCCAGGGACAGCACCTGTGTGCAGCAGGGCTGGGGACAGTTACAGATCTGATGTCAGATGCCAGGTTTTGCCTGATTTCATTGGAGTCTTAATGGTCCAGATAAACTGCAGTGAATAGCAGATTAACCTTGAAAAAAATGAAATCCCTGCAGTCTGTCTGTAAGAAGCAATCTATTAACTTTGCACCTCTCCAAAGTACAAAAGGACATAAAAGTTCTTCTAAAGAAAATGAAGAATTAAATCAAGATAATAAAATTCTCCTGGTTCCTACGTGGGCACTAAATTTAAATCAAGTTACTGCTGGAAATGGGCCAATAGTTTGCCCATGTACAGCCACCACCACAACCACCAAAAGAAAAGGAACATCCCATAACCTGTGAGCCAGTCATGCAGCTGCTCTTGGCCAGGGAAGAAAGTCTCCTTCCAAACCTTTTTCCGTTTATATTACTGGGAAAAAAAGTTTCATACTCTGCCATATTAATACTCCATCTTCTGTATTTGTGTTTGTGTGGGGTTACTGCTGAGGCTGTGACCACAGGACACCAGGGTGTGTTCCAGCCTCAAGAAGGAGCAGCAGGATGTCAGGTGATGTTGTGGGATACCACATGACCAATGTTTTAATGACATTAGTTATGAATGTTTTAATACCATCCCCTGCTTCCTAAAACCCAGGCCCAGAGCGTCACCATCCCATCCCTTTGGCAGCAGTGAACTGCTCCCACCAATTCCCTGGGGCTGGAAGCATTTCCCACCGTGTCATCTCACCTTGGAGGCTTCAACATCCCCTGGCACAGGAACTCAGCACAGTCCTGCTCTCTTCCTTGCTGTAAGGCCTTTTTTGTGGTGTGTTTTTGAGGTGATGTGGCTCAAACTGAGGGACTAGGAGTAAGGGTATCAGTATTCTGTAGAAATGTCAGAAGGTATTTCATCTCCAGCCCATAAGCTCCCCATTTGCTTGTCCTGGGCAGACATCTCCATGCCTGGACTCTTGACTTTTGAAAATTCTGGATGTTCCATTAGACTATTTAGGTTTGTGGTTGGTTTTTTTTTTTTTTTTAGGAATTAGTCCATGTTCATCCAACTCAACATTTCCTTGGCTGGTTTTTTTCTGGGATTTTTTAAATAATTCAAATCCATCTGGAGTCTTTTACATCCTTCTGCAATTTATGCTAGTCTTGAATAGATTTCACTTTGTGATTAATCACTTCTTCCTGCAAATCAGGAAGACTGGAAACATTGAACTAAGACTTGTTCTTGGACACAGCTGTCTTGTCTTCCCTAAAGAATCTGTACTTGCTACATTAGTTTTGTTCTATGTTCACAATTAAAAGGGTTTTCTTTTTCTCCACTCGCCAGAAGTAAAATAAAAATACAGTATGAGTTTTGTGCTGATCCTAAAGCACTTTACAAGTAGAACATAATTCCTGTGTTACAGATCCAGGAACTGATGGACAGCATGGCAAAGGAATGTGGAAGAAGGACACAGGAAGGCATTTGAGGGGAATAGTATGCAAGGATCCAGGGTCCATTCAACTAAACCATCTCCTACAGTACTTCTGTTTACATGCTACTCCCCACTGACTCACAACTATTCACCATGACTTGAGAGCCCCCATCAATTAAATCTATTGCAGCAGGATTTTTATAGAATTATAAATTTGTTTTGTCAATTTTAGCAATAGTTGCTGGAACACCAAAGTAACAAGATTACAGTCTCAAAAGAAAGGAATCCAAAGCTGTACCACTGGAGTACCAGGTCAAGCCACTCTGACATCCATTTCAGCTCCAGCACACATTTGAGATTCGCATCCTCTGTCACTTCACCATCCTCTTTTGTCTCCAGTGAGGCTTCAATACCTCTGTTTTGCAAGAGGCAACTCTGTCTTGGAGCATCTTTCCCACCTGGACCAGGTAGTTCCTGGGCATTGCTGAGCAGCCTTTCTTTTGAGGAGGCCATGGGCAAGGAGCCTCATTAACATGAACAGGAGTCCAGTGGTCAACTGCCTGGGCACCCCATCAGAAATGTGAGTATCAGTCAGGGCATTTCTTAACACCCAAATTATGCTGATAACTTCAAACAGTCTCTGCTGAAAGCTTCAAAGGCCCTCATGTGATTAGCACATCCAGTTCATGTTATTCCCCAGAGGAGTGTGGTCCCTTCTGAGATGGTGTGACCTTTCATCAGCGTATCAGTGTAAAATACACTGAGCAGAGCTCCAGAGAGGGCACTGGGAACTTGGGCACAGAATTATGGCATATTGGAACGTGTCAGGACTCTGTGTAAATCTCCTGTTTGCCACGGGGTATCTTGGAAAACAGCAAATTGTCAAGGCTCTTTCTCCTGCTGTAGCCAAAAGGTGCTCCCTTGAACAGCTTGGGATCCCTCATGCTGTGGGTGCCATTCCAGTACTGATGTACTGGAAAATGCCATCTGCTGAGCAGCAGAGCATGGGCTCCATTCAGCCTCATCTCTCAGGCATCAGGAGCAGTCACAGGGGAGGCAGGTGGAAAATAACAGTCCAAGTCTCCTCCAGAGCTACTGGCTGACCAGAAGGGCTGTCATTGCAGCAGCATTGCAAATTTGACAAGAAAGGATAGTGGACAGTAAACTACCTACTTCAGATGCAGCCCCAAGGTGGTATTAGTAAGAAAATGAGAGATGCAGCACAGTCCCCTCAAAGTAATTCCCTGTCAGCCTGTGTCCAGCACTGCCAGATCTGGCTCTCTCAGTCTCCAGAGAACTGGGGCCTGGTGACATAAATCAGAGGACAGGCCAAGGAGCCTGACTGGTGCCTTCCCCACCAGCTGCTCAGAAGCAATTGCAGAGCTGCTCCCCACTGCTCCATGTACAACCTGGATTTAGCTGCACAGCAGAAGTCTTCTTGCCAGCCCCAACTCCTGCCCTGGCCCAGGACTCTGCCAGGTTGTCCATTCATTCAGACAACACACTGGACAATGAGGAGAGTGGCTTTCCCACAGAAAGGGAACTTGGCAGGCAAATGGTGTCTACCTACAGTCAGAGAGAGAGGGCTGTGAAGGATGCAGGCAGAGTTCAGTGGAGCTATGCCCACTTAATACTGCTAAGCATCAACCTCTAAATCCCATTAGTAAGTTTAAATAAGTCTGAGAGGAAATGATGTTGGATTTACCATAGACCTCACTCCTTTTGGAGTTCTGTCAGTAATTTTCCTGCTGGGCTGCCCATGGCTGACACCACTGGCTGTGCACCTTAGAGGCTTGTACCAGTAACAATCACCAGAAAAAATAACTCTTCCATAATATTTTCTTTAATGTTGCATGTCTTTGTAAGCCTCTCTTCTCTTATCCCTCTTTCTATTTTTTTTCCTTTGATTCTTTTCCAAGTTTTCCCTTTTAGTTATTAACTAAATGCCAACTCACTGTGTATTTAGTAATCAGATTATCTACTAATACCTGCCTAAAGCAGTCACCATTGATTAAAAAAGAGAGTGGTCATTATGTTGTTTTTAATACAAGTGATTTACGTCCTCAGGCTGAGATTGAATTAAAAGAGAGATCAAATTAATGAGGGATTGAATTAAATTAGAAACATCTGATTGCAGTATTTCCTACATCTCCAAACTGCCAAAAGAAGACAGTGGTATGGCTGTGAATTTATGTTATCCTATGAAAAGGTACAAAGAACACCTTGTTTTAGCTGCATCTGGGAAGTGGGCCTTACCATGGATATTGCTGGGTAAGTGCTCAAAATCCACAGCAATTTTGGAAGGGGATATAATGTAACAGCAGAAGATTTAATCAGAACACCAGGCACAGAGTGAGTCACTGCTAATTCCTTATTTCACACAATGTAGGGCAGATTTCTGAAGCGCTCTCTGCTCACCCACCTCCTCCCACACACGTGTGGAACCCTCACCACGGGAGGGAACTGCAGCCGTGGGTGCACACGAGCCCTGCAAGCAAAGCTCTGGGACACATTTGGGATGCAGGCAAATTTATGACATTCATCTAGGTATTAAGATTGCTTTTGAATAATTTTATCTTTTCCACCCTCCCCAAAGTGTCTTAATGAGGTATATGATGTGAAAACACTTCACTAGCTTCTAATTTGGATGCATTTATTAGTTCTAAATAGCAGAGGGAATGAAGATTTCAAGCTTGCTCTCCACAGGGAGCAATCAGTGGGCTCAGGATGTTGTCTGGACTGAACTGAGCTCCTCAGTTTTAAAAGTGGTCTTTCTAATCCTACTTCTTATCCAACTAATCATCAACAATCCCATTGCTATTCCTGCCCTTCATCACAGCAGTGCTTCTGTTGCCCTGCATTTCAGTCATTTTAGTGAGACTCTAAACTGCTTGTGAGAAATGCTTTAACTGACTTTGACTGTTTATTACCTCCTGATCATAAATGCTGATTACAGAGCTGGGAAGATTGGTTTGTCTTTACTGTGAAACTTTCACATAGAAATACAGAAAATTAATTTTTTTTTTTTATTATGTCAACGAGTTTCCTTTGGTTTTTGATCCAGTGAGCACAGAGAAAAGATCATTCCTTCCAGGGTGAGAAGTTGCTTTACAGAAGCAATAAGCAAATCAAGAGAAAAATCTTGGCAGTATGAAGTTGTGACCTAATTCTATCCTTCACTGCATTTCTTCCTCTCTCCAAAACATCTAAAGTTCAAAACAGCTGCCCTTATACAGAGCAGAGCTACTCAAATAGGTCACCTACAGAATAAAGGCCATAACTGCACATAATCCCCTGAAACACAAACTAGTCAGAATCCATGCATGGCTGGATTCTGGAATGCTCCACATCTCTGGAAAAGGCCTTCCTTGGGGTAAATGCAGCTTGTTTTACATCAAAGACAGAATGGCTTTTCCCTCCTGATTTGAAAAATCAATTGCAATTACAGTCAGAACAAATGCTGAAGTTCAGTGTGCAGCTCCCTGGGCTCCAAACTCAGAGAATTCCCCTGCACGTGGCAGATGCCTTGGCATGCACAAGGAGGCTCCATTTGGGATGGAGGTGTGCATTTTGCAAAGGTGCATCCTCAGTCTGTGGAGGTCTGAAGGTAAATGAAGATGACCCCACTGCAGGCCGCAGGGCTGGGCTGGTTCGGGACAGCTCAGAGCCCGGTTTGTGCAGGTAGGAGAGGAGCAGCTGTAGAATGTTCTTACATGTGTGCTGTGTGTGAACCACTGGAACAGCGTGGCCATGAGCCTTGGAACAGCAGACAGGTAAATGACAGCTAGGAAAACTCCCAAGTTAGGAGCTCTTAATAATCCCTGGCAGAGCTCTCCTGTGGTGGGACCCACGGCTGGAGGCACCGAGGGTCGGTGGCTGGACCCTGCAACCATTTGCCTCAGCAACTGCCCCACACAACCCAGCGTGGCCAGGGCTGCCCCTGTAAGTGTATTTTGAAGGGACTGTTATTACAGGTTATCACAGTTAGAAATTTCCAAATTCAGCCTTTTGCCTCTGTTTTCACTCTGTTTTATTGCTGGGGTTTTTTTAACCGAAATGAATCAATAACAGTGGTATAGCACGTGTTCTCCCTATTGCTTACATATAAATATAATTTAAAGGCCTACACTAATATACGCCGTGTTCTTTCTCTACAGAGAAGTTCCCAAGGGATTAAGACAACAAAAAATTAAGATTAAAATATGAGCTTTCAAATGATGAAAAATGTATTTCCTCAATGGTTACAGAGTTACTGCCTTCTGTATTTATGAGGGGGTTCACCCCTTATCGAGTTAAATCAAAGCTATATTTGAACACTGATCAAGTTCTCCACCCTCCCAAAATACCCTCACAGCCTCCTTGCAGGTTACACAGCCATGACAATGGACGTAGGTGTCACACCAGGTTTTGCATCAGAAAGCAAAGGCCTGGGAAGGAGATCTGAAACAATGCAGTATCACTGTGATCTCTGCCCCTCAGCCTTCCCCTGCTTCACACAACAGGACATCAGCTAAACTGCTTCCACTCCTCCATTGCTCACCTACTGTATTGACTGATTCTGTAACCAGCTCAGTCCACTGTGCCAAACCGTAAGAAACTGTTCTCTAATGAATTAAGAAAGCTGCTACATGAAAAAAAAATGAAATGAGCCTTAGTAACAGCATTTCATTCCTGTAGTATTTGTGTCATTACTGCTGGAGGAAGCATTTCTTATGCTGTGTCTAGACTCAGACACATGATGTTTTTCTAAGTCCACAGGCTATTCTACTGAAACAAAGGAGATGCATTTTTTCAGTGGTAAGAAAAGAAAACTAAATGAAAGGGATTCAGAAATACACAGCTGCTGAGGTGATTGCCTGAGATATGTGGGATAGAGAGGATTATGGGTTGAAAACATGATATCCCAGTCCATTACCTTGACTTGAAGACGAAATAGAACTGTACAGAAATCTATGGTACTATGGTGTAATGTAGTGGAGAATTAAGCTCCAAATCTTTTTACTTGCTCTTTGCTTACAGGAAGAGTAAAACCTCTCCAAGTCTGTTTCAGTGACAAGACTGCTCAAAATCCATGTACCCACAAAGAGCTAAGGCACCCAAGGATGATGCTCACAGCTGGATCATCCAGTTCATTGGTTTTGTGGAAGTGAACACCAACAACCACCACCCTACACCACCCACACCCTACAGCCAAACACATTCCTCCTGGGTTTGTTCTGTGGCAAAGTGGCTGTGGCATTCCCAGGGACAGACTGGAACAGTGGGCAGCAGGAGAGAAAGGCACAGCCTGAGTGGATGTCTCAGGCAGGCAGGAGGAGGGGCAGCCAGGAGGGGCTGGGTGCCAGACAGTGATCCCTGTGCTTGCTGCCTGCTCCTAAGGCTGGCACTGTAACAGTGTGCCTTTCCTGGGGAAAAGGAAAGCCTGCCCACGTTGCAGGGCACAGAGACGAGGGCACCAGCACCAGCAAACCCCCTTCTCCTCTGCAGAGAGAACGATGACAGCAGCCAAAGCCTGGAAACAGGACTGGAAGCACGTTTTTGTGTTTGTGAGGAGTCGTATCTGGCGGTGAGAACATAAGGAGCAGGTCTGCTGGGGGACAGCGGCTGACTGGCTGTCTGCGACACGGCAAGGTACATAAATCCCTGCTCTGGGCTCCTGCTGTGCAGGAGTCACCAGATGGTGCTCTACATACAGGCTTGAAAGTTCTTATCTTAACGTGGGAACTTCTGCGGCCTTGGAGGAAATAACGCTGTTGTTTTTGTGAGGCCTTTCCTTTAAAGTTTAATTTGCATCTCAGTCTTTCCATCTCAAATCGGTTTTTGGCTAAGCTGTTTGTTCAGAACAGTTTTGGCGCTGGGGTTTATGAAAAGGAATTTACAGGCATTAAACTTGTAGCCAGGTCTTCAGGAAATATAGGAGAAATGCATAAGCTGCACTAAGATATTTAGTCATATAATTTTTACATCACTTATTTTTCCTGCAATGGATAACACGTATAAAAAGCCTGGAAATCTGCCTCACAGTGGATATGACATCAGAGAACTAGGACCATGTAATAAAAGAAACGTTCTGAGGATGTGATGAAGATTAAATAATACTGGTAAGGTAGTAGGCTTTTCAGATTAAATAGCTACAGCATAGCAGAGCATTCTTATAAAATATCAATGCACTTCCAAGAGTATCCATCTCCAGCTCATTTTCCCTCTGAAACTCTATTGTCGTCCTACGTCAGCTATAAAAAATTTCAAGACAATCAACAGAAATATTCAGATTATGGATCCCGCTTTTTCTTCATCACCTTTTAAAAGAGGATTCATCTCACTAAAACATATTGGAAGTCACACACACTACGGCTCTGAACATCAGGACAACAGCAATTTATTAGAGCGTGGATTTGATCGTCTCCTTGAAATTTTGGGAAGCGCCCAGGAGATGGCAGCAAATTGCACTCCAGGGTAGGAGACTCCAGGTGAGCCTGTGGGCTGCTCAAACCAGCTCCGGGTTCGCAGTCACACGGGGTTTATCTTCTACACAGTACAAACTAAATTCATTTATTTTCTTATTTGCGAGAGGCAGAAAGAACGTGAGACTGCCGGTGTTGCACTCAATCAGTGTGTAACATTGCAAAACTATAGCAGCACTTCAAAGTTGTCATTTTCATAAAATTTATAATTACTTGAAGCATTTATTTCCCCACGTGAAGGCTACTGCTATAGGTTCCTTTGCATAAATTAAGGCGGCCATTAAAAATAGTTTCAGGAGGAGAGCGATTTGTTATGAAATGAAGGTCAATCTCATTAGATCACTGTAGCAGGGATCCTAATCACATCCTGCCAGAAACAAGGCATCTCATTACAGAAGCTGTATTTTGTTTGAAATATTAGGCTGTCATTAACTGAGCACTAAAATACACATAATATTGGACAACATAAATTATTCCCCTGAAAAACTGCCCTGCACAGAGGTGGTAAAACAATAATGGGGACACTACACAATTGCTTCTGGATTCTGAGCCACAGTTGGGTTGATGGAATTATACAGAGAGCTGGTTTCAGACTGGGATGCAGCAAACTACAACTGGCAAGATAGATGCTTAATTTTCCCTGGAAGAGTTGGGGAGATCTAAGTGGCTGCCAGCTGAGAAATACAAACATTTGAAAGGGAAAAAAACCCTAAACATAGAGTCCAGAAGTAAACATTGCTTTTACAAATACAAGAGGAGTTGCTTTTCCTTTAGTTATCCTTACCCATTTGGAAAGTACCAAGTGGTTTTTCCCAGACCTTTCACTCTACTGGGAACTGCAGCTGAATGTATGGATGTGTTTAAGTACTTCCCTGGAGCTGTGTCAGAGCACTGAGCACCTGGCAGGATTATGCTGAGCATCTGCTCCAAACCAGTCAATAGGAACCAGAAAGGTACCTGATCAGGGGATCATTCCCAATGGGATACAGACTATCCATGGGAGAGAGCTCAGCAGTCACAGGAGTCCTGCTCTCCACAAGCTCCAGACCTCCTAGGTGTCAGCTAAAGACCAACAGCCTAGGGAAACTGTGAGGAAATCAAAACAAGAGGTTACATGGATTTCCTAGTACCATGACATTAATCCAGGGCAGGTTCTTCATCCACAGAGTGTGTGCTTTAACTGCAATACCTCTTTCCTTCCAGTGGAACGGGGTTAACCATCAGTCCTCTGCAGAGATCATGGGGAGAAGGTGGGGTGTACAAAGGGAGCAGCTCAAAGCAGCTACAGATGGCACCAAGAGAACACTCTGGCAGAGCTGTTCTGCAGAAGCAAAGGCAGCCCCACCAACTGGTTTGTGAAAATTGTTTGGGTTTTTTAGAGTTGGGATTTTTAAAAAAAAAAAAGTTTATTAATTTTCCAAACATGACAGAGAAACACCAGTTACAAAAATGAGATAATTTATATTATCAGCTGGAGATTATGTAATGAACTCTGACAACAGTGCTTAGAGTCTGAGGCACCTTACAGAGACACCCCAAGTCCCTGTGCCCCTCAAGCCATGTCCCCAGTGAGTCAGTGGATGTGTCACACCCATCATGTAACAGGGACACTGGGACACACATGTTGGGTGATGAGCCCATGCAGTGCTTACACAGGCCAAAGCCTAAGGAAGTCTATTTTTCCTTTGTCTTTCTGCCTGTCACTGTCTTCATATCTTTACATTTGTTTTCTGTGTGAAACACTTTCTTAGCAGGTAAAACACAAATATAAATATAGTTAGGGTGAGAGAGTTGGGAATTGGCTCCAAGTGGGTGCTGTAAAAGGGAAAGGGCAACACAGACACACAGAGGATGTGCAAGGAACAGTCATGGCACTGTCCAAAGGGCACAAAAGCTTACAGAAGGTGACCTTAACAGCTGAATTTTGAACCAAAAAAACCAAACCAACAAACAGCAAGAAATGATCAGGTAAGGTGAAATATTTTCCAGGTTCTTGGAGGGTGAAGTCTCAGGAGCATTTCTGCTGAAAGCAAATAAACAACCCACACCTGCCCACGGTTCCTTTCTGCCTACGTGTGGCCTGACTTGGTGCACATTCTCTTGGGGACCATCCAGTGAACAGACTGGGTAAAAATCCACGTTAAAAATACAACTTTCTTTTCCCTGAGTTATTTTTTTACCATAATCTGCTTCCTCCTCCCGGTCTCCATGGTTACCTAAATACTTGGAGTGGTACCTTTGTTACTGCCATGTGAAGAAGTGGTATGGAGGGGGGAGAAGCCAGCAGAAGGCTGCTGAAGCTGACACTGCTGCAGAAAGGGAAATCTCATCAAAGGGTGCTCTGAGACTTCACAAACCTTCCCTTTACAGGAAGCCATTTTGCAGGATATAAGATCCTGAAAATGGAGCTGACTGGAGCTGGCAGAGAGCTCAGGCAGCAAATGCAGTGATGGGGGAGTGAGGAGGGAGCAGGTGCTATTTGTAGTCCGGTGTAAAAGACTCCAAAGAACAGGATGGGCAATGCCATCATTTCTCACTTTTTCCTACAGCATGAAATGGGTGAACTACAGGCATTCAGTTGCTCTCCAGCATCAGAGTGGACTTTGAGGCCAACCTACACCTAATTCTTAACAAAAACAATGCTAATGTACCTCTGGGGAAGCTGCCAATGCCAGTGACGTATCTGTAAACAGAACTGTTCATATCTTGTTTTTTGAACTATTGTATCAATCCTTTGGATGTATAAACAGACTTGTTTCAGATTCTAACATCGGGCTTTTAGCTTCAAACTGGTTTTCTGTGGTGCTTCTCAAATCTGAAATGTCTCCCTCCAGCAAGCCAACCCTTAGCATGACACAATGACTGCTATCAAATATAGAAATAAATATCAAATATAGAAATAAATATCAAATAAAATCATGCCTGCATGCCATCCAGTGTATTTGAACAAGGATGTATTATTACATAAGTTCATGAAAATCATATTTAAATGCAGTGTCTTTATAACTGAAAATTGTAGTTTGTGTAGGTTAAATCAGATGACAGAGAGAAGATATAAAGAAATTATAATAAATGAATCTCAACCTCTATTTTTGCCCTTCCTCAGTCATGAGCAGTGCTCCCAGTTCCTTCTACACCCCTTCAGTGGCAATAAAACAGACCTTGCTTCCAACATTTGATCATTACCTATAAGTTCACTGTGTACAAGTCCATTAAAAAGTGAAGAAATGCATGGAATGACTCCTATGAGATCATTTACTCACAGAGAAGGGCAATTAGTGGATTGCAAGTCATGACTGGCATTCTTGGGAGCCACAAAATCAGATGGGTAGGAATCAAAGTGGTAAGAGATTTCTCCTGTTCCAGAACACTTGAAAAGCTGGATTTCATCATTGCTGCCCTCCCTACTTAACACTGACAGTCCCAGTTCCCAGCCCTGGTCACTGGTTTACAATACTCTGACATGGATACTCTCATTTGCTAATTGTACTTAATGATGAAAAGATTGATTAGGAAAATGTTTGTCAGGTAATCAGTCATTTTTACTATGCACCCATCGATGTTCATGGACCTTTCCAGGGTATTATACACTTCAAAGAAGCTCATGATTACCTCCTCAGGAGCTGGTGAAAAAGCATGAGATTATTCTTTACATTATTCATTCAAGTGGAGTTAACTCATTTCTATAACATTTTGTAAATTGTTTGTCCCAAAAGCAAGAATACACTTTTACTTTTCTAATGCATGCCTGCAAATGGAAATTACCTCTGCTGTGCAATTGTCTACAGGTCTGTCTAGATGAATGATTTATGACAGTCCAGACTCAATTCCATCAATGCAAAGTGCACTGTGTCCACAGAATTTAACTCCTGGTGTTAAAAAAACAGAGTCGAACCAAGCATAATTAAACTGAAGGGCAAATTACATCATTATTGGATCTGCTTGCACATTTGTCTGGGTACTTCTGGGTCTGCAAAACAGCTTCTCAAGCCACTTACCTTAACCAGCCCTTCAGCCAACCTGTCCAGCCTGTGCCATGATGCACTTAGAGACTCGGGGAGGTCC
Organism: Chiroxiphia lanceolata; assembly: GCF_009829145.1. Classification (NCBI taxonomy): domain Eukaryota; kingdom Metazoa; phylum Chordata; class Aves; order Passeriformes; family Pipridae; genus Chiroxiphia; species Chiroxiphia lanceolata. Next base: position 18,087,003 of record NC_045648.1, read on the forward strand.
CCAATCACGCAGTTAACATCTTGCTGGCACACTTGCATTCTGCATTTGAGAACTTCAGGCTGCTCTTGCCCCGTGCCCACCCCAGCCTTTGATGCCCTCACTCTCTCAGAGCCCATGGAAGCCCACAACCTCCTTGTACACGTTTCTGGTACACCTTTCTGAAAATACTGCTGTGGTGACAGTCGGGAGCTCAACGCTGTGTAATGCTGAGTAAGCATTCCCTGAGGAGTTTCAAAGAGGCTTAAACTGTATTAAAGACAAAAGCACATCTCAGCAGTCGAGCTAGTGTGCACATCAAGCAAGAGATCTAAGCACCAAAGCTGTGCTGGAGACAGTTCAGTCCAACTCAGTCAAGGCAGCTACTGAAATTACAGGCAGTGTTCAAAGTGCTTGTTACAACCTGCTTTCCAGCTCCCTGCTCTCCTGGGAACTGCACTGCCTTGCCTCACTCCAGCAGGATGTCCATCCCTCCTCCTCTCAGTGCTGGCAGAGAGTTAGAATTTCCTGCCTACATTCCCATGGAAGGGGGAGGGCAATTTTTGATGGCATCTTACTATTCATCCCATTTTTCCCCTAAATGTCCCTTGACTGGTATGCTGTGCTTGGTATGAGACCCCAGCACAGGCCCACACCTTAGTCCAGACAGAGCCCGTGAATTTGAAGTTACAGACTGGTGATACCCAAAAGTTCTGGATGTGTTCTCCGAAGAACCAAGAGTATTTCACTGCACAAAAGTCTGCAAAGACCCCACACTGGCACCCACCATCAGCCCGTGGATGGGAGCAGCAAAACAGCACTGCAAAGTAGAATGCCAGGCACTGTTATATTTATGGTTTTGGGGGAGTCATGCTTAGAGGAACACTTGGCACTTATCTTTATCTCAGGCAAGTGTGAGTCCAGCCCACACAAACCCTGTGCCAATTCAAAAGGCTGACTGCAGTCCCCCCATTGCTCCTCTCTCCCCATGAGCCCCTTTTGTTCCCTGCACTTATAAACCTGCAACCCCATCATAGGCCCTTGTCTCTTCTCCAAGCTTGAAGTCCTGGCCTGCAAAAAGCCCTTTCTTGCATTCTTTTCATTTTTAGTTATCAATGTTAGATGCTAAAAAGAACACCAAGAGTCTCTACTGAACACCAGTTCCTGTGAATCTATAAAAAAATATGTGAAATACATTATGTGACATAGAAGTGAACTATTTTTCTACCTGTGAAAGCAGAGAAAATTAATATAGCAAATCATATCAGACCATTATGTCTGTTAAGATCAACATTGAAATGGCATAACAGCATTGTAGTAAAATCTTTCTATGAGTTTTTAAAGATCATTGATCCTTTTTCTATCAAATTCCTTTTAGAAAGGTTTTTTTCCTGTCAGCCCTTAGTGGCATTTTTTATAGTACCATCTATACACACTTTTAAAAATATCATATGTCACATAATTGTAATGTAAAACACAAACAGCACATTAAGAAGCAGAAATTACAAGACACAATCACACTCTAAAAGCCATAAATTCAATGCAAAACCTCACTAATAGTGCAACTAACTTTGAGCATATCTTCTGGGTATATAGATTAATTTTTAGTGTCAGAAAATGGTCTGATAACACTTGCAAGACTGGGAAGTTTCATCCATGAGCATATAAGGACTTGAAAGCTGAAAAAAGACTTAGTATCTCCATGGTATCCAGGAACTGGTTCTGGATATAACTTCCCAAAATTGTAGGAGGAAAAAGAACTAACTTTGCTACCATGGAAACAGAACAGTGGAATATAACTGATTGTTACTTGTCCACCTTTACAAGACTGATCCCTAAAATGTTAAGGCCCTCAATAACATGGGTAGTTTTGTTTCCACCTGAGAAGTAAATCTGCTAGAAAAAGAAGAAGGACAAGTATTAATCAAGCTCACCAAGCAGGGGAGAGCAGCCTGGGAATGACAGGTATTTCCAGGAAAAGTAGAGGATCAGAGAGGAGAAAAAGAGAAATATCAAGAAGGAAGATACCCTGATGCCAGAAGAGAGAGGGGAGGAAGGGTTTGGTTTGACTAATGAGGCAGCAAACAGGGCCTTTACAATGAAGGGCTGGATCCCGGCCGTGCTAAAATGAATTTTACGGATATAAAGGGCAGCAAATCCCGGATTGGTGTTACCTCCAGAGCACACCTGCAGTCTCAGCAAAAGCACAGCTGCTGGAAACCACGCATGTCTTGTAATTTCTTAACTTGCTATTTCTTTGCTCTTCACCGGCAAATACCACTCTCTTTGGATGTGTCCAAATGTCCTAACAATTGCCAGCGCTTGCACTTCCCTCACGGTTTGTCGGGTTGTGCAACACTAGTGATGGTCTTTTACTTCACTGGAAGCATTCCTTCCTCCCGCTGGACAAACATCGGGATTGTAAAACGCGGGATGTTCTCCCCCTTGAACACCTGCTCTCCCTGCTGGTGCTCGGCTCCTGCCCCCAGCACTGCCACAGCCCCTCAGCCCACCCCGGGCACCGAGCCCCGCCACCAAACCACTCCTCAGGCGGCAATCGGGCGGGTTTTCACTTCTCCCATGATCCGAACGTCTCCTGAGGACGCTGTTACTGGCTGTGCAGTGCAGCTATTTGCGGGAGCATGCTGATGTTTAGAGCGCTCTGGTACCTGTCTTAACGACTGTGCGATGTTCGGAAAATTATCGCTTCGTCGTGCTGAACGAGAAGTAGAGATGTGTTTGTTAAAAGTCTGAGGACGGGGAGGGCGGGCACAGCTGACCCACCAGGATAAGCCGTCACACAGGCGATCGAGCCACGGCCCCTCATGAGGGCGGGACCCTTTTAGGGGTGGTTCGCCATCTTAGACGCCTCCACCCCCTCCCGCCACGTGACGCGGGCGGCCGCCATCTTAGGCTGCCCGCGCGCCGGGCGGTCACGTGCGGCGGCGCTGAGGGGGCGGCGGGGCCGGGCCGGGCTGAGCGGCCGCGGGGCTGAGCGGCGGCGGAGCCTTCACCATGGGGCAGTGCGGCATCACCTCCTCCAAAACCGTCCTGGTCTTCCTCAATCTCATCTTCTGGGTGAGTCCGCCGCCGGCTCGCGAGGGCCGGGGGCTTCGGGGTTCCGGGTCGTAGCCCGGCGCTGAGGGCGCTGCGGGCCGCGCTCAGCAGCCGGGAGCCCCCCCTCCGCCCCACACGGGCTCGGTTTGTGTTTAAACTCTCTAACAGGCGTCCTGAGCCCCTTCGCCCGGGTTTCAGCTGTGGGCACAGTCCCTTCCCTCCCAGCCCCCCTCCAAGTCCCAGGGTGGATGGAGCTGCCTCAGTAGCCTGGCAGGGAAGGTTTAACGGGCATTAGGGATCTTGAGGTAGAGACTCTTGTGTAAGTGAGCACAGCTGCGTTATTGAGCGTCTCCGGTCTCTGGCAGTTTAATTTCTGTAGCGCTTTTATGGCCATCTCGGGTCTGGCCCTCCACTTAAAGCCCATTCCAAAGACTTAGCGGTAAGTATAGGGCACCGTTTCCTTCCTGGTATTTGCAACGTAAAGTTAGGACGTGTGTGTATGTGTATTTATATATATACATATATACACATACATACATGTTTTACGTATTCCACTAGCCACAGTAGCACTGTAGTATTTCTGCATCGCTGAAACCTCCCACAGCCACAGTCATGCTGACAGTAAGACAAAAGCTTACAAAAGTGGAACAGTAGGTTGCTGTAAATGACCTTTCTCAGGATGGATGTACAGGCTGTAACTTGGCATGGTGTTCACTGTAATAATTGGCCTGTCGGAATTCCTTTTGTGCGTTTTGGTACTGCATTTCTCATCCTCTAATCCCAGCTCCAGGAACAGAATATCCGTTGTCCCAGCTGCTCAAGGATTTCTTATGTGAAAAAGTAATAGCGGGTAACAAGATATTTGAACATAGAAGTGTAGCTCTAGACAGCTACATCGTTTAATATTGGAAGCTATATGAAATCTTAAAAGTGTTACAGATGAATGTTCTTGTCTGAGTTTTTACAAAGGAATGCCTCTCACGGGTGCCTGGAAATGAATCATCGTCAGGGAAAATGAATATCTCTGCATTCTCACCGGCATTTGTCCGCCCAGCTGTTCAGGGACGGGAGCAGTGAATGTGAGGCATATCTGGCATTAAGTGGTGCAGAATAGGAGTCTGTAATTTTGGCTGAGGTGTGTAGGCTCCGTTCTTTATCTTTGAAGTGTGAAGTAGTGACATCAGCCTCTTAGTGCAGTCGCTTGGTTGGAATCTGCTTTGTTGGGTGTGGCTTTTTGTTACATGCATCGTTGCAAATGGCATTTAAAAAGGTCTTTAATAGCTCCTACGTCATACTGAAAGTTTTGACTGGACGCAATTTTTTTTGAGTTGCATTCTTGATGGCACCTTGAAGGAGATTTTTCTTTAGTTGCTGATATAAATTAAGCTCTGTTGTGAGTAAATGGGCACAAATTCTGTATGCAGTTTCTTCCCCACTCCAAAAGCTTAGTGATAGTTTTTGTGTTTTATTTATTAGAAAGGTACTGCTCGTTATTTGCTGCATTTAGTAATTTAATTGCATGTTGGAGTTTGCAATTATTCAGCTTAAACAGTGGTGGGATTAAAGTTATTTTGTGTAACGCTAAATCTAGTGCTTTACAATTTTTGATGACTTTTCTTTTGAGACAAACTTGGCTTAATCTAAAGTGGACAGATTGTGTTTAGATAAGATGTACTTTCATGTCAAATTAAAATGTCATCAATCTCGTATTCTGTAAACCACCCCCAGCCTAAGAAGTCAACTTGTGCTGATAGCTTTTTGGCAGATAAGTGACTGGGTTGCCTGTGCTGGAACAACCTCACAGCTCATCAGCTGCATGTAGAATGAGGCAGACTTTCTAAAAGTGAGAGTGAGAAAATCAGTGGTTTTCCTTTCTTTAGCAAGTTACAAAAATTTCCTCAAAATAGGAAATCTACCTACTTTCATCAAAAGCAGTAAAACTTCATTATTAAATGGCAAAAGAGAAGGAATTCCAGCTCTTGATCGAGCACGTGTCATTTGTTGACTGAGCTGTTTATGTTAACATTTGGTGCCCACCTAGTTGATGCTTCTGTGCTGTTACAGAAATCTTTTGCTTGTCATTCATGTGTAGTTTCAGTTTTCATCATTAGATCACCCAGATTTCCCCTGAGACTTGACAATGGACAAATGCTTATAATGGGTCAAGTAACTGTGAAATCTCCTTTAAATGCTTTTGTAAATTTGCCATGTCTCTCTAAGGTGTCGTATTATGGATTCTCATCATCTTCATGGTCGTCTGTAGGAATAGCAAGTTGTTCCTACATAGTTTGCTATCAGAGGTTCTGCAAGAGTAATAATTCACTGATCACAGTGAATTATAACTTCCCCCACCCAGTGGGTCTTATATTTGCGGGAGGATGGGAATGTTCAGAGAACTTTTGATTTTTGTCTTACAACTGTGACCTGTTCAGAACATTGTCACTGCTGCTGAAGAAAACGCAGAGGTGTGTTTGTTATACTCTGTAGTCTAGGTTCTAACTTCTTTTTTACAGATTTCTTTCAAGCCATCTGAAGAAGGCAGATCAGACCTTGCTGACAGGTCGCAACCACACATTCACCATCTACAGCTACTACTTTCAATTCCACAAGTTCATCTCCTTTTGAAGAGTCTTTTGCTATGTGTTAAATTTTCTAGCTGACACTACATAAAAGTCACCTCATTCATGGTTTTGTGAAAACTTCTTTCATACCTTGAGAAATTCTTAGATTAAGTGTACTTTCCTACATGTTAATAATTCCTACAGGATGATTTTATTTTATTTTTTTAAAGCAAATGGGCTGTGGAAGCTGTCTTCTTGTCACAGCTGGGCAGGTGCTAGTTTATCATAGAAATCTGGATGGGCTTTATGCACCTTTACAGGTTTTTGGTGTGGTACTTTGGACAGTTTAGCAGAGTTGTATTTGCAGGGATGTCAAGCACCCACTGCATCTTCTGTAGGTGCCCATATTGCCTTAGAACTACACTTCTGTAAGAAAACAGTATCCTGACAGTCAGCAAGAGTAGCAGAATATAGATCTTGCATGGAACATTATTTGAATTTGGGGTACTTTGTCAAAGAGTGCTTAAGCTCCAAAGTATTTTACCAAGAAATGCATTGATAAGAAGCATCAGTTAAAACTTGCCTTTCTTAGACAGTCCAGAGGAATACAGATCAGATTAATATGTTTCTTAGTGGTTTGTTTCTGTGAGTTAATTTTGTAGTAGATAGGATAAATGACAGAGGAAAAGCAACCCTTCAGTTGACCTTTGTCTTGCCTGAAGTTTGCACAAGATCTCTCTGGTCAGCTGGTTATTTTCATTTAGGGGATGTCAAGTCCTTTCCTTTAAGGAAGGGTACTGCATAGGAAGCAATTGTGATGTGAAGGACAATACAACTTAGAAATAAAGTCATGAAACTTCTAGTACATATATCCTCATAATCAGCAATACTTTTGATATCCTGATGAAATGGGTAATTACAATAAAGTATTTGAGAGTAGCGTGTTTTTCAAAAAAACTTCTGTTAAGTTACAAGTCTGCGTCATTTCGAAAGAGGAAGGAATAAATTTACCTGGAACAAATATTTAAAAACTGCTGTCAAATGTGTTTATTTTGTGCACTCTTTATTTAAGGCTTCAGGGTGTGACTTGCATAATTCAGTTGAAAGCACTTTGAAGAAATGAGAGGAAGACAAAAATGCTAAGGAAATGTTTTCAGTCTTAGTTTAGGATATAGCGTAGCAGATAAAATATTCAGAGTTCCATGTAGTCTTGCTTCAGAAAAGGGACTTTGCCTCTTTTATATTCCCAGAGAATCTATGTGCTTTGACAGCCTGCCCTGCTAAAACAGTGCCTCATATCCTGTGCTTGCTCTGAGGTTTAGAACTTCACTTCCGTGTCCTCCTCCTTGAGAAGAGGAACGAACTCTGCTTCTGCAGTACTTCCAACTCAGTAGTTGTTTAGACTGTTTAGGTTGTTCTTGCAATTACTCAACTGACTTGAAATAATTACTTTTCAGTTGACTAAGCTGTTATTAAACATTCTCTGATATGGCTGTTTAGAGATCTCAAGGCTTCAGTTGTGTACAGCAAGAATCGCTTCTACAAATCTGTGCTCACTTTACAACTTGGGTATTCTCACCCCAGTTCAGTAACCAGAGTTTTGGAAATGGTGTAGTATTATCTTAGAGGAATCTGTGCTCTCTCTAAGAGGAGCTGGAGCTATCAGTGTGTATGTAGTGTGGTTTGGTTCTGCTACAAAAGAAGAGAGAAAAGGCAGCAATGGGAAAATTCATTGGAATTTAGTAGGAGAAAGGAAAAGTAGAGCTCACTTTTCTCTTATGTGTAGCAATAAGCCCTATAATTTCTCTGGTTTACTGTGAGCTTGAGAATAGTTTCTGATCTGGACTTTAAAAGCAAACTTCTCGTGAGTGTTTTGGTGATCAAAGACTATAATTGACAGATGAACCCAAAGGCTACTTGTCAGGGATTACTTGCCTGAAGCCTTTTTTGTGGTGAAGGATGGTCATTTCTGGATGTCATAGTTCAATGGTTTGTGCTTCTGCTGCTATGGTAGTGACGTGGGTGTATCTGCAGGATTGTGTAACGGTTTGGAATCCTGGGCATTAAAAAAAATTACATTTTTTTATTAAAAAATTGGAATTTAAAAGTCCTCAAATGTTATGCCCTCTGAGAGATTTTTCTTACAGTGTTCGGACATGAATTTTCAGGTAGCAAACATGTGCTGGTTTTTAGTAATAAATACTTCAGTTTGCTTTGAAGTAACATAGTATCATTTATGTTTCTCGACAGGATGAGTTTCAGGTCTTTGCTTGGGACTTTTCAGAATTTTTGGCATCTTGTCTGGAGCTTAAAGGTAGAGCTAAAACCTAACAAAAACAAGTTGCAAAGCTAAATGTGATACCTTTGGGTAGTCCATGGAATCTGTAGTATCACTTTACCTGTGAACTTTGTGGCACAGAGTGCTGAGCATTGTTCTTGTGCAGAGCGAGGATCCTGGAAACAGCAGAGCACCAGCTCAAGTTACAGCCCTGACTAAATAGTGTACAAGAATGGCTATATTGTTAACATCTAGTTAAGAAACAGTAAAATACTATCTGCAGGTGCACTGCATCTTGCAGTTAGTGACAGTTAAAGTATATAATGCCAAATGCAGAAGCAGCCTGGCTCAGCCTTTTACTTTGCCCTAAAAAACCATTGAATTTGAGGTGGGCCTGGCATTACAGAATTGAGTGTGGCTGCTATAGACAGAGCAGTCCAGCTTACTTGAGTTTCACATGGCTTTGTTTTATAAACCTTTAAGATAGTTTTAACTGTGTTAGGAAGTTGAATGGAATTGCTAATTTTCTCCTCCCAGAGGATTTTGTAGGACAGTTATAGCTCAGTGTTCCAGTTATATTATTATTGATGAGAACAAACAGAAGAGTGTCAGGAAACCACTGGGTTCGAGGCTGGATGTGCATCAATTTTAGCAGCAGAGAAAATGTCAAGTAGCAGTGTGGATTTGTTTGGGAGAGGAGTGGAGAGAGAGAGACCTTCTTGTCAGCACTTCACTACTGTATAAGAGAAATAAACAGCAGAGAGATCCCGTGGGACCTTTGAGGTTAGACCTGGGGAGAGAGATTTTTGAAGGTCAGAAGGCTAAAAGGAAAACTTAAAGAAGGTATGAGGGAAAACTCACTCTCTATCAGACAGCAGCCAGGCTGTGAGTACTCTATTGTTAGAACCAAAAATGTCAGAGAAATACAGTGGAAGTCAAATAATGGAGAAGTATGGGGGGGGGGGAAAGACCCCCAGTTGTTACTGTACTGTTCTCAGAAGCCCAGGAACTGAGTGGCAAACCACAATGGGTAGGAAATGTTCAGGAACTGGTATGCATGGATAAAAGTAACTGCTACAAAGAATGAAACTGATATCACTGAGTCCCTCAGAAATCTCTCCTGGAGTGTGTGTGTGCTTTATTTAAAACAAAAACGTGTTACAAAGGCAGTGAGAACAAAGATATGCTTAAGGTAAACACTTAAGGAAAGGGAAGATGGTCCTGGGGTGGGATCCAGGCAGAAAAGCTGACTATATGTTAGTGTAGAAGGCTTTTTTCTTACTTTTTCCCTCTGTTCTTTTTATCAAAGATGATGTAGATGGTCAATCATAATATGACATGGGTTTATTTAACAATCTCATGCTTAAAAGAGAGGGAATTAGCAATAATTGGGTTTAGAGTGGTGTCTTTGTTACTGCCAACATTTGCCAGTCAGCACTGGTAAATTAGCAGAAGTAAGAATTTATAAGTAGGTGTACTTACCAAAAATGTGAAATATTCCTCTTGCCTAATTGACTGTCAGGTGTGTTTTCTCCTAAGATACAATACTTTGCTGCTACCTTCCTTTTCTTGTTCAGAGAGTGTGTATTTTTCTTAAAACAGGGAATAAAATGTAGATTCTAAAGGGACAAATACTATTCTTGGGCCTAGTTAATTAAAAGAGTACCAAAAATGAATTCAAAATCGCTTTGTTATGGGTTCTGTTGTGGTCCCAAAGTGAAGAAAATTCCATAGCAAGGTGAAGAGTAAAAGTAACATGAAGGACAAGGTTTTGTAAACCTACAAAGTCTTTGGACAAGTCGTCATCAGATCTCTTCAGGAGCAAAATGAGTAGGGTAGTGTAAGGAAGCACTGGTTTGTAAATGAAACTGTGGTGGCCATGGCTGATAAATAAATGATCAACAGAACAAGTACTTTAAATATCTTACTTAGTCATCCTCTTAGGTAGCCACAATTTTGGCTTTCAAACTGCTGCAGGTGTGAGCATTACTGAAAACGTGGAAACAGTTCCTGGTGTGTGTTTGCAGCCTACTTGGAAAACAAGCAAACAAGCAGGAAAACCCTGTGACTGTTTCAAGGTGCCCCGAGACTGTGCAGCCTTGTACACCTCAGGGCATGTGAGAGGTGAAAGCTGACTTAGTGCCATAGGCAGGAGTTTAAGAGGCTGTATTTTACCAGCCCAAAGATGGGAGAAGGTTTACTCAAAGAACATCAAATTATATGTATTTTTTCATATATATATATATATATATATATGTATGCTTTCCTATAATGTATTGAATGATAATTTATCATTGTGTCATTAGATCTTCCAGTTTTCCCTCCAGTTCTTTGTGTAATTGCTCAGCTTTAAATAACTCCTTAGAGATCCCTGCCAAAGCAATAATAGCAACCTTTTTCTGATCTGTGAGAGGTCTGTGTTTCTTTAAAACTTGCCTCTGATGAAAAGGATGTCAAATTGTTCAAGCCTTTCGCAACAAACTGTCTTCATTGACTGTACTTTTATATGAGTGTTTTTAAAGGTTAATTCATCATAAAATAGGAGTATCCCACTCCAGGTTCAGAACTGCAAGTTAGATGCAAACAACTGTAAAAGGATGTGTGAATGCTGAATAACCAGTCATCTCCCTGGAGCTTGCATGTGACCTGGCACGGGTTCAGGAACTGCTGCCATCTCTATTCAGAGCTTTGAGCAGATTAAGTTAGAGAATTCCTCCTTCAAACCCTGTTTATCGAACACTTATTTGAATTGTGTGCAGTTCATATATTTGGCTTCCATTTAATGATAGGAAATACATGATTGTAAACATGGCAGCTTTTTATTCAAATATCTGTGACTTGATCAGGTTTGGACTTTGAGGATTTACCATTTACTCTGCAGGGTAATTAACACTGGGATTTGGGTTATTTTGATTTATTTTTAAGTTATCCTTGTGTCGTATCTATACTTGTGATACAGATCTGAGTTTCCCTAGATGATTCCTTGAGATGTGGATCTTTTAAGTACATGGTACTGTTTTGAGGGTCTGTTTTTGTTCAGGTTTTGGGGGGGAGGGGGTTGGGTGGTTGATTTTTCCTTTAGAAAGCACGTATTTAACTTTATTCTTGGTTTGCAATAGGTAATAAATGTGCATTTAACTGGTGCACTGGTCAGTGTAGACTGCATACTTCATATGGGTGAAACTGGCTCTTTGTCTCGTCTGTTGCCATAGTGTTTGTGCATTACTTACATGAACATACCCCATGGTGCTGTGTGCTGAGTAGCTGAAACTACTGAGCTGTGAAGAGGGAGGAGAGGCCCTCAGGCTGCTCTGGTCCCACGGACTGAACACCTGTGAGCAGGTAGCACAGAAAGTGTGCTCGTCCTTCTGGCTTAGTGTCACCCAAAGTGAGTCCTGTTACACACTCCTAAGGCTACTCAGTGATGCAGAGCAGAAGGTAGTAAGTAAAGATCATCAGAAGATGAGCAAAAAGGATTGCTTCAAAAGCACTTTTCTCATCCCAAAATATACATTATCCGGTGGTTGTGATGTGAAAGGAGAAGGGAGGGCGTCTGAAACTTGTTTACATGTAAACTAGGTGGGTAGTGGTGCTGTTTTCATTGTTCTGTGAAAGACTATTGTACCTGTTCAGAAAAGGTGTAAACTGTGATACCTGGGGAAGGAGTTTTAATCTTCAGAGCTCTTAAACCTTGTGCAAGCTCCAGCAGGCACCTTTGCTCTCAAGACTTCCTGCCCCTGCAGATGATTTGTTGAAGAAGTAGCAGTAATTTGTAAGGGTATGGTCACTTCATCAAATAGAAGCTGTGTCTGTTCCAGGAACACCAGTTGCTCCACACTGTTCAGAAGCTCAGTGCTGTCAGGGATGACTTAGTTGTTACAGCACCATATGTGGAAGGGATTTAATGAAGTCTTCAAACCCAGCTGCTTTTAATCTGAGCAGTCTAAAGACTGGAACAGCAAAGTTTTTTAATATGCATATGCTTCTTCAAGTAAGGAAGGAAAGCTAACACCTGTAGACTTTTTTTTTTTTTTAAAAGGTTAAACTTTTTTTTTTTCTAATACATTCTTCAAATTTATGAACCAGATTTTTCTTAGAAAAGGAGGAAGCCACTTAAATTACACACAAGAGAAGGACAAAGGAGTTCACAAATGGTTCTGATTTCAGCTTTGTGGTATATATTCTGTGCCAGCCACAGCTGTGGGTTTTTATCTGCCACCTTGCAATATACCATATTTCTAACAAGCATTTTAGTTCTTAGAAATAGGAGATTACATCACTCTCCTGCCATTCACACGCTCCATTGCTAGGCAACAGTTAATGTAATTCCATTGTTCAGTGACACTACTTGGAAGCTTTGCTTTGTGTACAGAAAGTGTGTGTCTGCATTTTGCCATGTTGTACCTAATATGGCAGGATTTGTACAGCTGGATTAGCATTTCAACATCTTTTGTGCAAAGGGGTGATTTTTGTAACAGCTTGTTCACTCGTGTCTGGAGAAGATGTCTTGCTGTTGGTCTTTGTTACTGAATTTTCGGTTTCACTCCCCTTGTATCTACATAGCACCTTTTATTGGATGAACCTGAGCCTCCTGGATGCCTTTGAGACTCCTGCAGAGCACACAATTACCTCTGCAGAAAGAGAGGCAGAGAGGTGAAATGTATTGCTCAAATTGATGCAAAACTGATGATACCCTTGAGCTGGCTCTTAATATCTTTTTCTTTCACATAGTGTTTCTGTAACAAAGTGCTGCAGGGAATATTCCATACATAAAGTCATATTGTGGTAGTGGTTATGCAGCATTGTTTTCTAGGAGGGAGTTGCAGTAACATTGCTGTACTTTTGCTCTGTGGTGGCAAACAGGCCTGAGATACCAGGTACCTTATGGCCAGTCTGGTTCTGTGCCACACTGAATGGGCTTCCCAGGGAGCATTGGGAAGACTTTGGACAAAGACTTGACCACCCTGGTCTGAATTCATCATTGACCCTGCTATAAGCAGGAAATTGGACTAAATGATCTCCTGAGGTCCCTCCTGGACTGAATTATTAATTCATTCCTTGATTCTACACTAACATGATCCAGCCTTGTAGTATTACAGCTACTGGAATGAGGTGTAGGTGTGTCTGTCTGCCCTCCTCTCCCACTGCAGGGCTGGGGTAGTTACAAGGCCACTGAGTGGGAAAGGTGGCTGGAGGAGCTTGCAGTGTTCTCCCTCAGATCAGAGCTCAAGTGTGTAACACTCCAGTTGAGTGAACTCTTGGATCCAGATAGGGATCAGATTGAAATGGGAATACTGTCCTTTACAGAAAAGTGAAATTCCCCTCATCAGAGCTCAATCCTTGCATCTTCTGAGTGGATTGTTTTAGCTTAGGCTTGTATTGGGACACTAGAAAAGCGTGTCATGAAATAGTTAAATTACATTGCCCGTCATTTCAGATCAATGTTCATTCTGCAGCCAGTGTGAGGACAGTTACAAAAGACATTTGTAAAGCAAAAATTGATAAGGCCCTTTTATTTTGAAATAAATGTGTGTTTGTTTGCTCCTCAGGCAACAGTTGTCTGTCCTTCACTAGGTTGGCTCAGTTTAAAGGTAATGAAGGTATTGATGTGTTGGGATCCTTGTAACTGTAAGGGAGGTGAGGTCAGAGCAGATTGATGCAAGAGCTTTGTCTCAGTGTTTTAAATCTGTATAGTTGCAGGTACATCCTACAGGACTTGCAGTAACTTGAAGTTGATTTTTTTTGTTTAATAAGGACCTTTTGTACAACAATCCTTCTAAGAACATCCGTTTTACAAGCTTGTGGTACATGTTTCTAGGTATTTGGTTCTGTCTCAATAATTGATGTTTTATATTTGTTCCTGCCTGCTTTGTTGATTAGAATCAGGTTTTCCAGTGCTGCAAACACTTCAGAAATGCTGTTTCTAGCAGTTCATCTTTCCCTAGCAGAGGTTAAAGTTTCCAGTGTGTATATCTGTTCTGTTCTAACAGTAGACCATAGATAGTAACAGGCAGAATTTCTGAGGAAGACCACTTTGTGCTGTTCAATAAAACAGTTGTTCCCTTGCTGAAGGAAGGGTTTGGTGTTGAAGGACTGACATGTTTTGTGTTGCAGGCAGCAGCAGGCATCCTGTGCTACGTGGGAGCCTATGTGTTCATCACATATGATGACTATGATCACTTCTTTGAAGATGTCTATACACTAATCCCAGCAGTTATTATCATAGCTGTGGGAACACTGCTTTTTATTATTGGACTTATTGGGTGCTGTGCTACAATTAGAGAAAGTCGCTGCGGGCTTGCTACGGTAAGTTGCAGAGTTCTTATATAGTGTTTACCTGATGTATATTTGGCTACTTTCCCTTTTTAACAAACTTCTAAAATATTATTGAGAAAGTTTTTTCTAATCTTATTTTATGGCCTTAAATGTTTTCCCCTTATATTTTGTTCGGAACATCTTGTTTCGATTTTCTGTTCCAAATAAAGGTGTTAAGTTAGGCAGTTCTAGCAGCAGAAGGCTTCTCAGTTTTACCTTTTTTAGAACTGTGGTAATGTCATTAAAAAATGTAAAACCATATGACTAAGTCACAACAGTTTTTAAATATCACTTTTATCTGTTGTAGTTGAAAAGCTGAAATTGGAGAGAGAAAGAGAGAGAGAGAGAGAGAGAAAGATGGTCCAGGAGCCTTCTTGTTTTAAGTGTCTTGTATCAAGGTTAACTGAGGGTTGTCACAGAGCCTAATTGTTTTCTTTACGGCTTAATTTGGACACTTTCTTTGCAGTATTTTATGTAGAGTGTTCCCAAGCATTTTAACTGTAATTTCAGCTTGAAAACTAGGTAGGAAAGAAGATAGGCCAGTATTTAAACTGTCCCCACAGAGTTTTTGGGGAGTTCCTTTGTCAAGTGCTCTGTAGACTTCTTTAACACTTTATTTTACACGTGTTCTTAAATATAGCAAGACAAGTGCATAGCTTGCTGTCTTTGCCAGTTGTTACAGAGCTTAATCTGAAGAAACATTCCCTTAGTCCATCTACCACTCTTAGTAACAGCCTGGGTAGCTCCTTTGTGACATTCCTGTTTATCTAATAAAGAAGATTGAAGAAAACACTTGATTAAAGCATTCCAGTGTGGTATTTTTGGTACTAATGACAGCACTTGCCCAACTGGGCAGCTTCTTATAACTTGGTGAAGTTATGAACACTAAAGCTTCTTGAGCAAATTCTGGGCTCATTTGGTCAACTTAAGTTCCTGCTTTAAATGATCTGTTTAATCAAAACCTTACCTGAAAAATTACTTTAAATAGAGAAATCTATGTGGAGACTTTAGAAAGTAAATGAATAAAACTATTTGCACAAACACTCTTGATTGTCTTTTACAGTTTGTGATCATCTTGCTCTTGGTTTTTATCACTGAAGTTGTGGTGGTGGTTCTTGGATACATTTACAGAGCAAAGGTAATAACTTCTCGGTTTCAGTAAATGTTTTGTTGTGAGATGTGACCAAAATACAGAGTGCAGTCTTTACACTGTGTTTGATTCTGTAGAACTGTTAATGAGTATTTGTTAGGGGAATAAACCCAAACCTCTAAGTGGGTTAATTTGTGATATCAATATCTTAAAATTTGTAGGCAAAAAGTAGCTGGAGGAAATCATTGAGTTGAACAGTAGAGGGGGGAGTAATTGGTACCTTTACATTTTCCAGATGGTCTTCTAATGTATTTATGCTTTGACTTTGTGAATGATTTGGGTACACAATATTTGAACATAGGGCATATTGTTTTAATATGCAATAACTTAATGTTGTCCTGTGTTTTGGAGTGCAAAGTAACACTACATAATAACGAAACAGATTGAATGTGTTAATGTGTACTTTCTAGCTTTATACAGGTCATGGACAGGGGTTATAGCTAAATAAATTGTGACTTCTTTCACTGTTTGTTTAATGGAATTAAGAAACAGGACCAGAAAAATAAAATTAAATGTTTCTACCAGCATAATATATGGCAGAAATATATTACATGGTATTAGAGATAACACAGTGTAGCTTGAGGAAGTTTCTGAGTTGCACAGTTTACTGGCTTTTGATATGTCCATATCTTAAATTTTTTTAAAAAATTCCCAGAGAAAGCATTTTAGCTGTGACACACAGTATGTGAGCAGTGCAGGACACTCAGTGCTATCTTAATAGCAAACTGAACTACAGGACCATTTACCTTTCTTTGGCCTTTCATGCCCATATAAACAGCACAGGTCTTACTTGTTCAGCATTCTCCTTGCTTTCTCCTGCTGCCCTGGGAGAAATGGTGAGACAGAAATTAAGGAAAAGTCTGGTGCTTTTGCTTGGCTTACAGGGGAGGCTGCCTTGAGTGAGCAGCCAACAACACGACCTTGAAGTGCAGACTGTAAATATGCTGCATAACAGGATAAGTTGTTTCAGCAGGAAGTGCTCTGTGGGCAATGCTTAAATTCAGAATATTTTTTTTCTCAAGGTCTTCATTTGATTTCTGGTATCTTGGCAGTGAACTGAGATGGTCTTTTGGGATTCTGAAATTTGTAGTGGAAATAGTCCTTAGGAAGCAACTGAGGAAAGCACTGCAATTCCAGGGGAATGGGGAGCATGTTGATTTGAATGGTTTCCTTCTGTGTCAGTCCTTAGAGGCAATACTGTATTCCAGTGTAGCTGTGCAGGAATTACTGTGGATCTGGTTGGGACTCAGCTGTGCTCATCTTATTTTCCTCTGTGCTCCCATCTCAGAGTGACTTACTCCTTTTCAGTTGGCAGCATTCACAGCAGATAAAAGCAGAGGCATGGCTCTCCCTTGCCTAGCCCATAATTACACATTGAAAATTGGATTGGTCCCAGCTCTGTGTTCCTGTTTCCTCTTTTTTTTGTGTCCTGCCACCATACAGTTTTCACTGCAGTAGGTAATGCAGGGCCAGAGCTTGGAAGGAGAGGGAAGGTAATCTTCTCTTTGGTGGCACTGTGATCTTGTGTTAAGATGTTTGTGGGAGTCAGTATTTGAAAACTGAATCCTTCATCTTTTGAAAGGACAGATGGGTTTTGTTAGTAAAAATGGCAGTTTTCTAGTATCCTGCAGTACTTAGCATCTTAAACTATTGTTTCAAGTGCAGTAGGAGTGTCAGAAATAAATTTATTACTGGTGAACTGGCAGGGGAAATTTTTTGCCAGGATAACTAAAGCAGCTCTGTGCTTTGCTAATTTTGCTCTCTTGTTTCTGCCATGGCATGTGTACATCTGTGGGAGTTCTGTTTCATTTTTTTTAAAGGTACCTGAATCACGTTAGAAATACGTTGTGTTAACTCTACAACCTTCCAAAGGAAAGGCAAGATCCAAGTCAAGGCAGTTGTTCATGAAAACTGTGGAGCATAATGTCTCGAAGTGGCATTGTGCCCTTTTAAGTTAAGATACAGTTAATGATCTTAGAATCAGGTCATTTTCCGGGGTGCCTCTGTAACCCTGTGTGTGCTGATCCAGTTCAGACCCACGTGAAGCACGCCCAGGTCATGCTGAGATGGACTGGCCTGCTGCAGTCTGTTACACTGGTCCTAACCTGCAAAAGGAAGGCTTTTTGTAAGTGGCAGTAGGGATTAAAGTGGCTGTCCCTGTTGAGGACCTGCTGGCTTTTTTCCTCTGGGTGGATTGATTTGCTCTCTTCATTTTTCATAAAACCTACCAGTTAGCTGGAGATAGTGCTTTCTGTTTGCACTGTATGGAATTTGCATGGATTTCAGGCATAATGTTGCCATAATTGAACCATAAGCCAAATGATACACAAGGAAACACTGAAATAAAAGATTTAAAAACCTATATGACAAATTGAATAGCTGTTTTGTTACGAATCAGAGTTGTAAATCACATTAGTTAAATCATCAAACAGGTGATTTTAAGCTGATCTGAAACAAGTTGCCTGTGCAGGCTAAATTGACTTTTATGCATACCTATCTTGATACAGATTTGCTTGTTAAGACAGGCAGCATTCTTGGGGAGGGGGTGGTGGTGGAATGCACTTTGTGCTATTGCTGCAGAAAATTCTTCCATTAAAGCATTTAAACGTGTTGACAGGACCTTCCTACTGCAGCTTGCAAATCTGAAGAATATGCAGGCTTAGTGCTCAGTCCTAAAATTACATCCCTTGCACATAATTTCTGTTGAATGTGGTAGAAAAAAATCGATTCAGAGCTAATGTTAATATTGCACAAAGGTTTGTCTACACTAAAATTTCTGTGCATTTAAATAATAGTTTACAGTGAACATATTACTTAAAAAGTTCTAGTAAGGTGGGGTTTTTTTCCAAACTATAAAAACCCTTTTGTAGGGACAGGAGATGGTTCTTGGGTGGCATCCATTTCTAACACATGTACTTGACAGCATCTCTAGCAATTTGATGATCTGCAGCAGTTTTAAGAGCTATCCCAGTAACTGTTGCTATGAACCATGTACTGCCTCTGGGGTTCCTCAGGAAGTGTGGGGACACTGGGACTGAACAGAGAGCTTGGTCCCTGTAGGGTCAGCCAAAAGGCATCATCCTTGAGAATTTACCTGTGCTTCAGCCAGAATGGGAAGAGCAGCTAGTATGACTTAAAACCTTGTCATCCCAATATCCTTGTTGGTCCCAAGGGGAATGTGTTAGTCTGGATGGTTATACCAGTTTTGGTTTGGAACTTTGAAGGAAGAGTAGAAAGATGAGTGCATGCTTTGCTCTTAGGGAGAGCCCTTAACTTCGTGGGATGTCTGCCACAGTGTCATAGGAAAAGCATGTTCCTTTCTGAGAGACACTGCAAAGCTACTTTGCCTAAAATCTTATGGAAGGTACCTGCTTGGATTTTATTTCTCCCTTAGCTGCAAGATAGGAGCATCTTTGCAAAAGTCAAGTTAGAATTTTAGGGAGCTGTACCGCTGCAGGATGCTGATTTCAGGTGATGGGGAGTTACCTTGGTTTCCTGAAATGCTGTAATGAGAAGTGAAATAACTTTACATAACCTGTACTACTTCCATTGGTGAGCTAATGCAGATGCTTTCCTGCCACTTCCCAGGTGGAGGATGAAGTGGATCACAGCATTCAGAAAGTGTACAATGGATACAATGGGACAAACCCCGATGCAGCCAGTCGGGCCATTGACTATGTACAGAGGCAGGTGAGGTGGCCAGTCCTTTCTGTCCTTAGGACACAGATGCTCTGTTGCTCTGCTACTTGTGTACGTGGTCTTCCTCCATTCTGACAAATCTAGGAAATAGCTGAATGGACAATAAAGAGATTAACTTGCTTGAAATTAATGTAATTATTGCACTGTTGATGGGGAGATACGTTTGTGTGTAATAAGCTATCTGTCATTCTGCGTTTGAATTCAAATATTTAGTACTTAAGTATTTTTCAGCTGTGGAATATAATCTTAATATACTTGTCCTCTTGCTATTGCCATTGGAATTGCTGTCATGTTGTCTCTTTACCTGTCTGATTTTTCCAGCTGCGCTGCTGTGGGATCCATAACTACTCAGACTGGGAGAATACTGTCTGGTTCAAACAAACTAAAAATAACAGTGTGCCCCTCAGCTGTTGCAAAGCAGCCCTCAGCAATTGCACTGGCAGCTTGACCCACCCAATGGACCTTTATTCGGAGGTGAGGCAGCCAAAGCATGAACCTACACAGCCACAGAGCCACGTGCATTTCCTGACAGTCATTTACTGTTCTTTTTGGGAACATCCAATCTTGGGTGTATTTGCTTTAACAGAAAATAGATGTGGTTTCTCCTTTTTTTCATTTGTGATGCGTTAATTATTTTTTTTTTAGTGTTTGGATTATCTTTTTGCCCTGTTTGATGCTTTTGGGGTTTTTGGTGTGTGCCTAAATATGATTGACAGATTGATAAATAAGAAGCCTCCTTGTTTCAGGGGTGTGAGGCTCTGGTTGTAAAGAAGCTTCAAGAGATCATGATGTACGTCATCTGGGCAGCACTAGCATTTGCTGCTATTCAGGTAAGAGAATGTTCCTGATTTGTTAATTTCTTTCAAATTAAATTCTAAACTGCTCTACAGGTGTGTATTTAAGAGGTATTACATTTTAACACAGAACTTCCCAGCCCATGCATGGTCTCAGAACTGCTGCTATGTGGATGTGTGTTCTGTTAAGAGTTGAAGAGAGCTGAACAGTCAGTGTTACATACAGTAACCTACTATAATGTAAATGGCACACTATTTCTTGAAAACTAATTATCTGGGTATTTAAGTATCATGAATGTCCTCTGATGGCATTTAACACTTGAAGAATTTGCATAATATTTGAGTTTCAACTTTTAAACCAGGTAGCTCATACTTCATGCCATTTTAGAGGTCCATCAGCTTAGCTGTTCTTCATGGCATACAAATAATGTCAGGACCAGCCAGGAGATACCCCAAGGATTTGATGGTGTACTCTGTTCTGGTGCAGCTGAGCTTTGCATTGTGTCTCAAAGATTTCTTGGTTTCTGGACCTAAGCAAAGAGGTTCTAAACTGAAGACCTTTATTACAGTTACCCTGGTCATAAAAAAGTAACCGGGGAAATAGATTAATGTATATATTAGTATTTATTAATTGTAAAAGAAAATGAACTAGAACTGTCTTTTAAACACATTTGTAAAGTTGGAATTTTAAATGCTCATCAGTCTGGCAGACTCAGTACGCTAATGACATTTAGTTTCAGACTGTGCCAGTGTTGTGGTCTGTGGGCAGTGTTGTACAGACACTGAACCCCAGGAGACTCGAGAGCTAATTTCAAAGTTACTTTTGCACCCCTAATAGTGTTTGAATTTAAACAACACTGTACCTGTTGAGTCTGAAAATTCAGGTACTTCTGTTTTCAAAAGCTTTTGAGGTGGACTATATGTCTGAAGGTAAACAATCTTTTGCAAACAGTCTTGTGAAAATATGGTTACACTTATATTTCAGTGCTACAGGAATATACTCGTAGGTAACACTGTATAAAGTAATGTTGAACTGTTCAGACCCAGAGTACTTCAGCTGTGAAACTTCAGATTTGGTGAGATCTGTGCTCAGTCTCCTGAAGGGAAAGTATTTTTTTAATTGCCATTCTTAAAACTTTAAAGCAGTATTTGGTCTGCTTGAACAGTGAAATATATTTATGTAGCATAAATGAATGTATTTATCACAACCATGGCTACTGTGACAGATTTTTTTTTTTGTGTAATGGTTGTTATGAGACTGAGTGAGCTGCATCCCAAGAGGAGGCATTCTTCCTAATTTTGGAGTTTGCAGGTTGATAAACAGATCTGCCTCAAAGTGCAGCACATTTTATAATCCTCTCTGGGATTGGGCCAGAATTTCTGACACATACTTGCAGTGGCAGTGTGGCTGCTTGCATCCTGTTCAAACTGTTCCATTATTTATTTCCTGGAACTTGAGACATAACTTCTGACATCCTTGTCTTTGTAAAACAGAATTTAAATATGTCCTTAGCCTGGTTCTCAGCAAAATGGTCTGTGTGCTAACTGCAAGAATGGGAACTTCAGCACGTGCCCTGTAAACTTAGAAGAACAATTACATTTTTCTTACCTCTTGGTGAATTTTCCTACCTTTCCTGTACTTGCTGCACAGAGTCCCCATGTTTCATGTTATGCAATAAGGCTGCCCAAAGTTCTCTACCTCTCCCAGCCTACAGTCAGAAGACTGAGAAGAGTATTTTTGCAAGGCTTAGAATTTGCAGGAAAACTTAGTCTTTTCAGCATAGAATTAATTTTTGGTATGTTCATGTTTCTGTAACCATGGGGTTCCTCCAGTGTGCAGTAAGTCCCAGCCACAGTGACAGCACAGAACTGTTCATAAATAGGAGGCAAACTGAAGGGAACAAAGATACAGCTTTTGTAGCTGGTGATCATTTACAAATGACATATGTATATACAGCCAGTGAACTTTTTTGTACAAAATTGGTTTGATGAAAGATTGAGCATACTGCTAGCAAGCAAATTAAAAAAAAATAATAAAAAAGCAAACTGAACAAACCTTCTGAATGTGAGAGATGTCTAAACTTTGAGAAAAGTATGTATGGATCCTCCTTCAACATGGACTTCTAAAATATTTTTGTTCAGAATATTAAATAGCAACCAAAGAGAAACAAAATCAAATGCCTTAAAAAGGGGGTTTAGAGGCGTTGGCATGTTTTTTAATGACATAATAAATAATTTCTGTAGTAGAAGCTGAAATATGGGAGTTACTTCTGTGTTTACAGTGAATTCTAGGAATATGCTCAGAAGCCTAAAGGATAGAAATTGTTTAAATAGTAACTCAGAAGTTAATTGAATGAGGTTTTATTGTAGTACCTGATTGTTACAGATTCTGCACACCTGTATAAATTGAATCTCTTGAGTGGGTCATTGAACAGGGTTATCTATGTGCAAGTAACTGTAAATGTGATGGAACTACTTTTATTCAGTCAGTGTACAAGGCAAAAGACTAAAGGAGGGGTTTCTCTGTAGCCCACTCTTTCATTTTGACCTTGTTTTGAACAGCAAAAAAGAGGAAGTTTTTGTGCTTGCAGGCTATGAGCCTACTTGAGAGTTCTGTAGCCACTGGCAACCACAATAAACTCTCCATTTAACAAGTCTAACTTAAGTGGTTTGTAATTGTGGATATTCCCTCCTCGTTTAGAGGAGCTGTGTCCATGAAGAGTTGTTCTCATGTAACTTGTTTTCTCTGACTCTGACATGAATATAACAACCTGAGCACCCTGCTCTAGTTGTAGTCCCTGCTCATTGCAGGAGGGTTTGACTAGATGGCCTTTAAAGGTCTGTCCCAACCAAACCATTCCAGGATTCTGTGATATCTGGGAATTCGTATGTGGAGAGAAACCACCTGGCTGAAGAAGGATCCTGTTTTAATAAGTTGCAGTGCCATACTCTAGGTTACTCTCCATAAACCTGAGCTGGTTTCTGCTATAGATCCCAAGCAGATAATGCACTCCAGACAGAGTATTGATCTTTACAGCTTGTTCCTTTTCAGGAAATTAAAAGCTTATACTGGAATTTCATCATACCTCTTCCTAATCACTGCTTATTTAGATTTAGGATTTTTAAAACATTGTCTCCAGTCTTTCAGCAGACTGAAGTACTATGTTGTGTGTGCCATCACTTAGTTTTAAAACTTGTTATACCTGTGATGCTTTTGCATCAACCTGTCTTAAAAAAAGTGAGTAATTCTCTTTTTGTCCCAGTTCTATTATTACTGGGCTGTTGTTGTATCATTGAGGAAGATTTACACTCACCCAGCTCATTCTTGCTTGCTTTCTGTCCAAGGGGTTTTTTGGGGTTTATTTCTGGGGTGGTTTCATTTTTTTTGAAGAAACCATCACCTTCTGGGTGATGCTTTATGATCCAGGGCTATGACAGGAGCCTCTTGAAGTATTTGCATCTGTGAATAAACGTAATAAACTTCTATGCATGTGACCAAATCAATACAATCTCTTACTTTACCAGAAGCTATTGCTAATTACTGTAGGCCACAGAACACAACACTATACCTGGTATTTTTTTAGTAGCTACCTTTAGTAGCCTTTCTCTACCTTCAATAACCATGGAACTTCTTTAAAATATCATGCCCTATATCCCTGATTATTCTAGTGATTTAAGTCTTGTAAAGGGTAATCATACCCTGAATTCCTGACAAACACAAGCACAGTTGTTGGTACTGTGAATTTTACCATGTCTAAAAGTGAATTACTCACACTGGATTTTAAGCTTTCTAGTATGTCATTTTAACAGAGATTGAGCATTTGAAAGAGGTTTCCTAAAACTCTGTAAAGCTTTGTTCTTTCTCATCATGGCAGTTAGAGGCTGATACATTGGAATTTCACTTGGATTTTTCATTCCAGATACAGTATCTAAAAATCTGTACCTGTCATAAAATTCAGAATTTCTTCCATTTGAACTACTGAGGCAGAATACAAGTGGCTGACCAAAAAAGTTCTCTTAAAGGTGTCCAGGATGATCTCGGAAGAAAACAGGGCTGGAGTTTGCGGCCCTTGCCTTTTGCAGCAGGAACCAAAAAACCATTTGTTGCCATTTGCCATTTCCCTTGGGGACAACTCCAGTTTTAGCAAGCATGCTGGCAATGTCTGTGCTGAGGTTGTCTCTTGAAGTGGTGCCTTTGTTCTCAAGCCTGTTCTGTTTTTTCTCCGTAGCTTCTGGGCATGTTGTGTGCCTGTGTAGTTCTATGTAGGAGGAGTCGGGATCCTGCCTACGAGCTTCTCATCACTGGCGGAACCTACGCCTAGAAGAGCATTCAGAGGTGCAGTTCAATCTGACCCCACTCCTGTGGAAGGGGACTGGGCCAGCTCTACTTCCATAGCTTTCTTGCCCCACGCTTAGTCCAAGCACACCTTTCAGAGCCGAGGGCAGCGGTACCGTGCACTGGTGACGGGCAAAACAACTCAGCTTTACACAGACCCCTATAATTACCTGTGACTTTCACTGTTTTAGCCAGCTATTCATGTATCTCAATGTTTTAGTATACTAGTAAACTTTCTAATTTCAGAGCCATTTGCGAGTTCAGTGTAATTTGGTTGCTATGAAAGTCAAAGGATGTGTGCCTACTTTGGTGGATTACCTCTAAGCATTAACTGGCTGATTCTTGCATATAGAGAGAGGATGTCTTAAACCTTCACTACATGGAACTTTTTTTGGCCAAAGTTGTACAAAGGAAGCCAGCTGTATTTAATTTGAGAAGAAAAAAATATTTTAATCTTGCCCCTCACCAGTGTCACTTTTAGGAGAAAAAAAAATTAAAAAAAAAGGAAAACTCTTAAGTGAAGTCCAGTACACTTTATATATAAAAGAAATCTTAAAAAAAAAAAAAAAAAAAAAAAAAAGGACTAACCGATTTTAGGATTATGTTACTGCAGTTTTGACCTTCGGAGATCCAGTCTTTCAAACATTAGTAGTTTAAAATACAAGCTGGCTTTTCAGGAGTATAATGTATGCACTACTGTTCTATAATGAAATATTTCATTTTTCTATGAAGAGCGGTTTTATGTGTTGAGTGAACCTGTTAGACTGTAGACCTTAAATTGGTTTGGAAACGATGTAGCCGTGTAGAGTAGAAAAATAGTATGTGAAAGTGATCTCAACTGTAAATAGTAAACCTGATTAAATAAATCTCTGTATATCCTCCCTATAAACATGTCTTGTGTTCCTTTTAAGATTCCGGTGTATTTGGTCAAATGAAGCCCTGGTGTGCTAAACACACAAGCTTTAGTGTGAAAACACCAGTTTTAAGTGGCTTCACTTCATAGATGGTATTTACGGGTTGGTGGAAGCTTGACTGTGTAATATTTGTTCATTTTATTTGAAACAATACTAGAGAAACAAGGCATAACAAACTTGGTTGAACTTGATGGAAAGTTAACGTCTTGTGCATACAATTAAGGAAGAATCTGTTGCCTCTCAACAGCAGGTAATGAATAGCCTTTACTATAACTGCTGTATGCTAATTGTGTTTTAATGTGTCTTACATTATTCAGATGCTTAGTCACTGCTCTGTTTGCTGTGGCTGCAGAAGCCAGGAATGTTGAGAATTTCCAGCAGTTGCTTATGTGCTTTCTCATGCAAAGCAGACATGCTCAGCTAAACTGATATCAACATAATATTCTCAAATACCTAAAGAACATCTCCCAGGAGAAGATGATTCTAATATGCACAGTCTGTTTTTTAGGCCAGTATATCTTGTGGGGGATTTAAGTTTCTCAGAACTGTTACACTGCTATAGAAGTGTACTTGTCGAATTCTGTACTAACTTCTAGAGGTGGGTTTCAAATGATGTGCCCTTGGGTTTTAGATTTTCATTCTTTGTTCAGTATGTGGCTTAATAACCTGAATGGCCTCCTGACTGTGGCATCGAATTTCCTGGGTGCAGTAGCAAGCCTGCCAACAGAATCTACTCTCGGAAGTGTTGATGAATTTGATTATCTTCATGTTTTACTGCATATTGTAAATGTGGAATTAATAAGATTGAGAAGACCCTGGCTTGTAAAAGTCAGAAAGAGAGGTGTTTAAAACAGACCTGTGTTGCACAAAATAAAGCTGAGGATGCTTCAAAAAGTAGTCAGCTCTTAGAAGCTACAAAGCAGAAAGAAGCTCTGCAGTCAAGAGCCTGCACAAAGCCCTTTGGAGTGAGGGTAGTTAGGGAGAGGTACAGTACTTGTTCATCTTACTGGAAGACGTGGATTTGAAATAGAGATGACTTGACAGTCTAGCACCAAGTACTCGATGTAAATCAGGGGAGTCTCTGCTTCCTCCTAAAAATGCAGAGAATTCATGCTGGACTGTGGAAACTTTTTCTGAATCTACTAAAATATTTTACATCATTTTGGCATAAAACTCAATCTTAACAAAGCCCAACTGAACTTTTAACTGTTATGAGTTAGTTTTTTGTAGGAACCAGTGACTTTGCATTGCACAGTTTGTCAGTAGGTCTTCAACGTGCAGATAAAGTTATGGTGGTGTGTTGTTTGGATTTTTTAAAATACAAAACCAAACTCATCCCCCCCAAGAAAAGCCAGCTGAACACACACTTGCAAGGGTCTAATACACCACGTTTTCTATGACTCCCTGAAGCTGGGAACAAGTCATGTAGATCCACCTTCCAGTGCCGACCGGCCTGGTTGCTCAGTAGTGCTCTGTTTGCAGTGGAGGCTCTGTCCAAGCCATCTGTTAATTTGACTTGCTCAGTATCCCTGGCCTGCACTTCAGTTCTTTACCTTTCTCACTGCCCCTTCCCCCGTCCTTCCTACCTAGTTTACAGTCCTGAAACTTCAGTTTGAACACCGTTCTCCTTAATACTTTAAACGTGAATTCTTATTTCTCTGCCAACTTTAGCATCACTGATTAATGGCCTTTTTTCTTCTTCAGGCATAGAATCCACATATATTTACTATTTTAATGTCATCATTCTAGCAAAGGGAATACTACATTTCTTCCTTTCTTTGTGGAAATCTTGCATATATTTGAAAATTAATTTTTTTCTATGACTGTCAAAAGAAAAAAATCATGTGTTTAAATTATAGCAAGTGAAATACAGTTGATTCATCAGGAAGTACTTATTTTTCCTTTACTAAAAAAATGAATAAACTTTGGATTGCATTAGACAGTGTTGATGTGGCTGTAATTTAACCTTTCTAATACATTCATATCTCCCAGTGTATTTTAGGGGACATGGGGTGACTTCGTTTCGTTGTAGCTCTTTTTTTTTTTTTGGTGATTCCTGTGTCTGATATTTTACATTCCTGTTTGAATTTCTTCTTGGCTCTCTTGCAGCTGAAGAGGCTGAGAGGGCTCAGTGCAGACTGCACACGGAATTATTCAGAGACTAATTGAATACGTGTCTGCTGTTTGGAGCACACAAGCAGGTAGCTTGCCTGCAGCAGGAAGTCTTACCTGACCCAGAGGGTTTTAATACATGGGATTGGAATTACCTTAAGGGTTCTTTTTAATTGAGTTTGTTTTTCTTGCTGCTATTAGAATCACTTAAGTTCATTGCAGTGCAAGTGCTGTGCTTTACTGCCTTTCAGCAGCCTAATATGAGGCTCATGAGAATTGCAGAATCTCATTCAGACTCTAGGTCTGGTAAGGCATGATTAGGTGTGTTTGTTTTACTAAACGGGGAGGGGGGGCATGGTCTAACAAGCTCAGTTTTCTGGGGATTCTTCAGTACTCGGAGTTTCAGAGAAGATTTGAGATAAGTACTTGTCCTAACAGTGTTAGTGATAGCCTTCCCAGTACAGAGTTAGGGGATCTTGTCACTCACTTCATCTTGGGCCCGAGATAAATCCCACTGGAATGCAATGGAAGTCACCAAACTGTCTTGGTTTTCCCGTGTGCTGCATCCTGTAACACAAGCACACACCCCACACACACGTGGGTCACAGCAGTGTTCAGCAGACTGACACCTGAGCCTTTGAATTGCTTCTTTCAGCTTTTGCTCTTCGCTGCCACTTGCACTGTTTGGAGCAGCTGCTCTTTCTGCACATAATAAGCTTATTTCTACTCCCCCAGCCTCATTCAAAACTCATCTTGCTAATCTTTTCCTTGCTGATCTCTGCACCCTCTGATAGCTACTCTGTTTCCTCTGGAGCTGGATGGAGTAGTTAGAAAGACACTTGGGGGGGGGGGGCAGCATCTTTTAAAACATAATGCATGCTTGGGATATTGCTAAAAGGCAAGAGAGCAGACTGCCAGCTGTGCTACATCTGCACTGGTGCTGGCACAAAGCTGCCCCTGCCAAACTGCTCCACTTGATATGGTGACCTATAAAGTGGCAGCAGTAGGTTGCTACAGGCCATGCCTGGCTGTGGGATGAGAAGGTGCTGGGACTCAGCCTGTTTCCCACTGTCTCACATATCATTCTCATTTCTGGACTGTTTCAGTACTGATCTCTCATGTCTTGTGATAACTGGGTATGCAATTTGTCCATCTCAGTTGTGGTGATACTGGGGACTGATTAGGAGAGGGTGAAATCAGCGGCAGGTACCAGAATTGTGTTGCTGCTGATTTGTTGGAAGTGTGGGTATGAACTGATTTTGATAGGGCAGTGTCATAGTTTGCCTGTGCCCTACATAGCAGTAGGTGTAAACTTTGCCCTTCTACCTCCCCATGAAAAGGGTCTGCAAAAAAACCCACAAGGTAGACCTGGGGTAGTCCTACAACAAGTCATGTTTCCTTCTGTATACCATAGCATGAGGTTTAGTGCTCAAAAATAAGGCTAATTGTAGGCTGCCTGTTATTAGGTGGAGGAGGTGGTGCTGGGGAAGCACAGCTGTACAGCTGCTCCTGGTTCATGTGTTGCACCCCAGGCATGTTTCCCAGCCTGGCAGCTGTCTGGGGTAGCAGAGGGAAACATCAGCTACAGAGCTGACCCACCTGTTTCTTTAATTTCTCACTGTGGCAGTTGCCTTCACAGTACAGGTTTTGTGCTGTTGCTACATATTTAGTCCAGGCATATACCTCTGATTTAGCCCTTGCTGTGACTGCAGTAATCCCTGCTGGATCTGTGCCTGGTGACAGATGTTACTCCCTCCGTGTCTGGCCTCCAGGGCAGGAGTTCAGCTGTGCTCTGTGGGTGTATTTACACTGCACATGAACACCAGGTACAGTTTACCCATCATCTGTAAGCAGGGCCAGGTTTTGCAGACCATGAACTTCAGCAGCATAAATGAGAGACCATTGGAGCTCGAGTCTGGGGACCTGAGACTCAGTGATCCTTCTGGAGCAAGCAGAGAAGCACTTCTGCCAACCTTCACCTTCCTGGTGTTACACACTGGACCACACATTTTCTCTCACCTGCTTCTCTTGACCCTGAATGCTAAAGCAACGTGTCAAAGCTTTTGAGTTGAAACCTCTTCTTTCTTTGCCAGAGGGGAGCCTGCAAACTGGGTTGCTACTGGTAACTGGTGAGCCACAGCACTGTGTGGCCGTGGAGCTGTTCCTGTTGACACTCCAGAGAATGGACAGCTTTGCTGTCATTTGGATGTGTGGTGCTTTAGGCACAGCTCCTTTCACTAAATGGGCTCCTGCCCCATTTCACAGAATAAATGAAGCGTTTTCCAGGATGGCATCAGGCTGTGACTGAAGAACTGGAAAGCGTTTTCCTCATGCAAATAGAATGCTTAAGCAAACCACTGACAGTTGTGGGGCTTGGCAGTATCTAGGGTACCTTGCATGCAAAAGCAGTCTGGTTTTAAAAACAGCTTTTAAACAGAGTTCTGAAATTTTTCTCCCACCTGGCCAGAGGAAGCAGCAAGGTCTGGTCTTGCTTATCATTGAATGAGTCTGCCACCACACCAGGTACACAGGGGTAGTGTTCATTCATTCTCAGCTGAGAGTAAGAGATGGAAAAGTCATCTGTGGCAAAGGTGGCACTGAGGAGTCCTGTGCCAACCTCTACCAAGTACCTCGCAGGCAATTAGACAAGATTTTATTTCCCAGTACATACTGCAGAAGAACCAGGCAGAGGACTTAGAGAATGCCCCATCCTTGGGAAGCATATTTGGTGCTAGTAGCCTGGCACTCTGTCAAGTGGTTTTTGCCTTTGAGTACAATATCCACTTTAAAAGCTTAAAACCACCATTTACCCCCGTACACTAACACTGAGGGTACATTACAGACACTGAGCAAACCTAAGTTTAGAGCTTCACAGCTGATAGGTGTTGTGGTTACAAAGGTGGTACAGGACCCCGCAGAGCAGGGAGGATGCATTTCTCTAGATGCCTTCTATCCCTCTTTGGTTTTGAATACCCCTATGGCTGCTGAATGGAGCAGTGACCTAGTAAACCTTTAGCTGCCACTTAGCAGAACAAAGTCACTGTCGCTTAAGTCTCCCTTTCCTCACCCAGGGCTCAAACACAAGAAGGGCTGTGCAGCCCTTCTCTAAAGACAAAGCATTTCTCACGTCTATCAGTGCATTGAAAGCTTTCCCATTCACAGTTATGTTAGCATTCTTATCCTGGGAAGGTTAAAGTTCACCAGTTTCCCAAGAAGTTCCTCCATGGGCTGTTTTCGGCTTAAAATTTCAGAACAATTCTTCTTTAGATGCAGCTGTTGAGCGTTTGTGCCCTTGCAGAGTGCAAGGGAATGCACTATACCCCCCCACCCACTCCCTGCACTGAGTGTGAGTGTTATCTCATGTCTGCAACCCCCTGCCCGGGAGCCATCCAGTCCTATTGCAAAACAAGCCCTGTGTACACAATATAATTTGTCCTTTTGTACAAGATCTTCCATTGCAAATATTGATCTGACCACCACCCAATGGGAGCTTGTTTAGACGGCATCTGAGATTGAACAATCACCAAAATGCTTGGTGTGCCAGGAGAATTTTCAGCTCCTGACATCAGAGTGCATTACGAGCTCCCCATGATGAAAACTGAGGTGTGAGGTGTGACTTCTCCAGTCATACCTTCACAAAGTCATTTATTTATTCGAGGGTTTAGCCTGGGCTGTTTGGACAATCCAAGTGTGTAATCCCTCACTCAAGAAATTTCATTCAAGTTTAGGCTGGAATGTCTTCAGCTGCTGTGAGTCCATTTACACTCAGGCAGAGGCTGCAGGAAATGCCCGAATTTCAGTCAGAGTTCAAGTCAAAGCACCACTGCTGCAGCTGTAGTTCATTCAGTATTACACCCATTAACACATGGGTTACTGCTCTTTATGTCTGCCTTGATTTGGTGGTTTGGTTGAATCCTGGTCAGGCCACCAAAGCTGGGATATGTGTGCTGGTTTGTTTTTTCAAATCTGTTCGACACTGGCTCATTTAGATCTGATAAATAAAATTCCTCCTCATTTCAAAGATCCATAGATACCTTAGGATATCTGTTCCCAATTCACCTGCACCCCGCAGTTGTTTTTGTACCCTCTTTATCCTCAAGGTGACGTGTGGAGCCCCTGGCTATAAATTGGTAGCTGTGTTCAAAGTCGTGTTCTGTTCACCTGGTGGGTTCAGATGATTTTGTCCTTCCCCTTAGAAATTTCAGGGACGTCAAGTCTGATTTCTACCGATTTTGCTGGGAGGTCTCAGTGATTTCTGTTAGAGTTTTGTATCTAAAAGCAAGATTTAATCTGTGCTTTCAGTCACAATAGAGCAACACAGTAACTCTGCCTCTGTGGCCAGCGTGTGGGACCAGAGCCATGTGGCACTGATAGGCTGTAACTGTGCTCTGAGTGGTGCCCCGGCAGCTTTGTGCCAGATCAGGTGTCAGCCGTCCTTCAGCAGCTGGGAGAAGGACAAGTTGAGCACTGTGCCACGTGTACTGGCTAATTTGATGGAAATATGATTATCCAGCCATTCTAGGAACAGATCATATTTGCACTCTGTGGGATCCAGGAGCGCACCAATCTGGAGATAACGGTGGCTCTGAGCTGCCCTCATCCAAAATGAGCTGGCTGCTGAAATTAGGTAATTGCTAACAAAGAACAGATAATGGCTAACAGTTTGACTAGAAGTTCTTTGCTTCCTCTGCTTTCTCTCAGTGGATGGGTCATAGTCATTTTGTTGACAACCTAGTCAATAGGCAGGACACTAATTCCTGTTCCTCTTCCAAAATCTAATTTCTCCACATAAGTATCCTTTTCCCTACAAAACCCAGCCCATCAGCCCTTGCAGCCCCTTAGCAGCCATTTACTTTCCAGAAGCTCAGTGTGACTCAGCATCACAACTTTGTCTCCTTCCTCTTCCTGGGGAGCAAACCCCCAACTATTCTGTCTCTTTTACCCTCAGCTACAGTGAGCGTGCCCAACACATCACAGCTGCACTGCAGAAACACTTGTCATGGGTACTGCCATTAATTTAGGAAGCTGGTGAAGGGTAGTGACTGATCCTAATGCTCCTTTTAGTTTAGTTTTTTAACACTCTGCTTTCCTTTAAGGAAGGCTTGGCCACTCGGCTGTGCCCATAACCCATGGCAGCAAGGAGACGTGGATCTTCGGGTGAAGATCAAGCTAAGGGGGTCCTCCTGCTCTCCTTGCTCACTAGCTCTGAGTGTAGTTTCCCTTTGAGGACATGGGAAGTTCTGGTACCTATGTGGCTGGCAGCTGCTCTTGCCTTCAATGCCCCAGCCCTGCAAGCTGGAGAACAAGAAAGCCAAGGAAAAGAGATGGTGTTGAGCAGCCAAGGCGGCTTTTCAGGCCTTCACAGTTTGTCTTGTGCTGTGCAGAGTTGTTGCTGCTCCGCACTGAAGGCTAACAGTGACTCTCCAGTGCAGACTGTTTGTACAGCACTGATGTGGAGTCCCCTGGGCTCTCTACTCCTGCACAGCTAAGTCATGTTGCAGCAGTACTGCCAAGAGGCTGCGTCGTACCAGAAAGTGTGTGTGTTACCCACCAGTGTTCAGGGGAGATGTTTCTTCATGCCCAACCAAGCTCCTGTTAGACACCACCTGATGCCCAGCTTGTAATGCATCTCCTCTTGGCATCCATGTGCTTCCACTTAAACTGCATTCAGCAATCAGTGAGGTACGAGCTGCAACTGGGAGAAAATTACCTCTGTGTCGTGGAAGTAATCAGCTCCAGGGGGGGAAAAAACCACATAAACCCACAACAATGTGGAAGGGAGACTCAGACCTTGAATGCACCTCTTGAAGAAGCAAGACGAGAAGGAATCCAAGGTAAGAGTTGCTACTGTTTGTGTCTTATGTACGTGATCTGTGACCACTCTGCCTGACGTATGCTGGGGTTATTCACACTACAGAGCTCGAGCCAGGGTCCTCGGGGCAGTGACAAACACTCCAAACCTCGAATAGTCACTGTGCTCCTGCTGTGTTGCTGACTGCTCAGCTGGGAAGGGGCTGATTTCTTCCTTTTAGTTGCCTGGTTGTCAGAAATGCTGGAAGCTGGATGGCTGTACAGACCTGTGAGCTTGGCAGGAGCCCTTTCTTTGTGGTTGAGCAGTGACTCTGTTGGCTGTCCTAGAGTTGGATCTCTTGGATCTCTGTTTCTCATCTGATACTACTATGCTGCTACTGGCTTGTGGGCTCTTAATGCCACATGCAGCAGCTGAAATCTGTTCTGTGCAGAGATGGGCCTCACACTGCACTTGCAGACATTTCCTAATTACGTGTGGTTGTCATTGGTTAAATGTTATTTTACACAGATTTTCCCGTTCCTCTCGGTAATGAATGTGGTAAAAGAGAACAATACATATCTGAGTGTGGTTTAAGGTACTGTTGGGCTGGACTGCCTACTTCAATCTTTGCATTGTTGTTATGGTTAAAGGAATAATAGAACAGATTACCACTACAGTGTTTTGTATCACTCTCACAACCATATTCCTCAAATCCAAAGTCCATCTAATTATCCATATTTAATGGATAGATGATGCTTATTTCTTACAGCCCAGTCAAAATTTCTAGAGTTAACAAACTGAAGGGCTGCAGAGTCAAGTCATAAACAGCTTACTTACTTCCTTGTAGCTTCTCTTTAATTAGTTTGTCTGTCTGTACATACTAGTCACAGGCTGTAGGTAATTCACATGACAAACAAACCTTTGCCACTCTTTTGTCCTCCATGCTGCTTGGCACCTCCTTGGCAAAAAATGGTAGTCAAAATAAAAGTGGAGACTTACCTGAAGTGTTTGTCCAAAGAGAGTTTTAACCACAAATGTTAGAATTTAGTGTAAGAATGCCTCCCACTCGAGAGGGCTCATTTCAGTTTCCCATCTTAGCTGAAAATTGAATGATAACTTGATTGTGTTGGTTTTGTTGCCCGAATTTTACCAAACTGGAGAGGAAATGTTAGTAAGGCAATATTATTACAGCATTAACCTACAACTGTCCTTCCTGCGTTTCCTACTGGTGGGGGTGGGTGGATGGCACCTAAAATGTGGGTGTACTGAGAGGGTGTGGGTAGTTCTTGATATCTCTGTTCTGCTTGTGACAAGTGCTGCCACACTGATAGGGCAAACAGAAGAATTTGGGGTGATAAGTAGTTACCAGGCTTTATCTGGACAAGGAGAGGATCCATGAGAAAGCATTGCTGCTGTGTTTTTGTTTCCTGAACAATCTGCAGTCAGCATGTGGCACCCAAATGCTATGGCACCGGGTAGATTTTGAAACACCTACAGCCTCTTGCCTTTCAACAGTATTTATTTGACAGAAGAAGAGAGAGGTAGAAAGGAAAACCGTTTCCTGACCTTAACAGCAAAAATATGGAACCATTTGATGGGATAGAAACAGCAGTCACTGTTCCACTGTCAGTCTGTCAGTGATGTGGACCATGTGGTGCATGGAAGCAAAGATAATCTGTAATAGGATTTCAGGGTAATCAGGACTGGGCACTGCAGTGTCTCTGTGAGGTTGTCTGGGCCCCCAGAGAGGTGAGGAGTCCTTGCAAAATCCACGTGTCACACAGAATTGGAGGAGATGCATCTCAGTGGTTTATTTTTTCTGTTTAATTAAGGTAATCTGCAAAATTTGTTGCTTTATTACAGTTCTCTTTTGAGTGTTCAAGAAGTCAATATATTAAATCTGCCATGTTTTAGGTTTCCTCTCCTGCTGCAGCTAAGGAGTGATGCTGCAGTTGTCTGGCAGCCCCCACTGGCAGTGCCCTGGCCAAGCTGAAGGTTACTGTGCACCTTCTATCACTGCTCAGTTCAGCCAAACCTGTCATTACCCCCTCAGCCTGGGCAAGCACTGCTGTTCTGACACTGCTGCCTGAATTGCCATTCCAGCTCCTCCTGTGCCTTTGAGCCTGAGCTACTGCCAGGTTCTGGGAGCCCTTCAGCACTGATGTGGATGTGCTGCATAATAACTTTGGGAAGTGAGGGAAGGACAAGTGCAAAGGACTGTAGGGAGCTAAAGAAGGGCCTGCAGCAACTGCTATTCCATTCTTGAAGGAAGACTTAGAATAAGGTACTGCAAGTACCTCTGACCTTCACTGTGCTTCATTTAAGGAATAATTGCATTGACCATTACAGCTTTTTTCTTTTGTTGAAATTTCTCTTTGTCTTTCCTGCTGTGTCTTAGCTAACAGTTCCTCCCCGCTCCATGCCTTTTGGGTAGCAATTTGATTAATTTTCATTGTCTTTGTTCAGTTTTAAGACCTGAAACCTTGGCAAAGAGGGTCATTCTGCCCCCAGAAACAGTTCACTCTGATTCAATCACCGACTTTTATTTTTATTTTTTTTTTGAAAAGGGAAGAGTGGCAGAAACCATCCATCAATCCCTTGGTAAGCACAGTGACATTCTTAAATACTGAACTAGAAAGACTGATAGAGCTGAAATCTGTGAAATACAGTGAACCTGCACAGTGCAACTTCTGGGAAGAGGGACTGTTGAAGAACAAAGTGCCTGGAAAGGAGCCAGGGTGTGACTGTGCCAGCAATCCCAGAGGTGCAGAGGCTTTAGACAGCAGTAGGAGACAAAGAAGCCTGTGAGCAGGAGAGGAGAGGCTGAGCCAGGTGGAAGGGAGGATGCCCTGGTGACTCTGGGCTGCAGATTGTGTGAGGATGTGACTGGCAATCCCCTGGTGCTCAGAGGGGGATCAGAGCAGTGCAGCACTGCTGGAGGCTTGGCTTATCTGTTGTTTGTGGTGTTGGGTTTTTAAACTTGAAAATCCCAGAGAGGCGTTAGGGAAACTTTCAACCAAGGCCTTGGGCTTATCATCTGTCCAGAATCCAGTGCAAAGCAGAGCCATGGGTAGTGTGGATTTCATTGTATTAGGAGATGGTTGTGGTGGGGAGTGCCTGAACTTTCCTTACTACAGATGTGTCTCTGTCCTTCAGGTGCTCCTCTCTAGCTGCATTCACTGATTTTCTTCTGTTCATCAGTGACCCTGATGAAGAAGTCAGTCCACTGTCAAAAATACCAGCATGACCTGTGCAGGGAGAGAAGGGGATCCATGGCTGCTGTGACCACGAGGGTGGCTCACGGGCTGGCTGGAGACAGTCCTCCATCCTGCAGAAACTGCACTTGCTTCCATGACCTTTTTCCTTTAGTGCAGTGAAGGTCTGAGCAGGATTTCCCTCCCAGGTTCGCTGAGCTTTACGACACCGCTGGCAGGACAGTGTGCTGAGGGTGGGAGAACAGGGCTAAGAAAAGCAAGTCCTGATCTCTCAGGGCTGAAGATGGATTTTGCAGACAGTGTAGGCCAGGAGATGCTGGAACAGGGTAGGAGCAAGGAAGAGGAGAGCACGGTCAGTTGGTTATTTCCTGACTGGTAGTTGCAAAAAACAGTATTATGGGATGCCCTCGGCCATCCCTGAAGCAGACCTTGGGTGCAGATTGTTTTAGGTAATAGAATATTTTTAAAGTCTGAGGGCTGGGGCTTCTTTTCATCAAAGCTTTTCAAGATAAGACCCTGGCACGAAACCTCGCTGCCCATTCCTTTCTGCTGTCCACCAGCCATCCTCGTTTTCTTCAATGACAACTACAATGTCTCCTTCACTGATGTCCAGTTCATCCATGCTCTGAAGGAGACAGGGAAAAGCAATGTGGTTAGCCTGAGAGCACAGGAGGGCCCAAGCATGTATGTGGTGGGATTTTTTTAATCCTGCCCTTCATCAGCTGTCTGCTTGGAATGAGCCTGAAATACCAGACAGTGAGGGATTAAGCATTTTGGCTATTCCCTTAAGATCTTCACATTTGCCCAGCCTCCATGGTGTCTCCTCCTGTGCAACTTGACAACACTGGGGAAGGCCACAAGGGGTTAAATACAACTGTCCTAAACCAGCTAACCATGACCTGCATAGTCTGCAGGTGTTGCTAAATAAAACAGAGCACAGCTTAATTCCCAAGGGAGATAACAGTGCCTCTGTTAATCCATGCCTTAAATAGGTCTCCCAGTTTTTTTAGCAGGGAGCAGCAGTGACCAGTGGAGGTACAGCGACTCTTCCCGACAGCAGTGACTTTCATCCCAACACAAATGCAGAGGCTGCAGGGAAGCTCTCCCTGAGCTCCCAGGCAGCTATCAGCCCGTGCTGGCCTATTTTCCATAGGAAACCACTTTGCTGCCTGCAGCGTAGTAAAATAGAAAACAGGGTAAGAGAGGCTTCCAGAGATGTTTGACGTGTCAGCTAAAACTAAATTTAACGTACCTGAGTGGGTAAGAATGGACTCAAAAGATGAGAGGTTTCAATGTACAATATACTAAAGGTAGTAACAGCCTCTTTTCTCAGCAGGGAAAATCCGTGTGTGTCATAGTTTTAAGGCAGCTCTCAGAGTAAGGATCTCACAAAGTGATCCAGTAGTCTCCTCAGGGGAACTGCCTTTAACAGTGAGATACTTTCAGCTGTGCTTAGATGAAATTTCAGTAAATAATAAAAGAGTATTTAAAACAAAGCAAAAAAAATATAATCTAATAAAAGGAGTTGGAATACTGCTGTACCTAAGAGAAAGTGCTCCTTTTGAGCCCTTTCTCTGTTTTCATTATTTATCTGGCTCTCTTATTTTGTCACCTGTCAGCATTTCTTCACTGTTGGCTATTGATGGCAAGTCCCTTGGTGTGATGTTCTCTCTGCACTGTAACATAAGACCTCCTGGATGCTGTTCCTTCTGTTAATCTGAAGCTAATAAAGGGACCCTTAAACTGACAAGTAAAGCAGCAGGCTGGAGTCCAGGTTCTGCAGTCCATCTGAATAAGTAAATACTCACAACTGGTCCATTCACCTTTTACTGAAGGTATCCTGCCTAGTTAGGACTGAAGTCAGAGAGAGTTCAATTCCCAGTAAAGGATGCAGGGTGCTCTTTGTAACAATCCTTTGATAGAGGAACCATATCCACTGTGATTCTGCAACTTGCAACATGGGAGTGTAGGGAAAGAGTGTCATTTATAGGGAGTCAGCCCTCTCCAGCATGGAGAGCCAGCAGAGCAGGACAAGTCATGGCTGCAAAGTGACAATAACATCTCCTGCACAGAATTAACACTTTCAAGATGTTTGAATCAGCATAATTTTTTTTAAAAATTTGATGCTATGAAATATTTATTTTGAAGCCTTGTTTTACCTGGGCTGTGTAGTCATAGAGTACTCTGTAGTCCTGTGATGATGTGATCCCAGCTTCTTCATTTACAAAAATGGATGCATAGACTCCATCTGTTCTCTCTGCTAGGGGGGAAAAAAATGAGGAAAAAATACCCACCACAGAAACAAAGAGTTCAGTTGCTTATAAATGCGTGGGATCACATGCAAGACTTCACAAATACAAGGGTTTCTGTTCTCTCTCTGCCTGGAGATGTACATGTATAGAAAAGCTGCTGTGAACTGTAGGTAAAGTCTTGCACAAAAACTGTCCCCCATTGATTAGATGACAATACACCCACTGAACTTTGTGGGAGGTCAGAAAGTAGCTTTAGCCTCATCCAGGTTGGGAAAAATGTTTACCCTGGTAAAAAACAGTCCAAGGAAGGCAATGCTGTGATTAAAATGGTTGCTACTGGAGGCATAAAATTCTAGCAGTCCAGTGACTCACACAGGGCTTCTCTTGTTCCCTTGAGCAAAAGGGAAAATACTCTGCCAGTGGGTCACCAGACATTTTCCAGTGGTTGATATAGTTCTCAAATAGCTATTTGTCATGGACATAACTTCTTCGCAGATGTTTTGTTTTAATCCAGCTTGTTGTAATCAGGGCAAACTCTTATTCCTTCCCAGCATCTGTCT
Organism: Chiroxiphia lanceolata; assembly: GCF_009829145.1. NCBI lineage: Eukaryota > Metazoa > Chordata > Aves > Passeriformes > Pipridae > Chiroxiphia > Chiroxiphia lanceolata. The sequence continues at coordinate 18,126,013 of NC_045648.1, forward strand.
GGGAGCTTCCCCTGCTGAGCACCAAATGCAGTAAGTGAGATAGTCTGGGCTTTGTTTTTGGGTGCCCAAGCAGGCAGGCCTGACAGAGGCAGTTGATTTTAAAGCTGTTGTTTTAAAACAACTTTTTATTTTCTTCCTGCTGTATGAATCACAGTTAAAATGGTTTTATTTACTATCAAACCAATAAAAATGCTGTAAGCTGTTACTTTCTACGAAGTCAAAATACTGTGTTTTAAATATCATCTGATAAATTTCTAGTTGTAAGGGTTACAAGACAACAGTGTAGGTGTTAGATGAGATGGATATTTGCATTCATAAAGCATGAACCTGGTCTGTTAAAAGCTTTATGTATTCCCTCGGGCTTTTTAGAGGCAGTGTATTCCACATAAGGAGAAAACTAATATCTAAGTCAGACTGTGCTGCTCTAAATGTGCAGTCCCCCCTTGCCTAGATGGAGGTTTTGAAGATTCTGTGGATTATTTGGCACTTGAAACTGAGAAATTTGTTTAATACACACCCAAGTGAAATTCATTTCCAGACTATTTTGACTACCAACATGTGAATATCTGCTGTACAATGTCTGCCACATGTCAGAGCCTGATTTAGCAACGTGATCTAAACCAAACACATCTGGTAAACTGATTTCCTGCAGAGTCATACCAAGAGGAGGGGCTGAAGGAGTGGCAATTTCCGTGTGGTTTTTGCTGCTCCCATGCAGGAGTCCAGAGAATCTGCAGAACCAAGAGAAGCCAATGACAAAATGAGTGAACAGGCCTGGGTATGAGCATTCCTTCATCTCAGCTCTCTGACTCAGCCTTTCCTCCATCTGCTTCACACTGAGTAGATGTCACCTCTTCCCATGGCCTTCTATTTTCATTTATGCTGTAGATATATTTATCTTCAGTTAGAAATATATTTTTTAAAGTGCAGCAGAATACTGAACCATCAGCCATCACTAAATTGTGCATAACATGCAGCAGGGTAGTATTTTGTTGTGGATCCAAAGACTCATAGTGTGAAACTCCAATTATTTCATAATGTTAATACCAGGAGAATAGTCAGTTGTTTATAGGAGGTTAACATATATTTGTGTTTAAGGAAAACTGATACAATTTAAAATACAGAGCTTGTATAATGAGCCTTTCTAAAAACTGTGAGTTTAAGTGAACTTTTATTTTAATCTATCCCTAGTTATTTCCTCTATCACAGCTGGGTACTGGAGACTAAGTAAAGTGAGAAAATGGGTTAGGATTCTCAAGCAGAGATGGAAATAGCATTGCATGCTTAAGGCACATTTAAACAGTATAATTTTTTCAGCTAGTGAACACTCGACATGTCTGGAAAATGGATATCCTAACTCCACAGTTCCTGAAAAACTCAGAGTGAGCCTCTCTAGGCTCCTCTCCCATGCAGAGCACAGTTGTGTTCTAAATGGCAATACAATTGTCTTGTGTAACTGCATAGGATGCAGCATTGAATTCATTATTGTAGAAGATCTGGTTTTCAACAGAAAAGCAAAGTACAGTGTGTAGCCCTGACAAGCCTGCACCACATTTTAAATGAGAAATCACAGCCTGCTTCCTGTCTTTGCCATGTCATAAGGCTTGTCACGACATAAATCTCTTGTGCTTTAACTGTGATGCCACTCTCACTGTGAATTAGCCATTTCAGTAAAAAGTATTTAAACCAATAGATCTACCATGCCCTTCTGCTGGTGTAGCTACATCCACATTCCAACATTTACCAGCAGAAATGGATCAGAAAAAAAAAAAAGCCTCCCTAATGATCACAGTTATTATTTTTTCCCCTTGGTTGAGATGCAGAGAGCAGCTCTTTGTTCCGCTCAGCTGAGCAGTGCAGGAATCCAGGAGGGAATGCCCCAAAGGACAGCTCTGCCCAGCCTTTGCTCCTGGCCAGATTCACCTTTGCCTCCCTTGAACAAGGTGGGTTTGTTGCTACGTGCCCTGACTCACTGGGAAAGAGGAAACCAGTGACTGCTCTCCGCCCCTGGCCGACTAATTGTGTGATGAACTCATCCTGGGTCACTCTTCCCACTGGGCCACGGCAAAACTGCTCTGACTCCGGTTTTAATAGATTTACTTCTTCTGTCAAGTTACACTTATTGATACATAGTTGCCTCTTGCTACAATGAAGGAAGTAATGACTTTCCAGGTGCTGGTTTCCGTCTTCATACCTTGCTGTTCATACTGAGAAATACCCGTGCTGGGAACTGAAGGTTGCCACTCACCTCTTCATCATCCCACAGGACTGGGTTGGGCTGCTGTTGCGTCTGTTGGGCTCTCTGCTGTAGTAGTTCTCATACCCTATGGCATCTGCAACAGGGCAAGAAAAATGAGACGTTCAAACAGGCAGAACAGTTTTCTCCCCACTGCAATGCAACCTGGGGCTGGTGGAGCAAACAGCAATCCAGTTTGCAAACCTCTCTGCCCACACCTGGAATGTGGCTGGAGCAGCTCAGGGGCACCTGGGGACTTGACAAAAGCCTTTCCAGTGACTGTGAGCAGCCGTGTCCTTGCTTGGTTTGACCTGAGCTGAGCACAGTGGAGGTCCTGCAGCACCAATTTAAGAGCTGTGGCCAGCCCGAATTCAGAAGGCAGTTTCCTCCATGGCTGTAAAGCTCAGGATTTTGGGAGCAGAGTGTGGCCATTGTGAGCCTCGGACTGTGTTCGTGATAGAATTGGCTGCAGCATGTTTTGTTTCTTTTTTTCTCAGTGAATGGAGTCAGGCATTTTTGTCAGAGCTGGGGAGATTTTAGAATGTTCCTGCCAACAGCATTAATGAGCAATTTCCTGCCCTGTGCCTGTGCTTGTGCTTGTTTCCCTACCTATCTCCCCCAGCCGCCTCCTGAGAGCTGATTTGCTGTTTACCCAGAGATATTTGCGTTTTGTTCTCTCAAACACAGTTATGTTACATTTCCTTCACTCTCCCCTATGGTGTCCTTAAGGGTGAAATTGAGACCATTTCCAGCTCTAACTTTACAGATGGATTTATTTATTTTTCATCTCAGAGCTCCCCGCGTAGTTGCCTGCAGCTGGTGGCCACACACTCCGCCTGCCCGCTGGGTGTTAGAGCTGAACAAACATGAGTGAAGTCTGGGATACTGTGTTATCTCAGACCTGATAGCAGCAAGTTAACAAAGACATTGGACTTGGGCTAAAGGTTGTGTTGACACTCTTGCACTGGGTCAGCCAAGATAATAAGCAGGGCAGGCACATACAGCTAATGAGTGTGAAGAATCCCTACAAATCAGACTCACAGTAATTAACAAGTTTTGTGACTAATTTAAGGGTCTCCCGTTGCCCCTCTAGATTGTTACCATGGTGCAATTTCCAGTCTATAGGGCATTGTAAGATTAGGTAGAAGAAGGGAATGAGCAATAACATCCAAGGATTGGCCAAAATGAAGCTCTTCAGCCACACAACACAAAACAACACGTGGGTTTCCTCCTGCATTTTGCAAATAATAACACAGATCGACAGCTCACCATGTGTTACTGTGCAAACTCATTAGCCAGAGCTGTGGAGATACCAGGATACTGCTTCTAGAACATGTCACCCTCTCGAAGGTGGCAAAATAAAAACAACAAAAAAGAGCAGATCAGGTTTTTCTTTGCTTTTCATAAAGCTCTCAAGGGTTTTCCCCACCTATTTCTCATTTGAAATGACTTCTGACATAGCCAAGAACTGTTTGCAGAAAATTGCCTGGGCGACTGGAGAATGAGAAATCTTACACAGGAAAAAAAAAACCAAAACCAACTAGCTAAGAATTACAAATTTCTTGATGTACAGAAGTTGTTTCACACCGTTGCAAGACACAGTTCTCCCTTCTGCCACTGAAAATGTAATTTTCCCTGGGTAAATGCTCCTATACTGGTGAATTTAAATCCTGTGCGTGAAGAAGAATAAACTATAGTAGCAAAATGGCATCCAGTGCAACAGTGTCAATGTTTTAGTTTAAAAAAATTCCCCAAATCTCAATTTTTAATCATCATAAGAGTAATGTCAGAAAGGCTGAGTGAGAAATAGGCCTCAGACAGCTCGGTGCTGAGTTAGTGGCAGGATTCAGCTCTGCTGAGGAGGGTCCTGAGGTGTGATTGCTCTGCAATGAAATCAGAGGGGTGTAAGCTGTTCTTGTATGACATAATTACCCCTCGGAATGGGCCTTTGTAGTGCTGATGTTTGTACCTGTGCAACTCCCAGCACAGAAGGGTTTTATCAGGATGAAAGTTTTTTGGGCCAGTGTAGCTTATCGGCCGCTCTGGCCAGCAGGAACTAACCCTGTGGGCAGTGCTGAGGGCTCCTGAGGGGAGTTTGTGGTGTTAGAGCAGGCACTGGAACTGAAACACTATCTGTGCACAGATCTGGCAAAAATGGAGGAGGAGATCTTCCCAGCTAGACAGGTGTTATCAGCTAATGAAGGGATGAAATGGGGATTTTTCTCTCCTTTTACAACTACTGAGTCTTTGTTTACTGCAGCAGCTGCACAGGAGTGGAGCAGTTTGTAACTATCTTGTATTTCTTTTTAAGTACGTGGGTGTGGTGGGTGTTTGGCCCTGTGAAACACTAGATAGGCTCCTTTCCCGGGGTGTGTTTGGAGAACTCCTACCCTGGAGCAGCATGTTTTTAATTTACAATGTTACTACCTCTTGCTGGGTCAGTCTGCATCCAGCCCAGAGGTTTTGATCATTGAAGTCAAGGAAAAGGCTGCTCTGGTTTGAATGGGCAGAGTCTGTGAACCTTACAGCACTTCTCTGCAGCACTCTACAGCACTTCTGTGTGCTGGGGAAAACCAATTCCATTGCCCCAGCCAGAGTCTGGGCTTATTCAAACAACTTCCTGAGAGGACAAAAGTTATTTCCCATTGGACACATGGAACAGACGAGAAAGTTGGGTCTTCTCTGTGCTGCAAATGAGGAGGTGACACCTCTGTCAAGGGGACACGGGGGGTGCAGTTACATCATGAGTTGTCTCTTACTTGTCGCCGCTGCAGGAGACTGAAGTTGCCATCTCTGCAAAGCAATTTGCCACCTCCTTAGAGGTGTCAGTTCAGCTGTACTGTGAAATGAGCCTGGTTGCAAAGCCAAAATGACTTTTTTTTTTTTTTCTTTGGAGGGTTATTTTTAACCTGGATCATTCCAACATCCCACTTAGTGCCGCACAGGCAGCAACCAGCACAGCGAGGGGGAAGTGAGCCCGGCAAGTGGGAACAAAGAGCCGGAGCAGAAACTCCTCCAGCTGGCTTCACCTCCACAGGAACTGCACTGCACAACTCCAGCCTCAGCCTAGTGTGTAACTCATCTGGCAAGAGCAATAGGAATAATTACCTGGAGGTTGTGTTCCTGTCATTTTTGTCTTAATGAAGTAGTCTATGTCCGACTCTACTACGCAGTTCTCCAGGCTGACCCGAACCTCTTCATACAGCTACAAAACAGAACCCAAGATTCTAATTTAACTTTTAACATTTCACATTGAATTAACAATTAATGCTCTTCTAACAATTTTCCCCTTAAGAGACACTTTATATTCGGTACATGCCTGACCTGGATGATCTTTGGCCTGTCCCCCATACAAATATTCTTGTAAACACACTTGTTTATTTGTGCTCTGGATATTCTTTTAAGAGAGGAGGACAAAAGTCCAGAGCTTTTCAATGCAATAAAGAAATTAATAGCAGGAAACAACCATTCAGAGTCAAATCTAGTGTATTATTTGTCTTCCAGTCTTGAGACCATGACTGGATGCCTTTTTGAAAGCTGTGTCAGAGCCCAAACATACTTGACGGTTGAGGTTCTACCAGGGCCGGGTCCTGCAGCCCCATGGGCTGGGGCCAGAGGGGCTGGAGAGCAACCAGGCAGAAAGGGAGCTGGGAGTGTGGATGGACAGGAAGCTGAACAGGAGCCAGAGTGTGCCCAGGTGGCCAAGAGGGCCAATGGATCCCGGCCTGGCTCAGGATCAGGGTGGCCAACAGGTCCAAGGAAGTGATTCTTCCCCTGGACTCAGCACTGGTGAGGCCACCCCTGGAGTGCTGTGTCCAGCTCTGGGCCCTCAGCTCAGGAAGGACATGGAGGGGCTGGAGCAGGCCCAGAGAAGAGCAATGAGGCTGGGGAAGGGACTGGAGCACAAGTGCTGCGAGGAGAGGCTGAGGGAGCTGGGGCTGTTCAGCCTGGAGAAGAGGAGGCTCAGGGAGACCTCCTCACTCTCTGCAACTCCCTGACAGGAGGGGGGAGCCAGGTGGGGGTTGGTCTCTTCTCCCAGGAAGCAGCAGTAGGACAAGAGGGCATGGTCGTAAACTGTGCCAGGGGAGGTTTAGGTTGAATATTAGGAAGAAACATTTACAGAGAGAGTGATCAGGCATTGGAATGGGCTGCCCAGGGAGGAGGTGGATTCACCATCCCTGGAGATGTTTAAGGTGAGACTGGATGTGGCATCAGTGCCATGGGCTGGGAACCACAGACCATGTGGTTGGATCAAGGGTTGGACTTGATGATCTCAGGGGTCTTTTCCAACCCGATTGATTCTGTGATTGTATGGTTCTATGACTGAGTGTTCTGGTAGCTGAGAGGGAGACATGTAGGTGTCACTAAATGTGGCACAGACTGTTTAAAGGCAGACATCTATCTGGTTTATATCTAGGGAGAACAAACCGCGTTGAAAATATTCCCCTGGAGACAGCACGTGCAGAGAAGGGCAAGCCAGTGCAGTTGTTGGAGCACTCTGGCTCCTCCTCTTCCTCCTGTGCCCGTGGCTCTCCTGGGCAGTGCCCATGGCCCTACCTCATCGTCCTTCACACACTGCAGGGAGAGCTGGTTGCAGTGCACCCACAGCGAGTTCCGCAGGATGGTGATGCGGTCGCACTCCTGGAGCTGGAACACCTGCAGCCAAGGAGGAGATGTGACATGGTGACATAGCCTCGTGGTACTCAGTGACCTGCACTGCAGGCTGTGGTGGGTGGGGGCTGCAAACCGTTCTGAAGGCTCCTATTTCAGCTACTGGAGAAACTGCATCTGCTTGTCCAGGCTCGAGAATTTGTTTTAATTGATTGCACCAAAGTAAAGTTATGTTTTATAGACAAAAACAAAGCAGGGGAGAGGAATCCAGGTCTGGATTTGACTGCTACCTCTACTGCAAGGATTTCAGTCAGGGTCCTGTCTGCCTATCACACTGAAATCTTGATGTTTAACAGACCAGTAGAGTAGTGGCATGAAAGGGCTGTATTTATGTTAGAGGTAGAGCCACCTCTGCCATAGAAAATATCTTTCTAGACTTTTCTCTTTGGAAACTATTTGAGGCTCTCTGGAGTTGCCTCTATGAATTTCTAATGTTATTTTTGTCACAAAGGGAAGGCATTTTTCTTTCTTCAGAATTTACTCCCTTCCTGCATCCGTCTAATTTTCTTGTGTTGTTGCACCTCTTGGGAAGAGTGAAGGGGAAGAGAGAAGTGTGAACTGAGCTGGGGGAAGAGGTAGATAAATGCTTTCTTTAAAAACTTTAAAAAACAACAACAAAAAAACCCCTCCCACCCTGATCTCTAAGCTTTTCTGTTAAAAGTAGAACATCAGTTTTTGATTTTCTAGGAGGTGTGAAAAGCTCAGATGCTTCCAGCCATCTGTTTCCATCTCCATTTGCTAGTAATTATGTCCAGAACACCACAAACATATACGATATTCAGCAGAACATTCAGTTGGGTACACTGCCTGCCATCCAATAACTTACCAACCAAAAAAGAATCTTGTTGAGGGAGTAAGCTGGTGTGGGGACCAGTTTCTGAGAGCAAAAGCTTTTTAAAGAGAGCCTGCAGGGTGGAGAATGAGTATTTCAACATCCCTTGTGAACAGAAAGCCTGTGGCTGCAGCCAAACCCTTCAGGGCTGTGGAAACAGCACCAGAGCCAGCCGGGAATTTTCCAGGTAAATGGTGTCCTGTTGGGAAGTGCAGCTGATCAAAGAGGGAACTGTGGTGACTCTGGGCTTGTCAAGCCCTTGTCAACACCCAGCAAAGTCCAGCTGGGTGGTGTTTGACACGTCCAAAAAAAGTATCATTTTTTTCTCTTAACGAGCACTTTTAAAAGAAGGCGTTAAAGATGCCCTTCCTTTACCAATGGTTGTTTGGATTAAGCAGTGGGCAGGTCACAAGCTCCGTGGGCACATCAGGATTTAGCCATGTGAGACAAAAGAGACTGTGAGGTTTTGGAATGCTTTGCCTGTTGGCTTTTTAAGAAGGAGAAAATATTCATCCTGGGAAAGCTAAGGCTTTGGCATAATTTCTGTGGAAGTCTCTGTGCCAGTTGTGGACTTTTCAGCCCTCCTAGATAGGGAATATTTAAGAGGAAGCAGAGAATTGGAAAGCTATATCCTGGCATTTTATTTTACGTGGAAATAAAGCCTGCAACAAGTAAACACAGCAAAATCAGACTTTAGCAGGTGGGCAAAGGTACTTTAAGGATTACTGTGACCAAATGTGTGGCTGATTTGGATGCCAACCAGTTCCTGGAAATTGTTGTGCAAAACTTACTAGCCAGGTGCAAATCTCCTGTCCATCCTTGGCATAATGTAAACAGAGACTTTTCCACCAGCACCACCTTTCATTTGAAACATTACTCCATGGCAGAGGACTAATATTCTTGCAGGTGAATATAAAGTGCTATGAAAAAGAAAGATTCTGAGTGGCTTGGGTATGTACCAGCTCACATATTGCTCCACCTCTCCCACCTCTGCACCTATTCCCCTCCTTTATATCTACATAGTTATGCTGACCAAGCAGGGGGAGTGTCAGTGAGACAGCAGCAGCTATGTCTAAATCAGCTCTAGCTTTTGCAGTAATTTTGCAAAGGCATCTACTGAGACCCCACATAAAGCAAACAGTAGAACCCTTGGGATGATGTGTCAGGTCTTGGACTGATATCTGCAAGTGGGATAAAATAAAGAGCGCGCAAACACATCGCTGTGAAAGTCAATGTTTACCTCGCAGGTTTTGATATGTTCCTGTTCCCACTCTGTCCTGACCTTATCCAGCTGCTCGATGTTCTGTTTGTACACGTTCTCTGTAAATACAGACACAAAGAAGAGAAACATAACAGTTAGGGGGGAAAAAAGAGACACAGCCTTTCTCTTTTTCCTGCTGTTGGGCCTTTGCTGTGGTTCTTCGGGCCTGTGGTTTGCTTGAGTATCACAGGAATGTGTGAGCTTGAAACTGGTGGGGCAAAAGGATCTTTGGGGTTTTTTCTTTGCAACTTTATACTACAGTAAGGATTTTTCTCTGTATGGTTTGCAGATCATTTATAAACTTCACAGTAGGGATGATGCACTTCAGAGACGAAGAGCCTGGACCATGCTTGGGCACTGAGCATCCTTAGGCTCCTTCCGTGCCAAGCCAGCCAGTTAAGCCATGTGATTCAGTATAAACCATTCCAGGAGCAGGGAGGGACAAGCCTGAACTCCTGAGCCAGCTCAGATGTGTGCTGGCCTGTCCTGGACTTCCAGTGTGTTTGTGGCTGGACAATGCTCCGTGCTCATGGACATGGGGATGATAAATCTGGTTTGGGCTGGCTGGGGGCAATTTGAGTGTCCTCTGTGCTTTCAAACTTGCTTCAAGGAGAGCTTTTCTTTCCTGGGTGAAGTCCCTAAAGGAGGTCTTCTATAAATTCTTTAATGAAAGCAGGACAGTTGCATTTCCACAAAGGTTAGAGAAAGCAGATGACTGTCAGGTTGCTGTTCTTTAGAGGTTTTTTCATTAATCTTTGGGTGAGTGACTTTGGGAACCTTGACTTCAAACAGAGACAACCTGGGTGATTTGGATGTTGCTCTGTCCAGACCCTGTGCTGGTGGATCCCTGCTGAGAAGAACCATAATGTTCAGTTGCAAATAGAGCATCACCTGCTTCATTTGCTGCATCTCTGCATTGCTTGGCTTTGTTCTGACTCTGAAACAGGAAAAGAAACACCCCAAATTAATTCCTGACAATATTTTTTGCTTCAGCCCCATTTTTTTTGCTGCCTGTTCTCTTTTCCCTTCTGGGGGAAAGGCTCTAACTTGCAAACACTTCCTGGCTCTCCTGCCTTTATGCCTGGTTCTGTTGAAAATGTGCTGTGGAGGAGAAGGGACCAGATTTTTCCAGGTGCAACCATAGGCCCACTGACTTCATGGGAAATCTTTCCATTCAGACATCCCTGCCACAGGAGCTCAGAGCCAGCATGATCCAGCCTGAAGCTGTGTCTGCTGGCTGAGTTGTTTTTTCTCAAGTGTTTGATGTGCTTTTCTAATAGATATTTATAAGCAGAAATAAATGGCAGTTAAAATTCTTCATCTTTCAAGCTCCTCATGTAATACACAGATGAAAAGAGCACAGCTTCTGAAATATTTTGCAAATGCCAGATTATTTCCCATAACACCTCAGAAGCCTAAAAGCAAAATTCACTCTAAGTAGAACTTTTCTTTTTTAAAAACCTGCAGCTTTTAACAAATGAAAATGCAGCCATTATTGACAGCTCATTACTCCCAGGTCTTCCTGCCCAGATGGTGATGGTTTCACGTTCATGCACAGCTCTAGACGTCAGGGTAATACATTCTCCCACTCTGCCCTTGAAGGCAAGGCTCAGGCAGGGGTCCCTACGACCATATTCCTCCTCACAGCTGGTTGGAAAACGTGTAGTAAGCTGGCAACAGAAGCTTCATTCTTACTTGCTTCCTGCCCCAAACTGTTTGTGAATGCTGAGCAGAATTAAACAGCTTGTGAGCTGCCTCTGTGCATTCCAAACGTGCTGGCATGTGTGGAGAGGGAACAGGGAGGGGACAGCAGTGAGCACCCTGGGATCCTTCTGGGAAAGGAGCTGCAGCAGGTTGAGCTGCCATTGAGGCTGCTGAGCGTTCTGGTGTGACTGCAGCAGAGCCAGGATTCCATCCCCTCTTTGCAGCTTAACTGGAGGGGTTTGTTCATCAAAGATTAGTGAATGCTGGAAATAAAATGTATAGTTCTGATGCTGTTTTTAGAGTCCCCACCCACCCCACTCCTTGAGATGATTTTTGATCCTTTTTGCTTACACTGCACTGATTTTTATCGAGCCAAAGGGAGTTCATTTATTTTGTTTTCTCCATCTGTTCCGCTGTAAAATGTTCCCATTAAAAGTTAGTGAATTGTCAGCTACAAGTATCAAGATGATGCAACGAAGGACTGCAGTGCCTTAATTTCCAACGATTTATTTTTGAGTCTGTAAATTTAGCTGAAATTAAACTAACCATAAGGAGGAAGATGTTGAGGAAAAATATGCATTTTAATGTAAGATTCTCTGCCTACTAAATGTAAGAGACCAAAAAGCAAAACTAAATGTATGACATCCTTCTGACTTGTCTCTTTTTCTTTTTTTTTAATGAATAATTTCAGAGAAAAATCTCATTCAGTTTCCTTTCAGGATTCATAGAGCAATTGGATCATAGCCTGGGATAAATTAATTAGATCACTTAGTTCTTTCCCAGGGGATTCCAAGGGGTTAATTAGAAGAGAAAGCAGCCCCTGGCATCCTGCAGAACTGGTTGGTTGGTTGCATTCTCTTGAAAAGGTAAACCCCACAGTTTTCTCTCTGGACAGCACAGTCATCTGAGGTACCTTTTCTGTTTGCTTTTGGTTGCCTGAAGCGCTGGTCCGTTCAAAGGACTGCTCCGCCTCGTCCGCCTCCCGGCACTTCTGCTCGTAGGTCTTCTTGGACTGGGTGGAAATGAAACCAAACGTGAGGGAACAAGGCTGGGGTGAGGGAACAAGGCTGGGGTGAGGGAACAAGGCTGGGCTCTCTCCAGCGTGAGGTTCTAGGCAATGTCTGGTTTGCAGCCTGGGGGAGCAAATCAGTGCCCAGAAAAAAACTCCCAACGATGCCCTAAGGAGATAGAAAAGTAGAACTGAAAAATTGGGGTAAGGGGCTGAGAGCATAAATTGTGCTCTTTTCTCGCAGCCCTGAAATTGTCTGCTTTGTACAACTGCAGCTCCCTCCGGGGGTGCTCAGGAGCACACAGGCAGCTCGACCACCATTGGGGCGTCAGGTCCCAGCGACCGTGTAGAGACAAAATTAGGAGCCCCCGTTCCCAGGCTGCCCGTGGGGTGGGTTGTCATTTCTACACCATGACTTGGAGCATCAGGTGGCCAAAGTCAGTGTGCTCCTTTCCCACTGCTCCAGGCTGTGAGGCAGAGCCAGCACCCCATAGACAACAGTCTTGGTGGAGTTCTCACAAGCAAGAGAAATCCTTACTTGAACCAAAAGATCTCTGTGTCTTAGAGATTCACTTGAAACAAGCACATTTCAATAAAAATTGTTAGTACAGTACCGGCTGTAGCACTGACAGGTCTGCAACTACTTTCCTTTAGAGGCAGTTGCCCACTGGAAACCAAAACCAGCTGCCTACAGTTCCTGTATCTGCATGCTGTCCAGTTGGAGGGGATTCCTCCTGCTTGTGAGATTCCCTCACCATTTTTAAAGTTGTATTTACACAGACTGAAAAATTACATTCACTCCTGTAAGTACTCTTGCCTAGAAAGAATGAAATCCTGTTCGACCTGGGGCATCACTGATCCCATATTAATTAACTTTCTGGAGACTCTTCAGTGGATGTAGTAGGGAAGATCAGCTTTCTCCTCAGAGCAGGAATCACATCCTCTCTCTCACACACACACTCCTGCACACTCACACAGCCTTGACCTTTCTTTAGATGTAGGTACATGTGATACAGGTTATCCTGGAGCCAGTTTGCATCAGGAAACCTTCACAAACCATCCTTGCTTACCTCCATTGTTTTCTTATAGTGGGACAGTTTGCTCTTTTGCACGCGCTCCATCGCAGACTCGTACTGTAAGAAACACACACAAGTCAGCATTTCTTGCTTTGGACTTCTTCCCTCCCTTTCCAGTGGCAGGATTAGGAAAGCCATTGTCAGGGCCTCTCTATAAGCCACCTGTCTGTGGGGAAAATTACTTCACTCTGCTTTTATAAATGGCAGGTTTCTAAGTGATGCAGAGAGCATCAAAGTGCCAGGTAAAAAATAATCCAAGATCATTCTGCTTCAGTGGTTTCCATTAATAGCAGAGAGGATGTAGATCTTCATTTTCTTCCTCCTTTTTTTTCTTAAGGAGATGAAATAGTGTAACACCCAGTCACAGTGCCCGTGAGCTCTGCCAGCAGAGTTCCTTTGCTGGTGCCAGAGCTTGATCCTGCATCTCTGCAGACCAAATCACTGTCTCACACATGAGCACAGGTACTTGTCCATTTTAAACACAAACAATCCCTGATTTTATATTCCATTGCTTCTGGCACATTTATGCTCACTACGATTTGATTTCCATGCTGTCATCTGGTCACTGTTGGAAGGACGGTGCTGGATTCTCTTCCATGGCTTTAGTTGTGATATGCCCAGCTTTATGTGACAGTGAGATACTCTCCTACTTGGCAGGGGATGGGTTTCCTGAGTGGGACTTTTGGTCCTTTAATTTTTATATTCTCCTCAAGCAAAACTCTCTCCAGGGCTACCCAGAGGCTTGTTTCATACTGGGCACAGTCCTGAGAGCAGCTACAGTAAAACACAAATCACAGCATTTTGGGAGGTTACCAGAAATGCTGACACCATCCAGCATATCTTATGCTGGCTTCCTCACAGCCACATGCTGGACAGAGAAAAAAGCTTCTCTAAGATTCCAAAGCAGTTTTTCTTTGTTTTCTGGGCCCCTCTAAGTGTTGCCAGGTGAGTTAAAGGCTTGCTGTTCTCAACAGGAGAAACAGCCCCTCTGCACATCCTAGTGGCCAAGGGAGGGAGGATACAAACACTCATGAACAGGGTGCCTGCCCTCTTTGTATGCCCTGTGTGCCTCATCAGATTGCTGCACACCTCAAATCTCAGTAGTAGCACTGGTTTCACCTACTTTCATATTCAGAGTTCTTTGCTATTGCAAGTTCCTGTGTGTCAGGGCCTTGTAGGCACAAGATTTTTGTGGCATCGGATACTGATCATCTGCATTTTCATTTGGTTCAAATCAGCAAAGAACTGAATATTTCATTTTACTCCTCCATCACTGAGTGTTGTCAGGGTTAAGTGACTCTCCCATCTTGGTCTTCAACGCCACAGAAGTGTGAGAGTGACCACTGTTGTCTCTATTAAGAACTGTTTTTCAAGGGACTTAGACCTTGATAAGATCATAGGGGATGAAATGGCCTTAAATACACTCACATTTTTATTAGATGGCATGAACTAGATGCTACTTATTCCATGTATTTGTAATTCAGCATATATTGGTGTTGCATTAAGCATGATATTCATTTGCTTTTATGTTTTTAAATGTTGCTGTTACCTCTTTATTTAGTGCATGTTGGAGATCATGCAGAATCAGAGCAAAGAAACCCATTAGCAAGGGTATCAAAAAGAGAAAAGGAAGGATTAAGTTCTTACAGGAATAACAATAACAGTATCTGCAGTTACACCAGAGAGAGTAAAAGGGACTAAAGCCTCTGGCTCCTGCATTCAGAGCACTACTTTATTTCCAGCTGGGATCAGAAAGATATTTTTGTTCCACAGTCTGGTCTGTAGAGTGAACAGGGCACACTGGGAATGCTTTATCATCTTTTGCAGAATTCCAGCCTGTGGCTGGAGACAGGTCATCAGCATGGACCATTTACCCAATTTGTTTCAACATTTCTCTAGTTCCTCACCTTTTTTCTTTGCTCCTTCTGTCTTTCTCGGAATTCCTCTATTCCTTTCAGTTCATCCTTCAGCATTACTGCCAGTTGGATATGAGAGTTTCCAACACTTTCAATTTCTAAGGCAAATCAGAATTCATGTACAGTCAGTGGAAATCCTTTAAATAAAAAGTCATACTTTTTAGGAGATGTTTCTGCGATGTGGCTGCCCCGTGTGACTTGTTATGAACAGGTCTCCCTGTCTTTCTGCAGGCACTGCCATTGCTGAGGGTTCACCCAACCTGAATGATGCTTATTGCAGGTCCTCCCAGTGCCTGCACAGGGCAGGGGCAAGAGCCCTCCCTGCACAACTGGAGCAGCACTCGGAGCAGCCTGGGCTAGAGCAGAGCCAGCTGCATTTCTTCCTGGCCCCATTTACCCCATGTATCCCCTTCCTCTGGGGCTGGAGATCAGGTTTAGTGATGCAGAGGGAGGGAGAGAACTCTGACCTCCACCTTCACCCCGTGTCTGCTTTCCCTCTGCTGTGCTGCTGGACTGTCACTGCTCCAGGAGCTGTTTGCCAGTGGTGCCCAGTCATTAGACGAGGCTGCACACTGAGAATTCCCAAGGGTCAGCAAAGATGGATTGAATTTCACAGCACCTGGCTGATGCTGTTTGAAATGGCTGGGAAATTCTCTTCATTTGTCAGCTTTGGTGCCTCTGAAATGGAATCCCACATTTTCCAGAAACGCTGGGCTCCCTATCCAGGCTCTACAAACACCTCAGTTCACCAGCTGCTTCTCAAGAGGGTGTTTGGGGCTAAACAGGTGCCAGTGGCCAGGTCCAGTGTCCCACTGGCTACAGTGGTGCTGCATTTTGTGTTTTGAGTCTTGGGCACATTTAGAAAGGTGCTGGTTTGGTGTCACTAGTTTGTGGAAGAGGGAATAGAGCTCATATTTGTGACTTGATCCAGATGTAACTTACTCGAGGAACAAGCCATTTTCTTTGCCACCAGAGAGCGGGTTGGGTGCCCAGCCTTGGAGAATGCAAAGTGAGCATCCTTTCCCTCCACACTAGACTGGGATAGAAAAGCTGGGAATAGAGGGGGGGAAGAGGATGAAGGAGGGAATGAACACATTGTGTGCCCGTGTTTCCCAGGTCAGAAGGGAAGCTGTAAATACTTACGTTGCTTGAGCATCTCGAATGCTGCCTTCAGTGTGCTGTGGGGCAGAAACAAGGCACTTTGTTAGTATTGGCTTCTAGGGGTGGATTGTGAATCTAGGGGGAAAACCTTCCCTCAGAATCTCAGAGATCCACAAAGAGATAAAAACCCTTAATAGTCTCTTAATAAAAGTCGACCACACCAATGAGCACAATCGCATCAATCTGTTACCGTCAGGAAATGCAGCAAAATGCTCCATGAAGCAAGGAGTGGCACTGCTCCTTCTGTGCGCTCTCTTTGAATCCCACCGTGTTTGTGACCGCGGATGTTAACAGCCATTCCCCTCTGGCCCCTTGGCAGTAGATACGAGTCAGCCGGAGGACATGCAGTGGGCCGAGGGGAATTGGGGTTTGGAGCGGTGGTGCGAAGGGTAGAACCCGGTCCCCGCTCGGCGGGGGATGCAGCCCCGGCCGGTTCCTCCCCGGCTCCGGCTGCAGCATCCCCGGACAGCGCTGTCCGAGCACCCCCGTGTGGCTCCTCCGCTCGCTCTCCTCCCGAACACAGGCGGGGCCGAGCCCTCCGAGGCTCTGAAACCCCCATTGTCCCGGGCGTTTCGACACCCCGAAAGCACGGCGCGAATAAATGATCCACGGGGAGGAGCGGGAAGCTCTTCCCGATGGGCTCCCATCGCTGGGTGCTGGGGTGGCAGAAGGGCACGAGAAAGGAACCACAGGCTGCCTAGTGTTCTGTCTTTTGGCACCAGAGATACCAGCATAGATGTGACGGGAGAGCAAAAGGTCTGTAAAAGGCATTTTCAACTTAATAAATTCCTCGGGCTCTGAATTTGCAGGCCCGCAGAGCATTTGCAGACACACAGGCCAGGGCTGTGGTGTGGTTTGGAGGTTTATCGGGTTTAGAAATCATCTCTTCAAGCCCCAGAGTGTCTCGTTCCCTGAAGGGAGCAGTTCTGGGCTCTCCACGGAGCTCTGCTCTGCCCCAGGCAGAGCCCAGGGGGAAAGCTGGGTAGTGAAGAGCCTGAGGTCTCCCTGGCTGGAGCCTTCACCAGGAGAGTCCAGGGGAGGATCCGTATCCCTTCCCAGCCACGTGTGACCACAGATGGGGAGGGAAATCTGCGTCTCTTGGGCCATTTTGGGAGCCTTAAGAGACACAGGAAAGATCCTAATTGCCCTGTGTTAATTTAGGCTGGACATCTGTTTCCTAATCAAAGCTTGCTCTCCCAGCACTGAGACTGCCTTGCCAGGCATAAGAAAAATGCACGGGCAAGGGCAAAGGCTGGGCCTGTCCTCAGCACCAACTGCCTTGAAATCCACTTCCAGATCTAAGTAGAAATATAAGGAAAAGACTTTCAGCTAGAAAAGAAGAGCTGTTTGATTTTTTTTCAGATTTCAATTAGATTGGTTGTGGTCAATCTCCTGAGATAAGTCAGGAAGAACATGCTAGATCGAGTATTTTTAACTATTTTCCTAACAATACTTAAACATTTGAAGGTTTATTTTGCAAAAAAAATTATTCTGGTGTGAAATTTGGATGGAAACTAAATTGTTACACCAGAAAGGAAACAAAGTGTATTCTTTCCAGCTAATTAAAAGCTTGACATTTAAAGCCAAGTTGAATATCAGCAGCAGAGATAACTTTTTCTCACCTAAACGCTCTAATGGATTATTTTGAAAAATTAAATATATACAAGGAATAAAATTTGCTTTTTTGGTGTGTAATTTACAATAGGAGGTGGGGAATGTGCAGACAACTTCATGCCTGAAATGTGTAAATACTGGAATTTAAAAAATAGAGAACACTTGCAAACTGCACACACTGTTTGCACTCTGTGTTGATCTATTGTTCCCAGAGATCTTTTTCCTTTGCTGTTGGTGATTCGAGTTATGCAAAAACTGGCAAAATTGCTATCGTGGATACTGAAAAATGACACTTTCTCAGTATATATCAAGGAGAAAAGCAATTTGCTGCTCTTTTGGTTTCCAGGCACCTGAGCTACCAGAGCAGCTCATGATGATAAGCCATCCACGGAGCTGTTCTCCTTTGAGCTGGCTCTCTGTGAGGCTGAGGGGGTCTCTGGTATAATAATGCTGCTGGCAAAGAGAGACTAATTTGCCCCTTGCATGGTCTCTAATGGCCTTTTCAGAAATCCCTGGCCTTTTCTTCCTTGTATGAAGGATTTGTCCAGCCAATTCCCC
The DNA here is from genome assembly GCF_009829145.1 of Chiroxiphia lanceolata. Classification (NCBI taxonomy): domain Eukaryota; kingdom Metazoa; phylum Chordata; class Aves; order Passeriformes; family Pipridae; genus Chiroxiphia; species Chiroxiphia lanceolata. The sequence goes on from NC_045648.1 coordinate 18,144,051, forward strand.
AGCTGCTGACTGGAGCAAGGCCACAGGCCATCAGTGGGTTGGAACAGACTTAAGCCATTTCCTTCCTTATTTTTATAATAATTTTCTAAAATCAGTGAACTGGACCCCACATCCTTATGGGGCTTAAGGGGGTAGAAAATATGTCATGGTGCCAAGTTATGCATGTGGGAGAGGACAAATAAATCAGATTTTGACCTGTGGATCCATCAGGGCTCCCTTTATGACCCCTGGGCTGCAGCAGCAGTGCCATAGATTAGCTGCTCATTGCAGCGGGATGCTCTGATTATATCAGTGAAATATTTCAGTGCTTCACAGGGCTTAGTGGAAGCAACTCCTGTAGCTGATGTACAAGTGGGTTTTAATTCTGTCTGTGCTGGTTTGGATGTACCTATTAACAGCACCTATTACCTATTGCCTTGGATGGGTTTGGCTCTCTAGTGGGATTGATACAGGCTTTACCCTGAGGCATCCAAAGTGAGAATGTTTCACTCTCATGGACACTCTGAAGTGTTTTACCCTCAGTATATGATGCTGCTTAACATTCTGGCAGTAACTGGATTTTTTGTTTGTTTGTTCTGCGGCTAAATTAGAAAACCTGCAGTTGAAAACAATTCAAGCAAAACTGAAAATTTGCCATTTGTCTTTTTTTTTATTTATTTATTTTTATTATTGCTCGCTTCTGAAAATTCTGTGTAAATTCTGGAAGACTGTTAAACCACTCCAGCTAAACACAGAGCTCCAACCTTCCCTTTGGGCACCCTTAGATGGAGGCTCCTGCAGATGTCTCCTTGAAAATAAGGTTGGACAACAAATTTACTGTGCATGTCTGTTAAACGACTTCCCGTTGTACATTTAAAAACTGGATTTGTCAAAATGAATTTCGGGTGAGAACAGGATTGCCTGAACTTGGAATAACAGGGAACAGACAGAGCCTGTGCACCAGCCACTGCAGCAACTTCGGGTAGTTTTTGCCATCTAGTGGCTGCAATAATCTTATCGGGTTGGTTTGGGGTTTTTTTGCGTTCTCCCTCTTTGTTTTGGACCTTGTTTTTGCTGAAGAGCTGGGCTCTCGCTGGAGAACAGGCTGTGCTGGGCAGCCCTGTGTGACACGAGCACCACCGGGAAATGCCCTGTAGGGAGGGCTCTGGTTCCCTTTGCTCCTCAGCCATCCCGAGCTGAGTTTCACGGCCCCAGGGATGCAGCTGGCAGAGCCCCGTCAGTGGCAGTGCTGAGGTGACAGCTGCACTCACCATGTACACTGTCACACCACGCTTTTATGGTTTTGTTTAATTTTTTTCAACTTTGAGCTTGATAGTTTGGGCCTTTTTTCCCAATACTTTGCCTTTAGAGACTGGGCTAACTGAGTAATTCAGGGTCCTTTTATATCTTGTACACAGAAGGTAACACAGGCTCCTCTAACCGTAAAACCACATCTTTCTTAATTTTCTTTGTTTTCTACCTTTGCTTGGTGAATAGAAGTGCGAAATAACCCCACCTTCCTTTCTGGTAGGTTTCTATTTTCACATCAGCGTGATCTACAATGTTCTGCTCTTATTGTAATTTTTAAAAATATCCTTTCTGAATTTGAGACAAGTCTCTCCCAGATGAACTCTCCAGAGCACTTCCCAGCAGTCCTGTTCACCCTCTGCCTCTGGGAACTCAGATCCCAGTTACACAGTTGTGAAACCACCCCAGTGACAGTCCCCTCTGGGGCCACAATTGACATCTGCCTTTCCTCCTGCCACACAGGGTAGTCCCAGTGGGGTTTTACCAAGAATTCTTTCTGTGCAGCCCAGTCGTGGTGTGGTGAAACAAGTCCGGAATCGTCCGGTCTCAGACAATTTGCACCTGGGACTGTGACTGCATTGCAAAAGAGAAGTGAAGAGGGAGGGCTGCAAACGGGATGACAGCTCCATGTGCCTTCTCCTACCCGTTAATCTGTGCCCACAGACAACAAATTGTGACTCCAGAATGAACCGTGCCATTCAAATCAAAGGCTAAAACAATCAAAACAACTTTTGTACCTTTAAAATAAAACTAAATTTCCTCATGTCTCTTCAGAGAGAGAGTAGCACTGCTCAAAAATGCCTGTCCTGATCACCAGAGAGCTTATTTAGATTGACTTGCATGGGAACTGAGCAGAGGCTTAGGTCCATTTTGCAGAGTCCAGAAAGTTCAAAGAACGAGTGTATAAATTCTGTGTGGGTTCAGAACATTTGAGTGAGGAATAATCAACCATGGAAGGATGTGACCTTCCAAACTGACTTTTAGCTGCAGTTCAAAAATGCCTGCTTTGTGTGGATTAATACAGAGGATTCTGTATATTAAGTGACAGATGCACTATTTTTATACACAGGAAGCAGCAATTGGCATTTGGTTACAGATGCCCTCACCTCACACTCACTGCAATGTTCTATTTCAGGGATTGCAGGGAAAGGCACAGCAGACATAGGCTTGAAGGAACTACCCTTTCTCGAGGTCTGAAGGAGATGGTGGTGGAAAAGAGGGACAGAAAATGTAGGGAATCATATACATGAGAAGAGACAAGCAGAGCAAATGACAAAAATAGATGTTGTCAGACTAGGCAGAATATAACCAGCTACTTTGTGTTTACATCAGTGATTTTACCCAAGAACAGAGTTCCCAGAGGCTCTGGTTGGGCTGCAAACAGGGCTCTGTAGCATATTCTGTTTTCATGTTGCTCTGCTGAAGAGTTGCCCAAAGCCACTGCATGGAAATTCCCAGTCACCTTGCAGCCAGAAAGGTGCTTCCTCTTAAAGGCACAAGCTCTGCTGAGAATCATCTTCATGGTGTGTGAGGCACCACCACAGTGTACACTACCAGCAAACACTTGGAAACTCGATCTCAGTTTGTAACTCAGCTGAAAATGCCCAATTTCTGTACATCCTCTCCCATGTGTGCACCTCAGAATATGGAGAGTGCACAACCATACTGCTGTTTCAACTTCAAAACATGTAGTTCCCTCTCTGCCCCCTGGATATGGGTATAAGCTGTCATTTGCCAAGAAAACACAGCTGTAGGTTTGTAATAATCCTTCTCACGATTTCTCTTATGATTAGAGACTGTGAAATGGTGATGCAGATTTAATTTTTTTAATTTAAAAAGTGGGATAACAGGAGCAAATTGCTTTGCCTTAAGACTCAGTGGATGCTAAAAGGTTTCGGGGTTTCAAACAAGAAAAAGAAGAAAACTCCACTGGGGGCTGCTCTGTACAAAGCTGCTGCTGCTGTGGCAGCCCCTGCACTGCCAATTGCTGAGGTTAGGAGATGATTTAGAAGACATATTTTCATATCCTTGCCCTGTTCCTTTACTCTTCCCTCGGGATCTGGTGCTGGGGACGGAATATTAAGCTGAAGGGATTAGTGTGAGCCTGTGTGACCTGTCTTGCAGTCTTGCACTTAGAATCAAGTGTGTGGGCCTTCTGTGCATTAGAATGAACTTGCCAAGGAACTGCTGAGTTAGGGCTGTGCCATGGCTTGGGAAGAGGATCTCTACCTCCCCTGGAGCCAGGAGGTTGTACCAGCTGCAGTGCTTGAGGCGAGGGCAAGCAGCCAGAACGCCTCAATCTGCCTGAATCGGGCTGGACAATTGAATGCTGGTGTCCTTTGGCTGTTAGACAGCACTCAGAGGGAACTTTTATTTCTTGAGCTGGAAGCTGGAGTGTTTGTTTGCTACGTCCATGGTAACCAGCACCAGCTTCTTTTAGAAAGCCCTTCTTGGCTTTATTTAAAAATAAGAAATCGGATAAAAAGTGGCTACAGGATGTCTCCCTCACTGCAGCGTGTCTGCCTCGCTGGTGTGAGAGCTGTTAGAAACCTTCTGACACCTGTGGGCTCCCCATGGCCACTTGTGACACTGCTGTGAAAGGCACAGTGAGGGCCTCCCTGAACTCAGTCTCACCTCCAGGGGCAGAGCTACAACCCTGTTCCCTGCTGGCTCTCGGGTCCAAGTGATCCTCACGTTTCTGGTGCACAGCTGGAGACACAACGTGAGCCACTTTTCCCGGGTCACGGTGTTGTATCCCTGCTGATACAGTGGAGTGTCCTGGGCTGCAGCTGTCCCTGCCAGGCACGAGCAGTGCTGCGCCCTGAGGGGTCAGCTCTCCATCAGAGGAGCTGCAATGGTGAGGGAACAGCCCTGGACAGCACACGGGATGGGATCCTGATGACTGCTGTCACCTACAGCTTCCTCAAAGCAATGGAAAGTGGTCCCAGAGTTGTTGTTACATTCCAGTGACCCTTCCCTAATATCTTCCTTTTGAGTCAGCAGCTTATTTCTTCATCTGTGTCTTTCAGTAAATAAAACAGGGCAGTTGACTCTATTTATACTTTAAGCTGAGTTCAGCAATTCGCTCCGAGGCAAAATTTTGGGGGAGAAGGGACGAGCCTGAATAAATATTGAAATTGTTCTTTAATTTGATTCAAAACCTACAAGTTTTTAAGATATGGAGGAGGCTTGAGGGAGAACTGTTTTCTGCAGCAATAGCCGCTACCTCGTGCAGCATTCCATGGAATTCCCTGGGCTTCTCCCTGTATTTACTCATCATGCTTGTTCTCTGTGCCGTGTTGTGCCTGCCTTGACTGTGCTGAAGTGTCAACCTGGGCATTACAGTTGTTCCTGTTGAGGTCTTCTGGGTATTTTCTCGTACTGGAAGGGTTTGGGTGGTTGTTGTGCATGGATTTTTTATGTTCCCTTTATCGACTTTTCGAAAGAGTATCAGGTGCCTTCCTGATATCGAGAACTGCTGGAGTGTGAAGTAATTTCTCAGGAGAAGTGACAGAAAACCTTAGTATCTGAGATGTTTAAAAGATGGCTGAATTTAAGACCAGAGGATAATAATTTTGCATTAGAAAGAAAGTGACTGAGTGTTCTAAAATTAGTAATTCCTGCTTCTGTGCCATACATAGCATGGCACAGGAAGGTCTGTAAAACATTCTGCAAAAAAACCTGGAAGCTGCTTTTGTTTCTGGTGGTTGTCAATTGGAAGTTTTAGGTACAAATACATTAGACTTTATTTGAGAAATACTGCTACTTAAAGCTGCTTTAAAAGATGTGAACAGTCCTGTTCAGCCTGTCAAGTACTTGTATTACTATTAGGACTCAGTGTGCTAGATGATAATAGGAAGTCCTATAAAGAGGAAGCACTTGGAAAAATGCACTGGGACAGTTGTAGCACAGTCCTTTCAAGCTTTTCTTATTATAGGTAGTGCATAGATTCCCTCCCTCAAGTGTCCCTGAAGGACTGACCTTGGGAGCACAACTGCTGCCAGTAATCAGTGTCATATAAACAAACACAAACTTCACATCGTGTCAACAGCATTAAACCCAAACATTTCATTTTCTTGAGTTGTTCCAGCCCTGAACAGACTTTAGTTTTCTCTGATTTTAAGTCTTTGCTCTGGACAAATGCCCTTCATTGTCCATGTGTGTAATTCCTTATACAACCAGAGGATGCTGGATGAGAGAAAGCCAAGTATCCTCTCTGCTTCAGGACAGCTTAAGTGAGACACTTGCTCTGACAAAACATCAGTGCAGAGCTGGTCACTCCCCAGAGCAGGCTGGGTTATGGAAACACAGTAAATCAGCTCTGCACCATGCTTGGTTGGTATATTCAGCCTTCCCCCTATGCCAAGCTATAAAATTGCTAGATCAAAGTGGAGCTGGGCCCAAGGCCAAATGTCCTCCAACTTGAGGGGAACTTGGATCCATAGCCCAACTCCGGGACTTGGCTCTGCCTCTAAATCAAGCTTTCATAATCTCTTAGGAAAAGTCAGATCAATGAATTATCCACTAAGTCACTGAAGAGCAGCCAACCCTGGCTGTTGCTGAACACGTTTGCTCTGCCTGCCCTGCACTGCCAGTAAAGTGTTTAAGTGGAGCCTTCCTTTAATCCTGGAATGCTGATCTTTGGTTTGGGAAGAAGCCATCCATCCTTAATCTGATGTTTTAATTCTGGAATATTTCTTCTCCTCCCTCTTTCTCTTTGGTTAAGTCAGTGAATTGAGACACCAGGAAGGCAGAAGCTGTGTCCCAGGAACCTGGTTATCCCTGAGCACTGCTCGGGGGCAAGGCAGAGATGGACCCCTGGGAGGGGGAGAGCTTTGCACGTCCTCTGGAGAGGGCCTTAGTGCCCAGCTTCCCTGTCAGCCTGGATGGACCACCACCAAACCCACAGTCAGTGCCACGGGTGATTCCCTGGCACTTCCCTGCCGTGGCCATGCACAGCTTTGAGGTCAAGTTTTCCCATAAAATATGAACAGGAAACCAGGCTTGCACTGAGAGTGATGAATGGACATGGGAAGGAGGCTGCAATTACGGAATGAGATATGGGAGGGATGAGGGCAGCAGGCCCCAGGGATCAATAGAGCTGGTTTGTGTTTAGATTGAGGTCTTCTCTTTCAGGCTTGTCTTCTGTGACCTCACATCTTCATCCTCTGCCACCTTATTACTGTATTATTACTTGTTACAATAATGGCAAAATGTCTCATTATTGCTGCTGCCACCAATAATAGCAGCAGTTTATCAGCAGTGTTTATTAAGTTAAATTCCATGCCAACATATATCTTCCCCTCCCAACACAATTTATATGTGATTTAAGATCGTAGTGGAGGAGACAGAGAAAAATATATGTCATCTTAGTGCATTTCAGTAGCTCCATTGATTTATTTCATATTAAGTCCCTTCTAAGAGATTTAAATTTTGCATTCCTAAGATAAGTATTTTTTCCTGCTTCAGAAACTGATTTTGGGGTCCTTGCACTTGGCATCTGTTCTGTCACAGTCTCTCAGGGTCCACCAGCTTCCCAGAATTGCCAAGCCACCATCCTAAACATTTCACAACCTTTTCCTTTCCCTTTCCCTTTTTTCCCCATCACTTAGTTTGCTTTTGGAAGCAAATATTAAACATTAAGAATCTTGAAATGAAAAAAATCTCAGGAAATGACCTACTGGAAGTTCCCAAATAGAGATTTTGTGAATCCTTTTGTGAAGGACAATGGTGTTCCCCCACTTTTCCTGTACATTGGGAAGTGCTGTGTAACACACTGAAGTGAGCAGCTTGTGATCCCATTCATAGGCAAAACACAGGAGTCTGATATTTCTTCCAAAATCATTTTGTTTGCATGAATAATGAAAGAGTTCCTTACTTGATTTCTGTTTGTCCCCCTGCTTTTCGGGCGATTTGGATCAGCTCTTTCCCATATCTTTCTTCTGCTTGTGCTCTGTTAAAAGAAAAACTTGCTCAATTCCTCTTAGTGGTACCAGGATCACATTTACACAAATCTTGTAACTGTATCTGAGGTACAAAGCCACGAGGAACACAATTTATTTTATTTCTCCAATCCTAGTGCTGTCAGTTAACCTCTTAAATATTCAGGGTAAGCTATTTCCAGAAGAAATGAGGGGAAAATGAAGCCCAGTGTCATGGCTTTGATTACTGTGGAGTGCTCCATACAACTCTGCCCCCCAAATGTGGATTCAGTTAGAACAAGAGGTGCACAGAGCTGAGGTGAAGATGCTCAGAACACAGGACCTCCTTTGCAAAAGGAACCTAAAACTGATGGCTGACCCGACCCATTAAAATACCGGCTAGGAGAGGAGAAAAGAGTAGGTTCCACAGGGTCCATTTAGGAGAGGTTTAGGAGAATACATGGGAGCCAGGAGTAGCAGGAACATATATAGAAACCTGAGGTGCTGCTTGAAGAGCTGCAGTGGAGGTGGAGGGGAAGGAGCCTTGGGTGAGGCTGGGGCAGTTCAGTGGAAGGGACAGTACGATGTGGTGCCTCACCTAAGGGGGAACTGTAACTGGTGACTCAGGACAGTGGTTCTGTTTCTATGGTTAATAAAGAAATACAAATATTTTCTTTTCTCTTTTCCCCTCCCCCAGCTCTGGAGGACATTTCTATTTTCTGTTCAAAAGAAGTATTTGTACTAAATATGTTACTTCCTTCCTCCTGGGTGCAAGACCAGGGCGGAACCAAGTTTTCAGTCTTTGAGTAACTGCTAAAAATTATTGAATGGTCAGTAATTAATAATGAACAGATAGCCTGGTGCTAGCATTTGGGGCAGGGATGATTTTCCCCCAGTCCAAGGAGATCAGTTAGGCTGGTGGACCAGCAGTGCTGGTCATACAGCAACCTACAGTCACCACAGCCCGGAGTGGAGGGTGTTCCTGGCCTCTGTCCTTGGCTCCCATGTGTCTAACATTGCATGTGCTCTCAGTTAGTTGCTCTTCTCCCACACTAGGAATTGCTGTGTTTTAGTGGGGTGTTCCTCCATCACTGCTTTGGGATTCCTTCTAGAGGAACAGGGTGCAAACTGCAGTGCCAGGCCACACCAGTTCATTGTAGTGTTAGATGAATGAAATGTCATCAAAATGGAAATATACTCCAGAGACACATAACAATGCAGAATAGATTAATTTTCTTCTGACCTTAGTAATGAGAAACACTTTTATGTCAGAGACTTTGCTTAATGCCAGTGCCTATACAGGAATGAGAATGACTCCAGTGCTGCAGTCCCAGTTTGTTTGCTCAGTAAACAATATATGATGGGAAAAAAGCATGGCCAGCTCTTAGGCCAGTCCCAGCTCCTGTAAAACCCTTGGGTCAAAAATTCCTGGAACCCCAGGCACAGGACTGGACTATCCCAGAGTCAGAGGAATTTGGCAGGAGGCTGACACCCTCTCTTCACATCTTGGTGCTGCCTTTCCCACTTTTCAGCACACTTACACACAGCTTCTGGGTTTCCTTGCAGCCATCCAGAGCTGGAATGTATTTTGTGTTTTAAATCCAGGCTTTTGTTCTGGAATACAGCTGCCTTCTCACTCCCACACCACCTAGTCCTTTCTCCAGGCCAGGCAGGGGGATCTGTGGGTGGAAAACTGCCCCCATGTTAGTGTGGCCAGGGCAGCTGGTTTCAGGACTCGGGGCAGCTGCTGCAGGAGTCCTTGTTGAAATTCTAGCATGAAGCCCATGGTACGGGCAGACTCTAGGAACAGAGATTCATCCCATCCTTTGATCTTCTCCCAGGTCATTCCCATGAATGACGTGAGGACAGGCTGAAACAAATATCCAGCAGAAATAAACTGGAAATCATACCTTTCTCCTTAACTCAGTGCCCACTTCTCCTTTCCCTCCTCCCTCAACATGCACATACACACACACACACACACACTCACTGGAATGTTTTGGGGGTGTAAAAAATCTCATGGAAACATCGAGGGTTGGACTTGATGATCTCAGAGGTCCCTTCCAATCCAGCTGATTCTGTGATTTGCAAAATGACTGTACATGTATTTTTTATTTCTTTGTGGAAAGTCCACCACAAACCAGGAAAAACCTTATCCTGCAAATTGCAGAAGCCTCTGTAATGTTTTGGAAAGAAACACGGGCGTGTGCAGCATCCAATGCAGAGTTCCACTGCCTGAAGCCTGCAATGTAGTTCTGATCCCTGAAAGTTATGAGGCACAGAGGAGCTATTTTAAACATTTGCAGCTAAGCTGCCATCAGGCAGATGTGACTTCAGGACTGTGATGTGCACCAGTATAAAAGGTTTCCACTGGTGGTCAAGAAAAGCAATTCAAATAGCTTCAGGTTTCGAAGGGAGACTCTTCACAAGCTGTGAAACACTCACCTTTCAGTCTTAGAGCTTGTAAAGTGCCAGGGCTTGAAAAACAGCCTTCAGAAAAAAACCCTGAACCAAAAAAAACTACATGGGGACAGCACAGAGAGAAAAAGCAGGCTGTGACTGAGGAAGGCAGAGCAATATTCCTAAGGAGACAGTGCTGAGATGAGCTGCTGTGTATATAATCCATACTGTGTGGCCTTTCCTACATGTCATGCCTGAGCATGTGTGTGCCTCATGCTACATGTTGAAACTGTTTTGAAGCCACCAAATTTCAGATTTATTTTCCTAAGTCAGAAGTACAGAAATGAGTGGCAAAGGAGCCCGAGCAGCAGTGTAATATATTTTCTCACCCACAAAATTGTCAGCTGTCCATAGCTGCTGCTGAGCAGCACCACAAGAAGCAGGTGAGGAGGGACACAAACTACAGCATTGTTACTCAAAGCCTGGTAAGGTTGGCAAATGGTGTGGGCTGGCTTGGGTGTCTGGGGAAGGCTTTAGGCAGCATTTTGTGTAGCTCTCTGTATTTGAAAAATGGCTCATTTTTGGTAGTGGCAGGAAACTGAAACAGTGCTTGTGGCAATAGCACGTTCAAAGAGAAACAGAAATGTGCAAGTCATTTTTTCCTGTAAAAGGGGAAACTTAGAAATGCCACATGTGGATGTTTGTGCTGCCGTGGGATCGGGAGCGACAATGACCGGGGTCTTAACGGAGCTCTGGGTTTCTGGCTCCTTCAACCTCCTCTTCCCTTCTCAAATCTGAGATTTCTATTTGCTATGTACCTTCACAAAGCACATCACAAGGCTGGGGTTTCAGTCAGGCTTTTCTATGCAAACTCGTATCACTACCTAATCAGAACCAGGCTACCATTCCTTTCCAGATGCCAAAGAGGAAAGAAAAAGGAGCCTGTTCACACTTTTTTCACTCTGTTTTTCATACCTCTGCTTGAGCAAATCCTCCACATCTTTGCACATCTTCTTCCCCTCCAGCAGGCGCTGTACGAGCACCTCGTAGCCAGTGTGGAAGGTGAATTCCTTGCACTGAGGACAGAAAGGAAAAGAATTGAGCTGATTTGGGCACAACAGTTTGCAGGTTTAACAGATACCAACTCTGTCATATGGAGCAAATTTCTGGAAAATCCAAATGGACCTTTAGATTAGCCCAGGGCTAAGGGCACAGGTAGGGGTGGGGTTTCTCCAAAGTGAAAATCTGTAAAAGTTTTTATCAAATCAACTTTATTTTTTAACACTGAAAAAGATTTGTGAAGCGGGTCACAAGCCTTGCTGTGTGGAAAGTGGCACTAGCTGTCTTTTTGGGGAAGTCATGTTTAGCCTTGGGTGTGGGACCCCTGCAGAGCAGAGATGTATTGTAGCTGTTAAGAACAACAGCTCCTCTTACCACATGTTTTCTGAAAAGAATAGTCAGAGACAACTCAGTACAAGTATCGATCCTGGGGTGGTGACTGTGCCACCCAGCCAGTGGAGTGTGTTCAGATGAGGATTTGTAACACAGGGAGAAAGGATTTCTCCTGTACTCCTGGTCCTCCCACTGCCTCACAAGAGGACTGGGACAAGCCATTTTTCCTTAGAGTGCCTCAGTTAAGCAGTCCAGAGTGATAATGTTATTGAAAATGCAGTGGTGAATGTTGCCTGAGCTTTATGTTACAGCATTATGGCAAAATCACAGGCTGTGTAACCATAAAGGGAATGAGTGTGTTCCTTCCCTCAAGCACTTTATCTACAATACAAATGCTTATATATGAACTGAATGCAGTTTATGCATCCATCCACTGTCCCCTAAGTAGTTACCATTTAACAAATGGGTTACTTTATTGCTTTCCACCATGACTGTGAAGAAGGCAGCTGTTTAAGTTTTGGGACTTGGAAAAGATCCTCTGGCAAGCAACTGTTGGGCACTTGAGCTTTGCTTCCCTATTACTGGGACTGGAGAGGACAGGGGAACACTGAGGATGGATGGTGCTGGTTGGTGGCAGCCTTGGGGCTGCTCACCTGGGCCCTGGGGCTTCTGTGGAGATTTGCAGACCTGGGAGTGGGGTTTTTTTGCTTCTTCAAGAGCCAGGGTAAATTTCTGCAGATAATCTCTGTAAACCTACAGGTTGTAGTAACATTTCCAGTGCTACAGTTTCTTGACAGCAGAAATTCCTTCTTCCCTAATGGACATTCTTATCAGGAGCAGAGGGGAGAAAGGAAAGACAGTTGGATAATGGTCCAGAGGAGACAGACAAATGGCTCTACCAGAGCCAGGAGAGATAATGATGTAGATAAAAGCATATGGAGAGGGTGCAATGGACCCACTGTTATCATTGTTGCAACCACAGGACAATGATAGGATCACCCCTTAAGAAACAGGATCTCAAACCCAAAACATTAGTTTTCCTAATGTTTCCAAGGGCAAGTTACACACATACGTCCCAGGGAGGGATCCTGCTGTGGAATAAATGAGAAGCAGCAAGCTTTGCCATTCACAGAGGAACGCAGGAGAGGTTCTTGATAATATCCTGGCAATGGACTCATCACTTCCCCCCCCCTTCTCTTTTTTTTGAGAACATTCCAATGGCAGAAGGCATCACTGCTTTAAAAAAAAAAAAAATTCTCATAAATGGCTCCCTCTGCCTGGCAGAAACTCTGCTCAGATGCTCCACAACCAGCTCACAGTCCCAGCATTTTGATTGTATATTTCCAGATGCAATTAGCTACCTCCCATAGCTGAGTACACAGCTTCCTTGTCCCAGAAATGCTGCCCAGAGGTAAATGAAAACATCATATGGGTTGGTATCAGCCCAGCAGTCAGCCACTGCCACAGGCAGCAAAGGGAGAGCAATAACCACTCTGTGAAGTTCCTCTGCTCTTTCTGTTCAACATCTCTTTTTTCAGCAAATGCTAAAACTCACTCAGTGTCTCCCCCAGCTCTTTTAAACTGGCACAGTTGTTGCAGTGAAAGGATGGCAAATTCTGTACAACTTACTAAGTTCTCTAACCACAGAATGCAGCACCAGCTCGTTATCAACCCAGACCCACCCCCACAAACACAGCAGTGTGCTGAGCATGACCCTCCCAGGGCCTGACAAAACCACCTAAAGGACTCGACCCAGCCTTCTGGACATCCTGCTCTAAGCCATGAAAGGCCAGGGGAAGAAGCAATGCCATATTAAAAACAGCCAGCACCTCACTCCACAGTTTTGCTTTCTGTCCCTTGCCTGCTAACAGGAGTAAGAGCTGAGCTTGTTATAAATGGAGCCACTGCAGCCACCTCCAAAGGAGAGCTGGAATCTCCTCCAATGGAGGCACCAGTTCCTGCCTGCCAGATTCATCTGGGTGTTGCCCCCCTGGTTAGCCCTTGGAGAGAGATTTGGCTCCAGCTAAACACAGGTCTAAAAAGGACTTCCTACCACAGGCACTCATTTAATCTACCTTCATTTTGGAGGGGGATCCATCTCAAAATCTGCTTTATTGTCCTCACTATGTGTTCCTGAAGAATGTGGAAGCCCTGTTTCAGAAACCAAAGGATTTGAAATCTAAACCAGGCCTCCCAGGCAGCAGATCTGGCTGTGGTCTGAACAGCACATGCCACTGGCATGTCACAGGCTGCAGAGGGAGGGAGAGGAAATGCCAACAGCCCAGGTTCAGATAAGTGTGAGCTGCTACGGTCGCTCATCCTGCAACATTGCTTCTGAATTTCCAACCACAACGGAGTCACAAATCATTTAGGTCTAAGTTTACTTACACAAACATTTCACAGAATCAATCGGGTTGGAAAAGACCCCTGAGATCATCAAGTCCAACCCTTGATCCAACACCACCTTGCCTACTAGCCCATGGCACTGATGCCACATCCAGGCTCTTAAAACACCTCCAGGGACAGTGACTCCACCCTCTCCCTGAGCAGCCCATTCCAATGGCTGATCACTCTCTCTGTAAAGAATTTCTTCCTAATATTCAACCTAAACCTCCCCTGGCACAGCTCAAGACCGTGCCCTCTTGTTCTACTGCTGGTTCCTGGGAGAAGAGACCAACCACCCCCTGGCTCCCCCCTCCTGTCAGGGAGTTGCAGAGAGTGAGGAGGTCTCCCCTGAGCCTCCTCTTCTCCAGGCTGAACAGCCCCAGCTCCCTCAGCCTCTCCTCACAGCACTTGTGCTCCAGTCCCTTCCCCAGCCTCGTTGCTCTTCTCTGCCCCTGCTCCAGCCCCTCCATGTCCTTCCTGAGCTGAGGGCCCAGAGCTGGGCACAGCACTCCAGGGGTGGCCTCACCAGCGCTGAGTCCAGGGGCAGAATCACTTCCCTGCTCCTGCTGCCACTCTGTTCCTGAGACATTTCAACAGCTCTATTTCTTCTTTCACGTGTTGTACAACTGCATCCCCTCTCAAACTCTTCTTGCATCCAAACAAACCTCCTTTGCCCTTTCCTGACATACTATTTTTTCCTTTCATTGATTCCCATGTGTCATTATAGCCCCTGTTCAAGGCTGAATAAATCCCTGTTGAACAAGGACGATGCTTTACCCCTCCAGTAACGACTAACTGATGCTTTGTACCACGGCATTAATGTCTGCTCTCTGAGAAACACTCCTGGTACATCAGAGGATTGTATTTGCCTTCTTCCACTATCAAATCATAGCAGTGACACCTAACTGAGCTATGATCTATGGATATGCCTGCAATTCTCTCCTCTCCTGCTGTTTTATTTAACAAGGTCCCAGAGTGTATTGGACTTTTTTTGCTACTGATCTCTTACTCTCACTCGGCACTTTGAAACTTTGATTTTTATCTGCTTTCTGTTACCCCAGGCCTGAAGGTTATCAGATACCTCTTGTACAGTACTTCATTCTACCTGTTTGTTTCAACCACAGCTATTTCCAGCCTGTTCTTCCTGTCTTAGCCAGTATCCAACGAATATATTGAATAACAATGATCCTGAGACCAGCCCTTGAGATTCTTTCCTCCAGCTCCAGCATTTCCATTTTGGCACAAGCCTCCAGCATCTCCCCCAGATCAGTGTCTTTGCACTTTATGGTTCTCCTCCTGCTCTGTTCAGTCCTCTTTTGTTTTTCTTCTCTACTTTCTTGAGGATTTCCTGTGTAGCACCATAACAGACCCACACTTTCTTTGTCAAGACAATCAGACAGCAAGATTGTATCTCATTAAACAACCATCTAGTCTCGCTGAGCTGTCTTGCCTCTATTCTATTTTCCATTTACCATTTTGTGTTATAATTAGCACCCACACTGAATGGTTTTGCAAAGGCTGTTAAGCTGCACTACACAGACAGTGCTTGGTACCTCTCAGCTGGGACTTTGTGATAATTGTAACAGCTAATGAATAGTCAAAGAACTATTTTATTTTTTTTTTTAGAAATCAGAAAAATGCTATAATTAGATAGTAAATGTAGTCATTAAACGTGTAAAACATCATTTGCTTATACCAAAATCTAGGGGGTTGCTTGGAAGAGGGTGATTTGACTCACCACCAGTAATTTCTCTCATTGCCAAGAAAGGGATTCCATCAGTCAAAGCGTGTGTGGCTGTGAAAGAGGATTTAATCTTTGTTACTTTAATTAAAGAGATTAGTTATTCCTTGTTGTCCAACAGACCTATAATCACTGGTAAGACAGTGCTTGACACAGGGATCTCAGTGTTGCAGACAGAGTCCTGTTGTCCTGAGGTTCATCCATTAGTGCTGTACATGTGTCTCTGTACCTGAGCCCGGGGTTTTCCTTCTCCTGGGGAAAATCCCAGCTAATGGAGAGGCAGCATCTCCTCTCTCCTGCCCAGACGTTGCTGCCCTCAGTGCAATGAGCAGCACTGTTCCTCCAGAGACAAAAGGAACATCAAAGAGGGTATGTGACTGAAAAACACAACTTCCATGCTCTGGTTTAACCAGAATAGCTTTTCCTGGAATACCTGAAAGGAGGTATGGGAGACTGCAAGCAGAGGTGTTGACAGTAAGCACACTGGGATAGCTTCCTTCTTTCCACTTCTTTTTCCCTTAGAGGCCTAACAATGCTGCTCCCTGCCATCAGCACTCCTCTAAGAGATCTGTGCCTTGGGACTGCCTGGTGATAGTTTCTGCACAGGTAATGACACAGGAAAACAACGGGATTTAATTGGGGGAGAGGCTCTTCATGGCTGGCTCTGAGCTGCATCCTGCAGCCATCAGTGAGAGGCTCCAAGGATTGTGATTTGGTGAGGAATGTGCAAGTGAGGGCTGATGGGGTCAGTTCCCTGCCCAGAGGGTAGAAAGTTCAGTACTGACATTGCTGGGGTGACACAGTTTCCCTAAGAATCAGCCTCACTCCAGAGCATATTCCTCTGAGCCTTGTGCTGCTGGGTGCCCAGAGGGGACTGAAAGGCTTTTGGAAGAGCCAGTGTCTACATTCTGAAGTAGCAAGGTTGCTGTTGCAATAATATCAAGGAAGAGAGATTGAAATGCTGGCTTGGTCACTGAAGCACAGTTTTAGTAAGTGGCTTTTACAATGGACTGAACTGCAGCAAAACCACCCAAGCCTGTGTGCAAAGCACTTGCACATCCAGCTGGGAATGGTCAGAAAGGGACATGAACTGCTCGAGTCCTTGTGGCTCTGCTGTAGGAACTGTGGCTTTTCTGTTGTGGCTGGATTTCTTGGAGCATTTCTAACCACCCTGGGACCTGGCTTGCCCATCCAGGACTTTATTTGGAGGTAGTCTACATACCACAACTTAAACCTCTGCCTGCTCCTGCAGGACAAGCCGGCCTGTCAGGATCTCAGCATCTGCCCCAGGGCAGTCCTGGCAGCTCTGCAGCCCTGTGTGCTGTCTGGGGAGTGCCCCCAGCTGCACCTTGGCTCCCTGCAGAGCTCTGGGAGCTGCAGCTCTGGCTGGCAGCAGGAAAGGCCTCGGCCCAGCACCTCCACTGCCAAACCTGCCAGGAACTGGGTCTGGGTGGTACCCGGGGAGAGGCAGTGCCCCCTCCCTGATGGGGAAGAAGGGCTGGAAAAGAAATAACTACTCTGGGTGCATTGCTTGGTACGTGGTAGGACAGTGCTGAGCTACTGTGGTGGTAAAAACAGCATCAAAATCCACTTACCTGGTTTGCACCTCTCAGATGGGCCGGGCTGCAGTGCTACTGCCACAAGCACTGACAGTCATAGCACAGCTATCAGGGGTTATTTTAGACTAATGAGCCTTCATTTAGGAATTATTTGAAATGTTCTATCTGCTCATGCTAAAAAAAGTATTTAAAAAACCCCACACTTTCTCTTAAATATGAAAGTATTTAGCTGTAAAAGTTCATTCCTTGTCTTTGCTCTTAATATTTTTCCAAGGCTTAGATCAGAATTGTCCTCAAGTGGTTTTGGACTAAAAATGCTAAATGTTGCTAACTTATTCAAATAAAGGGTCCATACAAATTTTCAAAAGAGAAAAATAATTGAAACTAAATCTGTTATGGGTATCTTTGGAATTTTTCTCTAAATCGAACTTTTTTTGTATCATATCTTGTTTAGTTTAGGTAAGCTCATAACAGTTTTAATTGGGTAAAAAATTAAGATTTGCTTTTCCAGAACCAAAAAGGAAATAACTACCGATGAGAGGAGGAAGTTTAGAGAGAACAGGGAACAGTGAGTTTTGAACAAGTATCATTCTGCCAATATATTTTCCAAGAAATATATTTGTAAGAAATCCATTTCTATGCACAGTGGTATCACACATGATACCTCAGTCCTGGACTGAAAGTAAGTTGTTCTGAGTGAGTGGGATCAATTAATTATATCATTGCATCATACCACTGTGTAGTGGCCCTGCTTAGAAAGAGTGTTTCTAGGTCTTGTTCTCTTGATCTGCCACTCTCCTTGTCAAGTGCTCTACCAAGGGCTCAGTATGTACTGTAGGTGAACAGCAAACAGATCTAATATCCAACAGTCAAACATGATTTATAATCTCAAAGTACATGCTAGGATATTTCCTACCATGCCGTGGCATTTCGCTGTAATTGAATCACTTGCTTTACATTTTATGTTTTGTGTTTTTTCCCCTGGTATACTTTAAAATCTCCTAGTATTTCAACAAATATATTCATGAGATGAAGTGTCTCAGGGATTTTACTGCTCTCTTTCTGTGCCGTTCAAGCTGTCCTGAAATAAACAGTGAAATAAAAAGGGATAGCAGTAAGAACTGCTATTTTATGCCTCTGATGTCCAAGTGACTGTTTAAATCCCATCTCCAGCTCTGCTGTGGTTCAGAGGGGGGTGTGCCTGGTGCAATAAGAAGTGATTTGGTGTTTAGTGCTTCCTGTTCCACGAGAGGCCATCCCAGCTCTGCTCTGCACCCCTGGGACGTGACAGAGCCTTTCTGCAAAACCAAACCCTGGGTTCTCAGCCTGACCCTCCCCTGCCTTGTCCTGGAAACCTTCAGCACCCGACAAGGCAGCTGAGCAACCGAATAAAGAGCTGAGCCCACACCTGGGGGAAGGTCATCCTGCCCAGAACAGAACCTCAGCTGAAACATCCTCCCCTGAGCAGTGCTGGGTGTGACCCGAGTCCTTTGCTAGAAGTGCTCATGTGACAATGAACTGGTTAAGGAGCTTAAAAGCCTTTGACTGTGCTGTGTCCTGCTGTACTGTGCAAGAGCTCCTTTTTCCTGCTGGTTGAAACTGGTTGGAGTGGGTGGGAATGTGATGGCAGCTTGTGCTCTCCAAGACTGAACTGACTACAGAATTTATACAAGCTTAAAAACACAATACTTTTTTTAAAAGTATATGATTTTTTTTTCCCATATAAGCAGAAAAAGCAAGGACGAGTAGGTGGTTTGGAGCTGGTTCTATAACATTTCTGTCACTTCTTGTAAATTCACTCTGCATCAGAAACAAAAATGTTTGCTCAGGATGTAGGTGGCTATCTTGGGACTTTCTGTGATAATTTCAGGAGTTGACTTGGGCATTTTCCACATGAGGCTTAGTTTGCAGTTTTACTGCACCCTGTTACCTAAACCTGAGATGCAGTACTTTTCAAGGGGAGCAAGTGGTGTTTATTGCCAGACATAGCATAGAATGGGACCTTCAAAAATCAAAGGGAAAAATCATTGCCTCTGTACCATTCCAGTTGCTGAGCTGTTTGATTGCCATCTCCCACTGCCCCTGTAGCAAGACAGGCTTCAACTTCAAATGAAAGCAAAGATCCTCGTCAGACTTCAAACCTGTAGCAGCTGGGATACCCAGAAATAAAACTGAAATTGAGATTTCACAAACTACACAATAGCATTGCAAAACTGGTAACACTGAGCAAACAAGTAGCTTCCCAGTGGTCTTTTGCTCTTGACATTGCTAATTTTTTTTCTGAGAAGGAAATGGTTGGTTTAGAGTTCTGCTGACAGAGGAATTTGCTTCTCAGCTTCCTGAGCCCTTGTCCTCCTCCCTGGCATCCTGGACCGCTCATGTGTTATGTATTAGGCATTCTTATAGTCACAGTATGTTGTTGGGCTCTCTTCACCTTTTACTCACCCCATGATTTGCACAGCTACAAAGTGATGGCTGCACAGCAGCCTCCTTCACTTGTGCAGGTGAAGTCTGCTGCCTGGCAGACTAATGACACACAGGGAACAGGCTTGAAAACTCTCAATTCCAGTCTAATAAAAGGACTCTGCTTGTGCTTATTAGCTCCATTTTAGGATCCCTTCTTAATAATTTGATTAAATAATATTCTGAGAATGCACAGTGTTTCCTAGGGAAGAAAAACCATAGCTTCATTTTTGGTCTCTTTGTCAAGAGTACAAATGTTCTGTTTTTCTTTGCATAGCAGTGTTTTCACATCTCACAGTGTGATTAACCACAAGATCAGTCCTTCAAGCTTTAGCCAGAGCACTGGAGAATGTAATAGTGACCTCTGAACTCTCAGCTTCTTTCAAACATTTCATAGAAGGAGCTTTGCCTTTGGAAGGCAGAAATAGAGCTTTGCAGACATGCCAGAGATTCTCCTCCATTCAGCTGCTTGTCTCTCATAATGGCTCAGTTTAGGAACCCTTCACAAAAGGCACGAGCAAAGTCAGGAAATGGAAACCTTGTGCTGTCCTGTTTAGCAAGAACACCTTCTTTGCACTGAGTAGGAGAAGAGCATCTCTTTTATTTGAAATGCTGCCATTTATTGTTTCATTCCAAGTATGGTAAAGCAGCCAGGGAAAACAGGGCACTTTCTCTTGAATTGCACGTTTTACCAGGTTGAGATCATCCTCTTTTCCCCCTTTCCACGAGTTTTTGCTGACTTCAGCCTTGACCTGAAGCTTTTGCAGGGAGGGATCTCTGACCACCTTCAGGCCATGGCATGCTCCTACTGCACAGCAGTTCACACCCCTGGTGCTCCTGTGCCAGCAGGAGAAAGGAGCCAGCAGACAGAGATGCATCACAACAAGAAGGGTGACAAAAAGCCAGGAATCCATTCAGGAAATCCAGATAGAACAAACTTCTGGAACACCTTTGTGATGGGGATAGTGGGAAATGGGACAGGGGGAAGCAGAATCCCTCTGCAGTTTTAAATGAGAGCCTGAGGTGGCTCTATGACACAGGTTTGAGGGGGCAGCATCCCTTTATATTTTCTCCATGTGGTGACTTTAGACAACAGCTTAACCCATAAAGTAAGGTGGATTCTTCTTGGGGGCCAACAGAGAGGGCAGAAGCGAGAACTTCCATGTGTCTTTCCCAAGGCACAGCACTGTTTGGCCATGGTCCTTCCAGAACATGACAGATAAATGTGTCAGTGGTGAAATCAGATGTTGCTGCAGTCTCTTATTGAATAACATTAGCAACACAAGAGAAACTGGAAGTAAAATAAGGAGAAATAGAATCTTACAAGTAGAGGATACTTCTGTTCTATACAAAATAATGGTCAGAGATTACTTTTGTTTCTATTCCTCTTTCATTCATCCACTTCCAGGTCCCTTCTCTGTTACAAGAGAGCTCCTCTCCTGCAAGCACCGTGGGCTCAGCCCCAGACCAGTGTGAGGCAACCTGCAACAACCCTGACTTGCCCAGGGACAGAGGCAACTGTTCACCAGGTCTTGTAGAGCCACAGGCAACAGGCCTGCTTATTAGTTGGTACATTAATTTATAAAAAAACCCTATATATCTTTCTCCTCCTTGTCTTAAAAAGCTTAGACTTGTTTCCTGTTAGTCCTGAGAAAGGCACTAAATACAGCACACTGCTGCACCCACATTGAGCCAGACATTTTGTTAGTGGTCTTTCCTGGCACATGGAGAATGGTAAAACTTGAGGAAATATTCCCAGAGTCTTGCTGCACAAGGGGAATGAATTAGAGGTTTACTTCACTTCTTAGTGAGGATTATTCCAGTAGCTGTGTTACCACTTCCATGTTATGTGAGATCTTCACCACCTCAACAATCACTTTCAACATATCCCATTACTCAATAGGATGCAACATATTCTTACACTCCATAGTGTGGTGTGTGACAAAGACCCGGGGAATTGTGCAATCCAACAGAACAAAAACAGCTTTAGGTTTTTAGAAATTCTTAAAACAGGAGGGTTTCATGTCAGTAAAGTCAAGCAGTTTGTCCAGGTGAGAGAACCATACCAGTATCACACTACCTTCAGGCAGGCACTTCTCTGTGTTTGCTCCCACCTGCATAAATGTCTGTCCTGCCTTATACAAAAATAACTAAAAATGGATTAATGCTGGTATTTTGAAGAATTGCTGAATGAACTCTAGAGGTTTGGGAAATGGGCAAGCTCTACCTAAGTGTGTACACACACCAGCATAGCTACTGCTGAACCCTTTGGGCTCTTAAAAACTGTTGCATCAGCCCGACTGTTACACACAAGGTGTCCAATCACTCACAGCTGCCTCGTCCATTAACTGGCAAAATTCATGAGCTTCTCCTACAAAAGGAACTGTTATCACTTCTAGAGCAGAGTGAGACACAGTTTTCTTGCCCTGCAAATTATTATATAAGATTTTAAAAGTCCATATTTCACCTCTTGAGAACAGCAGCAGGAGAAAACAACAAAAATCCACATTCACGCTGATATAACAAATAAATTCCCTCTGGATTGAGCAGATCTGATTGAGACATCCCCCTGCCTCAGCTGGCACACATCCCCCATCCACTGCCTGTCCAGGGAAGAGGAATGTCATTTGAATCTCTCCTTTCTCCAGCTGTTTTACCTGTGGATGAATTTGGTGGCATGAGGGAAGACATTCCTGGACTCCAGGTGCAGGTAATGGGCTGTGGGCAGTGAAAGCTCCAGTTCCTGTTCCTGGCTGTGTCTTCCCCCTGCAGAGCTCCCAGAACCACAGAGGGTTTTATGAGTCTGGTCCCCTCCTCTTTGGTTAGAAACTGCACTTAATCCTCCATCTCCAGAGAAAGCCTTCACCAGATGTGAACTTTTTCATCCCCACCCAGCTTTATCTTCCGAAACAGCTCCCCAGTAAAACTGGAGGGGTTTTGTGTTTTCCCATAAAAAAGGTTTTGTCAAAACCACAAGCCCCCTTTCCTTCTCCTGGTGTTCCTGGGGATTCCCATCCTGCTGAGCAGCAGCCCCAGGGCTG
This sequence comes from Chiroxiphia lanceolata, assembly GCF_009829145.1. NCBI lineage: Eukaryota > Metazoa > Chordata > Aves > Passeriformes > Pipridae > Chiroxiphia > Chiroxiphia lanceolata. The sequence goes on from NC_045648.1 coordinate 18,166,240, forward strand.
TTTGTCTGTCCTGACTCATTAATAACCCTGCAGTAATTACAGCACTGAAGTGATGAGACTCAGACCTCAGGGCTGCTGACCATCTATTTTCCTCTTTTCTTTGTTCTCCACCCTTTATTTTTTTATTTTTCTTTCATTTTAGGAATAGATTAGGCCTGGAGAAATTGAGAGCAGCACCAAATAGCTTTTTGATTTGAAAAGCTCTTACTTTAAAGAAAAAAAAGCTTGTCTTTATTTATTTATTTACCTGAATGGAACAACAGGAGCTGGTATCTCTAAGCTAGACTGAGCTGGTACGTTTTCATTTTATTCTCAAGACTGTTACTTTTCATTTCAAGCAAAGACAAAGTTGCAACAAGAACTATGGAACTTTTCAATTCCTCAATCTTGTTCAGTGACATTTTTCCACCACTTTAAAGAAGTACTAAACTCCATTTATAGTAAGGGAGCAGTTCTTTGGAGAACTGAAAAGCTGTTGGAATCTAGATGCGCGTTTTCAACATGATTTTGTTTCTTCACCTCGACACCCTGAGTGATCCCTATGCAGAGCTCTCACCTCATCCCAGCCTCAAATCCCCAAACTTTTACTGAACAGCACAATGAACTTTGTACATTATTGCAGTGTGGCTGCTGAGAAAAGTTTTATTACAAAACCTAGATTAAACTGGGATGAAACTAGTGTGTTCTGTGCCATCTGCCAGCCCGAATCTGCCTTGCCACATTATGGCGTGAAAATGAAATCAGAAGAAAGGTTTTTTGAGCTAAAAGGAGCTGAAATATAAGTAAGCAGCCTGATTTGCCTTTCATACAAGCATGCAATGAGTGTAACTGGGTTGAAGCTCCAGGGATTGCCCTGTGCCTGCAAAGCAGCACAAGGTCCCCAGCCAGTGAGTGTAAACTCTGAAGGAAGACAAGCAGGAGTGTGAGCCTTGTGGGGGGGAAGGGGCGGGCTGGGAATCACCCAGTCCTGCCAGGAAAATGTGTGTGGAAATGAGATTCACAGGGAGACTCTGAGATTCACCCTGGAGAATCTGTCATGGGAGGAGAGGCTGAGAGAGCTGGGACTGCTCAGCCTGCAGAAGAGGTGGCTCAGTGTGCATAAATACCTGCAGGGGGAGGAGGGGAGATGGAGCCAGGGCTTCTCAGGGGGAACCAGGGACAGGGCAAGAGGCAATGGGCACCTGTTGAAATTCTAAAAGTCCTGTTTAAGCATAAGAAGGTCTTTTTGCTGTAAGGACGGTGAGACACTGCAACAGTTTGCTCAGAGAGGCTGTGGAGTCTCCATCTGTGGAGACACTCAAAGCTTGGTGCTGCACAAGGTGCTGTGACCGGCCCTGTGCTGGCTGGAGATCTCCCCTTCCAACCTCGGCCATTCTGTGACTCTGCCACCAGAAAATGCACCTCAACAGGCTGCTTTAGCAAGCCAGAGGACACCCTCTTTGATCTCTGTTTGAGGCTCCATTTCAAGCTGTGTGTGACAAGTGCTCGTTTAGGTGCTGTTCTGCTCCTTAGATGTGTCTGTACGTGCGGTGAAAAGAGAGTCGGTGACTCATCTACTCCATATTTCAAATACATACTCGTGGCACAGTTAAAGTTGGCATAAATAAGAATCCTCCATTTCTCTGAGCCCAAGCAAAACCAAACAACTTTTGCAGAGCAGGATGGGTCCAAATGAACCAGATACAACTGTGTAAAAATATTAACAAATTTGTCACAGTGACTTACTTCATTAATCAACCAATTTAAATAGTCAACCCCCCTCATCTGCAGCATGGCCATCAGAAAACTGTAATAAAATGTATTTAATTGTCTGATTATTTCAGTCACTGACCTAACATGAACTTGCTGTAAACCCATTCATCTAGTGTTTGTTCATTTGAGCTTCATTTTAGCTGTTGTGCTCTGCTCAGCAGTGACTTGTGAAGCGTTTCCATGGCCACAACGACTAACCAGGTTTTCTACTTGTGATTTCCTCTGGTTTCAATGACTGTTGTGGTTGCCCCCACCTCGTGGGTGCTTCTCATTGTCCCAGTGAGCCAAATGTCCTTCCCAGAGCAGGTGGGGAGATGGAGGAAGGAACTACATGCTAAAATAGAGTAGAGCAGCCTCTTCTGTGACCTCACAACACACACAGACATCAGCTGGGCAACTGGTTCAACTTTTCCGAGCTGGTTCCCCCTTTATTCCCCATTTCCACACACGTCCCTCAGTGATGCCCTGGCCTGGGTGTGAGCAGGGCTGTGGCCATACATCTGCCCCACTGCTGGAGCTCAGGGTGATGCAGGACCATGCTGGCAGCAGAGCCTGGCCCACCCATGGGCTGGGGGATTATTTATGTGCATTTGCCTTGTGTCAGTAGGTGCAGATGCCACTGGTGCATTCTAATTCAAATAGAACTCGGTGGGAACCCCTTGCAGAGCTGGGATGCCAGGGGGGAAGGTGTGCCAGCCTCCTCCCTGCCTGCCCAAGCTCAGCCATGCCTCAGTGCCAGGGCTGGCAGGACCCCTCCCCACAAACCTGCCCAGTCTCACTTCCCCCTCACAGACCTGCTGCAAAACAATGGGTCCTGCAAAGCTGAACCTCCCCAGGAGAGCAGGGGAGCTCCCAGTAGGAAAAAACCTTCCTGTTTTGAATAAAACAGGTGGTGGTGGGTTTCTTCAGTACATGGCCTAGTGAGTCTAGAAGGTAGTTTTACTGTGACTTTTATCCTCATCTCAGCACTCTTGTTCCACAGTTAAGAGTCTCATTAGAAGTTCAGTTATTTGTGAAGCTAATTACATCTTTTTGGGCTATATAATAGACCATTGTGTGGAAAAGCTACAGTAAGAGTTGAGAGGCTCACCTACAAAGTCAGCTTTGCACTGAACCTGAGGCAGAACATAGCCTGAAGCCAAAGCAAGAGAGATTGGGCATCTTTGTAACAGACTCTTTTCCTGAAGCACTTCCATGGCTCCCTCTGCTGCAGTGTCTGACCAGAACCATGGGGGCTGCCCAGGCAGGGATGTGGTACAGAGCAGCCTGCAGCAGGGTAGGGAGGTGAATCATGCCAGCTCACATGTTCAGGTTTGTCTTGGCTGGCCCATGTCTTCTCACTCACACTTTTAAATCTGAGCTGTGAGAATCCAAAGCCCTGAGCTCATCCCACAGTTGAGAAGGAACAAGCCTTTCACACTCCAAGCACCTACTCTGAAATCCAAAGGACCTCAGGAGCCCACAGCATATTTTCAGAATTTACTTGGCCGCTTGAGTTGGATTCAAAGCTGTCCAAGGGAATAGATTTGCTCCCACTCAGCTCTGGGCCCTTTGGAGCCTGCCCCAAAAACCAAATGGCTCCTTTGAAAGTCTTCCTCATTCCCCCTTCCCAGGAGGGTACAAAGCCTGGAAATGGTGCAATAATTTCCTACCTGCATTTCATAGGTTGCAACTGGAGTGTTGAGCAGCATGTTGGAGGGAAACAAAACAGAAGGAAAAGCCAATGACAGGAATTGCAGAGGAAAAGCAAATGATGAGTGCAAGAATACAGAGAGAGACTGAGAAGGACACCCAGTATTTCTGACTGAGGGGGAAAGATTTTCTTGGATAGTGGTTTTTGTAACAAAAAAATTCCTGTTGCTCAGAACTCAGCCTGTTAACACAACCCTGTTAGCATGGATCACTGTTGGGATTGCAGACATACTCCCCATTAACATGGGAATTTCCCTTCCTGTCCCTTATGATGCTGGAGAAGACAGGTAACATCTGTTACACTTGTACAGCAGCCCAGCAGAATATTAATGTTAGCCCTGCACTGGTTATCAACCCAATCTGAATTTTCATCTCACTAGTATTTTCCAAAAAATATTATCAGAGGATAGAAGGCTTCTGTTAAGAAGCACATTTTAGTGCAGGCTTTGAGCAACTTTCCCTTAAACCGTTAAGGATCGACAATATAGAAATAAACATTGTAATTAAAAAGTACACGGGTTTTAGCCCAGGCCATGCTACAAAGAAAATAAAATTAAACAAAGACACAAGTGTGAGAGTTTTAGTATAGTACTATCACTGCTAAATTAAACAGGGGAAAAGAGAGGACAAAACTTAAACCTGTTATGAGGAATAATTTGCATTGTCCTGAAAGACAGGACACTTTGTTCTTACGAAATCTAAAGATCATTGGAGTGGAATCAATGGTGTTCCTTCTCTGCTAGTTGGGGAAGATCTCCTGATTTTAGGCTTTCTTTACATATTTTACATTGAGGTAGGCACTGAAGAAATTGCTGCTTATCCAAAAGTTTACTGATGATACAGCAGGGGGTTGTTGCTCAGGGATACCCAGTCAGGGTGTAGTACAGGGAGAGGATGCAGCAGCGTCCTTGGGCAGCAATCAGAGATCAGGGATCTGTGTTGAGTCACCCACCACGGTGCAAACACACTTTTTGGTTTTCAGTCATAAAGACCCTTCCATTCAGGGTACAGATCAAATAGAGGAGATAACTGCTCACTGAAGCAAACCACGCAAATACATTTTCCTCTCACTGATGGGCAGGACAGAGCCTCAGGAACACAAAAATAATTGCTGATCTCGTGATTTGGGGGGCACCCTGCATGCTTGTGCTGCATTGTGCAATATCCTGGGAGTTTTCATTTTAAAAGACTTATTGTTGCGTAGCTAAAGCTGCCACCCTGCAACCGGATATATCCTGCCCTCTTCATCAAGCTGGGTGATAACGACATTTCCAGCCAAAAAAATATTGAAGCCAAAGATGGTTTCCTGTGAGGAAGGTGATCACTTCAAAGCAAAGCAAGGATCTGAGTCACGGTAACGTGACTAAGCACGGGAGAGAAGTTTAGGGAAGAAGAGCCGTGAAGAACCGGCCTGGCCAGATTGTCAGCTGGTGTTAATCACCCTCACACTACTCCCATAGCTGGGTTTATTCTCCCTGAAGACCAAGACCTTGGAAAGTAAATATACCAAATGTACCAGTCCTAAAAGTCACGTGGCACGTTTTCCAAGTTCATCGACGCAAGAGCAGAAGCTCCCGGGGTGGCCCTGGCTCACAGCTGTGTCTCACCCCATGCACACTGGACTGTGCACTTAGTAGATGTATAAAAAAGGGGAATCTCACCTGGGTGTGGTCAAGCACAGTTAGCACTAAAATAACATTGACTTTTGTATTTCCTCGTTGCATTTTTATTTTTTTTTTAGCTGCTCAGATCCGGTGCTGGAATGGGGGTGGGGAGGGCTTCCTGGAAGTGCCCAGAGGACAGTGTCTCACTGAAATATGGTTTTGCCCCTGCCCTTCTGTTTTCTACCAAGAGAGGCTTTACCCTGAAGGGTGGGTGGAGAGAAAGAAAGCACAAGCAGAAAGAACAGCCTTGAAATGGCAGGAAGAATTCATATGCCTTCATGTCTTTCTTTAAAGCAGTCCTAGATGCTGGATAAATGAATGCTCAGACAATAGGCAACCACATAACATCCTGTTAACCCAGCTTCACACTGTTAGAATTTTAGATTTGAGCTTTCATTTTTTCAGTTGCAAGAGAACCTCAGATTACCCTTGAGAGAGAAATGACTTGGGTCTTTTTATCTTGTAACTGCAGGGAGAGAGCTTGGAAACAAGACACCAAAAGGGTTTTCAGCCAAAAGTCCAATAACAAGTACAGAGCACGTCCCCTTGTTTTAGTATTCCCTGGTTTTAGGTCAGCTGGGAGTGTCTGGGCTTAGCTGTGGAGTGTCTCTGCTGGTCCTTTCCACCTGTGCTCCTGCAGGACTCCTGGGCACTGCATGCCTGGTGCTGCCCTCCTGCAGCTCTCAGCAGGATGGACTGTGCAGGGAGCTGAGCAGGAGCATCCTGCTGGCAGCTGCTGCCTTTGCACCAAACAGCAGAGAATTCAGCCTGGAACTACCAAGAGCTCACCTGCTCAGGGGAGCCATTCCTAAAGCTGAGGACACTCACTGCACACAGCTCCTCAGGACAGTGAGGCAAACAAATCCATGTCCTTTTCAAGAGAGGTTTCGGGACCCAGCACAGGAACTGGGAATGTCAGTTGTTTTATGGGGATTGGATATATTCTTTACAGTGCATCCCTTCTGCCCAGGGTCAAACACTTACACTACCCAACAGTGTGTGTTTGCCTGGGGACAAATTTGGGTTCTTACTGAACTAAATTTAGAACACAGAACAGCATTAAATTAGTTTCAAACTATGTACAGAACCAAGCTGTATTTTAAAAAAACTTTAAATACAGATACCTTGAATGTAGGAAACACATAGGAAATGTTCACTTACCCAAAAAGCATCTTTAAACTGCAGCTGGGTCATTGTAATTGCTCTGTAGAGGGGGAGGATGGTTCAGCAAGTCCGTTCTGGGCTGAGAGCAGCAGCAGGCACAGCACTGAGCCTTGTCCCTGCACCCCAGCCCGAGCAGAGAGAGCAGCACATCCACAGACCTGTCCCTCCTGAAGTCAGGCTGGTGCCCAGAGCACGGGGCAGTTCCAGGCAGCTCAGCTTAATGACCTGTGGCTGGGAAGGGACAGAGGGCAGAAAAGCTGTTGCTCACACACAGATTCATGCATGCACTCAGCACCCCAACCCCAAACCTGTTTCTCTTCTAGTAAACAGTTAATATTGAAATGAGGAAGCCAGGCAATGTCAAATGGTGTCAGGCTGCTCCGTGCTGTGGGTGCGTGTGAGCGGACAGGAAAAAGAAAACCAGAGGGGGGGAAAAAAAGCAGTAAATTCAGTGATATGATTTGATCAGCTACAAGAGGAAAGAGAGAAATTAAAATGCAAAGGAAAGCAGTACAATACAAAGAGACAAGCTGTGGAGGAACTTACAGCCGAACTATCATCTACCGCCGTGGTCTTGCAAAGAAAAAGAAGCAAAAGCAAAGTATCTGCCCCGTTTCTGCAGCACCTTCTGGGGCTGGCAGAGGCCCATGCATTTGCACATGGGAAGAGTAGCTCAAAGTTGCATTTTGCAACTGAAAAAGGCTTTTCAAGACTCTGGTTAAATTAAGAACCCTGAGAAGCGTGCAGGTGTCTGCACACATTTAGGTACCTGGATGTCAATACAGAGAACGCTCCTGATTTGCATGCCCTCATGTAAATGGTTGTATGCATATGCAAGATATGTGAAATTTAGAAGTAAAATCCAAAGTCTTGGAAAAAAAATAGAGCTAAGGGTTTGTTAGCACCAGGACTTGAGGTGAAGCCTCACAGACCTGTGAAGGGGCAGCACCCAGCACCACACCCAGCACCCTCTGACAGCAGGAATTTCAGGCAGCTCCCCAGATCAGCTCACCCAGCTGTGATAATACAGCAGCAAATATCTGATCATAGGGTAACACCCCAGATGCTTCCATGATACAGTCTCCAAAATACCTGTCCTACAGGTGAGGTTGCCTCTGTCCACCTCCTTAGGATGTTTTAAGCACTCTTAAATATGTGTTTTTAAATATTCACTGACGTTTTTGGAGGGTAGGGGAAAAAAAAAGAAAAGAAAACGTAGTTGCCTGTGCAAAAGTGTGTCCTGCCCCACCAAGAGCACAGCAGGACCAACTTACTACAACTAGTTGATGTTGCTCCTGGGTGTTGCTGGTTCCCTGCTATCCCTGCAGCACCAGCCACATCATTTGGTGGTGGGGAAGTCTCACAAGTTCCCCGAGCTCCAGCGGGGCACAGGGATCTGCTCAGAGAGCTCTGCAGCAGCTGGTGGCTGGAGTTATCCATCCTCTCTCCATGGGCAATTTGCAGCTGGTGTTTTGGAGAACTGGCAAGTTTCCTTCCTGGTGGTCTGAAGAAGACAGAGAATGTGCAGAGACTTTGAGAGGCAACATGAAGTGCAAGCAGAACAGGGCAACCAAGAGTCTGCAGGGCGAGAGGAGCAGCAGGAGAAAAGCATCATTGCATGGGAGGGGGAGAAGGAGAAACATCAGGGTTCACTTTCAGACAGTGCTGAGGAGGAAAGAGGGAAGTTTTCTTGAAAATTCCCTAAAAAAAAGCATTTTGAGGGCATGGGCACTAGTCATACTACTTGATCTGCATGCAAAAAAAAAAAAGATTTTAAAGTGTTTTATCTCAGTCTTTCTAAAACTAAATGTTTCCTGTTACTATTTCCAAGCTGCAGCTGTGATTTGAAACCAACATCTTTGCTGCTGTTGGGGTTCATAAAAATGCATCGAGTGCATTGTGCTACTTTCTTGTTATTTTTAGTTTGGTCTCCAACCACAAAGCCAGTTATTTGGCTGACCCTCACACTGAGCTCTGTGCCTGCATCCATCCCACCCCCCAGCACCAGTGCCACACAGTCACCTCCCCAGGGATGCTCCCTCATCATCCCATCATCCCCAGGGATGGTCCCTCATGCCATCAGCGTGGGCTGTTCCCTTTGTGCTGTGGGGGACTCTGTCTCCCACTATGAGAAATAAAAATACGATTTTTTTATATGGGTGTATCACAAAGTTGTAAGATATCCAAGTTCCAAAAGCTGGACTTGAGTATCAGAGTCTTTTTTAGCCAGATAAGGGAAATACAGAAGTTCCTAAAAATTAAAATCTTTTGGGGCCATTTTGTACACAGAAGTTCTTTCCTCTCTTTGGGCTAAGGACAAAGGAAGATCCATCATCTTTGACAGGGGACGCCTTGCAACCAATTGGAAGAAATGGAAAGCCCCTTTTCAGAGAAAAGAACCCTTTTTAGGCAAAAATAAATATATTAAACTTATCTGAAAAAGGGTGGGATTTTGTGAAACTATAAAATGTATAAGATTTACACCCACAGTGTCTTTTTCCCCAGAAATTCGGTGAGAGGAAGACCCGGCGCGCCGAATAAATTCTTCCTGGTTTCTTTGTTCCCTGAGTTTATGCCACCTTTCTAAATTTAAAAGAGGGCTTTTTCCCACACCACCCGTGGCTGCAGAAGAGCTCAGGCCTCTCGTGCAGGTGTCCTGGTGAGCTGTCTGCAGTGAGCTGCTGTGAGTCGCAGCCCTGGCTCTGATGAAGCAGAGCTGCTGGGCAGACCCTTGGGCCACTGCTCACACCTCCCAGCAGTGCTGGGTCATGTCCAGGGGGTGCCACGCCTTGCAGGGATCATCAGGCTTTGCAAGGCTCTAAAACAGGGAGAAAATTCTCTCTTACCCTGTCCTCTAAACAGGAACAAGACAACACGGCCTCCAGGTCTGAAATGCCGTATGTCGGGACTGGGTGATTATTTTGATGTGAGTGGCCTGAATTTTACAGAGGCTGGAAAGGCTGAGCCTGGCAGAGAGCCCTGTGGGGCTGAGGGAAGGGGGACAAAATCAATGCTGCTAATTGCTGTAATGCCTTCTGCTGAAACCACCTGGAACAGCCTGAAATTTCCCCCTACAAAAGAGTGATAGCGATACCTTTGTGCCAAACAGAAGCATTTTCGGTGGGCAGAGGGTTGAGACAGTTTTCAGGATGCTTTGGAAACCTGCAGGGCCTTTCATCCCCACTTCCTCAGTCCCTGAACAGGGCTTTTCACCTCACCTTCACCTATGGCTCCACTCAGAAATTTAGCAAAGGCAATAACCAGCCTTAAGTGCAACTGTTCCCCAGCAGCTGCTGCAGCTCCTGCTCAGCACCACTCTGAGAGGTTAAAAATCAGGTTTTCTGTTTGATAAGGCCAAGAATACGTTTCCACAGAGGGGTTTTTTTCCCCCTCAGTAATTAAATTGTTTGGCAGCAGAATGTACCATTTGGATCTCTTCTGTAGTGGAAAGTGATGAAAAGTCTGATTTTTTTTAAAAAAAGTCTGTATTAAAACCCCTCAAGTTTTGTAGTTCATTAGAATGGAAGTTAATTTTTAACTATATACTGCTTTGAGCAAAGCTTTTTATCAGGGATCTGGGTGGCAGGTTTGGACTTGACAGTAGGTAAAGTATGAAAATAGCATCTACAAACATGTTTTTGCTCATCCAGGGCTACAAGAAAGACATTCTTCACAGTGAATGTTTCTGATTTTGGGGAGTCTGAGGGAGTAGGCAGTAAACATACTTAGATTCTACACAGAAAGAGGATGAAGGCAACTGTGAGAAGTATTAAGGCAGTGTATAAAGGGGTGCTGAACACTCAGATAACCCAGGTGTTAAGCTGGCTGTAATTTGCAAAACTCCTCGGGTGTATTGTGGTCCCCTTGGAATCATTGTTTGGGAAAAGCAAACGGAGAGTAGAAGGCACTTGTGCCTCTACAGCCACGACATCTGTGAGACAGAGCTCACAGCCATGGCTGGGAGGCATCAGGAGCAAAGCAGAACAGTCCAGCCTCTGGTGTCTCTGCAAGCCCTGCAGCCTGGAGACACCAGCACCAAGGAACCCCTTCCAGGGGAAAACCAGGCCTAAAACAGCCCCACATTCCAGCTGCTGGGCTGGGCCTGCTGCTCCTATTGCCACACAAATGCATCTCCAAACTTCCCAGCGACAAATGTTAGGGGCTTGCAAATTATCTACAATCGTGCCAATTTAAACATTTCCAAATCACCTCCTGTGGGGAGCCAATCTCTGTTTCCATGGAAACAGAAACGGCAGCCTCTCAGCATCCAGCTGGGTTTGTTCCAGCTCCTCTGGACCATCCATGGCTGGGCTGGGAGCTGGCTCAGTGTCTCCCAGACCCTGTGACATCGGCCCTGAAAAGCTCTCCTTTGATTCTTTCAGAAGGAACTATTGTAACACCCTTCCAAAAGCTCTGTTCCACAAAGCAAGACAGCCCTGCTGGTATTTTGCTTTAGTAAAATCAATAATTAACATAAAGATTAATTGCACAGACTACGTTCTTAACCCATCTCTAGCATTTCAGAGCTGTTTCTAGCAGGGGCCACCCCTGACAGGTGGAGCTTGTGTTTTACCCAAGACAATCACAGTCTTTGCTGTAATTACAAAGAACTGGATTTCCTCGAAAATTAACACTGTGATACTTTGTGTATCGCGGAAACTTGGGGCTTTTTGTGCTCAGGATGTGTTTAAACATGGTTAGTGACCATTCGAGCCCCCAAAAATGTTTCAAATGCAAAAAAAGGAGAAGAGGAACTGTGGAAAGTGCAGTGTCACTGGAGGCTTGAATAACACAAACAGGATTTGGTAGTTCTTGGGAGAAAAGTACTTTGTGAAAGAGAAAATGAAAATATTTAGGTTTCTATCTCCCCTTCTGGTCATCACTTCAGGCACCTGCTGAAATAGGTTTTTTATTTCTCTGCATTTTTTGGTATGCTTTCTCCATGCCATTAATTCAAGGGAAATCACTACTTATTTGCAAGTACTGCATATTCATTAGCCAAGCAGGCAGTGCCTGAGGCACTGAAGATGTTTCCACAGCTCAGAAAGGACCCTTTGCATGCTGCTGTTCTCAACAGAAAGCAGGCTCCAGGTTCACAGGAATGGTGGGCAGCAGCTCAGGATACACTGTGCCAAAATAAGATTGTTAGCTGGTGTTTTGCCACAGTCTCACCTGGAGAGCCAGAAAGAGAAACAGGGAACTGGTAAAAGCATTTTGCAGCATTTGTGCTTTCTGTAAACCTGAAATGCCAGAAATTTGGATCAGTTGAATCACCCCACAGCTCAGAAGTGACTACACTGGTGTTTTAACATTGCAGTGTCATGGCTTTCCAGCACTGTTCCTATTGAAAACAAGGTCCATTAGTGGCTTTCTCAAAACAATTCAGCTTTTTCTTTACTTACAGTGAATTACTTGTGGATTGGTTTCTCAGCTTCTTCCTTTTTGCTTTGATAATCAGTGGGGCTGGTAAAGTAACTTCATGAGCAAGTATTTCCTTACCCCTCTGCTCAGAAATGTTGGTGCAGCATTTATGCAGCATAAAGGATTTTGCTTTAAGGACCAAACTGCAGTGAAATTACCCTTTAATGTGACTTTTCTTGTTGTGAGAAAGGCACAACACACTTCACCCTCTGTAGAGAGAAGGTATATTTATATATCCATGTGATACACATGTTGTAACAAGAATAACTGCTACCTTAAAACTCACATTAAGGTCAGTGTTTGCCTTCTGAGGGGTTTTTCTTGTATTTCCAGCGAGCTCTGGTTTTTCAAAACAGAGGAGGAAAGGACAGTGGGTAGCTGGAAATTCTGTGTACTCCAAATCACAATCTATAGAGAAATAAATACACATTGCCAAGTGGTTTATACAGGATCACTTTAAACAGGATTATTTGTGCCTCCTGCTGTGCTTTCAGTAGGAGGTGTGTTTGTAGATACTGAATTTATCTGCTCTGTGTTCAGAAACCTCTGCAATTCTAAGCTCTGTAATATTGACACTTCATCTACCTGCTGTCCCATTATCCTCCCTTTGCCCTATTCCCTGACATTCTTACATGCAATGTTTGTTTAGAAATCAAATTTTGCTAGATCCTTGGCTTTAGAGGCAGAAAGATTTCAGGCCAAGCAGAGCAATTCTGTTCTCTTTATAGACTTCAGCTTATATTTGTTCCTCTGAAAGTCCTCTGTCCAAAGAACCATCCTCGTGTGCATTCCCACAGAACTGGGCACTCCCTTGAACCTGGGGTGACTCATTTTGGGGATGACCATGAGGTTACCTTCCCAACCAGAATGCTCAGCCTCTCTCTAAGAAAGTTATTACATGGGGACAGGGTGCTTTAACCAGCTTTAGTATTGGAATTGGGAATAACTCTGCATATGCTGCTCACAACGTGAGATCAGAGGTACCAGGGCAGAGACCTTCAGGATCATGAGGCCTCTTCACCTCAAAACACAGAAAATGTGACACTTGACCTTCACCAGATTTCTTCCTGCTCTTTCTGTAAGTCAAAGCTAAGGTTTTAATTCGGAGTTTGAGCTTTTGGGGCTTTTTTTGGACTGGCTGTTTTGAGCTGTTCCAGCTGACCACAACCTGAACAGTGCCCATAACCCTTCCAGGGGTGGAAATCACACAGTTTAACTGAATAAAGGCTCATTCCTCCAGTGGGGGTTCTGGGATGAAATGTGGCATCAGCTGAATCTGCTCTTGCTTTCTAAAATATCCCAACAACCTGGCTTTGTTTGGTGAGGTTTGTGATTGCTGAGAAAATAATCAACAGGTGTGGGACAGACATGGGGTCTGTCCCTAAGGAACCAGGCACAAACAGTCCCACAGTTTTCCAAAGTCTGGCTTCTTGGCTCTCACTGATCTCTGCTGTGTGTGTTGCTGGAGGAGGTACAGAGATGCCTAAGGTAGAACAGTGTGAATGCACTATTGGGCTTCCAATCCCAAAGTGAAGGAAGCCTAATTTTAAAAATATTATCACAAAGCAAAGGAAGCCTGCATTGCTTTACCCTAGGAATTACAGAAACCTTCACCAGGATGCAACAGTATTACAGGATTTTGCTCTTCTCTGGTTACACTAACAATTATATTGGGTTTTTTAAAATACTAGTTTTCCACACCCTTAACAATAAGAGCTGCAAAGTGAGGAGGGCAGTAGTTCTGTCTTGCAGTGAGCTAAACTCTAACACCACCTAACATGACTAGCTTAGAGAAATATTAAAATTAAGCAATAAGTTGGATGTTTGGCAAAGAGAAAACATCCAATTTGAGGTGTATTTCAAACCAACAAAGATCACAACAATTGTTTTAATATTCCTGAGCACACTGGATTTCTTAGACTTTAAAAAAAAAAAATAAAGTCAGATCCCACCACCACCATGGCAAGAGTTGTACTCACATTCCCAGGAACTGAAATAAACAAATATGGGCAGAAAAAACCCCAACCCCTAAAATTGAAAAAGTGTTTTGAAAGCGTATGTAGTTTTGCTCTGCATCAAAATTTCTAACATTCTACTGGTGACACATCAACACTTCTGCCAAAAGGAATTCCCTCTTTGTTCTGAGCATAATTAAGAGGTGGTATATTGGGAAGAAAACAAGGCAGAACTCAATAAAGAGAGAGCTGGGAGGAAGGAAAGCATTAGTCAAGGATAACACAGAGAGAGCACTCCAAGGAGTTAGTTCTAGGAATTAAAAAGCCCTAATACACACCCCACAAGCTGTTCTGAGAAGCTTTGTCTTTGTTTGGAACACTCAGCTCATTTCTGTGACTTTCCAGGAGATAAAAGTGAATATACAGACTCTCCCAACCTGAATCTGTCATGCCATTAACCTTTCAGACTGTTTCAAACAATTACACAGTGGGGCAGTACTCACTTGATGCCTTAAGATTCCACATACCACAAATTAAAAACCAAACCAAACACAATTGCTTCTGCAAACTTGTCCAGAAAATGGTAAATGCACACGCTGCTGTTTTTGAATCCTCTTTAGGATGCAGATGAGATGATGTGTCTCTGGTTGATAAAGCCAAGAATGTTGCCACTGTACATTATGCACATTGCTCACACCTCAAGCAGTTGCTGTGGGTGACCCACAGTAAGAAATAAATGTACAAAACGCAGAAAGACAGAATATTTTAAGTTTTAATCCAACAAACGAACAGGGTCTTGACACAGTAAAATACCATTATATTGCTAATGCTGTAGAATTGTACGTTAAAAACAATTATTGTCTATAGATGTAAAAATAGCAAGTTTTATGATACAGTAAAACACAGTATAGAAACCATTTAAAATTAAGTAGAAACCTCTTAAACAATTGAGGCATTAATCTAAGTGTTTCTCCAAAGGTATTAAATAAACCACAGTTAATACTGACTCTAAACATCCTCCCACCTTCCCCACTCCCCCCTCCCCAATTAAACTGATTAGAAAAATAGTAGTCTCAGTTACTACATTTTGTATTCTTTCAGAACCATTTAGATTCTCCATTTTCTTCAAGTACAGTAGAACAACTCTTCACAATACAGTACTACCCCGAAGTAATTTATTTCCCAACGTTACAGAGTTTTGGAAGTAAGTATTTCAGATTAATTTTGAAGGCTAGAAGAGGCCCAGGAAGTCTGCAGGGGGGGCAATTAAATTCTGAATGCAAATTATTTACACAACCATTAGTGTACTGTAATTACAGCATAAAACTTGCAACACGGCTGATGGATGCTTTTCACAAAAGCTCCAAATGAAAGAAAGGGGGGAAAAAAACCAAAACAACAGATTACAAAATAAATAATCTAAAGTTCTTCATGGTAGAAACGTTCATCATGAAGCTGCCTACCATAATCTGTTGCTTCGCTGTTGAGAAACAAATCCTGGTTCTTAAGAATTTCTGCTTCAGAAAGTTTTTTGTCATCATTCAAATCCATCTCTTCAATGAGGTGAAGAGCCTGCAAAAGAAATGGAACACCACGTGCACCAAGTTAAAACAATTGTGATTTTTTTTGCTTATTTATGTATTGTAAAAGGAGGGGAGTTCAGCAGCAAAACAAAGAAGCCACTGCAGAATATTTGAGCTGTAGCTCATTCACCAGTGTTACACAGTTCAAAGCTAACAGGCTGTGCAGCAGCTCAACTGCACCCATTATTTCAGAGAAACAGGAGTCCTGGTATTACATGGGCTTTGTTTTCATTTGCTGAACATCTACAAATACAGGAATTTAGAGAATCCTTCTCTTCCCATTTTTTCTGATTGGTTTGGCTCAGTGTAACTGAGCCAAAAATAACGGGGACTAACGTCAGCCAAGCAGATTTTAAAAGCACTCTGTGTGGCAGAAGCTGCAGGATTAATATGACAAACATCTTGGTAAACACACATCAATTCCTGAAAATGAAATATATAGTATTTTTTCTATTTTTATGTTATTTAGCTACCAGGCTTCTCAAGTCATTTTGAAATGCCAAAAAGAAACCGTGACATTCAGCTTTCAAACAGCAGTTTATGACTGAAGTCAATGCTACCTTCTCTTCAGGACAGGTGACTTTGCCAAGCCTTTATATTAAGCAAAGAAAAAACCCAGCAGGTTAGAGAAACAAATACAACAAATTATTTCTTGCAGAACTGAGCTATCACTACAGCACAGCCTTGCTGTAAGCTAAAATTTGCATCAATAGCTAAGAACAGCTGAAAAAACCCAAACCAAGCCAACTAAGAGGTATGAACAGACTGAGCACCACACAGAATTCATGTCACAACAGGGCTATTTCTAAGAATCAACCACCCTCAAGAGTCAGATGTCAAAAGAAGGCTGTGCAGAGGCTCACAGAGCCCCAGCCACAAAAATACTCCTCGAGCAACTGAAAGGCTCCAGCAGGGCCAGACACACGAGACACTGCGGCTGCCACGGGGCTCTTCTGTCACCAAGAGCTGAGACAGGCAGGGCTGGCAGCTCAGAAATGAGACCAAGCAGCTCCTCTCTTTCCCAAGAACCACAGAACCTTGGGAAGACCTGTTGTTCCTGCCATTCTGAACACCAAAATCCCCCAGTGTAAAGGAAAGACAAGGAAAATTCAGATAAAAAGTTACTAGTGGAAAGGCAGAAATCCTCTCTACTGCAGCCCAGCACTGTAAACTGCTACAAAAAAATAGAGATAGCTAAAATGAGAATCCACTTAAAAGCTATTATGGTGTTCTACCACTGATTAAACCATTTTAATTATCATCATCAAAGTTTGCTTTACACCATCTTGAATCACAGAGTATTTCCATTTTCTTGTACTTAAGTTTTTAGTTCTACAAATTATGGTGATTTATCCAGTTACAAGAATCACAATCAGATTCTTTTTTTCAAAATTATGAAGCTTCTTTTGGTAGTACATCTCATTAGATTTACCTACAATAACTAAAAAATTACTTATTAAAATGCTGTACCCTTGAGTCAAAGCAGATAAGCTGTTTAAACATGTAGAAAAGCACTTTGCTCATTCAGAAACACTCACACAATTAGTAGGAACTTCACATTTGCCTAATGCAGGTAAAGGACCTGCACTCCTTGTCAAACTGAAGAGAGGTTAAAAATATATGCAAAGATCTAACATTCATTTTCAGTAACTATGACATGATAAACCTGAATGCTTCTACCATTTTGTTGTGATACCTTCACAGTTCTCCTGCAGTAGTTAAACCCTAAAGAGCAGCCAAAACACCCACCTCCTCTTGTGCAATACCCTGATTATTGGGTACTATCCAGGACAGCAGCTCTTGAGGGTTGAGTTTTCCATCATGATCCTTGTCATAGTCATTCACAAAACGATCCTTCTCAACAAGTATCCACTCTGGATCTTCCCTTGCAGCTGGTAAGACACAGTTGTCACATTTAAAGCCACTCTTCACCTTAAAGCAGGTGTTTTCACCTTTTCTCCTAAGCAAATTCACTTAATCTCGTAAAACATAACACAGAAGTGATGTCACTAAGCAAAGACAAACCTTAATGGGCAGAGGAGAGTAGGGAAAGTAAATTCATTTACTGTTGGTATTTATTTATTTGCACACTTGTTTTGTACTTACCCCATGCACTGGCATTGCACAGCCCACCCAGCAATCCTAAACTTATCTCTAGCTCTTCAAGAAATTCAGAAGCAATTCACCAAACTGATAAATATTGCAGACAAACATGAACAGGTATTAAGACTTTCTAGACCTTATGAATGTCAAAAGTATCACAAGCAGATAAGTAAGTTTAAAAATAATCAGGATTCTACTGTAAAAGAATAAAAAAGAATGAAGTCTCTCCTTCCTTTCTAACATTTACTTTTGCAAGTAGATTATCTCTTAATGTCACAATTCACCATACACTGTTGCCCAAAACCACAAGACAGTTATGAAATCAGAGTCACCACGTAGCCTAATTAGTCATTTTAAAGTGTGCTGGAGGAGCACTACCTGCAGAACAGAGAAGGCCTTTTGGAGGAAAGCTGAAGTAGCTTGTACTGATTCTGAATTCTTGCAAACAAGTCGTAATGCAAAGCTGTTATCTTCTCTATTACTGCAACAATTTCACTCCTTTCCAACAGCTTTGTACAGAGTGGCTTAGAAAAGCTTTCTTTCAAGTCAGAGCAGGAAAAAGATAAAGAACCCTGTAGTTGCATCAGAGACCTACTGTTTTTACTGGCTCTGGCAAACAAATATGGTCATAAAGGTGAAATTCCAGGTGGCTGACTGGAGTGGAATAAAACAGACTATTCCCCTGTTTCTCCATATCCTCATGTGGCTTAAACAATTTTTCTCAGCTATGATACCATTCAAAATTGGCACTCCTTAGGGCCAAGCAGACTTTCCACATAACTGAAGTTAAAGGGCTTTTTGGAACAGGAGGACTTATTTGTCATAACTCGTAGTGAATTAAATATGGTGTGTAAAATATTTATCCATGAATGTTGATTAATACCAGATAAGTGCCCTTTTTTTCTTGTTAAAGAAAGAACAGGTCAAATTTAAGAAAGGGCAAGAGTGGGGAAAAAAACCCCCATAACAAACCAAAAAGTGAAGGCAAATATCAGGCTTCTGATCTCTGGTACAGAACTGACTCCTTCCCTTCCCCTCTCCTGTTACACACCTGGCTCCCCCTTCCAAAGCCGGGCTCAGAGCTGCCTGCTGGAGCTGATCAAGCCCAGGGAAGTTTAACCTTCCATCCCTGCTGGCTGGGTTTGCAGATGTGTTCAGTAATACTGCACCTTATCTCAGCTGTATCCCTTGTGCTCAGGAATAAACTTCAGTCTTTAGGAAAACAAGAAACAACTTGCAGGGAAACAGCAGAATGGGCCACACACAAAGTACTGCCAAATACACACGGGGCAGACTGAAATAATGAGCTCAGTTCCAGGAAACAGAATTATACTAACACAGTCAAATGTGACTCTGAATCTGTAGGTATGAAAAGCTGAAAATAAAGGTGCACCCAAATCAAAAGCTTTTGTTAGTTCCCTCTTTCATGCCCCCTCCCTTTGTTCCTTACTTGGGTCTCTTCTGTAATCACCAAGGAATTCGTCCAGGCTGACAAATCCATCACCATCTTTATCATGTTCTTCTAAAGCCTCCTGAATGACAAAGTCCTTTTGTACACATACAAAGAGCAAAATTAGCAACTCATAATCAAGAGAAACAGCACTGAATCATTTTAGAGCAATAAGGAATTCTTTAAAGGAAAGACTCCCTCATTTCAAATCTCCTTTTCTGTTTTATGTAGGCTGGTGCAGTAATTGCTTCCTGAGCAATAAAACAGATCTGCTCTTAGGAGTTTAGAATGTCAGGTTTCATGAAAACCAAATCTGAAAGGTGGAATCCTTCAACATAATTCAAAACTAAAAAAGCAGCTGAGAAATATGAATATGCACAAAGCTCTATCATCTCATTTTCACTTTTCTTTTTTCATGTGATGGATTCACTAATTTGCATTTTTGCAATTTAATTGAATTGTTATAATTGGTTTGTCTTTTGTCCTGTGTTTCCCAGTGAAGCCCATCCTGTATTTCTGCCTTCCCTTGTTTGTCCATAACTCTGTGCTGTGTACACACAAACAAAGGCTGTTTACAGATCACTCCTCCTGGAAGCTGGCTCTGGCACCAGAGAGCTAAAACCGAAAGCTAAAATCTCACTGATGTATTCCCACCCTAACAGGGTTGAGAGGTGGCTATGTCAGTCCAATTCCATAAGTTTGGGATAGCTGTGAAACAGCTTCAAAGATTTCAAAGGAGAGCACTGATCTCCTGCTCCAGCTCCTGACCTCCAGCACCGGATCCTCAACACACCACCTGATTTTTAACCTGGGCTGTACAAGCAGTGTCCAAAACTGCTCCACAGCCCACTTCCTGTGGGACTGGGGCCAGGGCATGAATAAAAAAGGTGCTGCATCTACAGGCAGAGGCTGAGGCAGACACTGGCAGGATCTCACCGTCATGTATTCCACCTCCTCGGGGTGCTCGAAAGCCACGTACTCCTCCACGGTCAGGGCAGGGACATCATCGCGATTGGCTTTCTCAAAACGCTTTTTCTCCTTTAAATGAAGCTTAGAAAATAGATTTAGTTAGAGCCCTTAATGGAAAGGAAAAACAACATTATAGTAGTTTGGCTATAAGCTCATTAGATTATTAATTGTTTCACGTTACCTACTCATATTGCACTGATGTTATACCTTCACTAAAAAGAGCTAATTGAGAGCAAGGAGAACAACACTCTTAATTGAGGTTTTATTCTAAGAATTGCATAAAACCCTCTTTGTTTTTCTTTTTAATTTAAGGAGCCATTTAAAACATACTCTTAGCCAAGGCTTCAGAAACACAAAAGGGAGATAATGAAAAGACCAACAATCCTTATTTCCATACATGCATCCTCTCCTAAAAGTCCCCAATTCCCAAAGTAACCAAGTGGAGTACAATGTTTATAATTAACGGCAGCCACTGCAAACTCCAAAATTTACATTTTAAGAACATTTAACCTTCTGGATCTATATCTTACTTATATCAAGGGCTGTCTGTAGTTCACAGAAAGTCTTGAAATATCACATGTGTAAAATGTCTTTTCTGAAGCCATTTTAAAGGCTGAAGGATTTGCCAGATTCCTTTATTACAAGACTGCTGTCCATTACACCTGAGAATTTCAAAGGAAAGTCACTTCTCTAACCTGTTTTAAGTACATATATTACCATGTCTTTAAAAAAGAAATGATATCCACAATAATCAGTCAAGTTCTTATTCCTGAATGTCTGCACCTCCCATTTCTGTATGTCAAATTTGAAAAAATTTCCTCACTTCATTTTACACAGTCACTTTAGACAAAATACAGACCCCCACCATTAAAAACTGATCTCTGCTCCAACTGCACGTGACATGAACTAGAATGACCTTGGAATCCCATCATTAAGTGTGTTGTGCTCTCAGTGTGACTCTGATCTGGGTGAGGGAGCAGCCAGAAAATCATAGTTCTTAAATGCTCTAAAAAACAACCATTTGAAATTGCACTTCTCATTTATATCCTATCTGCTGACACTTCTCTCAAAATTAGGCTAACCTGAAAAACACAGAGAGTAATGTAACAAATGAAGGATAAGATCTTAAATATTCTTCAAAGTAGTTTAATTTTCTTAGAGAGAGGCTGACCTTCGCTGAGGGTTTAACCAGGAAGGCAGTTCAGAGGGACTGGCTACAGAGAGTACTAGACTGCAACATAAACTTGCCCTATTGAGGGACAGCCTGGTTTTCCAGTGATTTTTGGGAAGTGATGAACAAGGCTGCCACCTTTTGGTAAACTCCTGTGGTTACTCGATGTCAATTCTAAATCAACACCCAATCTTACTCTTCCATTTTGATCAGAGCAGGCCCACTAATTTCCAGATGTAAGGAAAATGCTGAGGATGGCTGACTTATGGTACTTGTACAATGCTGCTCATTTTACAGCCCATGTTGAAGGAGTCAGCAAGGACAACCCAGCAGGCAGTCAAGTCACACCATTAACTAAGCAACCAGTTCTAACTCAGCTTGTGTATCTATAGCTCTGTTTAGATCTGTGGTGGCAATATCTCAAACATGGGATCAGTATTTTGATTGGCAGTTCCACTGAAAATCTTGTTTTATTTAAAAGCTATGGAATTATTCAGTTAGGTTAAGCTTTACAGTTTGTTTCCTCAATGTGTGTAAAATCCTCTCCCCACAATTTTAGTTTCACTTCTGTCAACATCCTATATTATCTACCTCTATTTTACTAACAACATAAAAAGCAATCCTCACAGAAAAAACACCTCAGGCCAGAACAGTCTAAACACTTATTTATTCTCTTTTTGGGAAACATTTACATGTACTTATAAATGTGTAACTTGAAAGTTTTGCTATGTGGTGGTGAACCTCCCCTGCCTTTCTTGCCTCTCTCCTTTCCCCTTTTATGCATCTGCTTTGGCAGACGAGACTAACTCATAACTTCTGTGTTTAGACATCCATTTCTAGCTACAGGAGTTTCATTATTATTGCTAAAACTGTCTGAATTGCTATTGCTTTCTCTGTGGGCCTCTAATGGACAGGCAATGTTACAGCAGGCTACACTGATACCCCACACTGAGTGCTTGAGCAGCAACCAAAACAGTGGCTAGAACAGTGCAGTAAAGGGGTTAAAGAGTTTCCTTCTCCTCCACCAGCAGTGGTCCTGGCCCCTGCTGAGGGCAGGACACTGTCAGGCTGCAGACCCAACCCAGTGGATTGGAATCTTGTTTTAAGGTGATGGCTGGAGACTGGGCTCTGTCATAAAAGGACTGTTGACAGACTTACACTCCACTCAGCCAGCAAAACACACTCAGGGGGTACCATTTCATTGTGTCTTAATTTTGTTGGTAGCAGCTTTAATACTCCATTACTTTCCTTTAATTACTCCCCCATCTCAGATAGCAGAAAGTGTTAAAACATATGCCAGCTGCTCTGCTTCCTCTACCCATCTTGTTCCGTCACAATAAACAAAAATTGCTGCCTTTTGCCAACAGTTACAGAAACTGCTGCTGAAACATTTTACCTGTCGAAATGATTCTTCTTCTTGATCCTCCAGGACAGTGTTCTCATCAAAATCAATTACACGATCGTACATTTGCAAATTGTACTCCTTCCACGACACCAATCCATCACCATCCTTGTCATAGTCACTGAAGTGTTGCTTTGCTTCTTGTGTAACATAATGCTTAAAAGACTGCTGTATCCAGGAGCTCAGCTCATCTGTGGAAAGCATTAAAAATAAAATAAAACAGAGTCATCTGTACTGTGAGAACTGGAAAGTACCACAGATCTATTCCATCTGGATTACACTCTGCAGCTGGGATGTAAGCATGTAGGTAAGAGGTTTTAGTTAAAGCAAACCAGTCTGTCTCCTCCATGCTCAGGCTTTTTCCAAGTTAACTGAATGAGGACACAGATCCCAGCAGCAGACTTCTGGTTCTTTTTTGTAATGATTATGTGGCCACATCTGAAGCAAATCAACACCATGGCATCCTTTTTTCCCCTTTTCTTTATGAAAATGATGCTGAATATGGCTTAGACAGACAGCTCTAAGTGTAATTTGGTACCCCAAAAAACCACTGTTCTCATCAGTCTGGGGTTTCTTCTGAAAAATCCACAAACTGAAATAAAACTCAATTTACTGCCATTGCCTTAATTACCCAAAATAAAATATTAACAGCTATTTTCCCTTTACCTGGGGCTGAAATCAAGCCTTACATAGTTTGGAAAGGCTTTTAAGCTGCTTGTTTTAATAGAAATGTGGCTAAAAGAAATAAAACTTAATATACCAATGAATTGACACAAATACATTAAAGTTACTTTATTTCCAGAAGACTGTGAGAACATATTCTCTCAGTATCTCTCAGTTATTTTCAAGTGCCCAGAAGGGAAAGACATCTTACTCTGCATTGCAAAAATTACGTATCTAAATCAACTCAACTGAAATCCTGCTCTGAAGATTCATGATGACTAATAAAAAAATCCTATAAAAATTACTACTTTGATGCAGAAAAATCTTACAGCATTTTTTAAATACTAAAGTATCTTATCCTGTCATTCTTGACAGAAGCATCAATACAACCTCACTAGATTTAAATCTCTTTGAAAAGCAGCAAGAGATTCTTAAAAATACATTTTGAGTACTGCACTTGTATTAGCAAAGGAACCAGGTTTGTAACAGAGTCTGTGAGTTGACTGAACGTGCAGAGGTGTGTGGGCACCAAGGCTCGTGCACAGACCAGCACTGCCTTACAAGAAACTGCAACATCATTTCTTAAAGATGGGCAATATGTGATTTATGGTTTAGGACCCAGCATTTAAGGCATCAGGCACAGCCATCTGGACACATAATGTCCAGTGCCATTAATCAGAAATATTTATTGCTCCAACATATATCCCATCTTCTGTCTCTGTCAGCCTCCAAATGGAGGCACCATTAATATGGAAAAAGTTCTCAAGAAGAATTTTGCAGTACTGAGAAACAACTGAGCTGAAAAAAAATCAGTACCATAAGTTTCTTAGTGTTAAAACACATTCCACTGTGAGTTTTCCTCTGGGAAGTGAGAGCAATTCAAGTCTTCATTAGACTGAGAACCAGATGCAATATATGGCATAAGGATGGAGTATGGGTGGAATTCCTACACTTTAAATAGACTTTTCCCCTGTAGCCTTCACCTTTTGAGCTGCCTGTTCTGTATCACAGGGATTAGCAATCCTGCCAAAGCTACAGACTGTCTCAGCTCCACACAGTCCATGCAGACACACTGAAATAAGGGTGCAGGTCATTAAGTTAAGCATATAAAGTGAAAGACATTCAAGAGAGATAGTTGATCTTGTCTTTAAAACCATATTTTGTCCTCTCACCCAGAAAGCTTCCCACATGTTTTGCTTGATTTTAATGAAACATTACTGCTCTGGCATTTGAACAAGGATTCTGTTAACTTCGTGTCTGCACATGAGAGACTTCACTTGTCAAACTCACAGTAAACCAACAAAAATTAGTTTTAAAATTAAGAGTGTCGTGATGATGTACTGAAAGGAAGGGCCTGAGTTCACCATGAAGTTCATAAGTTTGACTGATAAAAACCAGTCTGGGAAGAGCCATTTGTTACTGTGTTGTGATGAACTATGATCTCTCAATGTCACTGTGTCACTAGGTACTGACATGCATCTATGTGGTATTATGGCTGCAATATTTTCTTTGCATCTTAAACTTGCTCTGAGTGGCACAAACAGGATTACAAACACAGAAATCCATTTGATTCCAAGTAGCTTTAGACGTGCAAAGGTGGTACCTGCAACCTGGTACTGCTCTTACTCACACTAACTCTTCTTGGCCCCAGTTATTCCACCACGAAATCACAGCGTGGGTCAGGTTGGAAGGGACCACAGTGGCTCATCTGGTCCAACCCACCCGCTCAAGCAGGGTTACGCCAGAGCACATGGTACAGGATTGCATCCAGATGGTTCGGGAATATCTCCAGCGAGGGAGACTCCACATCCTCTCTGGGCAACCTGTTCCAGTGGTCACTGCACAGGAAAGAAATTCCTCCTCACGTACAGGTGGAACTTCCTGGGCATCAGGTTCCTCTTGTCCTAGGGGTTGGCACCGCCGAGCAGAGCCCGGTCCATCTTGACACTCCCCCTTCGGGTATTCATACACATCAGTGAGGCCCCTCTCAGTCGCGTGTTCTCGAGTCGAACACAAACCTCCGGGACTCAGACCCCCTCTGTGTGAGCCGGTCGGTGTTTCTAACGCGCCGTGCAAGGGGCCGTGCTGTTTCCCACGGGGATTCTCCCCAGCGCAGGAGCCGCGGGCAGAGCGCGCCTTCCCCCCCGGCCCCGCCGTTACCCTCGCTGAGCAGCCCGTCCGCGTCCGCGTCGATCCTCCTCACGATGCTCCTCAGCCGCCGCTGCTGCTCCTCGGGGCTGAGCCGCGCGTACTCCTCCGCCTCCTCCTGCGGCACAACAACGCGCCGGGTCAGCGGCCCTGCCGGCCCGGCCCGGGGAGCGCCCGCCCCGCGGCCCCGCCGGAGCCCGCCCGCCCCCGGCCCACCTGCCCTCCGAGCAGCGCCTCCCGGTCGTACTCGGCGCGGTGCTGCTCGTTCGCCGCGCCCGGGGCCACCGCCAGGGCCAGGGCCAGGGCCAGGCCCAGCGCCAGCAGCAGCGGCCGCATCGCGCCGCCCGCCCAGAGCGACCCGCGGCGAGGGGCGGGGAGAGGGGCCGGGGGCGGGCGGAGGGTCGGGCCCGCGGCGGAGGGTCGGGCCCGCGGCGGAGGGTCGGGCCCGCGGCGGAGGGTCGGGCCCGCGGCGGAGGGTCGGGCCCGCGGCGGAGGGTCGGGCCCGCGGCGGAGGGTCGGTCTGGGCGGGTCGGCAGCGAGAGCGTTCGTGTTCCTCTCTCTCCTGCCCTGCCCGCGGAAGGCGCCAAATACCGCCCGGGTAGTACCGACAATTTTCCAACTTCTGATCGTCACAGAAGCCTGGCAGACGGAAGTCACTGTTACCAGTGATCACAGCACCGAGCCTGCCAGAGCTCAAGAAGCTTTTGGACAACGCTGTCAGGCACACGGTGTGACTCTTGGGGTGTCCTACGCAGGGCCAGGAGTTGGAGTCTGTGATCCTGATGGGTCCCTTCCAACTCGGCATATTCCATGATTCTGTGATTCCCAGAAGTTCAGGCAAACATCCACAAACCCTGCAAGAGGGAAGGATCAGGAAACAAGCCCTGCAACAGTTTTATACGAAAAGAGAAAGAGAACTTGTCGTGCTTGAGGGCCCAACTCACAAAGAACACTTCTAAGGGAAAAAGAAAAGGAAGTAACGCTTCATAAGAAGTGGATCAATACAAATTTTAATAACTGTTCAACACAGATAATAGAAAGCTGTAAAATAAATTTAACCTCATTGACCACTCAGACAAACTGAAAATACATCGGGTAAATGAGGGGCCTCCCCGGGAATATCATTTCCTAACAGCTGTCACATGAAATTGGAATTGCTCTGATCCCAACCCCACTGAGGTCAAATTAATGATTCTTAGTGGATTGAGATTTATGTAGGACCATCGTTAGATTTGTTATTTCTCCTTTCAATACTAGTGCATTTTCAAAACTCCTCTTTCAACCAGAAAGAAGTGAGATTAACCCACCTGGGTTTCCATGAACACAATAGTTTGAGCAGAGCCCCCAGTTGGTGGATGTTGCCTGCTGTGCTGTCTGGTCCCTTCCGTTGTGACAGCATTGTACTGCTCCCTGGTTCACCTCCAATTCTATTAACTGTGAAGAGCCACGACAGTTCATTTTGAAGATCCAAGAGTAAAATATTGCCATAAATCAGTAAACGTGTTATTGCAATTTCCTGCCCGTATAAGAAATGTCTTTCCATTAAAAAAATCTAATAGTGAGTTAAGTCTAGTACCCTTTATTGGTTTAAATGTCAAATTTCTCACCAGTATTTATATAAATCACATATACAAAATGTGAACTGTCCTACTGCTTGTGGCATGTGTAGCCAAAGCAAATCCTGTAAGCAATCAAAACAGAAATAAGATTTGATTTGTTTCTGAAGTAGCACTGAAGATCCTTTGTCTTCTTTTTCTAATGCACTACTAACACCCCAAAAAACCTCTTTGCTGCATATCTCAAGGGTTGACAAGTGTATCACATTATACCTTTCAGTGCCTAAACAACTGTAACAGCCTCCAAATCACAAACTCAACATTAGATGTGCAAGAGCAAGTTTATTATTATGAAAGTCATATCTTCTATGTTAGGAAAAAATCAGAATCCCAAAAAGAGGGAAAACACAGGAAATCATATTCTTCTCTGTGTCAAAATACAATCCAGACACTTTCCAGCACACAATTAAACCAGTCATATAATAAATTCAAGATCATTCTGGTATGGATGCAGGGAACAAAAAAAAAGAGGCTCTTTTGTTCACACCATTATTTTAACCACGTGCATAACAAATGCATCACTATTTTAAGTTAAGAGGGAGTATCAGTGAAGCTATTTTTACATTAGAATATAAGTCATGCTATATAAAACCTTTTTTATGTGATGAACTTTCTGACTTTTCTGGAAAATCCCCCCTCCCCTCAAGCCAAATTGCATGCAGTCTGCCACAAATCTGTTTGGAGCCACTCTTTTGGTCACAAAGGAATTAATGTTAGAAGGTCATGTTCCACATGACTTCTTCTCTATGAGATCTGCAAATGTAAATCTGGTCCTGTTAGACCGTCAGCCTGAGGACAGTCATCCAGCAGCACAAAAACCAGTTTCTGAAAAGTCATTTCTTGCCAGTGAAGTTATCCATTTGGTGTTTACTGTACGTTTTTGAGATTTCTACATTTCAGTTTTATAAATAACTGCACAACTTGAATAACCCTTAATTTTCTTTACTCTGATGCATGTCATTTATACACTACTAGAATAAATGTATTTACAGGAGTTTTATTTAGATAGGCTTCCATTTTTGACACATTCTCCTAAATTTGTTTTTATCCCGTGTAAAAATTTTAATCTGCATACGAGACAGTTGAGCCTTAAGACCTGCATGCAAAGATTATAGAAATTGTTGATTTTGGCATGTGGATTTGAGTAAGGGAAAAAACTGAGCAACAATTCACTTATAAAGATAATCACATTCAAACACCCTGCATTTGGATTTCAAAGTGACAGTCATTTGCTTTAGTAGTACCCAGATATGACTTTTTGAGTGTTCTAATTGTTTCATATGACCTTGCACTAAGCGTCCTGAGGTATTTTAGACTCTGCAGACATTACTGACCTGTTTTTCTACTTCTTTGCATTTAGTGCCGTTATTAATATCTGAGGAAATAGGTTGTAAAAAGACACTCTTCTGATGTGGTGTCTGATTTGGCATTGACCCAGAACAGCAGGATTTGATGTCAGGTGTGGTATCACAGTGCTCAGCTCAGCCATACACCGAGGAGGCAGCTGTGGGAACTCAGACTGATAAATAATAATCAAGCTCATTATCAAACCATGGCAATAGAAGGGATTTGGATGGGACTTTCGTGGACCTCCTGGCTCAGCTCTCTGCTCTGATCCACGGTCAACCAATGTGTAATTTCTGAGAGATGTTGTTGCTGCTGTTCCTGGAGACTCCAACTGAAGCGTGTATGATCTCCCAGGATGTCTATTCCCATCCTTGTAGGACTTTTAATGTTTTAGAGATGACAGCCTGAGCTGTCCAGGTTACAATTTAGGCCTCTTTCTTCTCACTACTCCTGTCACAGTGAGGGAAATGGATTATTCTCTCTTTACACATTATGCTTTTACATGCTCGAACACTCCTACTTATTTTGTCTTCTTTTGGCTAAATAGATTCAACTTATCCAGTGTTTCCTCGAGAATCACATTTCCCAGGCCTCAGAACCCATGAGGAGGGCTGGCATCTCCACAGGCCACACTGTTCCTCAGGTTCAGTGCCCAAGCTGGACTCAGCACCCTAAATTACACCTCAGTGACACACACCAGGATTAGGACCCATTTTGCTATTTGCCTGGATTATACATACACCTCAGGTACTGCACACAGTTGTTTACAGCTTTCCCAGCTCCCAGTGGTAGGGAAGGGTAGGACACTGAGGGAGTGACCACCGCAGGCTCAGTGGTCCCGTCTGGTCAACAGCGGCTGAACATGAGCTCAGGTGTGCCCAGGTGGGCAAGAAGGCCAAGGGCTTCCCGGCCTGTATCAGAAACAGGGTGGCCAGAAGGACCAAGGCAGTGATTGTCCCTCTGTACTGGGCACTGGTGAGGCCACATTTTGAATCCTGAGTTCAGTTCTGGGCCCCTCATGATACGAAGGACATTGAATGGGTCCAGAGCAAGGTGCTGGAGCAGGGGAAGGGTCTGGAGTGCAAGTCCTGTGAAGAGTGGCTGAGGGAGCCGGGGAGGCTCAGCCTGGAGAAGGGAAGGCTCAGAGAGGACCTTCTCACTCTCTACGGCTGCCTGAAAGGTCTCAGGAGGACACGGCCTTAAGCTGCACAGAGGAGGTTTGGGTTAGACATTAGGAAGAATTTCTTCATAGAAAGG
The DNA here is from genome assembly GCF_009829145.1 of Chiroxiphia lanceolata. Lineage (NCBI taxonomy): Eukaryota > Metazoa > Chordata > Aves > Passeriformes > Pipridae > Chiroxiphia > Chiroxiphia lanceolata. Next base: position 18,195,597 of record NC_045648.1, read on the forward strand.
GTCATTAGACACTGGAATGGGCTGCCCAGGGAGGTGGTGGAGTCACAGTCCCTGAAGGCGTTGAAGGAAAGACTGGATGTTTTCGGTCACAGGTTCGACTGGATGACCTCAGAGGTCTCTCCCAACCTAACCGATTCTGTGTTTCTGTGCCGGCCCCTCAGGGCTGTCTCAGTGGCTGAGGGCAGGCCTGGCAGAGGAACCGCTCCCCCGCGGAGCAAAGGGCGACGCGGGGTCAGCGCCCTCCTTGGCGGCCCGGCGCATGCGCGGGGTCGGGCGGGCGGGGCCGGGGCGGGCGGGCGGCCGCTGTCGGCGGAGTGCGATGACGTCATCGCGGCGGGGCGCGCGCGGGCGGGACGGCGCGGCGCGGCGGAGAGCGTGAGTGACCGGCGCGCGGGGCAAGATGGCGGCGGGCCGGGCCCCCTCCCCTCAGCCCCTCAGCAGCACAGCCCCCCGCGGGCCGCTCCGGGACGCGGCCCTGCCAGCCGGGGCACGGCCCTGCCAGCCGGGGCACAGACTGCCCGGTTGCTACAGGCGACCGGGAGCGGTGGGGGTGGGTCAGACCGTGCCGTGAGGGCTAGCACGGCGAGGCCAACGGGGAACGGGCCGGTCCCTCCGAGCCAGCCCCGCTGGCTGTGGGGAAACTGCGACCTGCTCCGTGTCAGGGGGACCCCGGTGCGTGTGAACCCGGCGGTCGTCGGAGCTGCACAGGCCCACCCGTGCTCTGTGTGTGTATGGAAGGGAGAGGCACACGTGGAGGGAATTTCACTGTCAGCTCTTAAAAACTGCCACATGGTGTACGAGTATTTGAATCATAAAAACTACTAGTGCCGTCCCGAGCATAAACCAGTGGTCTTCCTTAGCTGACAGCGAAAATCACGGCTCCAGGAGCTGACAGCTCAGTAGGTCTCACCGAGTACTCAGGGGTAGGGTCTGTCTTCTCTGCACTTCTCTAAACACAGATTCTTGTTTCTACTTTATTCCCAAATGCACTGCAGTACTGGGAAAACACTTGGGCCCTCGGGTTTTTTCCTCAAATATATATGTCAGTTCGATGAGCTTTTGTTGCACCTTGAATACAATCAAGGTGGTTTGGTGTTCAAAAGCACAGCTTTCTAGGATGCCTCAGTGTTTGAAGGTTCATGCTGGGCCTGCCCTGATGCCTCAAGTGATGCTGAAGTACAATCTTTGCTTTCAGAATCGCAGCTCCCTTCATTCAGCTGCAGAACATTTCAGGTTTTATGGGTTCTGTAGGTTGTCTTAAGGCATATAAACAACTGCCTGCTTGTTGATGCAGGTTTGGCTATTTACTTTTAGAAAATTTGGCCATTTATGAGAACCACAAGATGTAATGTCAGAACAAGTGAACAGCCAACTGAAAGCAGTGTCATTAATGATAAAGGCCAACAAAATCTGACTTTGAACCTGATTAAAGGTTAATCTTGTTCTCTTACCTAATTTCTGATAACATAAAAGTGGTTTTTATTTCCAGTTAGCACATGATTCTTCAGAAGAGTAAGATTAGGGTGTTCATGCTCTAATCAACAGCTGTCCAGAATTTATTAACCTTGAAGCCAAGGGTTTAATTTTATTTCAGAATTGTTGACACTGCTTTGGAAATGTTTGATAAACCTATAAATATTTAGTCCTGTGCACTTCTGCACTTGTGGCAATGGTTCTGTATTCACAGCTGGATAAAAGTATTCACTTCCTCAGAGCTGACTTGTACAGGAACCATCAGATGTTAGAGGTAAATGAGAACAGAATTTTTCCATTTTATTTTGCTTCACCACTAATTATCTGGTACTAATGGTCTGTTTGTCTCTGATTGGCTCTTTCTTTTTGAACTTCTTCTTTTTTTCCCAGTCCTCTGTTACAGAAAAGATTATTCTCCTTGCTTCACTGTTCCAGAGCAGTCCATGCAAAGATTTGTTTTAACATTTCACTATTCTTTGTACTGTTCACTATCTTACTACGTGTACATTTACATTTTTCTATAGGGTCATTCTCTCTTTGTTTTCTTCCTGGGCCTTTGGCTACTTACAATAAGCAGCAGTGCAAACTCTGAAAATAAAATTATCTTCTGAAAATCTTACCACGTTCATCTGGTGTCCATGACATAAGTGCTGCCTACAAGCTAAAAGTAATTTTAGAAGTGGTTGAAGTGAAAATAATTAATTGCATTTATTTTGACACAGGTATGAAAACTCAATGGGGTCGTCCAAAAATGTAATAAGTGAGCCTGTTGATGCAGAGGAAGGCTATAACATGATGGTAAGATGTTCAGCTACTACAGCAGTATGTGGCACAGTATTTTTTCTACAGCCAGAAAAACTAATTGGGATTCATTGCTAAATCAGTTCATTTTTACCTTCTGTGAAAATATTGATTGTAGGAGCTGAATAAATTTCATTCATTAGCATCATAAAGGGAAACCTTCAAAAAAGGAATTTTGCTGTAGAATAAATGTGAGTATTTCTTCTGTTTTTCATAGTTTCCAGTTGTGTTAGTATATGTGGGTTTTGGCACTTATTTGTTTCAGCTAATTCCCATTTTAAACTGCTTTAATCCAACCTGTGCTGCAGTGCAAGGCCCTGATGTTTGGTACCACTCTCAGAGTGTTCTTTGAAGAAGCTGAGGTTAGACCTGGAGTAATTTTCTTCAAGAGTGCAGTGGGTGAAATTGGTAGTTTTGTTTACATCAATATATTTATATGTATGAACACCATTAAAGGAAGAATCCTCATGAAAGATCCTCTGGTATTCATAGCTGTGTAAAAGAAACAGCACAGACTAAATATCAAACATTTGCTGTTCAAGCTAAACAGTTTCTGGTCAGTCCTCTGGCTCTGTATCCAGAGCACTCTGAAGAAGGTGAGTTCTTCAGGTAGTTGAGTAGCAAACAGCAGGGATTCAGGCTGAGGAAGCAGTCAAACCCCACATATCAGTATCAATCACTTGTAGAGGGGGGGTGTTAAAGTTTGCTCTTGTCAAATGAAAGGACTGTTGGTACCAACCATGGCACAACAAAAGGCACTTTGGCACAATTTACTCAGTGGCTGTGCATTTCCTCATTGGTAACTGTGCCATCAGGGCCTCCCTCAAGGCTTTCTTGGTTTCTTTTGACTGACATTTGAGTTATGGAGATGGGAGTTTAAAGTCAGGCTCTAGTTTTGTTATACAAAGTACTTTGAAATGTCATGATGAGATACTTACACTTCCCTTATAAGCCTTTCTGGCTTGTATGAAAATAAATAATTTCAAAAGTCAGGGTGGTGGGGACTGATGCGAAGTTTTACACTCCCATGGGGGTAATGATCTCCAGAAATAAGACTGAGAAATGGTTGTCTGGTGGCAGCTGTGCAGAAAGGACCCTGGAGGTTATGGGAGGTCATATATGTAACAAGAGAAATTCTGCTGATGCACTAGGAAGAGTTGGGTCTGCTCTGACCAGGGGTTGGACTGGACCTGCAAAGGGCCCTTCCAGGCTTTGTTTTTCTGTGACTGTGTAAGTTGTGTTAATTTATGTGTGACATGTCAAAAATTACCATCATTAATGATGCAAAGGTAGTCTCATAGTGCAAAAAGCCCCCCCATATCATTTGGAGATGATTAAATGGAATTATCACCTGTAAGATGTGGATAACCTGTCCTCAGTGTTTAGCATTGAGAAAGTCTTCCCTGAAGTATTTGTATGTGCTTTTGGACATTGTATTTCAAAGGCAGAATCAGCTGGAGACAATCTGGAAGAGAAAACCCTGAGTGCTCAGATTCAGAAAACTTGAAATCTGAGATCTGGAAAACATGAGTAAAAGCAGCAAAGGAGTAGGGATGGTAAGCCTGGAAAATAAGGAAGACCAATGAAGGATGAAATGGAACATAACAGCATAAAAAGGAGGGAAGAAAAAGTGAAATGGTTTCCAAGTCCCCTGTGTAAGTCAAGAGTGAGTGGCCTTGTGCTGTGGGAGAGCCACAGTGAAATCTCACGTAGATTGTGCTGAGTGAACACTGTCTGCTGGTGGGGAATTTGGAAGAAAAAGGTGCAATAGATGAGTAAAGATTTATTTGTTTACTCGTTTCATTTTTGGCAGTTATGGATGCTGTAGATTAGCTTTACTTCCAGCTAAGGTGAGTGTTTGGATCTTTGTTGAAGATTTGAGAATAAATTAATGTAAAATGCGGTCTGAAAATTCTTCTTTTGGTTTAAATACACATCTCAGAGGAGATCAAGTTAAAATTGAGTAAGCTTTCACAAGTATTTACATTGGGAGTTTATACAGTAGTTTAAAGGGATTTAAAATATTTATGTGACATTTGTGGATCTTTAACTCTTAGATCAATGATGGAAAGTGCATTGTTAAACAACAGGAGATTAAAAACCCAAACCAAACTTGACACAGCAGAAGTTATCACTTAGTAAAAGTTCCTAGTGAGAAGAGGCAATTAGTTGTGTAGAATAAGGATAGATTAGAGCCAGTTTTGTACAGACCCTGGTTTTTTTTACATGCTTGTTTGGCTTTCTTTGGGCCAAAGTGTGTAATATGCTGTATTTATTATATTAGGTTTTCCAAAATTTCACTGATAGCAGTGGTATTTTTGTTTTGCTCTTGCTGTGTTACCTGTGGTGTCTGTGGAGCACTAGATGGCACACTGTGACTTCAAAACAGGCAGTTGAGAACAAGTTAAAAACTTACATTATATAAATAGTGAAGTAAAAGCAGTTTCTCATTTGTATTGTGTTTCCTACCACCTTAATAACTTCTAGCCACTCATCTGCTGTATTCATTTTTGCTGTAATTTTACTGTATTTTCTTTCTAAAGCTGTAAAAGTGGCTGCAGGCCTGAGATATACGATGGTAAGAACTAAAAGAGGAAAACTGTACCTCTTGATTAGTCTTATAGAGAAATGTCTGTTCGTGCCTAAATAATATTTAGGTTTATGTAAGTTCTTTGTGGTTACATTTGCCAGTGTTTAAAGCTGACTTGGTCAGCAGTTGTGTGCTATCAGGGTACCTAAGTTTATTATTACAGTTCATAGTTTGGTTCTGTTGCAAATTATTTTCTGAGGAATAACATCACACACTGTAGAAGAGGCAAGATTTTATCTGATTGGTATCTGACAGTTGATACAAATACTTTTTAATGTTTTTGGTTTCAAATGTCTCGTGATGGTGCATTTCCCAAGTGCAGAGAAATGTTTTTTAGGTAAATGAAGTTCATCCTCAGTGTCTCTCATTCCATCTTTCAATAGTTGCAGCTTTGTAGTAACAGCCCACCACAGTTACCAGGAAATACTTTCTAGGTTCTTGTGCCTTTCTGCAGGCTCTCACCAGTCAGCCAACACAAGTATTTTGGTCTTATGCAGCTTTTATCTTGAATAATTAGTTCTAATTAACATAAGGTAATTAAAAAGTTTGTGCAGCCCACTGTGATTCTCTAGCAGCACTGGCAGTGAATTAGATGAAGGTGGTGTGGTCCAGACTGTGGGCTGGATAATAACTCCCATGACATGTTGATGAATCACTCTGCTTGTCATGCAGAAAAATGGTGATGACAATGGATGCATAAACCTGCTTCAGATGTTTGATGAAAATTCAGCACCTGAGCATCCCACTTTGGGTGGTGTAACCACAAATTGGAGGAAATTAACGTATCAACCCCCAAATTTCTCTTTCTTGTTTCCCCATCTGTGTATTTCTCGTTTTCAGGCTTCTTTCCAACGCTCCAACAGCCACGATAAAGTGAGGAGAATAGTGGCAGAAGAGGGACGGACAGCAAGGAACCTGATTGCTTGGAGTGTTCCACTGGAAAACAAAGAAGATGATGGTAGGTGTTGAACAGCCTTACACCAGGTCTGTCCACTTCCATCTGTCTGTCCACTGGAGTTCCTCACCTGCAAACATTTTTTTTTCATAGGATTTCCCTATTAAAAAAAAAAAAGGGTTCTTTTTAGCATACATAGAATAATTTAAAAGTTTTTTTCCGAAGTGCACCCTGTGGTTGGCAGATCACTTTATAAAACCCTCCAGCAGCAGATTAAAAATCATTTTCATTTGTCTGTAAGTAACATCTAAGACTGTTTTCTTGTGTTGATATTATCAATATACTTGTGTAACACAATAATGTTGTCCTAAACTGATCTCTGTCAACTTGGCAATTCAGAATTGCAGGGATGGCTTAGAACAATCCAACAAATTGTTCTCTGTGCTCTAAAACAAAGGAGTTTGGAAGTTTCTCTTGGTATCACTTCAGCTTTGGTAAACATCTGTGAAGAATCTTTAAGGAAGGGGATGTGTGGGGACAGTTTTCCATAATGCAAGTACTCCTGGCAGTTTTGTTACTCTCTTGTGGTGTGATCACTTCAGGAGCCAAGAGCTGACTTTTATTTTTACACTGCTCAAGCTGTTCCAGATGTCAGAATGCTGTTCTTGAGGACTTCATCCCTGTTTTTGTAGCTTGCATGTCCCTGTGCAGGTGCTGCTGCTTTTAAGTGTCTAAAAGTCAGTTTGTTTGTGCTGTGAAGGTGTTTGACCACTGGAATCAGTTGCCTGGAGGAACTGTGGGCACTCATCTTCCTTGGAGATGCTCAAAACCTGCCTGGACATAGCCCTGGGCAACCTGGAGGTTGGACTAGATGATCTCTAGAGGTTCCTTCCCACTTCAGCTGCTCTGTGATTCTGCCAGGGGAAAAGATATTTTAAGAAATGTTATATCTAGTTGCAAGATAATTAACCCTATGTCTGATGCAAAATTTAAACTGTCTTTAAGCAGAATAGAATTGGGGCCCAAAGTACTTCCAGATTCCAAGTTGTAGTTTTGGGGAAGGTGGTAATATGAAGGAGTGTGTGTGAAAGGAACATGCAGTATATTTCTAACAGTATTTTTGAGCAACTCGTGAGTTGATTCACTTTCTGTTTAAAGAGTCTGTTACATTGTTACCTGTAATATTCTTTTAGAAACTTGAATACTTTTTCCTTTAAAACCACTATCTATAATGTGTAGATGAATGTTTGCTCTAACAACTCCTGTCAAAACATGAAGAATGAATGTAAAAGTGACCTTTAGGTTTCATTAAATAGTAGTTATATACAGTAATTAAAATCCAGGTAGCTGTATTAATTTCCTTCTTCTGGTCATATTAGCACCATTGTAATTTTTAAATTGGTGCTTTCTTCTTGTTAGAATCTCATCATTAAATCATAGGCTGACCTTTCTGCACAGTGCAAGGGATCTAATGATAATTGCCTGATGGAAAATTTCCCTGTGGAAAGGAACTTGTGGTTAGTGAAAGTCTGCAAAGGCAGATCCTTTATCTCTTGACCCTTGCTTGGCATGGAAGGTGTCTGTGTTGGTGTCACTGAGCTCTGATTCATGGTGTGCTGATCTTTCAATATGTATTGTGTCCCTGAGGGATGATCCAGCAATATTATGAATTAGGACAATTCTGGCTCTTTCAGGGGTTGTGGAAATCAGGCCAGAGGTTTGGGTTTCCTGAGCCAATCCTGCCACCCTTCTGTACAAAGCAGGATTTTGTCTTTGGGCAGTTTCTTCTGCTGTGATGTTCAGAGCTATTGCTTTGGCAGCACCAGTGTGTGATTTAACATTTTAAATTATATGCTGGTATTCACTGGGAGATTTTTTTTCCAGAAGCAGCGAGGATATGAGCATTTTTTTATAGAGGGTTTATAAATTAAAATGCTGGATTAATTTTTTCCATTTGTATCCTTTTCCTATTTCCTTTAAAAATTATGTGCTTGTGTCCTTCTTACCATTTAACTCCTCCTCTGAGAGACTGGTGTTTTTTATATAAAGTACATGGGCAAAAGAGCAAGAATGACAGAATTGCAATCAAAACCTTCTAATTCCTTGATGGAAATGTATAGTTCCTGCCAGTGAGAAATATTTCCTTAAAAAGGAAAGAGATTTCTGGAATGACAGGTGACACTTCTGTTGCATGTTTGGAGCAGCAAGCACCCTAGTTATGTCAGATCTGTAATTCTAGTTATGAGTGCAGATCAGTGACATTGCAGAGGCTTGACACTTAAATGCTCATAGAAAGTAAGATACCTTTGGAACTTTGAGATGTGTAAAAAATTGGAAAACCTTGTATTTGTCACTGTTCTCTTCTTTTTTCCTACTTGTTTAAAATCACTTGGTCTCTTGCCATGTAGAATTCATTTGCAGACTTAGCATTTCAGGGTAAGGAAACATATTTTATTGGTTGAAAGGTGCCTGGCACACTTTGGGGAACCTGCAGTGTGTTCCACTGCTTTAACAAGAGCCTGCTGCAGTTAAGTGGGTCTTGCAGGATGTGATGAAAGTCCTGAAACTTGGCTCTCTTTGGCCACATAAGGAGTTGGAAGAGTCCTGACTGCAAACATTGTGTGGGAGCCCTGGCAACGCTGGATCTGATTGGAACTGGCAGAAGGGAAGGGGATTCTTTGAGGCTCATAAGTTTCAAACCTTTAATTTTACTGGAATGAATGGGAATCCAGTCTAGTGCTGGTAGGTGAATACAGGGCCATTATATTCTGTATGAAACAGTGACAGTGATTTGTAAAAGTAATTTTGTGCAAAATACATTGCTGTAATTCAATCTGGAGGGGTAAAAACATGGGGAGTTTTGTTCTATCCATGCTTGAAGGCAGTCATTTCTCCAGATCCTTAGCAATGTACTGTTAGAAAAATAGCATCTACCACTGCTCTACAAACTTGTAAGAAGATATGGTTTATAACAGTATTAGAAACTTCAGTATGCTTCCTCAGCTGCTGAATTATCATCCCTGCTGAAGGTCTGATGATGAACAGTGTCAAAGACACTGAAACAACACCTGCAGCTGCTCTCTGCCATAGCCAGAACAGAAATGAACACTGAGATTAATTACTAAATTTGAAGGCAATTCTCACACTTCTCATACCAGTAAAACTATCCAAACCCAAGAGATGAGCAGTGTGATTGTTGAGATTTTCAGTATAAAAGATACCTTTGAAAATAGGTTATCAGTGGAGTTTTTTTGGCAGATGTGGCACCTCAGCTTTTTGGACAGGAAGTCTTCACAAATCATAAACCCTGTGTGCTTCATATTCAATCACCAGACAGGGAGGAAATGGGCTTCCAGTGTAAAATATGGCTGTACTCCCTGAATGCTGCAAAACTTTGCTACTTTATATATTTCACATGGGCAACTTAATAGCTGATGAGATGCTCATCTTGGGTCACTGTTGTTCTCTCCTCACGATTCAGTAAATTCCTCACAGGTGAAGCCCTTCCCGTGTCCCTGAGGTCTGTGCATCTCACAGCAATGCCAGCATGGTGTAGTTACACCTCAGTTACACCCCAGTTACACCCCAGTTACACCCCAGTAATCCCTGAACATACAAATAACCACTGAGCAGTGCTCTTGTGCTGTCACTGCTCGGGAATGTAAAAGGACAGAAGCAGAAACCTTTGAATAACCAGAGCTGTTATTGTAAGAAAAAGAATAACAAAGCCTGGAAATGTGGCTGCTGCTGCTGAAATGCAAAATTTTCTGGCCCTAAGAAAAAGTTAGTCCTTGTCCCACACTATATTCTTTTAAGTTTGCAAAACCTGCTGTATACATAAGTTTTGTTTTCTCTATGTGTCTGCCTCATATGGAAAGTGCCTGAAAACTTGCTTTTGTCTTTACAGGGGACTTGTTCAGATGTTTCCCAGTTCTTAGCTGATGGATTGTTACTCTGTTTTTTATAGAATCTAAAGAGACTGCAACTTTATGTTTTCATCTGCCCTTTTAAAATGCTAACATATCCATATTTGTTTGCAAACCTTTTCCCTGTGCAGGTCCTGTATGCCATTGCATTCCAGTTGTCTTTGCAGAGTGTGAATCACATCAGAAGAGAGACACTGGAGGTTGAAATAGTTCAGTTATTCTGACACGGAGCTATTCCACATTTTAAGCTTTTTAGTGACTAGGAAGATTTTATACCTACAGTAGCTGAATGACTTTTTTCCTGAATGCTGCTGAATTGAGTTCAATATATTAGTTTGTGCCTGTTGTTTTGGCTAATGTAGAATTTAAAAAATGAATTATCAAGCAAATAGTTTTTAATTTGTTTTAAATTAAAAGCCTTGTTGCCTGGAATAGCCAGTGATACAACCCAGCTGTGCAAACCAGCTGTACAACTGCCTGATGGAGACAGGTTTGCAGCTGCTTCACATAACCAGAGCAATGTAAAACAGCTGGGCTGCGTTAGGGAATTTGGCCTCAGAACTGTTAAAAACTCAACTGGACAATTCTGAAATTCAAGAATGATCTCGTGGTCTAGGGGAGGACCATATTCAACTAATGCACTGATTTGCTTGGCTTCATCCAGCTAAATAGTCTTGAAGCTTTTATTTAGATGTAATCTGTGCTAGGGAGCTCTCTTGCCATGGTTACTATTTTGTCTTAGCTCGCTTACATTTTTGGTAATTGGATCCTATGATTTTCATGTTGTGCAAGTCAGATACTGAGTTGGAGGAATAAAATTTTTCAAATTACCCCCACAGCAAATCTCAGAGATTAAGTGCTGACAGACTGGGTTGGTCTGGGCTAACACAGATTTTTCTATGCCAAGATAACTCTAAATCAGTGAATCGCCACCACCACAGCACTGAGGCCTGGAATCATCCTCTCTGGATGTGGGCAGTTAAACTGATTTGGGAAGCAGAGTTGCTGAAGTCACTTTGTATAAGCAGTGAAGGGAGACAGGTACCTTTGAGAAGGCATTTCAGATCTTAAAGGACTGACTTGTCTTCTAGGAATGTTTTCTCTCTTTCTCTGGCTCCCTGAATGTCAGTGAACTAAATCCAGGCCCAAGTTCTGTTTTTCCCTGTCTTTCTTGGCAGAAAATACTTAATCTACTAGGAGGTTGAACAGTTCCAGAAAAACTAAATTATTACATTTGTTTTTCCTAACAAATATATTTCTTGTTTTAATTCTGCAATATCTGATCGAACAGTCATTCAAGAGAAGACTTTTTTTGAAATCTGCATAGAAAACTAGTATCATATTTGGCATGTACCTTGAAATGATGTGATTTTCAGAGGCACTGAACACTCTAAGATAGGTTATCTTTGTTTAATGAAGTCTGTAATTCTTGCCTATCTTGTATTTTTTTTCCTTTTTCAGTGTTTTCTGGCATTATCCACATTCTGAATGATGGAATATATATTTGGAATATAAAATTTGCCGAACCTCTTAACTCAGAAATCGTGCCCCTCTCAGTACGACGCAAGATGAGATATGAGTGCTCTATTTAATTAAAATCACTGTTGTTGATTAAAATGGTTGTTTCCCCCCACAGGAAAATCGAAATGGCAGTCTGGTGGAAAAACAAAGAGGGTGACTCAAGGAACACACAAGACTGCAAAACAGGTATCTGCTCGTTTTTTATTGTGACATCAAATGGATGACATAAAAATGTTTTCCTCTGAGATCATTGATACATTATTGGCTGAATAATACTTGTCCAAAACTGGGCACATGTTGTGTTTTTAGAGCATGCAGGTTTCAAAGTCAAGTATCCAGAAGTTAAAATTGCCAGAATTTAGGTTATCTTCCTCAGCCTTTGCTTTTGGCCCTTCCTAGCTTCTGGGTGCATGGCTTAGAGTTATTTTGAGGAAAGTGCTGTTCAGTGGAATGCTACAGGATATTCTTCCTGTAAGCATGCTGCTTGTACAAGGGCTGCCTTTCTTCCCAGATTTTAATTTGAGGAAATGCTCTTATTTGAAGTCAGTATACCCTATGTTGGAAAAAAGTCCAGGTGAGTAAAATTTCCAAGAGTTATGACTGGAAGGCAAGTCTGAATGAGAAGTGTAGAGAAGAAACTGCTCTTATTTTTATTCATATTTTTTTCTGTGTGACTGACAATCTTTATTCCATTAATAAAGTAATATTTCAATGTTTCCTTGTGTTTCATATTTTTAACCCTTGTTTTTCTTTGATTAATGGATTTGGCCATTAGTATGGCTTTAGCCATTTAGTATTTTGTGGCAGTGTGGCAGAATTTGACAATAAAGCATGTGGAAGATGTTATTTTTTGAAAAAAGAAAGTGTTCTGCTTCCATGGAGATGTATTTGCATGTTTAAAACATAAACATGTTATTATTGCAGTTTAGTTTAGTAACTATTTACCTTGTGTTCTCTGTTCACTCACTGGTGCCTTACAAACACTGTGTGTCCTGGTTTCCTTGTCTGTGAGGACTGATTTTGTTGGTGTAGTTGGGACTCTCTGTAAGGGTTTACCCTCAGGATCTTTAGGGTGAGAGTAACGTGCTGCACAGTTTGGGCTCTGTCTGTTTTCGGGGTTATGTCAATACTGAGTTTTCAGGAGATTGCTGTTCACTGCCTCTGGGTGGGATTGCTGTACTAAAACTGTCCTGTGGACACAGTGCATTCCTAGTGGGGGCAGTTAAGGGTTGAAATGGAGTGCTGACTGTCTGTGCATCTTGGCTTTTCAGTTTGGCATTCAGCACCTTTACTTCTGCTGCTTTTCAGACACTTGATACTGCTGTAATTGGTGGCTTTTTTTTTGTTGGTTTTGTTGAGTTTTCAGTTTTAATTTTCCTTTACATATGAATGGGCCACTAATCTCAAGAAAATAAACTTACAAGAGCTCTTTCATATGATCTTATCAACCTCATCTTCCTTTCAGTAGAGTGCTGGCACATCTACATTCAATAAATTTTGGCATCCCGAGAGCAAAAATATACATTTCATACTTTCCAGAAGTCCAAGGCAAGTTACTGTAACTGTTAGAAAAAAACCCAAAATCAAAACAAACCAGAAAAAAACACCAAGAGAAATTCAGTTTTAACATCACTTTCATCATCCACACTGGGTTAGTTGGGATGGAAGAGGGGATATTCCCGTGTTTCTTAACTTCAAAGGTACAAAAGCTCTGCAACTTGTGCAGTTGAAGGTTTGAGCTATCACTGCAAGTTAAAGTATTATTTCTAACAACAAACCACCAACTTAAGACTTACTTGCTTGTGTTTACAAGAAATCAGGTAGTTTAGAGGGTTTCATCCTTTCAGAGGTCTTCTGCTGGATTATGGGTAACTGTAAATGTTGCTTAGGTTTTACTGAGACCCTAAAAACTTGCTTACAGGGTAATAATGGAACTGCAACAACCTACAGAGGTTACATCTGCTGTTTTCCTCATTAAAATATGGCTGACATAAATGGATGCCAAATACAGCAGATGGATAACATTTATTGCTAAATATCAAAACATGTTCCATGACACCATCTTTTAATGATACATTTGAAAATGCATCTTGCAAACAGTAGGAATTATGCATGGTTACCATTCCAAAACAACCTGTCCTTTGGATCCAACAGTATTAGCTGGATGATGTAAACCTATTCACTTTATCAAGGTCACATTTTATAAGTACAGGCAGCACCAGGTAGCAAAGTTATTTTAATGTAGCTATTTATGATTTTCTATTTACAGTTGCATCGTTATAAACTGTGGTTTCAAGGAGCTGTAAATTAGCCAGTGTAAGCTTTGCTTTAAATGCTTATATACAGGGCCTCAGCTAAGGAGCATCTTTTCTCCAAGCAGTTTGTTCAGAGGTGACTGTGGTGCCATAGAAGAAAAAATATGAAACCTTTCGGAAATTCCTGTTCACTGGTGGTTTATGACATGTGTGTTTTCTGAGCGTGGCTCTCATGCACACATTAGCTGGGGTTCACCTGGAATACACTTGGAGCACTTTGAGATGTGAGAGTAGCAGAGCTGTTGGTTTGATGGTAATAAATCAGGTTCCCATTTTCCCCCTTCTTACAGAACAATTGGCATCTGAACACAAATGCAGCTGAGAGCATAACCATTTTGACAGCAATTACAAAGTGGAATTTGTTTAATAATGTGTGGTACAGGACAAAAAGGCTTGAATCCCAGCCAGTTATTTTGCTAATTGCAGTATTTCTAGTTAATGATTAGATATTCTAATTATAAACACTGTGCATTGGCTTGTGCAGGGTTGGTCTTGATTGTTTTTATTCAATCACCAAAAGCTGAGTTTTTAAAATGGTATTTTGCAGTAATCCCTACAAGTGAACTGTAGTAAGAATTATTTTTCTGGAGTTCTGTGCCACAGTGGATCAGTGCATCAAGACTGCATTGAAGGTGCTATTAAATACATTAATGAAAAAAGCCAATCCAAACCAGACTATTTTAACACATAGCTAATACTTCCATCACAAAATGGGACACAGTTGGGTGTCACTTTGGGTTTACTGCAGGTGCTTCCAGCTGGCTATGGAATGCAGAAGCTTATGGAAGTCTGCTATGGCAGCAGGATTTTTCTGTGTTTTTTCTGTTGTGATAGAGAATTTCAAGTTAAATAAGGGCAGTGTCGTGGGGCCAAGTGCTGATTTGGTATTTTCAGCCAAACAGATGTGCTTCAGGATCCTTTGGAATATCCTGTGCAGATGAGTGAGTGACTCTCTCTCTCTGTCAGGGAGATGTATCCCCATGTGGGTCACTGAGCTGTGTGCACAAGGTCAACAGATGCCAAGTCACAGAATCATTAAGGGTGGAAAAGCCCTCTAAGATCATAGAGTTCACCCATTAACCCAGCACCACTGTGCTACCACTGATCCATGTCCCCAGGTGCCACATCCACACCTCTTTTTGAATCAGGGATATGTCTTCTATCCCTGGGAATCACCATTCATCCCTGGTGATCCCTGGGCAGCCTGTTCCAGTGCCTGACCACCCTTTCAGTGAAGAAGTTTTTCTCAATATCTAACCTAAGCCTCACCTGCACAACTTGAGGCCATTTCCTGTTGTCCTGTCACTGCAGTCTCAGCAGGGAGCACCCACAGCCTTTCCCTTGTGCTCTGAGCAGGTCACCTGGGCAAGTGTAACACTGAGGCAACATAACAGTGCTTCCAAGTGCTTCCAACGTGGTGATTCCTGCATGTGCCAGCATTTGTGAAGAGCTGTGGCTGTTCTCCCTCTGCACCCATCACATTTAGGGTGCTGGCTGTGCCCTGCATGTGTGCAGCAAAGCAGCACTGGATCAGTCGCTCTGTGTTTTAGGGCCACATCAGCATTTCACTGCCATTAACGCTCTCGGGTTAGAAGGAGGGTTAGAAACAATAATGCCACATGTAATGACTTGGTAATAGAATGTATCTGTGATGGAATATTGCTGGTATGTTTATTAATAAAATGTTATTTTCATCTCTGGATACACAGGCACGTCAGAATAAGTAATGCAGGATATGTAAATAGAAAATGTAACTTTCAAATGTGCTAAGGGGCAGAGTATCACGTACTGTTGTGCAATGAAAATATTATAAATGCCAAAGAAACAGAATCTAGCTGTACATAACTGCTGCCTATATTTAAGAAGGCATGTTTTAAGTCAGAGGGATGATACCCTCTTCTTCAGTGAAGAAGTTCTTATTTACAACTGTTTCAATATGTTTAAAAAACGTGTGTTGCACAGAAACCCAACCCCTTACCATTCTCCTGGTTGTTGTTTCCCTTTTCCCCGTGTATCTTGTTTTCAGAACACTACCCTAGACTGTAAATTAACAGCAGCAGCAGCTGGAGACAAAAACTTTGACAAAAGCCCAACAAAAACAAGGCAGCCTCGGAAGGTTGATCTGCGGGCTCGGTACTGGGCATTTCTGTTTGACAACCTGCGCCGCGCGGTCGATGAGATCTATGTCACGTGTGAGTCGGATCAGAGCGTGGTGGAGTGCAAGGTAAGGCTGCAGCTGGGCTTTGTCTTCCTCACGTGGCTTCTTTCGGGCTTTTTTTGTACTTTAAATGAGGAATTAGAGCTTCAGAAACACGTTACTTTTTGATTTGTATTTTCTGAAGGCTGATGGTGTATGTATTCATATTTAAGACATGCTCTCATATTGTGCAGTGACAATTTTTTGAAGTGTGTAAAACTTGTGATGCACGTGATATTAGATCTCAGCATTTTGGTGAAATCAGATTTTGTTTATTGAGTTCTGAGTTTGTTACTTTTCAGTTTTTCCCTGTAAGAAAAATACTTTTAGTATTTTACTGTAGGTGGCGCTGTTGTGGTTCAGCCTTTTTCACATTTGTTTGCTTCCTGTTAAGTGGCTTAATTACACACTGCTCCCTTTCTGCAGTGATAGTTATCACTCTGCAAATTTTCTCTTTGTTCAGAAAATGATTGGTTGTTGAGTATAAGCAATGTCTGGTTGGGATGTCACTGTAAGTCACTTCCCAGTTTCAAATAACCTGTGTTTGTAATAGCTTGTGCATCTGTTTTACATTTTGTTATGATTTTCTAGTAGATCTGCAGAAATACCCTTGTCATTTAATAAAAATCACTCATTCTTTAGAAGTCGAATTTATCACAAGCATTAAGAGGAGCCAGAGTATGTTATAAAAAGAAATGTTCAAGATATTGCTTTGTTTTCATATTAAACATGGCTGAAAACTCAACACATTCTGGAAATGATTATCTAATCACTGTAAAAAATTTTATATATCACTTTAAGTAAACTTTTTTCTTATCCTCTGCATCTCGTTCTCTGCTGTAATCAGACACGGCCAAATGGCCTTTGAGATTAGCATACAAATACACTTCATTGGAAGCAGGTTGGAAAGCTGAACAGTAGCTAAAGGCTTCCAAGGCACTGGTTGGTCTAACACAATTTCCCAGTTTGTTACTGAACTGTCTTCCTGCTCAGGAAACTTCTCCCTAGAATTTTTTGGTTTAAGAAAATCAGCCAGCCTTGAACCGTAATTAGATTAACATTTTAAACTTTTGTGACTGAAAGAACAGAAATGTATTTGTATCATTATCACATCTTTTTTTGGGGCTAGATGTTGTTCAACATTTTAATCAGGGTACTGGGTACTCTGGGATGGAGATGCTGTATAACCTGAGTGAAAAGTCTTCATTCTAGCAGACACCTGGCAATGATGTCTTATCTGTGTGGACCAGGTTACTTGTTTGCAAAACAAAGATGGAAAAAAACAAAAATGAGGACATGAGGCAGTCCAGTGCCATCTGTTGTAAGACTTATGTGACATTCATGTTACTCTTACCTTTTAAAAGATCTTTTTTCTCAGCACACAAGTGGCCTTACCTGAGCATCTGGAATATGTGTTTGTGCTGTGGTCTTTTATCTGTGGGATATTCTTTTCCAGGTTACTGTTAAATGATTATTCTTTTCATAAATTACTAATATTTCTGTTAATTAAGATATGGAGGATAAAACTGTTTAGTCTTGCAAATTATTATCACTAATAGTGTTTCATTTCTGTCCATTCTGTTGATTGTCATTATTTTGTGGTGGTTTTGACAGATGCAGTTCAGTGCCTACCAGAGATGAGGCTGTCAATGTTTGTAGCTAATCTCCTACAGAAGAGTGTGTTAGATTCTGTGTTTTGAAGGAAATGCTTTGCATAGCTCTTAATAGACATTTTAGGTACTATGTACATGGGCTACAACTAGGGGTTGATCAAACTCATCATTAGTGTGGAGGTGTGTTTGAATTATGGGTGGAATATCAGTGATAGTGAACAACAGATCCTTGTGCAAACTGAGTCTTCTTCACCTCTGATGCTGAAAAGCCAGTGCTTGCAGTCCTTCACCAGCTGAAATATCTAAGTGCAGCTTTCATATTATGGAATATGTAGAAGGTGTTTACTGTAGTACCTCAGCCTTTTAGGAGTTCATAATCAAGTCTGAGAGTTCAGCTGGCAAATGGTATTGACTAAGAAGCACCTGTGTGACATTTTTTTCAAGAATTCATGCAGCTTAATAGAGGGCCTGTGTCCTGTCTTAGAATCAGCTTAACTCAGTCTTTGGTTTGATCACTACAGGTAAATAATCATCATTTGCTTGTCTAAAACAGTTGTTTTACTGCCTTGGCTTTGGTAGCCCTGGAGACATTGTTACCATATTATTCCCAAGGTTTCACACTTTGCATTGGCTGTTCTGATAGTTCCTGGCCAGGTCTTGGATGATCTCTGGTCGTGCCTTTTCTTGTGACTTGAAAGCATTCAAGCAATGAACCGGATCTGCATTCCCTGTTTGTGTCAGCTGGGCTGTCCACTGGTGCAGGAGTGATGTGTGAGGCAGGGGCCTGCCTGTTATTCCAGGGACAGCTCCAGCCCCTGGCTGTGCAGGGCTGGGAGGATGCAGGAGGATCCATCCCAGACTGGGAGGATTCATGCCTCTGGCTGAGGTGTGTGGGAATAATGGCATAATGTGAATTCTGTGTGCTCTGATGAGGTATCTCCCTGACTCTGCTGAATGAGGGGGATGTGACTTGGCAAAATATGTTGCACTTCACTGGCAGGAAAAGAATGTCTGTAGTGGGTATGCCCTTGCATAGCCATGATTTCCCTGCAATAACTTTGAATATCAGTGGACCAGTTTAAGTTAATTTAGTCATTATAGATTTTATGAGAGTGGGTGACTAGCTTGGAAGAAGACATCCTGCTAAGGTTCACAGTGCAGGAAAAACTGCTCCTCACTCTTTCTTAGGCACCAGGGAATTCAGAGAGGGAACAAGAGAACAGGAACACACCAGCTGAGGGAAGAGGGATTGTGTGTGAGGTGGGTTTTTGTTTCATTGGTTTTGGTTTTTCATAAGAATATGCTGATGTGCATGTTGTGATGTCACTTGTGGCACCACAGAAATCAGAGAGAAGAACATGGAAAACAGGCTCCACTCCACCTACAGTTTGCAGAACTACTTGGGCTCTTTTTGCCTGATGGTTTGTTGTGGGCTTTTTGTTTGTTGGGTTGTGGTTCTTTAAGTTATTTCTGTTTGGGCAGCAGGAGTTAATTCTTATACTTATTCCATTTTTATGTATGACAGTACTGGTCTTCTGAATATTTTGATTTTAAGATGAAAATTCCTTTCGTAACAAACTTTTACTAAAGCTCATGCTAAAAATGGGATTGGATTAGCTCCACTTTTCTGTTCTTTTTTGCAAGCTTTTTATACTACATAGAAAAGTATCCAGTGGTTAAAATGTTACAGGAGATGCTAAAAGACCTGTCAGCTCAGTTACAAATGGATTAATGCACTTCTGCTACACCTAAAGGATTGAGAGGATTTTTTGATTAATGAGAAATTTCACATTGCCACATTTAATTTTTGGGCTCATTTGACAAAGTATCCTGTTAGCCCTTTTCATGAAGTACCATTTTTATTTTTACTACTGGGCATAGGTGGGAAATAATATTAAATAAGAAACCAAAATGGTTACACTGTTAACCTCTCCTTCATTTTTTTTTTTTTTGAAGTGGGATTTTGAAAAATTCTTTCAATTAAAATAAATTCATGTTATCAAAAAATTCCTTCATTTTGACTTTTTAAATGATATCTCCTCAAGGTTATGTCCTGGTCAAACGGGCATGTGCTGTTCTATTTAAACATTTTAGTTGTATAAAGATTGTCTTAAAAGGAGACCCATAGAAAGATGAAATATGACAACTTCTGGCATTTCAAATATTCACATTAACCTGGTATAAAAGTGTTAGTTACGTTTTTTGGTTATTTTGTACCCTCTGCTCTCCTGTATCCTTACAAGTTGGTATGGTTTTATTGATTATGTTGTCACTGAGGATAATAGTTTGATGCTCCCAAATGGGAGAGGGCTCCAGTGGCTGTTTGTGGTTGAAACTGCAGACAGGAGGGTTATGATGAGGATCCAAACAGTGGGAATGTGTGTAAGAGGATCACTGGCTGTGTGTGTTTTCTCTTAGCTTTGGGCACTGCTGAAGTTGGTATTTTGCTATTGATTTGGAATTGAGAACTCTCAAATCATCTATATAGATATATAGATATGGCTTGGATGCTTTGTATATAAAGATAAAATGAACATGGTTGAATTATTTCTGAAATAAATAAAGAGTTCTGAAGTTTAAGCATTGTCTTACTGTACACAAATCAGTTTGTGCAATAGTGATAAAAGATTAGATATATCCTAGGAGATTTGGCTATAACTTTTTTTCCTCCTAGGATGAAATAACAGCTTCAGCTGGTTTTTTCCTTTCAAAAAAGCTGAATTTTATTACGTAAAAATCTAAATCTCTATTCCTTTTAAGTTGTTGTTTAGCATTACTCAAAGCTTGTACAGTCTTTTGTCTTTTCACCTTTACTTACTGGTGTGTTTCTGTAAGGTTTTGGCCAGAGTAGATTCTCTCCTTGTTTCTAAAGCTCATGGATACATTCTTAGATCAGCCTAATTCAGTGGAAACAGTTCAATTTTACTTGAGATTCTTATTCTCACTTATGAAATGGAAAATTCAGCAGGGAAGTTCTGTTGGTTTGCTTCTCATAGGCAGCACAGGGTACCCTAAAGAGCCTGGTGAAGCCTTTCCCTTAAAGGATTTGACACGTTGCACGATGTTATGGGAAAGAACCAACTGAATCAACTCTCACAAGGGCTTTTCAATCAGGGGGATGTTGTGAGTGAGGCCCAGTTGATTGAGGCCTCCCAGAAGCTGAGGAGCCTCTTTGAGGGCTGTTTTTGGCTCTGGGTGTGTAAATTCTCCTGGTTTCTCTCTGCACACAGTCTGGGACATGGGCTCGTCCCCCGATCGATCACAGCCCGTTCTGCCCCTGGGGTGTGTCAGGAGTGTGCCAGGCTGCCCCTTCCCACTCAGAAAAACCACACCTTGGGCATAATTACCAAGGGGGTGTTTATATCTTCATAAATAAATACCCTGTGGCTGTCTCGTGGCAGTCCGTGTGCTGTGCAAATCTCTTTGTGAGCGCTCCTGCCTCTCTTTGGACATTTACTTGTTCATCGTTGTCATCTTCCACAGAGGAGTCAACAGAGGACAGGAAAAGGGGTTAATGACTGGGCAGTCAGTCTCCCAGATGAAAAGGGATGAGATCTTTCAAAATGGTCATCTGTCCTGAAAAGCCAGATACTGAAAAGCTGGCATGGCTTTTAGTTGGCAGCCTGGGTATCCCTATTCCTGCCTCTTCATCCTTTGCATCTGACATATATATATATATATATATACATACATATATACACACACATTCTTCAATTCTATGTGATTAAGTCCATGCACATGTTGCTGCACTAATTCTTAGGGAGATTTCCTTTGGTACTGTGCTCCTCCAGAGCACATCCTTGGCAGATAGTGGATTGGGGCTGCTGTGTTGGAGGTGAATCAGTGGGGAACAACTAAGGTGCATTTAACACATGGATTTAAGAGACCATGTGCTTTTTTAAAATGTTATTTACCCTCTACTGAAGTTGATATAATGAGAGTCCTTTGGCTGGAGGAGCTGCTTCCTCTCATCCTTTCCCAAAGCTGTAAGAACTGCTTTGGCAATCATGTTTGTTGAACCTAACCCCAGAGCTGGCTTTAATTATCTGTAATTCAACTGTAGGAAAAGGCTACAAGGAATTTTTTAAAGCAATTTTTGTGTCAAATTACTGAAACACCCAGTTAACCTTGAAAATTTAAAGAAAGAAGGAAGGAATAAACTTAGTTTGTGTGCTAAAAACATACTCCATTACGAAAATCCGGAGTTTATTTTGGTAAATACATAATCTAAAATATTAGGTATAGATAATGAAACAGTATAAGGCAGTCACAGTTTGTAGAATAGAACAGACATTTCTAACTTTGAGAATAAGCTAAAGTGCAGCTGTGATGACTGAGTTAATTTCTCTGATGCACATGGTGCTGTTTTGGGTTGTAGTACCATTAAAATCCCAGTCTTCCACGTCTTCTCTGTTTCCCTCCTCCTTGTTTGAGAAGTGAATAAATGGAGAAGACGACATTTCAGAGCTGTTAAGGCATTTCCAAACAAAGTGAACGTTGGTTTTGAAGGATTATAATGGATTTATCTAGGACTCAAGTCCTGACTGAGCAATACAGGATTATTCTGATGTAGCTACTCCTAGAGATCTGTATTGATTACAAAGTAATTTGTACGATCACCCAGCTGAAAAGACTAGAAATACAACCTTCCAATAAATACATAGAAACCAGAGTAATGACTGAGAGCTGGAGAAAAGAAGCAAAAACACAAAAAGGGCTTTTTGACATGCAGAACTATTGATCAGAGAATTGACCAGATCGGGGAGGAGAAGGAAACAGGAGTGTGGCTGATTTTAGTTTTATGCCACTGATTTTCCTTTAAGTGTTGGTTTTTAGCAGTATTGCTTTCTTATTTAGTTTGAACTGTCTCTTTAAAAATTGGATGGGACGGATATGACCTTGAAAAATAATGAGATTTAAAATTGTTCTGACTCCGGTGCAGCCGTAGTCTAGCCCATAAAGGTTCCTTTTTGTCAGCACCTTCTCAAGTGGTCCAGGTTTCCCCTGGTTCAGCAGCACAGGGTGTATCTGCTGCCCTGGGTGCCGGGGGTGAGCGGCAGGGCTGTATTGATGTCGCGGAGCCCAGGGCCCGGCGGGCCGGGATTGAGTGTCAGGAGGACAAAGGGCCGGCGCCGCCCGGCCGCTCTGCGCGCCGGCCCCCAGAGTGAATTACAAACCAATCGAAGCCGTTGCAGCCAATTGGGAAACTAATTGGTAATTTTAGCTGTACATCTATATGTAGTTATCTGCAGGCCTGTAACGGCGCTTTCAGAGCCACTTTTGTTCTGCTTCATCCTGCTTGACAAAATGGCCCTCATGGCTTTAGGGAGAAAGATGTGCATCAGTGACTGTGGGGCCGCTCCAGCTGCTTGTCTTGTTTGTATTCCCTTGTTCATAAAACATGGCTCGGGTTACAGCTGCATGGGGCTGCTCTGATCATTTCTGATAATGTGGAGCTAAACATTCCTTAAAATAGGTTAAGCCATTTATTGCATTTTTTTTCCTGTGCCAGCTAACATCTGAAATACAACTCATACTCACATGAATTCTCTTTTTTTTTTTTTTTTTTGGTGAGGAATATCTCAGTGGCAGACTTGAAAAGTAAATGATTCAGAATTAAATTTTGCTTTCTATGCTCTTATTGTTAGTAACAGTCAGTGCAACTTAGTATGGGCCGACCTAAATGGACATGAATTGGATTAGAAAGCTGAAATTTTATTAGTGAAACTGAAAAAAGAGCTGGCTAAAACACTTGACTCGTTCATTTCTTGTAGCAGGCCTTACTTAAGAACTATTTTGGTGCTCTAAACCAACTCCATTGTAAGAAAAATTTCTGTTAGCTTTTTTGGGGAATATTTGAAAACAAAGAGCAACTTTGACATCAGCAATGGGATTCTGTTTGGTTTCCCTGGTGCCTGACTTTCTGGTGACTTTTCCCTTGCAACAGCCAGCACCTCCATGTGTCATACAGATCAGTTAAAAGGGCACCTGTGTGAAAACCAAAGCTGAGCTTCAAAGTTAGGGTTAAACAAAATGAATATTAATCCATATTACTTTATATGAAAAAGCACTTTGCATGCATTAGAGCTCCTTTTTCTGTTAAAAGGACAACTAAAAGTAAAGATGAATGGCATGTGACATTACAAAAATGTGCATTAGTTACCTGGACTGTAGGGGAGTTTTTACTGTTTTCAGAGTCAAAAGTTTTACTGTTAAGAACCAATGCCTTTTCATTTGTAATTCTTCACAAAATATTTTTAAGTAATTATTATTTCCTTTGAGTGAAAAGTTTCTCTTAACACCAGCAGGAATGATTTTGACATAGTAAAGAATTTGTAAAACAGCAACACTTGGTCATTCTACCATAAAATTACGTCTGTGCTTCACATTCTGCGCGTGAAGCTCATGCAAGTTTCATAGAATTCAATCTTTAGTCGTGGATTTTTATTATTTTCAGCATGTTGTCATCACAGAGCACAGGATCCATTTGTCTTGTCTTGGAAGGGGTAGTTATGAATGCTGCTCTTTCTGATTGACAGGAGCTCAAACTCCCTCTCTCAGGCATTAATTGTGGTGCTAATCAGCTCTGCTGAGGAGGTGCCTGATGTCTGCGTCTGTTTTATCCCATTCAGTCAATGATTTTTGAGCTTATATGGGGAATACAAGTGTTTTCCCAGCTTCCTGCACGGTAAAGGATTGCTCCTTTCCTTACCAGTGGCAGTGGATAGCTGTAGTTTGCTCAGGGCAGAAAACTAAGAGTTCAATCATACTGTGTTTTGCTCTGCTTTGCCGTGAAGAAATGGTTCTGTTGGCTGAGTAAAGGCAGCAGGACCCCAACTTACCTTGGAATTTTTCATTGTTTCTTGTATGTCATCTGACCTTACTATAAATACTACACTCATACATTCGAGCAAACTGGAAATCAGTCAATAATTTCTCCTAGTTAAGGGTATTTTTATCAGAAACAAGTCTTTTAGTTCCCTACTGTTCAGCTGCTGGCATTTTATCTCTGAATTTCTTCCTGGTTAATGTGAAGTGCAGTTAATTTTATGTGTTTTCTTGTAACAGCTAATTTTATTTGTTAGAGACCAACATGAAATTCTCGATTCAAACTACTTAATCAAGATTTTGCAATATTTTGAATAAATTTCCAGCACACCCACATCATTCCTGACAGCGTATGTTTAATCCTACCCAGGATCTGATGGAGTTGCCTTTGTGTAGTTTTGTAAACTTTTACTTCACAAACAGATTAATTGTGACATTTTTAGTCTTCCACAGGTCTATCAGGTTTTACAGACAGTTTTCCCTATTTGGTAATGTACGTCAGGCAATTTTTAAAAGTTAACTCTTACCAAAAAAAGAGAATAAATCATGAAACAGTGATACTTATGTGTGTTAGGAGTTCTTTCCTTGCCAGATATTGCCATTTTGTCCTTACACGTTGTTGCTCACAGAGATCTTAGAAAATCCACACCTTTTCTTTTTAGGATGTTTTAATGTTTGTTCACATAAAAATCTTAACTCTCTGGCTTTTCTTGGGCTTATTTTTAATGAGAAAGCTACAGAGTAGTAAATTTTCTACTTTCTTTTCGGTTCCTTTATTTTAAATACAAAGATTGATGTAATGGTTGCTTTTCAGGAAGTCCTGATGATGCTTGATAACTATGTAAGGGACTTCAAAGCATTGATTGACTGGATACAGCTACAGGAGAAGCTAGAAAAAGCTGATGCTCAGAGCAGGTAATTAGATTTATATATTTTTTTAATCTTTACAGGGAGTAAAGTTCACAGTAAATTTCATTTTGTAGCAGAGATTCAGCAAATAGAACCAATTTTCCTTTTGGACAAATTGGTGTGAGGACATTTTATGTGCACTGTCACTAGAACTGGAGGATATTTCCAATCCTACCCCGATCCTTTCCTTTTAAGTGCTTGGTTTGATGTTTAGTTCCACACTGACATTGGAAATAAGCATTGTAGTCTTGAGAGTTTGCATTATTTTTGATAGAACTCCGGCCAATATGGTTTGGAGTTGGTGTAGAAGCAGTTGCTAAGACGAGATGAATGATTAAATTCACCAGGATTCGTTGATACTTCATAGTGTTTGTTGGTGCTGGTTTTGCTTTGGGGTGACAGAGGAATAGTGACTGTGATTTGTATTTTTAAACTCTTCTTTCCTGGATTTGCAGACCTACTTCACTAGCCTGGGAAGTAAAGAAAATGTCTCCAGGACGCCACGTGATCCCAAGTCCATCTACAGATAGAATTAGCGTGACATCAAACGCTCGGAGAAGTTTAAATTTTGGGTATGAAACTACCTACTAAGTTTATTGAAGCTAAAATAAAGATTCATTTGAAGCAGTGTTCATGAAGGCAGTATTTTTCTATAGTAACCAATATATTGTTTTACTGTTTCTTAAATCATATAAGCAATTATAGGCATTCGTAAAAGAAAAGACCATGGCCTGTAAAGGAAAATTCTATCAAGGTCTTAATTTTTTCCTTATTTATTTATATATATATTTATATATATATTTACCAGTTATATATTTAATTACTGGTCATTCCAAAGAGCTAAAGATAAAATACTATTAGTGTATTTCATGTTATCTTTTTAGTACTCTCCTCCCTCTACAAAACAAAGGTCAGATGTCTGTAACTGGCATTTTAAAATTGCCAGTGATGCAATGTGAATGGCCAGCTGAGTGTGCAGAAGTAAATATAGGTCAGAAAGAGTGAGTGTAAAGTGAGATTATGATGATTCTGATGAATGGCAAAACTGATACTATTTAAAATGTAGAGCAGGTTATGTACTACAGGAAAATGTCTTTCACTTGTTAAAATGAAAGTGTCTGAAAGCAGTTCAACAAAAATGGGCATAAATTTAGAGCAGCACTGTCTGGTGCTGTCTCAGTGTGGAGAGCACGTTTGTGTCCAATTTAAATCTTTCTCAGGGTGTGTGTTTTAGTTCCTTCAGGTTTGTTGGGATCTAGGGCACACACTGTTCCTGTTCCATAACTGAGTAGTGTCTTCAGCAGAGATGTAACACTGAACAGTTTGGTCAGTACCTCTGAGTATTGAGCTCTCTTCAATTTTGCATATCAAATATTTCTACAGAAATGCTACAAAATGTGTTTGGTGGAAAAATGGGACCAGTGGTGTTAATCCCTGTGTATGTCTTGATACCTCCCTGACAATATCTGAGAGGTGTCTGCTTGAATGAGGGGTGATGGGGAGAAATTATGCACAAATAGTCAAATGAAAGATTGGAATCTGCTGGAAATCAATGCTCTTTTATTTTTATTAGAACACAACAGCTCAGCCTAATGCTGTCTTTCAGCTAAGCCCTTTTTTGGATGTCATTACACGTTGCTGTTGTTGCTGGAGCAGTTTTATTCAGCATCCCAGGGAGATGATGAGCAACTGTGTGTGTTAGAGCAGCAATGAATGAGATGAGTTTTCTATCTTTCACACTTGCAAACTTTTTCTTCTGTCTTAGTCTGCTTGTGTGTCTCAAAGCCAGGCAACCTCAGACAACTACAATATTTTGTAGTGAGAAAATGTGTAGAAAATAGGATAGAAAATAAAGGTTTAGATATACTTGGTACTATAGAAATTTTTGGCAGAATGCTAGGAATTATTAGGAAAGGAACAGGGGACAGAAGAGAAGGTGGTGG
This sequence comes from Chiroxiphia lanceolata, assembly GCF_009829145.1. Classification (NCBI taxonomy): domain Eukaryota; kingdom Metazoa; phylum Chordata; class Aves; order Passeriformes; family Pipridae; genus Chiroxiphia; species Chiroxiphia lanceolata. The sequence goes on from NC_045648.1 coordinate 18,222,608, forward strand.
TGTACCACTGTAGAAACTCATAGTGAATGACTCTTACCTGTGATCATCTTCATCTCTTCCCAAAAGCAGTGTAGGAAAAGTACAGAAACTGGAAACAGGAACAATCAGAAGTATCCAACAGTATTGGAGAAGAGATAACAAGAAGGGTGTGATAAATAAAATCACTTACACAGGAGATGAGTAGGAAAATTTTATTTATTATTTCTCATGAAAAGGAATTAGGAATGTTAAATGATCAAACACCAAGGTTAAAATGACAGGAGTGTTTTTCAAGACTTAGTATGTAGAATTCATTGTGATGCAATGCTTTGGTTGCCAAAACCATGAATTCCTTCAGAAATCAGTATCACAAAGATTAAATTTCATCTTGGTTATTAAAAACAGAGATTTGTTGAGTGAATTACAGCAGCTTTTCGGTGCAAATTGCTGCAACCTGGGTAGTTTTCCAAAGGAGAAGTGGTTCTGTACAGCACCATTCTGCTGGTCTCTGACAGACTCTGGTGAAGTTTTCTAACAAACCATTCTGTTCTTTGATCAGGCACTAAAAAGAGCTGTGACTTTCATTTAGGAACCCTGCAGTGACCATTTCTGCTACACGCCTGGCTCCTGCTGGTGTAAGTTGGGCTGATAAGGTGAAAGCCAACCATGGAACTAAAGCTGCCAATCCCGAGCTGGCAACAGCACAAGCCTGTCTGGCACCTCCGGCACAGAAGTCAGTGCGGAAAAATGGCAAGTCCCTTTCAGTGCCTTAAGTTCTTTTTGCACAAACTGTGTGGTAAAAAGTTCATTCAGAATGTGATGACCTGTGTTCTAAGCAAAATCAGATCTAATTTTGCAACATACGACGTTTAAATTCAGTATGGAGATAAAAAGTTAATGCCACTTTACGTTGTAACCGTTAAGTGTGAGCCAAAAGTGTGTTTTCTTGTGTAGGTAACGTTCCACTGTGTTGTCACTAACTAGAATTTGATCTGTTAAAATGCCAGTTTATAACACCCAGGAGAACAAAAGAACTTTGGTTACAAACTGGCAGTCTAACTGACTGCAATTTGGGATGGTTTAACAATATAAAGAACATTACATGTCCAGGGATCTGTATAGAGCTCAAGATAGTTTTATGTGCCCTGGGAGAACACAGTTATTAGAACTGTGCTGAAGTAACAGTTGTGTTTTTTCCTTTGAAGACAAGAGTTGCCACCTTTAGTTTTGAATTGTTTCTCTAAAGATTCTCCTTGGAGAATGTTTGATTCGGGGTCTTTCGTTCTAGAAGAGATTTGTTTAGTTGCAGACACAGAAAGCTACCGTTTGGTTTCTTTGCACACACTGGATCCCTGAGATTGTCTTCAGAGATGCATTTTTAATTTATTTTTTTCATGTGCGGTCCCAGATGACTTTCTGCAAAACCAGCAAGCAGGATGTAGAAATGGATAATCTGAAAGAAAATAAAAAGAAATGAATTTTTTATTTTTTAAAGAAAAATTACAGGACAAGGATGTGTTAATTTAAGATAGTTGTACGTTCAACTTAGTGGTAGGAGGAGTCATGGATAGTGACTTGCAGACTTGTGGCATATTATAGAACTAAAATATCTTGTCCAGGTGTCTTGCAATGTAACCTGAGTGAGTTCAGTAGCCTGTGGATTCCTGTGCTGGAGCAGAACTGTCCAAACCGTGCTCCCAAGGTGGTTTGGATGGGGATTGAGGGATGCTGTTTGTGTGAGGGAATAGTTTGCTCTCTATAGTTGCCCTGAGCTGGTTAGAGAGCAGGAGCTGTTTGGCTGAGTTTTCAACACAATAATTGATATGTAATTCCACTTTTAGTATGTGTCAGTAGTTGAAGCTCTTCATAACAAAACCTTTCTCTGGTGATTATTGCTCACATTAAAGTGACAGGCTCCAGGCTGTTGTTGCAGTACCTCTATCAGGGATTCTTGTGCATATGGAGAATGTTATTAGCTACACAGGGAGTGAAAGTGATCTGTATTTCCATCTGGATAATGTATTTTTAAGAGACTAAAAGGAAAACAAAAGACCTTATCCTTATGTTAGCTTTAGAGGGATGAAGAGTCAGTCTTGTGCTGTCTTTTATTGGCTGTTACCTGCTGCTAATGAGCTCCAAAAAGAGTGAAACCACCTACAAGTGTTCAGTAATCTTCAAATAAAATGTACTAATAAATTCAAACTTGAAACTTTCATTTGAAGAAATAGCAGTCATTCCTTTGTGTATTCTTAAGAATCTCTGATTGCTGACATTGAACATTGGAGAATTTCAGTGATTTTCTTGTGGCTGAATTGTAATGTTTTTGACTAATCAAGTTCTCTGTAGGAGTTCTCATGTAATCCTTCATGTGGAAGCTAGAACCACTCTGGTAAAATCCAGTTATCCTCACTGAGTGGAGCACAAGAAAACCTGGGAAGCTGACCCAAAGGGAGCCCCCGAGGCTCCTCACACGTGTAATTGAAGCAGCTGGGAGGCTCATGTGTCATCTGCTCTGCCCCTTCCCCAGCTAATGCACTCCCAGCTGTTGGGTACATGTGGGCCTTGGGGGAAGGAGGATCCCCCCTGTCCCCTGTAATGCTCTCTTGCCCACCAAAAGCCCATCTGGGGCTTACAGCTTTTTGCAGGATTTCCCTGAAACACTTTTTCTCCAGTGATTTCCAACAGCATTATCATTAGGTCTCACAATGGCTTTTTGATGTGGATGAGTGGTATGATGCTGTATCTGTTTCATGGTTGATGCAATTTCCAAATTTAACTAAATAAGTCCTTAGGGAGAGAGAAAATGCATTATTTTTCCAGATAGTCCTTTAATCTTTCCTTTTCTGGATGCATAATTAAATGAGGTTAAATCATCTTATCTCATTTCCCTCATTAAACTTACTATTACCCTCAATATGTTAATGAATTTTAAAAAAATTGTATTTAATGCTTGAGTATTTTTTGCAATGTGAAACACAGTCTATTCTTACTGTCTGACCATTTTTCTGGTCATGGATTCCCTGGTGCCCTGCTGAGATAGGTTATACAAATTCAGACTGTATATTAAAAATGGAAGTAGGTGCTTACAATAGAACTTAGGAGAAAGGGCAATCCAGAACATGTGAACTTCTCAGAAATATTGAATGTTCTTCTCTGTTGCCACACTTGAAATCTAGTTGTTGTTTGGGCTCAGCTGTGCCCACCTGATCCTGTGGAAGCACGTGTGACTTCTGCACATTGAGGACAAATTGCAGGAATGTCAGCCCAGACGACAAGGGACAGTGTATTCCTGACTGGGTTGTCAAATTCTTAAGCACAATTTCCGTTGAAAATTTCAAGTTCAATCTTTTTTTATATTCCCTCCTCCCCTTCTGTTATTAAGTGATCATAAAAACTAGTCTGACAATTAACTTCTCTAATTAAAACCTTGGCTGTTAACACACCATCTCTTGTTATGACAGGTAAGTTTACCGTTGCTTACACCAATGAATTTCCTCTTTTCTAAAAAACTTATTTTATTCTTTTGATTTTCATGTCTTCTGCCCTGTAGCTGTGTTTTGTCTGAGTTCATATTTCTAGATTTGCTTCCATATTCTCAGGTAATCGTGGTTTCCAAAGTGCCTCTCGAATACAGTCATACTATTTTAGATTTAAAAAAAATTGGGGCTGAAGTTTAGTTTGGTAGGATTTGCTAGGATATGACTTGCAGGTCAATTTTACAATGGCCATACATGTCCTGAGGTAGAACTCCCAGGAGTTTGCACATAGCTGCCTGGATTTCAGTTCCTAATGTTTCCAGGGAGGCTCCTCGGGCAGTTGTTCCAGATGGAGCAGCTCCCAGCGAGCAGGGCCCTGGTGGCTGTGAGGCCTCAAGGTGACAGATGGCTTTGTCACTTCATGTAACACAAGAGCAGGCAGGGACAGGGAAGTTCACATGAAACTGGAGAATGATCCAGGTAGTCAAATGAATTATTCATTAACAGAACTCTGGCAGTAATCAAATCCAGCATGTGATACTTAGCCTGTGGAGATGGCTACTGGGCTATAAGAATTCCAGACTTAGGGAAAAAATGTGGAGGAAGGTTGGTGCCCTACTGACTATTAACTTTGCTTCAGATTAGATGTGATCTAATGTCAATGAATGTATTTATTTGTAAATGTTTTTGCAAACTCTTTGTTAAAAGCGTGTCTGGAAGTGACTGAATACTAAACTGATGGGTGAATTAAAAGGAACAAGTAACTTCTTGTTCACAGCTAATTGTCAGATGGCATCACACTGTTAAACTGATTCCAGGTGGTTCAGGAGTCTGAATACATGTTTGCACTAAAAACTGCTTTGTATTTAAAGAATTCACCAAACAATATTCTTTCAAACACAAGTATTTCTGGGCTGTTAAAATGCTTGGTTGAGTCTTGAGTAATAATTATGGATCTGACAGTGAACAAATGGAAATTAAAAATTGAACATGTATGGCTTATACAGAAAGATTCATTCCTACTTCAGTAAGTGTGATTATGGCTTTTCTATGCTCTGAGTAATTTTATTCTGATTAATTCTGTCATTTTAGACTACTAAGAAATATGCCATGAGACAAAGAATCAACTAGGCTAGACAGGCAAGAGTATTCTTTTTTGGTAGAATTAACTTCAATAGATATTAGTAAAAGATAATAGAAGATATTGGTACAGTTATTAAGAGAAATGTACAATTAATATATCTTATTTATATGTTAATAAAATTATCTTTAGCTAGTAGTTACTACAAAAGGGTATCTTCTGATATTTTTAATGTAGAAAGGATGCCTTTAGGTAAGAGCTGACTCCAGTTTTCAGAACAATTAGAAGTGAGGTGTTTAGTTTTGCAAATGGCAAGGAAAAGGAACTGCAATCCACAAGTTGCTGCAGCAAAGCAGTGGCGGTTTGTTGGTTGATTTTAGCGGTTCTGAACAATCTCTTTGTTGTCTCTATATTACTTGCCAGGGAAATTTCCTGGCCGAGTTTTATCATAAGCTTTGTACAGCAGAGCCTTTGTGGTCCTGGCAGTTCCTGAGGTCCGTGGGGTGGGAGCTGTGGTGCCCAAGGGGCCCGAGCAGTCCTTGTCCCATGGAGTGGGACACATTTGGCACAGGCCGTGTGCCCTGAGCTTTCTGCAGGAAATCTGGTTGTGATTGTTATGGAATTAAGCCCCTGTTCCCAGGAATATTGTTGGAGATAAGACTGGCTCTGAGAGGGCAATAACATGCTTCCATCACTAGGTCCTGTAGATAATTATATTTTGTCTATATGAAGATGAAGAAATGAAAATAAAGCCAAAGTCTCTTACAGGGGTCAAATGAGAAGTCTGTGGTAAAGCACGAAATACGATTGGTATCTTTTTGACTTGCATTCCCTTCTGCAGTCAGTGGGGCACACTGAAATGTGTGCAAGTGCACATAGGGAAGGAGAGCAGAAAGGCTCTTTGCAGGCCTGTCCTGTCTCTGGTTACCAGCAGGAATCTGAAGGGATCAGGCAGGTGATTCACACAGAGTTTGGGAATTTTGTTTAAAACACAGAGCCATTTTTCTAGAGTAAAACAGTTTCAATAGTAAAACATCTAATTGAATTATCTTTTTGCATCTGTCATTACCAGTATTGTTTATGTTTGTGAACAGTTATATAGTTACATAAAAACAGCTGTTGCATGAGCTGCAGAAAAGATAATTTTCAGAACAGTCCTGTTAACCTCCCTGGTAACTCAGGATTTACACCAGCCTGTGGGCCAGGCTGCTGTGTTTTATCCTGAGACATTAAAAGAACCCAGTATTTAAATGAGCACTTAATGTGTGTAAAACGCTCTGTGCAAAGGTAGCAAAGGATGAAAGTGCCCTTGGTTGTGGTTTAGACTCATTTCTGGTTTGCTGGTTACTAAAGATTGTTTAGACCAGTTCATATGTTAAACCTTAATATTTGAGCTCAAGCTCTAATCTTTATGCCTGAGCTGCATGACCATCTTTGTTAGTAAAAACTTTAGAAAAACCCAGAGAATGATTTTTTTATGCAAGTTGTATTCTAGGTTATTTCTCTCTCTAAAACAGGCCATTTATTGTTGGTTTTTTTGCTTCTCTGCTCCTCCAGGTAAAAGTATTCTCCCACACCCTTCTCTTCTTTTTATGTGAATGATCCTAAAACCAGCTTATGCTAACATTATATTGGACAATATCATAAAAGTTAGTTACAAGTTAGTTCTTGAGTTTTTTGCAGGAATTTTTGTTTAGCAAATAAGACAGGTGTGAGCTTACCTGTCACAGTCGTGAGTTGTACTGTCAGGCCTCAAAGAATCACTCACAGTTGTTTCAAGACACGTGGGGAATTATGTGCTGCTATTAATTGCTGGCCACAAAAATGTTACATATTTAGGAGGGGGTTCACCTTGATACTCTGCAAATCTGGTCACACTTAAGACTTGATGCTTTAGACAGACAAATTTAACTTTTCAGGTATGTACCAAGATTAGATATCGGATATTTGTTGATCAAATGTTGATCAGCAAGTTTTATGTAACAGCCATATAGAAATCAAAGTAAATTGGGGCAAACCTGCTTTTCTGTTTTCTCTTTCAGTTTGCAGTCCCACTGTAGCAATGTTTTGCTCTTTCCTGGAATCCAGGAAAAGAAATTTGCCTAGAGCTGACACTGATTAGCGTATTTTTGTTATCAGAGTAGAGCAAATGGGAAAAAAAAGGAAAGAAAATACTCTGGAAGAATAGTAAACCACATTTCCGGGCAGTGCTTTCCACACTAAGTCGTGCAGTTATGTCTGTATTTGCACTTTCACAAAAGGCCTTTAACGTTACTGTTGTTACAAAGAAAAGCAAGAGTGTGGTTGCTTTGTTGTGCTTTACTGTCTCATGAAACAGCAAGGTGGGCATGGAAAACTTTAGTACATGTTGCCATTTTCCACACAGTTTTGAGCACGAGCAGCTTCCCTTCTTGCAATAACAGAACAAGTCCCATGAACAGAGTTGTTCAGTGTCTGTGAAAGTAATAGCACTCCTCGAAGTGAAAAGCTGTGCTAAAGAATATTTCATCGATTTTTTTTTTTGGTATTGATTTTTAAAGAGAACATTTTTCTCACACAACTCCTGTAATACTGTAATAAAATAGTTGTTTCTAATGCTTCTATTTATATAAGTCCTCCTTTCTGAGAACGGGGTGTGTTTTTTCGCTGTAGATCGAAAGGATGCCGAGGGCTGGGAGACGGTTCAGCGCGGGAGGCCCGTTCGATCCCGATCCACAGCTTTGGCAACAAAACCTCCCGTGGCTGCAGAATCCCTCAAGCCCAGGGGTGACAGTGACAAAGAAAATGCCATTTCTCCACCAGCAGAAAACAAGCCCGGGAGTTCAGTCACGGAGAGTGGAGCATCCAAAAGCACAGAGCCGGGACAGCAGGATCCTTTACAGCAGCCCGAAGGTCCTCTCGCTGAAAGGACTCAGGTCAGTACATCATTTTAAACAATTTTCTAACCTTAAATCTTACAACTTTTTCTTCAGAGTTTTTTCCGAAGGTGGTGTTGTCTAGAGCTTTTATGCACTGACCAGATTGGAAAAGGATTTAAGAAATAATGGCTAGTTCAAGTTACATTTATGGAAATGCATTAAAATGTCGGCACAAATAGGGTAATTAAAATGATGTGGACAGCTTTTCCATCGTTTCCAAAAAGTCAGGGTTGGGCACATCTCATACACAGATTTCAGGTAAAAAGATCCAAGTTTGGCAAGGTTATGAGTGAAATAAGTGAAGTTGTTTGCATCACTCACTATAAAGTTACCATGTATTTTCTTTAAATCTGTTTGACTCTTAAGTGACTTTAAAAATCGGTGTGTTACATTTTGTTAATTTGGCAAATGCCTCGTTAGTTCCCAGCAGGTGCCTCAGAAACCAACGGGAGCACCGGGACACCGTTGCAAGGAGATTCCTCACAAGCAGCTCCTGAGATGCCTCCAGCTCTCCCCAGCACTGACTGTGCTTCCAAAGCTCTGCAGCTGAACGAAGCCTCCTCCCAGAGCACTGATCCTGTGGACTGGCATCAAACAGAAAAAGCTAAAACTGAAGCTGAAATGGATGCCTCAGATATTTCAAATGTGAGTGCTGCCAGACTGGTAAGAAATCTTGTAAGATCTCCAAGTGAATAATAAATATAAGCCTTAATTTTCTCACTCTGTGTTGCACAGTGTTTATTGTTAACCCTCTGTAAAAATGATAGAAAAATCTATCAGGTACTGTAGAAAAAAGACAGAATTTAATTCCAGTAAAGTTTCTGAACTTTAACTAGAAAGATATAAATGTGTTATTTGGAAAAAAGATACCAGTGCTCTCATTCTTTTGATATTTGCACTAATTTTTATCTCCTTCCACTGTCAATCATTTTAAGTCACACTCATTAAATTCTTACTCCAGTTTTGCTAATTGTTCAAGCTGGAAACATTTAGGGTATCAAAATTCTGTTGGAAACAAAGGTAGACCTCTGCCCTAGACTAACTGAGCTGCTGTCTTCCTTTACAACCAGCAATTTGGAGGAATGCTGTTCTTAAGCAATAAATATGAAGTCGGTATTCTGTTTTTATGTGGCTTTCCAAAAACAATGTCCTTTCTTGTCTGGAGAAGAATTCTGCAGGTCTCAGGGTGTGTCTACTTTGCTGGGATTGTCTGAGTGGAGAGTTGCAGTAATGTTACATAAAATCCAGGTTATACTTTCAGGTTTTGCTTTGGTTTTTGTTTTTATTTTTTTTTCTTTTTTCAGAAACTAGATTAAAATTCTGATTTGCAGAGGTTTTCCTGTAAATCACTTTCCCTTTAACATCTTTTGCAAACTGGACTCCTGCTAGGTAATTACCCAGCCTGTTTGCTTTTAGAGCTGATTTCTAGCAACTCATCCACTAACATTGTTCCCGATGCTCAGTTATTAACACTTCAGGGTGCTGACAGGTTGGTGGGATCTGTGTCTCTTGGAAGCATTTTACTGCTGCAGATTACACTGCTTTAAACACCAGTTTGTGTATTGTGGCACATTTTTGATTGCTGGAGTGGAAATGAACTGGTTAATACTGAACACGAGAGAAGGAAAAGACAATCAGTCAGCATTTTCAGGCTTACATTCCTGCCTCATTCCCTTGTCATCCATGTTGAAAAAATAAGTACAGCCTGAGATTCCATTGTATTAATTACAGTAAAGTTTCCAGCTATGGTTCATGCAGATAATTTTCATCTTTAAATAGTACTTTGGAGCATGATTCTGTTTAAAAAGATAACAGCAGGCCATGCCTTGCTTAGTCCCTATGAGTGGGTATTTAAAACAATAATTACAGAAGAACTGTCTGTTGCTTTTAATGACAGTGTTTGTGTCATATGTTTTGGAATGATGTGAATGATTATTGATTTTGTAAATGTTCACGTAGCTATTAAATGAGTTAATGGTTGCTAACATATTTCAGTTACCTTCACAAAATATAGCAGTAAAAGAACTACAAGTAATGAGAAGTTCAACAAAATATCGTGTAATTCATATTAACTGTATGAAATCCACTTCTCTGGGCTTGCTGGTGACTTTGTTTTTTCTCTCGTGTTTCCTGCAGTCCATGGCAGAAGTCCTTGCTAAGAAAGAAGAGTTAGCAGATCGCTTGGAAAAGGCAAATGAAGAAGCCATTGCCAGTGCCATTGCAGAGGAGGAGCAGTTAACCAGGGAGATTGAGGCAGAGGAGAACAATGACATTAATATCGAGACTGACAACGACAGCGATTTCTCCGTGAGTGTCCACCTTATTTGAATGCACCCAAGTTCAAGCTGTCTTTGTTGTCAGTGGAGTATGAATATAGAATTTGTTAATGTAATCTGTTTTACATGTCAGCTAAATAGTGTCACTAAGGTGTATTTAGGCTTACTAAGCTCCCAGCACAGTGCTGCTGAGTGGTACAGAGCTCTCTGATGTTGCAGCCGTTTTCCTGCTGCCTATTTCTGGGTGCAGAACAGGGGGGAACTGGGCCTTTTATCTTCGTTGCTACCACACAAGAGTAGGTGAAGCAAATGCCTCCACTTTTGCTGTCAGAAAGAGCAGGAACAGCCTGTGTCTTTGGGGTGACCAGTTCAGTTTGGGAACACGGCTGAATGTTGCTGATTTGGCACTGTTTAGTGTGTGTGTACACCTGTGAGTTAAGGTTTATGATTTTACTGTCTGGTTCATATTGATTTTCAGGCCAGCATGGGCAATGGAAGCATATCTTTCTGTGGTTTGTCTATGGACTGGAATGATGTTCTGGCAGATTATGAAGGTAAATTTTCACATTACTGTGCTTACATGGAAATGACAGCAAAAATTTAGAAAAATGCCCATTTTACTCATGACTCGTTAAGGTTTCAGAAGTTTCCCCAACACCTAAATATTGTTCCAGGTTATGTTATTTTCTGTGTTATTTCCTGAGGGAAGATGGATCGTTCGTGTGTTCAAACTATCTCTGTGTGTCTTTGTTCTTCAGCTTTCTTTACCCATCTCTCTATTAGAATTTTCCATTTTTTTATCCGGTTTTACCTTAACATTTGGATAAAAGCGTAATAAAATAATTAAGCCTTAAAATGTGCAGAGATTAGAGATAAATGTAACATTCTTCAGGCTGCGTTTGCACCTAGGCTCAAGGGAACCCATCCGAGAGAGAACTTGAAGAGGAGCTAATGCTCGTTAATCGCCCTTTTCCCAGAAAAGCGTGTTTCAATTACCCAGAGCTTTGTTTTCCTCCTGCCCAGCTCGGGAGTCGTGGCGCCAGAGCAACTCGTGGGGAGACAGAGTGGAGGAGGAGCCTGCGCGTCCCCCCGGCCACGGGATCCACATGCACGAGAAACTGTCCTCGCCCTCCCGCAAAAGGTTCCTCACTCCTTCCCTGTCTGCCTCGGCCAGGGACAACAGGCAGCCAAACCCATGGCTGCTTGAAGCTTTGTTTAATTCTGTGGGTGGAAAGGGTTACAGAAAGCTCTAGATGTACTTTTTCATAATGGACTGGGCTCGTGCTGCATCGTCCACTAAAGATTTGAAGTCTAGAAGAAAAATATTCACATTTACAGGAAATAATTGCCCTCCAGTGGCCTATTTTTTTTTCTCTTTCTGAAATTACATAGAAATGCTAGCCACACTGTCAGTTAATGTTGTCTCACTTGCTTTTGCTCTGCTTTGGTTTCTATTAAAAGAACAATAGCAGAATCCAAAAAGAAACATGAAGAGAAACAAATGAAAGCTCAACAGTTGAGAGAGAAGTTACGTGAAGAAAAGACACTGAAGCTTCAAAAATTAATGGAGAGGGTAAGCTTTCTGTAATATAAAGAGCTGCTCTGCTGCCTTTCAGAAAAGAGGGTTTTTTCCACAGTCTAGACATGTTAGAGATTAAAACTGGTTGAAATGCAGTTTGCATCTGAGTCTGAGTTTACATAGTTTTCACAGCTATTAAAGGAAACATTATTTCAAATTATGAACTTCTGTGAGAGTGTTGATGACATACTATACTGCCTCAGACTCAAGGATGACATAAAAAGTAGAAATGTCTTTCGTGTGTCCAGCAGAAATGCTAAAACTCACTAAACTGAAGCAGTTTGGGTGTTTAACCCAAAGCAGTGTACTTTGGGTTAAACTTAATGCAGGCTTTGTGTAGGGCATGAAAGTATTTGTTTCCATGAAGAAAGCTTCAAGTATTAGAAAACCCTGAGGAAAATTCATGCCCTGTTTTCAGTTACTGTATTAGTAACAAATTACTCATTCTACATAGGAGAAGGATGTGAGGAAATGGAAAGAAGAATTATTAGATCAAAGGCGCAGGATGATGGAGGAGAAGTTACTCCATGCAGAATTCAAACGTGAAGTGCAGCTACAAGCAATTGTGAAAAAAGCACAAGAGGAAGAAGCTAAGGTAAGTTACTTTGTTTTAGAGAGGAACAGTTTAAGAGTTATGCTTTTATATATGTTGCACCTCAAGAGTGCTCACGAGTAGGTTCTGAGGGAGGGTGCAAGTTAGACATGAACACCTGTGAACTGTGAAGCAGGGAGATGCTGATGTCTAAACAGACCACTTTTCTCTAGTATGAATTTAAATGAATTAGCTGTTGTTAGACATCCTGGTGGGTTGGACTGGAAGAAAAGATGGGTTGAAGTAGAAGAGCTGATAGTTGTCTTGCTGTTTTTGTTCCTCACAGAGAGTATGGCAGTGATACCTAGTCCTGGCAGGAGTAGGAGATGTGATTATCAACTCTCTGCTTTTCACATGTAGAAAGAGAAGAGGGGGAGTTCATTGCTCTTCTCCTTTGTTAAACATCTATTCTAGATCAAGCTTTCTATGTCCTTTAACAGTTCTGTTTCTGTGTTTTGTACCACTGATTTGTTAAGCAGTTAAGGAAATAGATAGAGACCTACAGTTATTCTAAAATAAGTATTTTGTTTAGTGCTTTTCTGACTTAATACATAGGTCCATAAGATGAGCACTGGATGGGTGCTTTTTGGTTTGCCTCGTTCATATGACTTTGATAAACATTTTCATGGTTTAACCCCAACCAGTAACTAACCACCACACAACCACACACCTGTGGGGTGGGGGAGAGAGTCACAAGTGTAAAGGTGAGAAATGGGTTGACATAGAAACAGTTTAATAACTGAAGGGGGAAATCAATTCTAAGGAAAAGGAAAATAACAAAGAGAAATAAATATACCCAAGAAAGACAAGTGATGCAAAAGCAAATGACTGGCAGTCCCCGAGCAGCTACCCCCACCAACCTCCCCCCTGCTTTTGTTGCTGCACATGATGTCCTGTGCTCTCAAATATCCCTTTGGTCACTTGGCCTTGACACTGTGCAAGCCCTGCTCAGCAGTAACTAAAACATCCCTGTGTTACCAGCACTGTTTCCAGCACAGATCCAAAACATAGTCCCATAGTAACTACTGGGAAGAGAATTAACTCTATCCCAGCCAAAACCAATACAATACAAATGAAATATTTTAATTTAAAGACTGTTTATCCCATCTCCTTAAAACCAAAATGTTTCCTTATATGATGAGCATGTATCCTAGCTGTGATTGATGCAGCTGTTCATCTGTATTATTCAAGACAAGCACAACAAAACTTTGATTAAAACTGATTTAGCTTTTTTACTTAGTTGCTGTTCCTGTCTCTTGGATTAAAATGATTTCTAGATGACCTAATTCACTCTAACATACCTTCATTATTATTTCATTACGCAGTGTGACTTCTGTAATTATGTTAACTAAATCACACTTGCCATAATTCCCCAGATAACCAGATGTTTCATATATTGTGTGTGTTTAAATGTGTAGGATCTGCTGCCTCGTGAGGCTCTTGTGTTGTGGAAATAAAGGTTAGTTGGGCCAGAAGGCTTTAGAGAAATAGCTGATGAGTAGGATAACTGCAGCCCATGGTAACTGTTGCTGCCCAGTTGGTTATCTAAATTCCCAGTGCTTGCTTGTTTACTGACCTGTAAAATCCATTCTGTAAATGGATTCTAGTCAGTAAACAAAGTTACAGATATTATCTTACTGCCCTTTATGTGATCTGTTGTTGTCTGTCCATGTATGTTCTCTTTACTCAATTTTTTAGTGCACGCATTAAAGTTCTTTTAAGCCAGCCTTTTCTTTTTTTTTTTTGTTCTTGTGTGTTGCACTGTGCTGTGGTTGAAAAAGGTAATATATGTTTATGAAGTAGGCTATATGGATAAGAAATATGAAGACTGTGAGCTTGTTTGGTTTTTTCTTACTATGTATAGTTCCACTTTTTTAATCAGTAAGTACACATTTATTTAAAGTCAGGTCAAAAGACCTGTTGGATTCTACTAGCACATACTTATTTTACTGAGTTATCCATCTGGGTCTTAACATTCCACATGTTACGAATGAGAAATGAGACTGATGAGAATGAGACTGATGAAATCTCGTTGCTGAGAGGGTTGGGAAGATTTTTCTTTATTTTACCCAAAGTTTCTTGTTTTTTCTGATACAATTCAGTTTCTCTTTTTATATTCCATGGGTTGTCTCGTTTAAAACAAACAAAACAGTAAAACAAAACAACAAAAAAAGCCCCACATTAAAAACCCTAAAGACTTATTCTCAACTTGGTAGTTTTCAACCCATTCTGGAGAAACGCCCCACCAGTTTAATTACAGAATGGGTGGAATTCCCTAAGAATGAAACCTGTTTCAGCTTCTCAGGCCTTTTCTTGTGCTTTCTGATTATTTGCAGGTAAATGAAATTGCATTTATAAACACCTTGGAAGCTCAGAACAAACGTCACGACGTGCTGAACAAACTCAAGGAGTATGAGCAGCGTTTAAATGAACTGCAAGAGGAGCGGCAGCGAAGGCAGGAGGAAAAACAAGCCCGTGATGAAGCAGTTCAGGTACAACATCTCTGTGGCTGCAGGGGGACAGGGAAACATGGGCTTGTGTTTCCTTTTGGCTCTGCAGAGTCCTCGTTGCTTTCTGTCTTCCCTCCTTTGTTCAGCTTTGGAAAAGTGGATTCTAATATGTTTCTCCTTTGAAATGTTTCCGTGGTTAAAGGGAGGAAGGTAAATCATAAAACCCCCATAGCAGGGGTGCCATAACTGCTGGGTAGGTGACTCGTGCCTGTCTTAAGGGTTTTTTGGAAAATATTTGTTACTTCTTCATAAACAAAATCCTTATGTTTTGGTGATAGTTAAAACTTTGAGAGAGGAAACAGCAATATCTTACTGTCATTATGACATATACCTGCTGTCATAATTACAGTACTTTTTACAGGATCAGGGGAAACCACAGTGCAAATGTGTTTGTGTTCCTGGAGTTCTGGTTGCTTTTTGTTTGGGTTTTTTTTGTTTTAATGCAGCATTTCAGTACTAGGTTTTCCCAGCCTCCTGCATCCACTTTTTTGGCACTGTTCTCTATGTTAGAATCTAAACCAAGCTTTCTTCTGATATACACTCCTCCTCCCTCTCTATACATGTGTCACATCACCACAACTGTAGATCACCTCTGGATCCAGTTTCTACCAGAGCTTGGTTCTTAGGCTTAGAAGCTGATCCTATCTCCTTATTGAACCATGGGACATGTTACTGACTTCAGTGCTCCAGAGGCCATTTTTTGAGACAGAAGGTACTCTAAAAGGGCTGGATAAAACTCTTTTTGAGAGATTATTTGGAAGTTTATGGATTTCCAAGGGTCAATTGAATTATCAGTGAAAAGTACCCTTCTAGATTGTTTATTAAAAACCTAATCCCAGTGATCCCATTTTTTGTAGTTACTTATGTTCCCTTTTTCCAGATCACAGTTATAATTGAATTCCTTTCTGTGGTTTTGGATTTTTTTAACTGTCTTCTCTCTACCCTCTTTTTAGCCCTTTCCTGGGTTGTGTAGGCATAGGTCTGTTCTTAGGCTGGCAGTTGAACAGACACTGCAGACAGGATTTCGGTCCTAAATCCCACTTATGGCCACACTGTTCTCTTTGTACCCTCTCTGCCAGACCAAGGATCAAGCTGATGCTTCCTGCTGTGCTTTTTCCATGCACAAGTTGCTTAACAGTTGAGCAATACATTTTGAACCCTATATTTTGTTATTTCTTCATTACCTGTATCCTGTAGGATGTTTAAAATATTTTCAAATAATCTTATTGGTGAACTAGACTAATAAGCTTTTATATTGCATAGTCTTCTTCAGAATGAGCAAAATCTATGGTTAATTAATGTGTAGGTTAGTTCATCCAGCCTTGCTTTCGGTGAGCACTCGAGCTTCTGAACAGGCTCATATTTGCATTTTATTCCATAACAACGCCCTTCTTACTCCGTCGTGAAAGACAAAATGCAACCAGCAGACGTGAAATACAGTTTCTGTTAATTCCTGCTTAATTTTTCCCTAAAAGAGGGGTTGGGATTGTCTCTTCTCCGGCAGGAGCGCAAGCGGGCGCTGGAAGCGGAGCGGCAGGCGCGGGTGGAGGAGCTGCTGATGAAGAGGAAGGAACAGGAAGCGCGGATCGAGCAGCAGAGGCAGGAGAAGGAAAAAGCCCGGGAAGATGCAGCCCGGGAGAGGGCCAGGTAACTTGGCAATCATTTCTTTGTGTCCCTGCCCCTCACCATTCTCCTCTCCAGCAAACTGCACCTTCCCCAGAACAGGTCCCCCTTCCCCAGGACCCTCCTGGCTCGGCAGGAATTTAAAAGGTAGCATTGATCACTACTAAACGCTGTTCTTGATGAGTGGTTTGGAAGAAGAAATCAGGTGAGTCATCAGAAGTTCTGCAGTAGATTTTTGTATTCCTTAGGTACATGCACAATGTTAAGATGCAAGACTATATGTTATTACATTCATCTAAGTTTTATTGCTGACAAGACCTTTTAGTAATTTGCCTTTTTTATATTTTACCTTAGTTTTCAAAGGAAACAAGATTAATGTTCCCGTGTTCCCCATTTCCTCCGCTCTCCAGTAACTTTTAGACTTACTGGCATCAATTGAATTTCACTGTTTTGTAGACACCAGAGATCACTTTGTGAAGCACAAAACTGGGAAATCAGGCTTCATTAATTCTACTGCCTATGAACTACTTGGTTTATGGTTTTGTCCATAATCAACAGTTGATAAAGAGGATTCCACATGAGCTCTCCTGTCTCTTTCTTTTATGCCAAAAATGAAGTGCAGAGAGTGAACACTGAGTGTGAGAGAGGTTTACTTTCAAGTCTGAAAGGGGAAACTACATTCTGCTTGTTTAATTTGCAAAATTCTGTTTGTATTCACCTCCTATTACTCCCTGTTTTCCTACAGTTCTCCTACAGACATTCCATAAAACCTAGATAGAAGTTACATTTTTTTCAGTGACAGGTGTTACGAATGGTTCTTTATCCATTTCTGTTGTCATGACTTGTTTTCTTCAGAGTTGTCACAAAGGGAGTGTTTTTTCTCCAAGTGAAATATTCAGAAATGTATTGATCACCTTTCATCTTCCAAAGTCATGAGTGACATCATAAAGAGATTTAGCTTTCCATTAGATGTGTAATGAATTCTGGGTAGGATTTACAGCCTTTCCCAGGACTTCGTGGACCTTTCCTCAGTGTATTGAGCCAAGTCACAATGGGATACAGTGAGCTGGAATGAATCCTTCAGTATCTTGCTGTCGTTCACAGACACTTGAGGAAGGTTAGGACTGAGAGGGAGAATTTGGTCATGCTGTTTTGGGAAGGTAGACACTGCATCTGTAAGGCTTCTGCATCTTTCTGGAATTTGAGGAAAACCTCACAGTGAGCAAATGTGAGATATTTGTCCCATTGACATCTTTGTCCTCTAAGCTCTTCTACAGTTAGAACTTGTCTGACAGCTCCAACCACATAATTCTTCGCTCCTTTTGTTTAGTCAGTGTTAATCTGCCACTTCCCTTTGTTGCACCCCAATTATTTCCTTATGATATGTGAGAAACTGCAATTTCCATTTCCCTTCTGTTAGTATTGTGTGTCAGCAAATTTCCTCTCTGTTTGCTGCTATAACACTCAGTTTTCAAACACTTTGTACTTGATATTGCAGTACCGTGCTTGCACTTGTTTTTCTTTGCCAGATGCTGATTACACAGGAGAGATTTTGCCTTTTTTGTCTTTTTTTTTTTCCTGATAATTTTGGGAAAGAGTAGGAAAGAATGTATTTGTGGTGTCCTACAATCTGTTATGTCAGAATGGCTTCAGAGTCATTACATGTCCTTAATAACAGTTCTGGGGTTTCTCTAACAGAACAGAATTAGAGGAGGATTTGGTCTCCTGGTTTCCAAGTTCAGGGAGGGATGAGCCTTGACAGGAAGTTGGCTGTGCTGTCCCCTCCCTCCTGGATTTCTGTGTGTTGTGGTGGAACCTTGGGGTATCATTTGGTGTTTTGTTGGTTTTTTTTTCCTGCTGCTAGGATTTAGCTTGTATCCTGAAGATTTAATACTTGCTGGAATGAATAATTTTTGTAATATCTTCTTAAAGTTTCTTCAGTATAAGCTTTACCATGTGCATCTGGTGGTGATTAAAGCATCTGTATGAAAGGAATAGTGTACTTAAAACTGACTTTAAAAGCCCCTCTGCCCTTATGGTACATTAACTTGTTTCCAGTAAGGTTTTAGTTGTAATTTCAAAGTATTTTTATATTCCAGAGAGTTGAAATCCATAATATGGAAAATTTTGTTCTTGTCAATAGAAATCATATACTGTACCCGAACCATGTAAAAAGAATGCTTTCAGAAGGGCTTCTGCAGGAGTAATGCTGGTGCTTTATAAATGGAAACTTGAGAATTTTGTTTCAAATACTATTAACCCAAAGTATGCAATGATAATAATTTGTTGGAGTTTGTAGCATTAAACAAATACGTAAAACCACAAACTGAAAGAAATAACTAAAATAAGCTTTGGTTTGGGTCATGTGTTAGTTGTGTTTTGTTTCAGCTCCTGATGTGAGTCAGGAGCTCTTTAAAATACAAAGACTGTAGTTCAGTTTTCCTTTATATACCTCAGGGGAGACAGCACATAAACTACCTAATGCTTCTAGTCCATCGTCTCTTCCTCACCCCCCACACCCATGGCAATTCAAGAGTTCACTTATTCTTTCTGAAAGAACAGTTGTTTAGTGTTTATCATGTGACTTACTTCCTCCCCCATCTTCTTTCCTATCTGCTTTTATATTTTCTGTGGCTTTTTGTTTTCAAATGTTACTTTATCTGAGTCTTCTACTTTTATGTAAATAATTTTGGGGTTTTTATCAGATTTCTGTTTAAGAAACAAAAATCCACTCATAACAAAACCCACTGCAGTTTGGGTAATATTCCTTTTGTTAACCTTTTTAGTTTTGTTCCTCAAGCTACTTTAATTTTAGAATGCCTTTTAAAAAGATGGCTGATGGCTTTGAATGACTTCATAGCTCAGTTTTACTCAAAGCTTTTGGCCCTTCAGAGCTGCCAGGCTTCTGGGAGAAGTGATACTCTCCCATCCCATTTCTTCTTGGACAAACAGCATGAGGAGCTGACTGTCTTCCTTTGTAGGATTTCAGAGCTCCCTTGGCTTACTGATCACTAGGAAGTTGTTCTTGAAACTGTTACCTTTTCTCAGACAGGAAAGAACCCCAAATCTCTTCAACAGGTGATGCTTGGAGATTCATGGGCTCTTTTGACACCCACATGTGTGAGATCTGTGCTGGGGAGGGGAAGGAGAGTTGCTCAAAATGAAGAGGACAACTGAAGTGTGAGGCATGATTCAGTTTTGGGAAGAGGGATGTAGGGCACACGGGTTCAGTGAGCAAAGTGGGTCCTGACTGCAGTGCCATGGAGAAGGTGACAGATGAATGTCTCCTCTTTTGCTGTCCTTTGGTCTCTTGAACATTTAGAATTGCAGGATTCCAGAGCATCAGTTTATCACTCACAGCTGTACCATTGGATGTTAGTCAGAGTTTCATCTGTAAGTTCCTGTATTCAAACTTCCTCTGATGAAATGTTTCTGTAGAACACACTGCCCTCAGTGCTGGGAAGTTTCTTTTCAGTTTGCTGTTCCACTCCTCCCCTTTGGTTCACTGACTGCAGCTGTTGGCTGAAGGATGCAAAGGGTGACATGGTCTCACATTCCTCACTGTCATTGCTCTGATTTGGACTGGAGGATGGTCCAGGCTCTGCTGCAGAGGTTCTGTGTCTGTCTTTATTAAATCATTCAAATGAAAATATTTGTATTCTCTCTTAACTAAGTTGCTTTTTGCTGTTTTTCTTTTCTCCTGAACCATCTTCAGCTTCATTTCTGGGTGTTCTTGTTCTCCATTTCTAACAGAAATCCGTCAGTATTTTTCATGCTTTACATTATTGCAAGTTCTCCCTATTTTTCTTGTCTTTTGGTTAGAGATCGAGAAGAGAGGTTGGCAGCTCTTACTGCAGCTCAGCAAGAAGCCATGGAAGAACTACAGAAGAAGATTCAGCTGAAGGTATGAAAGGATACATTAGTTGAAAAATACATCCATTTTTCTTTGCACAGTTTGATTCCACCGTAATTCAACGTGATTTTTCTTTGTTGCTTTGATTATTTTCCATTCAGCATGATGAAAGTATTAGAAGGCACATGGAACAAATTGAACAAAGGAAAGAGAAAGCAGCTGAATTAAGTAGTGGAAGACATGCTAATACTGATTATGCACCAAAACTCACCCCATATGAACGAAAGAAACAGTGCTCATTATGCAATGTGATGGTAAGTTGGATCCAGGGAATACTGTTGGAATTGCTGGGCCAAGCCAAGCCATGAAGGTACAAGTTGTGCTTCACTCACAGATGAGAGCGTTGCACATCTACTGTGTCCCCTCTGCTCTGCACCTTACTCTGCATTCTTCTATCTGTGTAAATCTGTAAAGATGGGTTAGGGAGGATTTGAAAGAACTGTAGAGTTGTGGGTGGAGTGGAGAGTGTGGGCAGTGCCCAGTTATTACCTGTCTCTGCCAAGAAAAGCAAGGATCCTGGAGCATCAGATGGAAGGTAGTTTAAAGCCAAGTAAGGAATGTGGTTCTTTACCTAGCAGGTAGCTGAGCTGTGAACACCTTGTTCTAAGATCCTGTGGATATTTGAATTTGCTGTGAGTTCAGGGGCTGATTGGACAGGTTTCATTGGATTGGAGAAACCACATCAAACTCAAGAAATTCTTGAATTGAGTTTGGTTGGATGCTTAAAAGGGTTGGAAGGGAAAATTAGTGTCTACTTTGTCTCCTCTTTTCCTTTGTTATCTTATTTTTTGATCACTGTTGGAAACCTGGCAGGTTTCCAACCTCCCAGGGTATCTCTGCTTGTGTCTGCCCTTCCCTGTATCCCAGGAAAAAATGCAGAAGAGAAGCCATGCACTCACTGAGCAGGAAGATGGGAGATCTCTTCTTGTTGATAACTGGTTTCACTGATTTGCAAGGACTGTACATTATTGCAGTCCTATAATATGCTACTAAGCATTATTTCCTGTAATTGCTAAATTGAGCAACATTGCTTGGGATCACCTCAGGCAGTGCTGGAACAGAAACTCAAGCTCAGCAGACTGGAGTCTTGCAATACTCACTGATCATGCATCTCAGAATGAAAATCCAATATATGAAGTTAGATTGAAGTAAGAATGAGATGAGAAGCCAAGATTTTTTAATCTGTTATTACACTGCTGGCTAGCAAATCATTCTGTAATTTACTCCTAAGTCCTGCATAAAAGATGTTTATGTAAATTAGGTTGAGGAGTAAAGTACTGTGCTTGAATTTTCTGAACATACTCCTGACAAATTGGCATATTTTTTATTATATTTTAAATACTGTTATTTATGGATGATGGAATTTGCAAAGGAAAAATAACTACTAAGTCACTGTCATTACAGATTTCATCAGAAGTGTATCTATTTAGCCACATTAAAGGGAAAAAACACCAACAAGCTGTGAGAGAAAACAGCAGTATACAAGGACGAGAGCTTTCAGATGAAGAAGTGGTAAGTTTTGTCATATTTTTTATATTATCTCTAGTTTTAAATGCCTCTCAGCTGAGTAGCCTGTGAAAGTTTTGAGAATTCTTATAAAGGAATTGAACATTTAGCATGGGAATCATAGCAGACTACTAATAAAAACAAATGAAAGTAACTGCATTCAAATACTTCAGGCAGTTGCCATTTGAAACAGATTCTCTATAAAATGTGACAAATCTCTATTAATCAAAGGCATTTTTCATCTTGCTATAATCTCTTTATCATAAAAATCTGATATATTGCAGGTGTTGGCATCTCACATTTTTCCTTTGTTCCTTTTTGTTGCTGAAAATACTTCAGTCCTTCCTTACGTGGTCAGAAGTGATGTCCTGTGCATCAAGGTCCATAGTACTCAAAACTGTAGTGCTAAATTACTTTAAAATGTAAGGTTGGAAATGTTTTTTAAGTATTAACATTGCTAAGAAGAGCAATAGTTAGTTTTTCAGTAGCTTCTTTAGAACAGTTGGCACTTCAGGTGATTTTTAGGAATGGAGGATGTTTCTTACTAAATCAAGAGACTGTGCTGTAGAAAACACACCTGAATTGTTGTCTGGTTTAATTTTTCTTTGCTGCTGCCTGAATTGAACTACAGGGTTAAGTCAAGGCCTTTTCTATGGGAATTTGAGTTCTACCACATCCAAAAAGAGTTGTGAATGCCTGTGTATTATACCTGTCAGGAGGACACACTGAGCAAGCCAGTTCTTCAGTGCTGATTCAGGTTTAACTTAGTCATGTTTGGAAACCTGTTTCCAATGACACTGTTCAGTTGTCGTAATTTTTTCCACTTTCCTTCACAGTTTTTGTTACTGTTTTATGTACTGAAATATCTGTGTTTACAGCTTCTTACATCCAGTTGTAACATCTTTACGTTTTTAAAAAGCTTTGGAGAGTTAGGTCTCTGAGGTCCTGAAACCCACAGGGGTGGTTCTTGGTTATCACTGAAAGACCAGGAAAATTTAATTGGAGAGACACAGGAGTCTGGAGGGTTAAATGTTTGCTGAGCTGCACTTTGCCACCCCTTCCCAATTGTAATGAAAGTACAGAAACTGTTTTTTCAGCTTCTTTTTTTCCTCTTGGACAGTGGTTAGTGGGCAGTTGTGTGATTTTGGATTTGGTGAACAGGACAACCTGAACCCATGTTAGATGGTGACAAGACATGCTCTGATGATCTCTGGTATCCCAGGAAATCCCAGAGCAGGACAAGGTGGGATGGACTCTATTCTGGCATAGGGAACATGTACTTTCCAGCATATTTTCTTCAGGTACCAACAGCTGCTTTTGCACCCAGCTGATGGAAACAGAAGTTCCACTAGAGGGCACAGAGATCCTGATTTTTGTGGTGTCCAACATCATGTGCTTAAATCCAGGGTTTCTCAGCAAAAAATTTTGATGTGAACTTAAGGCCAAGTTTAAGGCTAAATGTATGTTTTTCTTGAATAATAATGCAGGAGAGAGAGGAGAGAACAGTTCTAACTGAACAAACAGTTTGAGGATTATGATAGTGGATTTTAATATTCTTCAGGGGGTGCATAGTATTTAGCATGCTGGCAACATATGGATGCTTCCACTGTTAAATATTTTATATATTATGTGTAGCTATATTTCAATTAGTCTGAGTATAACATTCTGAATTATATTATTGTAATCTGAAATTTCCTTGGCTTGAGGCCCTCTCTGCTTTTCATTACTTATTATTTTTTCCAAAGAGCAGTAGTAAGATATGCATGTTAGGGATATGGTCACTGTAACGTAGGAAAGTACTTTTATTTATTGGAGCAGTCTGCTTTGTGTACCTCTTTATTCAGCATGCACAGTTAATGCCACCTCCACAACTAAAGCCTTCAGTAACTTCTCAAGTTTTGAAATAATTGAGAAAAAAAATCAAGAGTATTACATAGAAGTAAAACCATATCCCAGGGAAGCTTTATAATACCCATGGTTACTTATTTATCGCTGTTTTCAATTTTTTAGTCAGTGAAGGTAACTCTAGTGAGAACATACTTGTACTACTTAAAGTTATTACTTGTCATCTGTGATGTCTTTAGATTATATATGTCTTGCCTGTGACCCTTCTTCTTTGACAGAAAAGATTTTATTTATATCACCTTTGACCTAATAAAATTTCACCTTTAACCTTATGCACTTGACACCCCAGATAACTTACTCTTGATCTCTGACTCATTTTGTGTTCAGCCTGCTCAGTATAATAGGGAGCTGCCTAGAAAGAAAGCTTTTTTGAAATTGTAATCTGATCATAGAATTTCTTTGTTATTACTTGAGAAATCACAGGACTTGAAATATTTTCGTCTGTATTGGTGTCTCAGAAGGTAAGATTTAGGTATCTCCTTAAGACTTCAGAAACTGATTTAAATAAATGATTATATCATTTCTCTTCACATGGCAAGGATTGTTTTTGGTTGATTTGACTGTAAACAAAAAGTTAAAAACTGTACTGAATGGTCATTGACACTGAATTTTCCAGGCTGGGTGGATGCTGGGATTTGATCTTGCCAGATGGAAAAAGAAGCTGATACATTCTAGGGCTTTTCCCTTTGCTGTAGCATTTATAAGTTCTGTACTTTTACATTTTCAGAGATAAAAGCAGAGTTCATGTTGGAGCAGCATTGTGTATTGTGTTTAATTCCATCAGTGAGGTGAACTCACTTGTGGCTGTGATGTGCTTGGGGGAACACACAAACAAAAGAGTTTTGCTTTGAAGGAAGATACTGAAAATGAAAAAGCGTGAAGTTCTTTCTCAGGTTGTGTGACAGCTTCGTTTCACCTCAGCCTTTTGGGTGAAAATCCCCTCATTTAGGGGTTTATTAGTCTCCAGCTGAAGCAGATGGAGATTTCTCTTACAGAGAACACCTGCGGGTTTTGAAACATTTTGAAACATGTGCAAGCAAATTAAAGTTCTATTCACATTTTTTACTTCCTTTGTACCATTGCTTATGTCTGGCCTTTTATAGGTAAATGAATTCACACGGTTGGTAAAAACTCTTCCAGCCACCTTTCCTTCCCTGCCTTTCTGAAGCTTTCTCTGTCCCACGTGGTTTCACCGCGATCTTCGGTGCAGTAACAACATTCTGTCTCCATTATCTCTCCCTGCTTAAATGCCTGGCTTCTGCCATCAAACTCTCAGCTTTCCCTCCTTTTTGCATTGCCATTTTCTGTGCTATTGATTTCCCGTCCCCTCTCTCAATATCCATATTGCTTTCAGCTCAGCAAAAGATGTAAACAGTGTAAGCAATTTGCTTTCATTGACTTCACTGGAATCAATTAGTATGTTTGTAGTCCTGACTAATTACTTTGCTGAATTAAAGCCTGTGTGACACAAAGACCTCACTGAGAAGGTGCCTGTGAAAGCCACAGGACAACACCTGGTGATTTCATTAGGCTGAGGGGTCTCTGCAAGGACCTTGTAGATGTTTGCTCCCACTTGTAGCTCCTGTTGATTCATTTTTATGCCCCTCTGCTTTCCCTTTTGTCTTTGCCTTTCTTGCCTGTCCTAGTTTGCTTTGAGAAATACCCCTAAGATCAGGAATCCTTACAGCTTACTCCCTTTGAACCATTGTCCCAACCCTTGTCTGTATCTCCTGGCATTTATTTATATGCCATGGTTTAAAGGTACTTTTAGAATATAAATCATGTCATGCCATGTGGTCTATGAATGTTTCCAATAAGTGAAAAGTACTTCTAAAAACCAGATGAAATAGATAACTTGGCAGGGGTTGCTTAATTTATATAAGGTGCATGCTAAAATTTTATGTATTACAAAGCAGGATGGAGGAATATTAATGAACCTTTGTTTACGTATGTGAAAAATGTGCTTTTTTTTTTTTTTATCAGGGAAGAAAACTGACTCTATTGTCGTTATATAAACGAAACAAAGAACTTCTAAGAGGTGTATTTAGATCAAATGAAAACATAATCCCATGATGGAGCAGAGAGGTGGTTGTTGTCTGAAGACTGACAGCACTAAAATGTGAGGATTTATATGAAGATGTGGTTGGTTGAGCCCACCCACAGTCCTTTGAAAAAACCAACTGGCCAGTGAAGCTGCCTCAGGAGTGTTTGCTGCCCAGTTGGCCGGGGCTGCAGTGTGAGCCTGCCCTGGCACAGCCCTGCCCAGGGCACAGGGTATTATTTACACCCTGTGCTGTGCTGGCAGCTCCCCGGGCAGGGTGGTGCTGCTGCAGGAGGTGCTGGGAGCCAGCCTGGGCAGGGCTGTGCTGGGCCATGTGCTGGGCCAGCCAGGTGAGGGTCACAGCCAGCACAGCACACGGGCAGAGCTGGTGTTCCTGGCAGTTGGAATTTCTAAAAGCTTTTTAGGGTGAGGAGTTGTCGTTCTGAAAGAAATGGAGCTGTTCTCTCCAAGTCATGTTCCGTTTCCGTTCTTTGTTGCAGAGGAAATTACTGATGGAAAGAGATGTGGGAATAGTTTCATGCCTTACCCTTGCTCTTTTTCTTCAGTATTTACAAGGAGCTTTCTTGTCTGGGACATGATGATGCCTGGAGTTTGCTGAATTTTTTTTTTTTAGTTTGCTATGTTTTCATTAACAATTAAATATAACTATTGTTTTATTGCTTCAGCCTTAGCAGTATTGAAAAGAATGCATTTGTTTTCCTTTCTGAATCAGTGTTTTCAAGTTCTTCAATTTAAATGAATAATAGTGTTCTGTGAACTCCTTTGGTAACCTGTCTAAAAGATATGATTAAGCAAAGTGGAAAATAATAATAATAAAGATTATTAATTTTTTAGTGTCATCTAATAGAGGAGTTTGAGGTATTTATACCCACAGGTATGTGGTCTTTTAAAAATTATTACACACAATTAATAGTTCTCTTTTTTGTTCTGGAACATTCACGTGTGTGTTACATGTTTACTTGTATTCACAGAGTCACTGAATGGTTTGGGGTGGAAGGGACCTTTAAGCTCCTCTTGTTCCCACCCCCTGCCATGGACAGGGACACCTTCCACTACACCAGGTTGCTCCAAGCCCCATCCAGCCTGGCCTAGGACACTTCCAGGGAAGGGGCAGCCCCAGCTGTGAAGTCTGTATGCCCAGTGTTTGCAGCCCTGGGGTGTGTTTGCACTTCATCTCTGGTGACATTTGCCTGCTCTGTCAGACCAGTGCAGTACAGGGAGATGATCCCGACTCAGCTCTGGTGGTGCAGAGCACTGAAGCCAGTTCTGGGCAGTATGATGGTGCAAACTATAGTTTGGTCATATGTAGAACAATATTCCTGTGTCTTTTATCCCCAGACTTACAGAATATAGACTTCATTGTAAAGTCATTTTTTTTTCTTGGCATCTGATTATAGTTCTCCAACAGTAGCCCATTTTTCTTCTCTGTGGCTCAGTGGAAGCAACCTGTAAATCACTTGCAAACAAGAACTCCCCCATCCCAGTAAAGCCTCAGGTTCTGGTTGAGTTGGCTTTACTCAATGTTTTTTTCCTGAGGAAGGAAGGATTATTTTTTAGAGAAGGGTTGTGTGTTGCTAGAGGAGTGGAATTGGGCCAAGCATCTGTGGTCCATTTTTTGTTTATGGATTTTTCATATCTGTTGGATACCTGTGGTCCTTTCAGCCCAGGAACTCAGGCCATGTCATTGTGCTGTGAATGCTTCTGTCCTGGAAGAAGCTGTCATGAACAATCAAGTAATTAGAAAGTCTAATCCACGGTGCAGCTTGCAGAAGGTCTCTCAGAGCTCCATACATCAATTCTACTTTGTTGTACTTTGTGTAGCAGTAGCTTCTTACCTTTAATTTATTATAAAGTGTTGTTTTTCTTGGCAAAAACGTACGTGATTAATTGTTTATTGGCTGTGCCTTTAATTGTGATAGATCAGTGCCAGCAGCTGCACCCTTCCTCTTTTTGGCTTGGATGTCTTGGATATTCACAGCCAGGAAGAAAAACTACTGCTGGCAGGGCCAAGTGCACTCTCATCTCCCTGTTTCTCTCGGTTGCCCTTGCAGCCCCATGATAATGTCAGTGCCTTCCAGCTTTCCTCCCTCGTCTGCAGGGATGCTTTCCATGGCCAGGATGCAGAATTCTCATTCTCACAGAGGAAACACCTTCACTTTGCTTTCTGTTGCCCCATTTTGGAGCGACAGGTGGGAAAGGGAATGATATTAAAAATTTGAATAAATACCTGAACCTACTGTTAAGAGTATTATTTGCTATTTATCTTAGTGGCAGACTGTTGTGTCATTGAATTTAAGGACAAGCAAGGTGACTGAAAGGGCAGTCAGTACTAAATACTAAAAATAGTATTTAGTTTGGGCATGCTGAAAAGCAGGATCATGAAAAAAATTAATTAAATTCAAGATGTGAAGGAAATAGTATGTGAATATTCGTTACTTTATAACCTGTTTCTTCATATATGTATCAACTATAATAACTCTTATTAATGGTAACAGGTAAATACCTTTTCTTAATCTGAATTTTCATATTTTGGAGCGGATCATCACTTGTGGTCTTATAACAGTATTTGATTTCTTTATGATTAAGAATTAATGATCATTTGTGTTTCAAGCTGTTATTGTTTAAAATCGAAATATGCTTCTGATATAACTCACAGTCTGCTTCAGCATCTGTTTTCCATACTAAATATTGTCCTAGGCTGTGAGGAAAAAATAAAATACTGAGGAGTTTTGTTGAAACATGTAGTAAAATCATGAACAAATATTCCTGTGGTAATGTGATTTAGAACTGAGCCTTTAAAAACCTTAAAAAATTGGCAAATATATCCCATAAGCGATTATATACACAAGTAAGAAACCATTATTCCTGACATTGGTAATAAATATTGAAAACATATTTAAATGATTTTCTGCAGTTATAGGGGGGTTACAAAATAAAATATACTTTATTTTGTAACAGGTAGAGGTGTAGAACCAAAAGGTATAGTAGCCTTCAGAATAGTTACCAATTGATTTGTTAGAATATATTCCTTATGTACCTTACCTTTATGGAAAATACTCAGTTTGATATATGTATTTTTTATTAAAATGGTAAATGAATGACAGCCATTATTATATGATATAAGCTACTACAAGTATTTCTTTATATATTAATGCTGATATAAGGGGGCAAGTAACAACAAGTGTTTGAGTGTTCTGAATATGGAATTGAGGTAAATAGCTAAAGTCAGATGTTTTTCAAGTTACCTTGGTCTGCAGAATTGGGTTAGAAAACTTATAAGAATGCCTTTTCTTTCAGAACTTGGGGATTCAAGGTTGGAAAGAATACAAAAATAATAAGAATAACCAGTCTTACGGTATTCTGGCACTCCTGCTTCAGTTCTGGCCAGAATCCAGAAATATGGAAGGGAATGAAAATGAAAAAATAACAGAGGAAAAAACCTCTTTAAACTCTTCAGATTCAGGAAGGGCATTCTGGCTCCGTTTGTCGAGTGAAAGTCCAATGGCTGGGAAGGTTTTCCACTTAAATGACATGGTTAGTTTATAAATAATGGAACCAGGGTTGACTGAGCCCTGGCTCACACTCTGTGCAGGACAAACTGACAGGGGACAGTCAGACCTTCCCCTGCCTGGAGCTGGACAGAGGATTTCACTGCAGAGCTGCTTTGTGGGACCCTCCAGAGCTCAGAGGAGGCACCAGACAATCCCTGATACGCTGGGTGCTGGTCCTGCCTGCTCCTGCCAGCCCCTGGCTGGGTTTTCAGAGCCTGGCTGTGCCTGCCCGTGGCAGAGCCAGCCCAGATCAGAGTGTGCCCAGGAGCACAGGGACTGCAGTTCCAGCTGCCCTGCAGCAGCACAGCCAGACTGGGGTTTTCTTCTTGGCTCAGAGGCTTTGCTGCAAGGTTGTCCTGCCTACTCAGGCTTGCCCCAGGCAGAATTCATAAAAAGGCAACACTTACTTAACAAGAAAGGAACGGGAAATAAGTGTTTGTGTTACGCTTGGTCCTAACTTTAGCCTGAGGAATTTCGTGGGAAGGACTCTGTTTGGCACACTTCACAATTTAATAATGTCCCTACCAATATTTGCTGAGTAGTGAAATAGTAGCTTATATGTAATACAGACAGCCAAGAAGTGTCATAGTCAGAGATGGGGTAGGAACATAATTTTGCAGTTGTGTTCTGCTTTGATAAATACTTACATATCCAAGGTTTCATCTGCAAGGACAGATACGTGGATGCTGCTGCTGGAATCAGGATATTAAATGGGTAGAGCTAGTGAAGAGTATTGGTGTTGTGAATAGGTATTGTATGAAGAGGATGTCAATTAGGAAATTTCTTCTCCAGCTGTTGTATTTTATATAGATTACTGAGGTTCAGAATCCAGTTTATGGTGTGGTTTTCCTCATCCAAGCAGAAGTGGACCCTACTCAGCTATGTAGCATTTTAGCATTTTGTAGTATTTGCTACACTGCTCGTGGAAAAACTTTGCAATTCTGTTTGTTCTGCAGTCTGAAAATGTATTGCAGAGGATATTGATTATAATGCTGTTATTCCTGTAAATGTAAACATGTCAGGTAAGAAAAAGGAGTGTAATTCAGTGTAGAGAGAAAAGCTTGGTTATAACAAGTGCTTAGTCAACTAAAATTATCGACTTCACAGTATGAAATAAGCAGGGTAGATTTTCTATTTCAGGCAGTTGAATGGGACTAAGCAATAACCAACAAGAATGTGACTTCAGGGGTGACCTTATTAGTTTTAGCTTCAATGGTTTTGGCAACTCAGTTTCTCTTGTAGTTTGTGGATGAGGCCCATCTGTCGCATTTGGAAAGTTTCAGGATTCTCAATGACTGAGAGTCAGATGGGTTGAGGATGGAGGGAGGAGGGAGGAAAAGCAAAGACATTTTTTGTAAATAACCTAAGTTCTGTCTGCTTCGTGGTGGCTGCAGTTTTACATGTGCATTTAATGTTAGTCTTTATCACCTTGCTTGTAAACCAAGTATTGGAGCTTTTACTGGAAATTTATGTCATTTTAAAAATTACTTCGGCATTATATAAAAATTATTAGAGGTTATATGGCTTTGTCAAATAACAACATGTGTCTGTACAGAATGCAGTTCAATATCATGTGGAATATATTTACTATGTTACTTTTCTGCTTCATAGCTTTTTCAGCTAGAGACTGAGTCCCCCTCTAAGAAGCAGGTCCAGTATACCTGGGGATTTTTAGGAGTAACCCTAAGCTTTGATGAATGCACATAAATAACACTGGAGAGAAATAGCAGGAGTATTTCTACTCTCATGGGTTGCTGAGCCATCATCATCTTAGTATACACAGAGGAGCATATACAGGGGATCATGAAGAAATACATTAGCCCTCTGTTCTTATTTCCATATTTTGCAGCTGTACATCCCAGCATGGAACAGTCTGGCTGCTCTTTGTGGCACAGATTCTGCCATGGCTGGGAAAGCTGATCCCTTGTTTTGTGCCAGCATTGATTTCAGCTGTGGGGCTGAGAGGATGAGTAGCAAGTATGAAAAGTGATGGCAGAAATCTGATACATAATGACCATCATAGCTGGTTCTGTTTTAATCCTGAGATAGGGAGTGTTCTGTTAGGACAGAACCAGCAAAATTCATAAGCCTTTAAAACAGAGCTTTAGAGAAATTGTGCAGCTAAAACTGATAGGACTGAAACCACACTGAACATTTTCAAAGAGGTGTGAATACAAATCTTAATGACAGAAGATTTCAGTAAAAAAAAGAACCTCTACTTAATAATGCTTTGCATTTTTAATGGCCTAAATTCTCCGAAGATCTGGTGCTTTACTAAGACCTGGGGATTTGGGGCCAGAATGTGCTCAGCATAGCACAGAATCAGGCCAATAATGACCCTTCACTTGTCATAAAGACAAACTCAGAATGCTTTTAGGGAGAGGGTAAATTAATTTAGTCTCAGAAATTCTTACAACATATAGCATTTACTTATATAAAAATAATAACAAAAAATAGTGAAAGGCTTTCAGGAAGAAATGACTGGATTACCCAGTTATTCTGCATTACCTTTATTAGAAATACACCCCCTGAGACTGAGGAGTTTCATTATGGCTTAAATGAAAGTTTGCTTTGAAAACATTGCACTGGCCTCACTCCCTTTGGTTGTTACTTTTATGATATGTTAACCTGTCCAACTAATGGCCATGCAGGTAAAATTACTCATTAATTTAGTTATTTAAAGGATGGGACATCCTGTACTTCAGTGTGACTCAGTGGATTTTCAAACCTTAATATTTTCAGGTAACTGGTAGGAGGTTGGGAGTAAATATTTCCCCCCTGCTTTGAAGGGTGCTGTGGCAGCAGCTCTCTTCAGGTACCAGTTGTCATCCAACACCAAGCTATTAATTTTACTTGTTTCACACCTGAATGGTGTCGATCTGCCCACTGTGCTAATCCCACGCTTTGATCTGTACCTTCAAGAAGTGACTGTTTTTGTGACACAAGGTATTATTATTACTCTAGTCTGCCTTTAATGAGCTGTATGTATGAGGTCTGATAATATCCCAAACCGCCCCACGTGAAAGCTGAGAACTCTGAGAAACATCCTTCCCGGAGGTGCCTGAGTTCATGTGAACAAACCTGTGTGACCACGGGCTGTGCTCTCTTGGCCCCACAGGCTGGGGGATGAATGTGCTTGGTGAACCCTGTAGTTCTCTTCAAGTCCTCTGCTAAGCCACAGATAAGATGATGAAAAAGGAGATGAGTGTCTGGGAAGGGGATGCAGAGCTTTGTCTCCCTGATTCCTGCCCAGCACAAGTGTGACCCCGTGGTTGCAGTGCTGCCCCTCTTGAGGGTGGGGGCCGTTCCACAGTGCAGTGGCCACTTCATTCTGCTCTGCTGGCACTTGGAAGAAACAATAGTTTGAAGATCTGATGAACCAAAGTACCAGTTTCACTGCTGAACAAAGATGTAGAGCTACAGTAACCTTTGTTCTGTGTGTTACAAGTGCTGCATCTGGCTGGTGAGGCATGAGCTAAGCTGAGGGTGGTGCAAAGGTGCACTGGTCCCGTTTGGAAAGCAGGGATGTACCTCCCCAATCCCAACTGAAATAATTCATAAATAGCTTTTTTAATAGATGTCACAGGTGAAGTACCCTGAAGCTTGGTAGCAAAGCAGTAGTGCCATAGTCTGTTCTGAGGAAGTCCTTTCTTTTCTTAACACTGACAGGCTCAAACTCATTGTTTCCTGTGAAGTTTGAACCTTATGACCAGGCTTCTGCTTTTTAAAGGAAATTTAGGGGAAGAGATATTTTTAAGTGGGCCACATCTCTCTAAAGAGACAAAATTGAACTTGGATTTCATATCCAGGACAGGGATGGTGAAGGGACTTGAACACAAGCCCTGTCAGGAGAGGCTGAGGGAGCTGGGGCTGTTCAGCCTGGAGAAGAGGAGGCTCAGGGGAGA
Organism: Chiroxiphia lanceolata; assembly: GCF_009829145.1. Taxonomy (NCBI): domain Eukaryota; kingdom Metazoa; phylum Chordata; class Aves; order Passeriformes; family Pipridae; genus Chiroxiphia; species Chiroxiphia lanceolata. The sequence continues at coordinate 18,255,484 of NC_045648.1, forward strand.
CCTCCTCACTCTCTACAACTCCCTGACAGGAGGGGGGAGCCGGGGGGGGGGTTGGTCTCTCCTCCCAGGAACCAGCAGCAGGACAAGAGGGCACAGTCTTGAGCTGTGCCAGGGGAGGTTTAGGTTGAGTATTAGGAAGAAATTCTTTACAGAGAGAGTGCTCAGCCATTGGAATGGGCTGCCCAGGGAGGGGGTGGATTCACCGTCCCTGGAGATGTTTAAGCTGAGACTGGATGTGGCATCAGTGCCATGGGCTGGGAACCACGGCAGGGTTGGATCAAGGGTTGGACTTGATGATCTCAGAGATCTTTTCCAACCCAGCTGATTCTGTGATTCTTGGATTCTGTTCTGCACTGCTACAGATGGGTTAAGAACTAACTCATCACAAACTGTTGCCCTCCTGACTCAGACTCACAGGCACAGCCTTCTGAGATACCTTTAGGAAGTTTTCTTTTAAGTACTTCTTGCTAAAATTAAATAATATTAAGGGCAGGGAAAATGCTTACAGCAGCTGTTAGAATGATGTTACCTGTGGCTGTAGCAATATATAACAATATGCACAGTTTGAAGAACTTCAGTATTCCTTAAATACATTGAGGAAAAAGTGCTCAAGTGTGCTGGGAGTTATCCCAGGTAGGAGTGGAGCAAAATGAAAGTCAATGTTACTTTTAGAATTTGCTTAGAGTATTATGCTGGATTACTTATGTCTAATATTAATTCAGTGTTCATTTTGCATTTATATGATTTAAGATACTTATTTCATTTACTGTTTTCACCAAATATATATTGCTAGGTTATATCATGCAGCAATGCTTTCCAAAAACTAAGTGGTCTTTTTCCAGGAAATTTCACAGAGATTTATTTTGTTTTCAACAGGAATAGTATTTTCCTCAATCAGTGAAAGAAAATATAGGTTGTTTTCTGGAAAATACTGTCTATAAATTTTTTAACACTTCACCTTTGAATTTTAAGGATACTTACCAAAAAGGAAGGAATAACCACTTCTGATGGTGGCCCTAATCATATTCAAGGCTAAATTATCCTAATAAGCAGTGGTAACCTGTACTTCATAATATGTTTGGTATTCTACAAGAAAACAGATATAAGCCTCAGTGTATTAAAAATTGTGTAAATACATTCTAATAACTGACATTAAACTAATTGTTTAGCATTTTTTCTGTGTGAAGTGGAGATTTTACCAATATTTTACTTAAATTCAGATTTGTTAATGTGAGAGGAAAAGTAATATTCCCGCTAATAAATGGTAATATTGTAAGTAGTGAATAGTTTCAATGTATATTAATAAAGTTAAGACAAGTTTAGATTTTCATGAAGAGTTAAAATAAAAACCAGAATTAGCTTCTTTAATATAATGAATTATGATGATAGAGCAGGTTTCATGTAGCTGTAAAGGGCAGCTTGGAGGAGAGAAGATGTCAGCTTGGAGTTCATGCTTGTTAAATAACAGTTTCTTGAAAATAAGGCACACTGTTTATTCTTCTTTTAATAATTATTCTCCCTTTTTAGAAAATACCCATGATTTGTTCTCTCCAGTGTAAAATAATCTCTTTCCCAAGATCTATTTTAAAATTTGACTTCATTTTCATAACCTCTTGTTAAACATTATAAACAGAACAAAAGTAATACTGTTTTTTCCTGGGAAGATTATATGTGACCTCCATCACATACTGTAACATTAAATATTATTTCACTGTTTTCTGCAGGAGCACCTGTCATTAAAAAAGTACATTGTGGACATTGTGATTGAGAGTTCTGTTCCTGTGGAACCATTAAAAGATGGAGAGGAGAAACAAAAAATTAAAAAGAAAGCCAAGAAGCTAAAGGCACGGATGAACTCCAGGTAGTAGAAATTCCTTTTTATTTTTTTTTCCTTTAAGTTTTGTTCTAAACTTTACCTTTTGTCCTTTAGTATGAGTGCAGTGGAAGGCTGAAAAAAATGTAAAATTATTTGCTTTGGGAGTGTCTTGAAAATAACACTGATGAGCCTAATTTATGGCCACTTTCTCTGATTGAGAAAGAAAACTGAATATCGATCTGGAGCCCTTGGTTTCACCTGTTAAGAGCTTTTCTCATAATTGGATGCCAGTGCCCTGCCAAAACTGTAGCCTCTTCTAGCATACAATAGCATGTTTAAATTTGTGTAAACCATGCCTATTTTTCTTTCTAGCTATTGATTTTTAAATGAAGTATCAAAGAAAATCAATAGTAATCAACAAATAGGAGTCAGCCCGCTGTGGTGTCAAATCCCATGACTAAATTTAATCATTTTTTGTTGCCTGTCACAACAAGAAGAATAAAAATATCTTAAAATGGAAAGTGAGCTGTCAGACCTGCAATTTGTTCTTAGTCTAAAAAGTGACATCTGCAAATCAGTATGATGTGCAGGACATCATTATATCATGAACTGGCAGTGTCACTCTCTAGAGCTGAACAGTCCCCAACCGAGGTTAATACTTAATTGAATATTGTAATATATTTTTGCATTTCTCTCTAAAAATACTTCTCAGTAGGCAAGAGTCACTGTTACGTATTTTCCCTGCCTCCTTAAGCAAGAAGGGCTTCAAAGAAGAGAAAAACACCTGCGTGGATTTTTAGAGCTCCAGTAAAAATGAGATGTTTTATTAACTCATGATAGTCTAATAAAGGAACATGAGTCTACAAAAACACAACACTTTTACAATGTATAACTGTTTCTGATTGCTTTCCTCTTTGAATGAGCAAATCCACTGTCTGAACAGCACATTAGAACACACTGTTGAAACTGGATAATGTTCTTCCAGGTTTCTGATTGCTCAAGATGCAGGGTTATTCATATGACCTGTTGATTTAATGCAGTTACTGGGTCCAGTCTCCAGAGCTGCTTCTGTTGAATTCAGTCAGAGATTTGTCAGACCTCAGAATACAGGTTCAAATGATAAATAGTTTGTTATTGGCACTGAGAGGAGAAAAACTTTTTCAGAACAACTTGAGTTCTTACGTGTCAGGCTGCTGGGTGAGTCAGCATATTCGTCATGAAAAATTGTAATTAAAACAGTAATAAAGGGACATCATTTTACAAAGGTGATGTACTATTTAAAATACAGTGAAAGCTTCAAAGTCTAAGAGGAGTTATCTTGGCAAGACATGAAATCCATGTTCATTAGGCTTGTTTTTCCTACTAAAGGGTGACTAAACTTTTTGGTGGGTTTGCTGTCCTGGAAGATAACTCAGAGTTAAATTGAAGATTTCACCATGAGTTGTCTAATGTCAACACAAAAGGCTTACTAATAAAAATGTCCATTAGTGGTATAAAGCAAAGGTATTTTGATGTTGAGAATTTGGAGTTTCGTAGGTGTTAGTAGATTATCTACAGACCATGTTTTAGTACATATCTACAAGTCTCCCTCTTCCCTATAAAAAGAAACAGTTACAACAAATACCCTTACACCTCAGCTCTTGAAATGATGCATTCATTTCAGTTTCTAGGAAGCTGTGATATTTTAAAACTGGTAAAAAATAAGAACTGCATCCAAACAGGTTCCTGTTGCTCTGCTGAGTTTCCAGATCTTAAATCACTCCTGCAATATCAAAGCAATGAAAGGCGGAGGTGAATGAGGGGACAAATGGTGATCAATGGGATATTAGATATGTTGAGAAGTTTTGTTAGTCTTATTAATTATATTTATAACCCTAAGCCATTTAACTGGTGCTATCACTAACAACTGATATATAGCTGAGTAAATTATCTCAGGTTATCATGGATGTGCTGCTGGCAGAAGAGTGTTTGGGTACTCCCATGGCAAAAGGAACCTTGATGAAAGCTAAATTTGAGCATTAGAGGTGGTTACCATATGGTTGGTGTGTGCTTTACAATGGATTTAAAGCACTCCAGCCACCTGCATTTAGTAACAGGTATTTTGGGTGATTTTTCAAGTTCGACTGTCTTGTCTGTGCAGAAGCTGACATGTGTTGTTTCTGGGTAAGAAGGCAAAAGGTTAATAAAGGAATCTCACCTTCATGTTTAATACTGGATTCAACTGTGATTAATGGCTTTATTAATGACCCACAAATCAGAGGTGGTGGTGAGGTAACAATATTTGTGTGGAGCATAAGTTGGAACAGTTCAGCTGAGGGAAGATCTGAGTAGCTTTGGCAAACTCGATCCATTTGTGGGAACAGAAAATATAAAGGAAAGTTTACTCTATATACCTGAGAGAAATGCATCTGCATCACTGCAGTGCCTGGATTAGTTTTGCTTTATGTGTGTGTGTGTTATTAAAAGCAGGTTACAGGATTAGCACTGTGAATCCTGCTTTGGTTCACGAGCAAATCGTGATTTTCACCTGTTGGCACGGGCTGGCTGGAATGAAAACAAGCAGTGGAAAAACATCTTGTCTCCCTCTTCCTACTTTTTGGCATATAGCCAGCGTAAATAATAGTTTTAAGGGACCGAAGAGGTCGTGTTTCTGTTTCCAGCAGTAAAACAGTCATTCTTTGAGGTGTTTCTGTGTCGTTTGCCTAAAATTTATTGTATTACAATACAATCAGTAGTTACATAAAAATGCTCCTTTGCCTGTAAATATAACCAAGTACTTATATGTTAATTATAATCTGTGATGTACTGATCTGATCTGCACTACGTGTCTAAATCACTAATATTTTATATAATAATTATATATTTTATATTTATGCATCATAATATAAATTATTATATCACTAATAATTTTATAATAGGCAGTAGATTACTACATTTCTATGTATCACTTGTGCAGTTTTCTACCATTTCAAAAGTCAACTTAAATATGCCATTTGTATACTGATGTTATTCTAAAGCAGTAATATTAATCATAAATTGCTAATGACCAGTAGTTCAGCACCAGTCTGGATTCTGACAGGGCAGCTCTGACAGAAATGCTGGGCCTTACTGTGAACCAGAAAAAACCCAAAGGTTTGAACCCTGTCACTAATATTACATCCTGTACACTTTAGACAATAGTCAATAATAATGAATATTTTCTCCTCTAGGGCAAAGGAATATGAGAGCTTGATGGAAGCAAAAAATGCTGTGTCTGATTCCCCATTTAAATCCAAGTAAGCATTAAACTTTCTTTACTTTAGACATGTGCTTTTTTGCCCTGTGTGTTGCAGAAGTGCTTCTGAAATTCCCAGCAGAGCAGGTGTGGAAGGTTCTCCCTCAACATGGGGCATGTTGTCATCTTGAGTTACGCATTAGTTTCTAATACAAAAGCTCAGACCTTAGAAATGCATTTTTTTTGGAAGACACTGTGTATCTTAAACCATGGAAGTTGCTGTAGTAAAGAGAACATGTGCTCATACTTTTCTTACCTGGAAACAAGAAGGTTCCAGTCTTGCACTTCCAGACTGATGGTGAAAATTCAGCACTGGAATGCTGGGGCTGGAAATCTTATATTTGGCCTGCATTTGATCAGAAAGAAAGGTGAAAGCATATGATGTTTTCCAGTCTGACACTGAGCTTTTCAAAGAACAGACCTTTTTGTTGTCTAGGATAAGGCACAGATGAAAACAGCTGGATGGTAAGATTAAAACAAGACCCGTGCTCAATGACAAATTCCTTCTCCTTAGTTTGAAACTGAAAATTGCTCGGCTCTTACTTTCTGATTTCACTGAAACCAGTTGGGAAAAGATGCAGAATACTTGGATTTCCAAAAGGATTTTGATAAGGACTATCACCAAAGATTTTAAAAGAAACTATATAACTGTAGTTTAAGTGGAAAGCAGTTAAGAAGTTGAAAAGAAGTGGAGTGTTTCCTCAGTCCTTGGCAGAACAGGGAGGTCACCAGTAGAGTTCTGCAGTTCTGAGATGTTTGACATATTCACAAGTGACTTGGAGAAAGAGGGCAAGCAGTGAGAGGACAGAGTGTGATGATCATGCAGAGATTCAGGACAGTAGGGACAAGAACTGATGCTGAATGATAATTTTGAAGAGAGTTAGTGAGGCAATAAAATGGCTGCTGAAATCCAGTGTATATTGAGTGCTACACAACAGAGGGGGAAGACAGAACTCAATTATATCTTCACATACAAAGTGTGGACCTTGAATTTGCAGATGTGAGAGGTAGTTCCAAGCAAATATCAGCTCAGTACTCTCAGTAGTTTATAGAAATCCTTTGTTAAAATTATTTAGAAACTAGCAAAAACAGAACAAAGAATGTGATGTACAAATACCTGGGTCATCTGCATCTTTTGAATACAATGTGCAGTTCTGGTTTTTTGTCTCCAAACAGTTAAGCTGGAACTGTTAAAGGTTCAGAGAAGGCAGGAAAGGAAATCTGTAATAATTTTACGTATAACTTCTGTATTAGGAAATAAGTAAGCTGGTACTTCTCATTCTGGGGAAAAATGTGATAATGGGAGGAAGTTCTAATGGGGATATGTTACAGAGATCTATAAGGTCATAAATGGCATGGGAAAGATGGGTGGTGATTGTTTGCTGTCCTTCCTGGTGCCACAATGAGGGAGCACAGGGTGGAGCTGGGGCTGGATTTGGAAGAAACCAAATCCAGTGTTCTTAAAGCAGAGTGCAGGGAGATGGATGGAACTCCCTGACTAAAGTCCCACAGGTGATAGCTGACAATTTACCTGCAGTCCTGCAGTTCTGGGAAAGGACATCCAGCCCCAGAGACTCTGAAGATGAAAATGGGGAAAGAAACAGATTAGTAAAGAGGATTATGCACTCCTGCCCTGTTCTTAATTTTCCTGAGACATCCATTTGCAGTGGGCAGATGGTGTGTGTGCCTTACTTGTAGTTGGGCTCAGGGAGTCTGTAGCATCAGCCAAGGAGCTGTGGGGTCTCCACAGCTGGATTCTAAAACCCTCGTCCTAAAATTGTGACGACTTTCCAGATTGGGGATATTTGTCTTCAGAGCAAGGTAATAACCTGTACCAGATCCTGTATGTTTTGTGGTTGCTTCCATCACTCATAAATTGCTGATATACTTGAAGGTGGCATTTTGTATAAGTGGTTAAGAAGTTCAGATCCTTGCAGTTATATACAACTAGCCTGCAGGCAGTATCTTTTACATAGCTTGAAAAGCTGCTACTGAATCTTAGATGTATTTTAAAATAATAAAAATCCATCACTGAGGTTTGACTTAAGAAAATGCCCCATCTCCAGCAGATGGCACACCTGCATAAACACATGGGGAAGGAATTGGCTTTGTTTCTTAGTCATCAGCACTTCCATTTTCAAGATTAATTTTGTGGCATATTAAGACTTCTAGATTTGTAGATTCTGTGTTTTGCTTTTCTTTGCTACCAGGAAATAAAACATTAAGGTCTGATTTTCAGAAAGTAGAAATATGTGTGTTTAAGTGACTGAAAATATTGATAAGCTGTAGTGCTTCCACTTTAGGTCCTTTCTGAGATTATAAGTGATGTAACTTAGTCAGTTGTGTCTCAATTGAAGCACAAGAGAAACTCAGATTTTTAAATTTTTAAAAATATTTTCAAATCTTTTGGCTGATCTTAAATTTAACAGTTTTCATTTCTTTTTACGTGATTAAAAGTTCCTTTGCTTTCAGACAGAATCTTCTGTTCCACCTGCTTTCTTAGTTTCTTCCTTTATTGCCTCTGTTATTGCTGTACCCTTTTAGACACAAACTAGAGTTGTGGCCACTGTGTAGCTCACTCTCATCACAGATCTGAGGTCTCTTTTGCAGTCTTCCTGTAGAAACCTAGGGATCTAGCAGATGCTTACATCTATATTTTTAAAACATAGTTTCAGATATCATGGTTATTGTTCTTTCCAAAATTACACAACTCTTTATCTACTCTGAGGCTCATATATCTGTGAGCTTCTTTGAAATCAAGGGGGCAGCAGTGGGAGCTCAAGTCTGAACTGGCTTTTTAAGAAGAGAGGAGTGTCTGTGAGTCAACCATAAGCCCAGTCTGTTCCTATTGAAATATGTTAACTTTGCATAACACATATTACAAAATGGAAGAATAGGGAAGGGTAGTTTTATCTCCTTCTGTAAAGGAAAGCATAAGAGGGCAAGAAGTTTCCTGAGGTGAGAGTTTTAGTCCAGACTGTATCTGTTTACATGGCAAAATGTAATACAAGAAAAAATAACAGGAAAGCACCTTTGTAACAGAACTAAGTACAGGATCCTACTTAACCAAGACCAGTAGGAAGAGGAGTCAGCAGAAAGCAGCAAACAGCAGTAGGTCTGCACTGAGTATTATTACATTGAGAAGCTTGTAAAAGTGGTCAGAGTATTGGCTTTTCAGCCAGAACACCATGTGCTGCTCTAGGATTTGGTGTTTAACTGCTACTGTACCTGGCTGAGAGAGCAAACCCTGCCAGTGCTGGGAGCCTGCACAGCTCTCAGGAGATCTGCAAAGTTACTGAGAAGGGTCATGTCACAGAACAAAGGGGGTACAGACTCAGAGTGCTAAATGCATTCTTGGTGTCAAAACAAATGCCAATACGTTTTGTCTATCCCAAAGGAGGGTTTGAGGTGTTCTGATTGGAGTGGAAGTATGCTAATGAACAGAAAACACTTTTTGACCTAGTGGGCTGTGGAATTTAAAAACGGAAAAGTTCCTTTTTTTTAAATTCCATTTAAAATGTGATCCAATTGGTAGGTTTATTTATTTGCTTAACAGAAGCAAATGTGTTTTAGAATTAAATCATTAAATATGTCTTCCCTTTGCTTATGCCACATTTCTTTACCCACTCCTCTCCCCCAAACTGTGTCTTCACAAACAACTAAAACCATTTATGGAATGCCATTTCTTATCTGATTTTAGTTCTTAGTCATGTTGTCAGTTGTTACAGAAGAAAGACAGAACCCAGAATTAGTAGTTGGCAGGTAAAAAGCCTTTTTAGATCACCTTTAAGATTAAACCACTTTAATATTATAAGACCACCGATTTCCTGCTGCGGCTGATAGATTGTTTCAGTGGTTTTTACTAGTTTAAGGTTTGAGATTTATAAAATCTTTTGCACTAAGGAAGCACTGATCCAAGTGCTTTCTAAGCTCTGCAGTGGTACTACACTAATGGCAATAAGCAGACAGGGTTTATCCTGCTTTGATAGGCACTGTGTATCCCTTTTTCAGTTCCAGAGTACTGATTCATGACTGGGATTGTGAATGGCTCTACGTAGTTCTTTTTTAGAAATGAGTTTTAAAGGATGACTGGGAAAGCTTTCTTTTTTTTAGTATCTATTAAAAATACTGTGCCCATTAGGGGGTGAGGGGTATAAGTCCAAATACTGCTTCATTTAGTAACTGTTCTGCTCTCTGAACTATTTCATGTGCCAAGAGGGACATCCAAGGAAAAGGACTGTGGACATTCTCACCTGGAGCAGCCAAATGTTGCTCCTGACCTCCCTCCACTGTGCATTTGCTGGTTGGTCACTGGTGGCACTTGGGTAATTTTATAAATGCTGGTGGACTCTTGGTGGATTTGTAGTATTAATTCATATTCTCTGGGAATATGAATTAACTCTGAGTATTTGCTTATTGTTCAGTCTGTCAGGTTAACCTGGCAAAAGGTGTGTCAGGTGTCCATTAGAGCACTCTCAGGTGTCCATCAGAACACGTTTTCAAAAGGGAAGGAAAACATTTTCTTGAAGTTAGAAGGTTATTTACATCTATTTAGTATCTTCTAAGCCAAAGGCCATATATGTCAGTGTTAAAGCAATCTGCAGGTAGCAAAGTGTAAATGTCATCCTTTAATACAACAGGGAAACTAAGGTAATGAAAGATTGTCTTGTACCTGAAGGGAGTTGACAGGACTACAGGGGGAGGAAATTTAACCCCTTCATCTAATATTTTAGCCTGTCTCTCCTCACACAAGAAGGAATTGTTTTCACGTATTTTTTTTTTACTTACCTTTTTCTTTTCCACTGTGTAAAGGGATACTTGGGGTAGTATGGAAATGTGAACCACTGTTGTCCTGAAAACAGGCTGCAGCACAAAAAGAAGAGAATTGGAAAATGAAGAATTATTTCCTGTAAGGATCTGCTGGAGAGAAGATGGGAATGTAGTGTGAAGTTTGTTCTTGCAGAGGACCATAGCTAAATGTCTTTAACAATACAGTACTTTCTTACTTTCATTATGGTATATCGGTGAATTCACAGGATAAACTCACCTTGTAGGTTTTCTTGGTGTAGTAAGCTAGAGGCTGGGTAGGCCAACTATAAGATATTATACCAAAATACTGATTACTGCAGGAAAAAAACAGTCTCTGAAACTGGAAGTACTTGTGCAAAATTTAGTTTCCAAACAGCTCTGGAAACTGTAGAAGAGCCAAAGTGTAAGTAAAATAAAATCCAGTTAAACTTTCAAACCAGATAAATAACAGGTTTATGATTGGGCGAGCAGTAGATTTCATCTTCAGGGCAAGGCTGGAACGTTCTCGTAGGAATACAAATAAATGCATTCAGAAAATGAGATTTATAGGAATTTTTCATCATTTTTCAGAGAGCTTCCTTTCAAACACTGCAGAAGGTGTGTGAAGCTGCAGATGGAGCTGGTTTTCGTCTGGCAGTGTCTGGGACTGTGCCCGGCTGTGTTTCCATGGCACACCTGGAGCCACCGGAGGGTGCCCCGCGTGCCAGCACAGTGTGAACTGTACTGCGGGCAGGGAATGTAGGTTGCTTCCAGGGGATACAGCAAAGCTCCACTTTGGGCTGGGCAGGAACTTCCCCAGACGTTCTCAGTTCTCTCCAGGCACGGGCTGCCTCGGGAAGAATCGGGGCTGTGTGTCCGGCTGGCACTTGGCCGCCCTCGCCGGAACCTCCGGAGGAGCAGCCGCTCCTTCCCTGCAGGAACTGCACAGCATCCACTGCTCTGCCCACTCACACTAATCCTTCCTTGCATACATCACAGTGCAGCCAAGAAATCATGGATTTAAACCTGCAAGTGCTGAAATACATCGATGTTACTATTTCAAGGCTGGAGATGAAATGTGGCCTATAAATATTAACAGATCTCTTTCTTTTAGCCTGTAAAATATATTAAACCTGCTAAAAATATTTAGCCCGTGCTAAAAAGGAAAACCTTTGATATTGAATATCCCTTGGTTTTCCACTTGCAGTGCAAAAAGATCAGATACTGTATTTTTATTTATTTATGAAAGTTTATGTTATGGTAACATTCCAAGACCAGTCAGTGCCTTATGTCCTTTCTGATATTTCTTCTGCATTCTGGATTATCTGTTTGTGGGCAGTACTAAAACCTTAATTAGTGAGATGGAAATAGTTTTAGAGAAAAAGACATTAACTTCCCTTTTATCCAGCCCCAGTAAAGTTTCAGTCATTTATCATTCCTGTATGGCATAGTAAGCGTCGGAGGAGTGAGAACTGGGAGACAGAAGGAAGAGTAAATAGTTGTCCTGAAATGATTGAATTTGGACTCAGCAGTATTTCCACATAGCCACTGGGTCAGGTGTTGATGCCATGCTCCAGTAATCCACCCTGCATACCAGGAGTGCACAAGGAGTCCAGAATGGACAGAGTTCTCTTTCCAAATCCGTTCATAGCAATGGTAAATTCTACATCCAGGCACAAGTCCTCTTGCATAGATTTCTAGTCCTTTGAAACAGTCCTAAAATTATTCTTATTTCTCTGACACTGCCAAGAAGTCAGTATAGAGGATATTAAAGCAATTTCTCTGTGGGAGGAGGGAGTTTTTATTTCCCTTCTCTTCCCCATGTGATCACACAGCATCCATTAACTGTTTTTGGCAGAAGATTCACCACACAGTAGGGTATGAGGCTGTAAGAGGTAATTCTTTAATGTGGTGGAATTGAAAATCTATTCTTCAAGTTTCTTAATCTGTGATGCTGAACACACGCTTAGAAAGTTGGAATTTTGGAAAAGTATCCAGAAAGACTTTTAGAAGAAATGGAAAACTGGAAGCTTTTCCTTGGGAGTTAACGTGTTGTACAGCTTTGTTTTTAAACCAAGGACGGAAAGTGAACGTGGTGTTTAGCTTGCAGAGCATCTTAATAGGCTGAAGAGAAAGAAACTTCTGTTCCTCTGTCAGCAGAAGTATTGGTGTAATATGATTATGTTCCCTTTGAGTCCTTGTGAGGAGCATTTTGATAAACCTTACACGTTCTGTGTGCCGATGCCTGATGTAGATTAGGAAGGTGCCTTTCTTCAGCCTCTGTGGTTAATCCTGGTGGAATTCCATTCCTCTGATGTTAAATGAAGCAAATGGAAACCTGTCTTGCTGTCTTTTGTGAGATGAAGTAACAATACAGTGTGGTGGGTTTTTTCAGTGCCTTTATGCTTTAATACGCAATTAGAGTAGATATTTCAAAGAAATAATAAGACTTTTTTGCTTGATGTGCTAGGATATTGCCAAGGCAACAGCCATTCTAAATACCATTCTGTGAGAATACCTGCAATACTCTGCTTCTGGAGCATCTCTCTGGACTGCAGCAGTTCCACTTCTCATTGGTGCTATGGTCTTTTGATTTACTGTCCAAGTCCTGCAGTTGTTTGAGTTTTGGCTTTTAATTTTGTTTCCCATTTTAGTTCGTGGCTTACTGTGATAGACAGAAGTTTCCTCCAACCTCATTTTCCACAGAGGAAATAGCAGTGCAAAAAAACCTCATCAAGATGTAATCTCCTTTTATTTTTCTTGCCATAGAAAAATCTGGTTGAATATTAATGGATTCAGCTGACCAGATGATAAGAAGTCCAAGACTCAAAATTCTGCAAATCATTTTTATTTTTACTTTAAGAACATATCCGTGTCTCCAGCGTGTCTTGAAAGCCATTAACAAAGCTCTGAATTTTTTCAAAGAGAAGGCACAGAGTTTCCTGTTTCCTCTTGATTAAGTGGAAGCTCTCTGTTCTTCCCCAAATGCATATTCTGATATTGGTGATTTTTTTTTTTTTTTGATACATGTGACTGCTGTGGTACATTCTCCAGCCTTTCCATCTCCAGCCTTCCCGTCTCACCTCTAGGAGACCAGTTAACGTCATTTTCTCTTTGCCATTACTCTGTGGTCACCTTGTGCCAGCCTTCTGGCCCTTTTACACTGATATCTCCATTTTATGATAAGCATTGTTACCCTTCCCCTCTCTTTTCCTTCCTATAGATTTCTGTATATTGGCTTCTGGTCACAGCACTGTTTCTCCCACTCATCCTGCTCAGCTACCAGCTCTGTCCCACTTCCAGTGCAAATTGCTCAGTAGATGAAAGCAAAGGTCCACCAAGCACTGTCCCTGTCCCTCAGAGCAGCCAGGAGCAGGTACTGAGGCAGTGCCTGACAAATACCTGGCAGGCATGGAATGACAATTCCTCCTGCCCTCTCCCAGTCTCCAGTTGAGGGCCTGTGTTCCCCGTATGTATCCACTCCATCACTGCATCCACAGCTGCAAAGTGTGCCCCTGAGCTCGTTACTGCCTTCACAGTAGTCACAGAAGGATAAACTATGAGTGTCTTTTGACTGCTGTGTTTTAGACCTTAGGGTGAGAGAATGGTGCCTTGGAACTGCATATTTCTCCTTGCTGCCTCGCAGGAGAGCAAAGGGGAATAGCCCAGAGGCAGACATATAAAATGGAAATGAAACCTAACCCGTGTGAGTCTGCATCTCTCCCACCTCTGCATTTTGGCTTCATTACTGACCCTCATTAATAAAATGCCCTTTCTGAGGTAGGCTGCAAAGCCACTGCTTTTTACTTATTCAGATAACCCTGAGGAGCAGTTCCTTTTATGATGCCTATAAGAAATTAGCCCAGTGATGTTTGCTGTTTCTGTTTAATCTGCTGTTCTGTTTCCCTGACTCATCTCAAGAGTGAATTGCTCAGCTGAGTGAGCCAAAATGATTGCATGGTGGGAGCAAAGCAGGATGAAACCATTTTAAAAGAAGCATGGCAAAAACTAGCAGGATAAACTGTGGAAGGAGAATAGGGAAACAACAACAGAAACAAATGTAGCTCATAAAGAAGCACCTTGATGGCTGTAATGTTCACACTATTCCTGTGCTGTTTCCCTAAAAAAAATAGATAGTGAAGTGTCTCAGACATTCCAAGCTGACTGTATCTCCTGGGATATTTTACATGCTGGTCAGAATAGACAATTATAATATTTTTAGGTAGATTTTCATGATTCCTTTGTCATTAGCAGAGGTTCATTACAAAGGTGAAAGTTAACGTGAGTTTTTGTTTAACCTGCTCTTTGTTTTCTGTTGAAGGTTACAGCGATTGACAAAAGACCTTCTAAAGCACCTCCAAATGCAGGAGAGCTGCTCACTGGGGAACAACAAAGTACCTGGGCTGGACAGGACCTTAGGAGAGATCTCTCGTATTCTGGAAAAAGAGGTATTGTGGCTTCTACTTGTATGATTTAGGATTATCCTATAAAATGTGTTGCCCTCAAATCTCATCAGTTTAGGTTTGGGACTGTTTTAAACATGTGGATGAATAAGTGACCTCTGTGTAACAAGCAGTTTTCTGCTGTTAGACTTTTCACTTTTTTTTCCCCACTCTATTTTTGCTAGGATTTGTTTTAACCTGGGTCATTTTAGCCATCTAGTTTATATTGCTTATCCACAAACAATTAGCAGAGAACAGAGGAAAGAGTTGGAGCCAGCTTTGCTGGAGCACAAATCTGTTCAGTTTTCCCAGCTACACCAAAGCCAGTAGGTCTTTGCTGGAGGATGAGGGTATGATGTGCCTATATATGAGATATTCCTATGTTTTGAATTTTTTTGAAGTCTGTGATTATAGAGCATATTTTGGTTTATGGGAAATGTTGGATTTTTTTTTTCAGTTAATAGCACAGCATTTGCATCTTTACTGTTTCATCATGACCAGTCTGCTGCCACAGTGCTTTGTGTCTTGTAATATAGTTTTTTGCTCCATTAGGACCACAGAGTATTTGAGCTTTCAACTGGGACATTATGTTCTGTTCTCTCTAAAACCATTAGAAAATACTTCTCTTTCTTATCTGCAATCAAGAAATAATGAAAATTAGTTCTGAGAGAAACTAAATTACTGAAATCTGAGGAAGGGGCTGCATCATTATGGTTCAGGGTCGATGTTTGTGCAAATGAGAGCTCTGTTTGATGCTTTTCACAACTTAGTGTGGAACACAATTACTAGTGGCACGTGCTTTTAACTGCTGAAGGCTGCCTGGGCTGCATGGGGTCCTTGCATGTGTTCTCTTAGTCCATCAAGTTTAATAGTGTTTTTGAAAGAACTGTGCCATTTCCAAATTTTGCAGTGTTTGCATTAATTATTGAAAAGTTAATCTTTTTTTATTTCAAAATACAGAAATCATGTTGTTGCCTAGCTACTATAAAAAGATGTATCTGTTTCAAAAGTTGTCTAAATAATTCTTGGAAACTCTTTGGAAAGTGGAGTTGTATCCAGCCTCTTACCAGCAGTTGTTTGCTGAGATTTTTTAACATGCTGTGAATGCAGCTAAGTGTTAGTCATTAATTGTTCACAACATTTTGCTGGTTGTTGAGTCTACAGTGGGGAATTAACAGCTAAATTTGATATTATTAACAGACATGCATTATTTTGTTGTTGATTTGGGCTTTTACCCTCAAAGCATTACTCAGCCACTGGAGAAGTATTTTTATATCTGAATGTCCTAATCAATAAGGTCAAAAAAGATTGATTTCAGTAGCTGTCGCTGTGTTTACGGCACAGATCAGACACGGTCATTTGTAGAAGTGGGGAGTAATTCTCTTGTTAACTTGGGAGTCCAGAAATCAGCAGACACATCTTACATGTCAGTGGGCAGTGAAAAGAGTCTTGATGGTGTCAGTCATGGGCTGAGAGGAGGAGACTGACACTGTTAATTGAATTTCCCTGGAGAGCATAAAAATATACCCTAATGTGGGGGGAGAAATGAGGGAGTGGGAACCACACAAGCTGTCAGTGTGTGTGAGCTGATAACATTGATTTACCCTTGCTAATGGCCTGGGTTGAATACAGAATTGCCCTGAGGGAGGCCAGGGTTCACTACAATAGATCCTTGCCACTTACTAGAAATTCTTTGGGCTCAGAAGTAGTGCAAAAGTATTACAAAATAAAATTGATCCACAAAACCCTCTTTTCATTCATACTGTGAAACATTGGATTTTTCTTTTGTTAATAGTTTACATGGCCTGAAAAATTTATTTATTTATACAGGCTCACCAGGGAAATAAAGATTTGTTTTACAAACCATTAAATAAATTGCTGAGCTGTACTTGGTAACAGTAAATAAGAAAAATAAATGCCATTAAATTTCTCAACAGAAGAAAGGGTTATTCAGCTCACTAGAAATTCCATGACTGTGCTGAAACAGCATTAAAGGGTTGGGTGTATTCTTTATGCAAACGTGAATCACAAAAAAAGCCACACAAGAGGATTGGCAGCCCTGTCTTGCTGGGTTTTTTTGCCTTCAGGTCCAGTCCAGTCACTCTGACAATTTCTGGTTGGACTCAGCCTTCATCTGTTGTGTTCCACAGTACTGAGTAAGGCTTTTTCTCACCCCTGAACTTCTTTCCTAGTGTGAGAACATTCTAGGATGCCACATGCCTGCGTGATTATTGTGGTCACACTTGCTCTTGTTTTGCCTTCCTGGTCTGCTGGACACAAGCACGTTCTGCACTTGGGGCCAAGTGATTTCACCAAAACAGCAAAAAGAGTTTGTTTAATGCAAATTAAAAGGTTTTATATCAGTGTGTCCTCTAGATATTAAAATATAAGGAATATCTCTCTTGGGTAAAGATGCATCTTAACCACTGTCTGTTTTGGAGTCCTGGCTGTATATTGCAGCACTTTACCTGCTTCTCCTTAACACAGAATTATGAGGCTACTGCTGGCTCCCCGTGGAACTCAGCTTTTATTTGGAATCCAGTGCATGATTTGAGTGCCAACAAATGAAAGAGATGTTGCTTTGCTTTGCTTCAGGTAGTTGTTAGAACTCCAGACACTTCTTGATATGCCCATGTTGACTTACTTGGATGAAGCTCTACAACCACTAGAAGCTTTGCACCCTCTGCTGGAAAAGTATTTGCAAAGTATAAGGATGAGCAAGTTGAAGTACAGGTTCTCAGGACCTAACTTGGAGCATGGCCATTAATTACATGAAGCCTGTGGTTCACGTGTCCTTTAATTAAATATACATAAGAGGTACTATAAGGTCATAAACCACCACGTGGTTCCAATTTTAAATAGACTTCCACCCCTCAGGTCGTGTGTCCTTGCTCCTGTTGGTAGGAGGCACAAATCCTGATGGTGTTGGATACACCTGGTGTGCTGTCCCCAAGGTGTATCTGCTGCTTTAGGTGTGCCCTACACTGTTGGAAGGCAAGTCCTTGAGTTTTGTGCATCTCAGCCTTACTGGCAGAAATCCTGGAAGGAAGTTGTGTTCACTTTCACCTCTGCTTTGTTTAAAAGTACAGTAAGAAAACAAACACACACAGAGCCACAACAGCAGAGTGAGTGCAAATGTTCCCAGAAGGCCCTGGCCTGAGGTTGGCAGATTGTCATATGGGACTCTTCAAGCTCTTAATAAGATCTGATAACGCTCAGTTTAAGATCCCCCATGAATCAGCCTTTGATGCTCAAAGTAAAACTCATGTAACCTCTTACAGAAGGCAAAGCTGATGTTTGAAACAGCAGAGCTAGGACTGGTTTTCTGCCACGATTCTTTTTATTTTTTTGCACGTTCATTCCTTGATGGACTAATCTTACACATCCATCACCAGGGGCAAGTGTGTTTCACTGAATTGGCTGCTCGAGTCTGACTTGAGCATTCACACAGAAATGTCCTGTAATAGGGAACTCTTGTAGCAACCAGGACATTGAAAGCTGTATATCCTGTTAGTGGGACTGCAGGTACAGTTTTAACTTGCTTAGGCTTATCATTTATTTCCCTCAATGTAAAGAGGTGACATTTACTGATTAAAAACCTGCTGATTAAAAAATGTACTGATTAAAAAGTGTCTACTATATAGAGATTAAGCTGCCTGAAGTACATACATTTCTGAGGCTGTGACCCTGACCTGGGTCAGAGGTTGCTGCCTGTCACATGGTCATCCTTAAACTGGCTGGCAGAACATCACTTCCCTGAAGTTCTTCCTAAAATTTGTTATTAGAGCTTTGGGTTTGGCTCCGTGTTTTAAAAGTCCCACTTTTAAATGTTAGAGGTATTTCTCGTGGGTTTGGACAGTCTGTGCTGGGCAGGGTTGGCAGACACTGTTGTTCTGAGGAAGGTGGCAGGATGCTGCTGGCAGTGAGGCTGGGGACAGCAGCTGGGGGCAGTGGCCTTTTCACCTGGCTCAGCTGCAGCTCAAACACTGCAGTTAAATCACTTCAGTTAAATTTGTACAATACTTATTTGTGACATCAGACAAGCCCATAAGGTGCCTCTCATCCATCTGACTGGGAATATGACAGAGATTCAGTACAGCTCTGAGGGAACCTCGTGATTTTTGGAATCCAATTGCAACAACTAATCTGCTAAACTGGAATTATTTGTGTATGATCCTTCTTATTGATCACTAGTTTGAAAAAGATCTTCACCACAACACAAATTATAAGATTCTTTTTAACTAAGTGATTTGACTGAGGATCTTGCAGCTCTGCTCCCAAAGAGAGGGCTGCAGGGGCAGGACAGAGGTTTGATCCATGTCCCATCCCAAACATACAGTACAGCTGAAGCTCCCACAAGGCACAAAGTCCTAACAAACAAGATTTCACTGGTTCTGTTGATAAAACTTACTCTAATTTTGTATGGATTTGAGGGATAGCTGTGTCCCTGATCTCCTTGAGGCTCTCTAGGTGCTGTAAAAATCTCAGTAAATAATAGCAAGTGCAAAACAAGTTGTTAAAGTGTGGTAGTAAAATGGAACCAGAAACAAAAGGAGGAGGCTTTTAATAGATTGGGCCACAGTGCTTATAGTTACTTATCAGCTCTCTTCATGCAAATCTAAAAGTAGCTGCATTTCAGCAGGCTAAGTTTCGATCCAGTTATTTACATTACTAATTCAGAATAGTATTCTTACTGGAAACAGATTTCAGGGGGAAAATATACTTCCTTAGAAAAGAAATAATTTTGTGACAGAAAAATGTGTGAATATGAGCAGTAATTGACTGCTCTGGTTTAATCCTTTTTTAAAAAAAAGAATCTCAATGCTTACGACCTCTAAAACATGCTCTCTCAGTGACCATTAATGGGTTTTTTTCTGTCAGGCAGTGGTTTTGGGTTTGGGATTTTTAGAGAGATTTTTCAGCCTCCTGCTTCAGCAGTGGTGATGTCAGTTATTTACATTTCAGTAAAATGTTTGTCGTAGCTTTCAAATACATGGGGACTGTAGACAGACAGTGTTTATCCCATTGTAAAGACTGTCAGGAATGGCTGGCTCTAACAGCACACTCAGGCCCTGTATTTATGTTTTATTCTCTAAACTGTTGGGCCCATTGGGTATGGTGACCACAGCCAGGATGAGGAGGGGTTCCCCCCCAATAGTACAAACTCTTAATCATCAGAAACTGAAACAATAAAATTAAAAACTACTGAAGAACTAATGTATGGGAATGGAGCACATGTGAGCTTTTGTATTGCTCGTGGTAAGTTTCTTCAAATATCTCTACAGAGATTTAAAGTTGCCCCATGTATATATGTGTGAGTATGTGTATATAAATATATATATGACATGTATACACAGACAAAACAGATTTTAGAAGCAAATACTGTACATTATAAAGACTCAGTATTGTTACTTAAAGGATATTTAAGAATACAGTGGGAATTGTGATTCTGAAACTCTTACACTTCTAATTTTGGTACTGCAGGTGACCTGTGTAGCTGTGTGTTCCTCATGTAGCAGAGTGGGGTAGCCATCAGAGAGAACTGAAAGACATTGAATATAATGGCTGAATTTTATTTTTCAGTAGAATAAAATTCTGAACCAGCTGAAAGGCAATGATGTACCTTTAAGCTTTTCTTAAGCTGCTGTTGATTATGTTTGGACTGGATGTGGCCTTGTTGCTGCACATAATTGTGTTGCTTTGAATTAGTATTAGACAAGACACTGTAATTTGATATCAAACTTTTGAAGGAAACTTGAGTTCATAAGCTAAACAAGAGTGACATAAATAGGAAGTGTATTTTATGCTCCATTACGTCTCTGGAAAAATCAGACTGTCTTTATAGCACACGGGCCATAGCTTGAGGTTTGTGGGGTTTATTTCTTAAATGAAGAAAACTGTCAAGTGTGAATTAGAAGCAGCAAATTTTAAACCTAAATTTTGGCTAAAAAGAATTGGTCCAAGTTGAACTTGGTTCTGTTAATCAGCTAGACCCCATGGAGGCAAGGATGATCAGTGTCCCTGAAGAAAGGAGTGTTAGCAGGTGGAGCAATGATTCAGTAATCTTTGCAATATTGATGATATTTTTTCCCCGCACTAAATTGTTTTGGTTGACTGTATGAAAAGGAAGAGATGGAGAGAAGACAACAATAAAGGAGTTTAGGAGCTGTGAATAGAACAGATTGCTCATTTCAGTAGCAGAGTGTTTCTGTGGGCAGGCTGCAGTCACTAATTAAGTTTGTGTTAAGGATATTTAGACCTCTGGAAGAAACCCAGCATAAAGCCTGGTACATGGATTCATGGAGGGCTGGAGGAATCACTGGAGGTGGCAGCTCATCTGTCACCATGTTACCTAAATCTGAAAAAGCTTTTTTTTTTTTTTTTTTAGTGAATTTACCTAAATCATGGACTAGTGGCTTTACCCACATTGTCTGTATTTTGTGATTTTATATATATACATACATACACACACAGGCAGACATTATCTGTATATTGTTTAATATACCATTTATTCTGTATAACCCCACAATGGGTTCATTTCTCAGTCTGACTGAAACTTCAAAAAGTTATTTAACATTTACTTTTGAGTACTGTAATACTTAATTACAGTAATGAAAAGCTTGGTCGAGATTCCAGGCTTTTATGGGCAGGTTTGTGGCTGTGAGGTGTTCATATTCCTTGGCAGGATGATTTCTGGACTCAGCCCCTTGTGTTTGCTTGTTTTCTGAGCATCTGATGTGTCTCCACTAGAGGACGCTACTGGCAGAAACAACAGCAGATCCTTTGAGTCTTTACAAGTAATAAATCTGTTTAGAAGTAGAATTTCTTTTTGACATCAGGTTCAGGTGTCACTGTGTCACACATCTCTTTTTCCTACAAGCTGCTCACAGCAGCCTGTCTGCTGGTGTCGGGTGCATGAGAGTTCCTACCTGGATGATCACTGTATATCCTGACAAGACTTTAACTTGCCATCAGTTCTGTAGGAAAAATGGAAGTACACACGTGCACAGTATTCACTTACAAAGAAAGGAGCCACATGCCCACAGCTCAGCAGCACACTGAGAGCCCCTGTGGTTTCGGATTCGTGGTGCAGCCCAGGGTGTCCCATCCAGCCCTGGAGCAGTTCAGCTTGGCTGCAGTGCAGCACTGGCAGGGGACCAGCAGCAGGGCTGAGCTCTGGCACAGCTGCCCAGGCAAATTCGTGACTGGGGATGGAACAAGCTGGAAAGGCCTCCAAGCCCCCATCAGTCCTGTGCTCTTTCCACCTCCACCCTTGTGACGCTGTGCTGGGACCCTGCGGGGCCTTTGGGGCTGTCGTGTGTAACCTGCTGCCTTTCTCTTACATGAGCTGTGTCTGTTGGCTCCTGGCCATGGGAAGATTTTGGTGCATAGTGCACTGGTTTACACCAAAAAAGCTTTCTTTTATATCAGGCAGTGGGCATTTCGTGGCCAAAATTTTTAAAAAGCAACATAAACGCTCACACACTGCCTTAACTGTGCTTTCATCATTGGGGGGTTTGTTCTCTGTGAAAGTAATTACTACTTTTATTTGTTATAATGAGAAGTTAAAACTCTAAGGTTCATTTTAGCTAAACATATGATGTATTTCTGTGCAAAGAATGGCTTAATTTTTAATCCATCCATTAATTTTTCAACTTGGGATACTCCTGCAGTAGCCAGTTCCAAAGCTATAGTGATGTCACATGAAGGGAAGTCATTAATCAAATGTAAAGCTGAATTATAACTGTTTAAAAATGATTTAAAGGCAAAATCCAAACTTTATGAAGGGTGTTCAATTACAAAACTTAAAAATGAGGTTTTTTAAAACCTAAAAAACTAACTAACCAGTTTTTTTAAAACTAAGAAAGAAGTTTTACCAGCTAAAACTAGAACCAGGCCCTTGGAACTCTGTATATTGCCACCAAAAATCTAATAATTTTGCTCACACAGAGGGTAACAGGGAATTCTGTATTTATGCTTTCTTTGTTGCAAATATTAATCAAGTCTTCAGCTGTTCATAGGAAAGTACAGAACCTGAGGCAGAGCATGAACTCCAGAACTGATAAAGCAGATATAGTTGATGGAGAAGCTGAGGTGTAAGTAACCCTCCTCAAAAGTAATTATCTTCTTTAAACCCTTTACCTGAGAGATTAGAGAATTTTAATGTACAGATGATCAGCACTGAGTGCAAGTGGTGGACAATGCCTCTAAAACACAACCTGAAGAAGGTTCAGCAGTGTTCAAAGCCTGGGGTATCCATATTGTCCTGCCTCTGCCAGCTTATCTGCAGAGTCCAAGCTGCTGCTGGCAGTAGAACCATCACCTCCTCTGTCAGCTACAGCAGCAGGTTTGATAGTCACAGCCCGGTGCTGGGAGTTCAGAGAGCAGCCTGTGGGCAAACACAGGAGGAGCTCCTCAGACAGCATTTTCCACCCAAACAGCCTTTTCCTGTCACTGCCAGGGGGAAGTCAATAGGTCAGGTGTGTGTTTTGTGGTGCAGGTTGGACCAGGCAGCTTTATATCATCAGTTCATTTGCCCAGAGTTTCTGTAATCTGTGGATTAACCTTTTTCTCGAGATGAACATATAAATAGGAACTTGTTACTAGAGGTCAGCCACGGAATATTTTTTAACTTGTTTGCTGGACATGGTATTAAAAGGCAAGTTCAGTTCACAGATAAGCTCTGCAGTGTTCTTACTCCAAGATTATTTGGAGATTGATTTCTGTGCACAGTGGATGTAGTTAAAAACTGCTGTGGGATGTAATTAAATGCTGTCAGCTTCCAGTGTTGCACTAATTGTGGCTTTTTGCTGTCAGATCAGGCTTCTACATCAGTTAAGAACTGATACATCATATCAGAGTGGATATAATGGATATATATGCGTTCCAAGGTATGCAGAGTTTCTTCACTACAGGACAAGAGATATGTTTTAGTGTCATTAAAGTCCAGACACCAATTTTTCAGTCATGAGAAAATGCCCTACACAGGCACGTTTCTGCTAATAGCAGACACCAGCTTAGAGATCATGATAAAGTAATGATTATTATAGTTTTTAAGGAAATTAAGGTTTTATTTAGTTTGGTCTGATGATATATCTATAGACATATTTTCTTGGAAGTATTTTTAAAATTCAACAGTGATTTGAGACCGTCACTTCTGACTTGAAAACGTGTCACCCAGGGGTCTGCTTGATGTTTGCAGTACCTCACAAACCCACACTTAGGGGCTGTCCAGATGGGGTTGTGGGCAAATAGTCCAAGAGGTTACAAGAGAGCACCCAAGGCAATCAGGGTGAAAGCTGTGTTTAGAATTCAAGTGCTCTTGACTGCACGACGGGTCTTTAAACAGCCACCGCTCCCTCTCCGTGTGTCCTTTCCCACATCATTTTAGTATCTTCAGGTTTGTTTGGATTGCTCTGGTTTTTGTAGTTTAGGTTCAGCTAAAATCAGTGCTGCTTTCTAGTGGCTGACAGCTCTCAGTAGTGACCTGTCAGCCCCAGGATGTTCAGATTCAGTGTTGCAAGAGATACCCGACTTTCCTAACTCACTGTGCAACTTTTTGTCCAATCAAATGCTGAGAGACAACAGGACAAGATCACATCATTGTGCTTTTTATTTACCTATTTGGAAACTTCTATTTATGAGATTAATAATGAGAAAAAGTCAAATTGGCCTCAGGTAATGGAGCCATCTATGGAGATCCAGGAGTGGTTGTTCTTGGTATTAGACTTAAACCTCTGTTCTTACTGTCCTCCTTTAATTGATGCCCTGTTATTTATAAATAGACTAAACATTTGTTTTTAATAAAAGCACATGCTGCAGTGCTGTCTTTCAAAATACATATAAAGATAATTCTTATTTTTCCAAACAATAGTGTGTGTTTCCTGTTATGCTGCTTAGCATGAATGAAAGCAGCTGAACAGGTAGCATGGAATTCACTAATTTACCTTTGCCTATCTTTCCTTTATGCCTTTCCCTGACGCTTGAAGCTTCACAATCAGGATTGTGAGGGTCCTGTCCTTGTCAACAGCAGTGTAATAGAGTGCCTCTGTGACTTTACCATTGAACTGAAAAGCCACTGCAAGAACTTGGAAGGAAATTGGGTAAATAAGGTTTATCCTGCTCAGTGAGATCATACAATGGGTCAGTAAGGAGTTTATCGAATTTGGTTTAACCTCACAACGTGGGCAGATGTTTGGAAGCAGAAAAATGAATTGAGTATATGATGGCATAGACAGAAATCAGGTTTATGCACACGGGACATTTAGTGTTTTTGGGACAGGCTTAAGAGTCAATAGTATTGGTATTGTCCCTAGGCCTGAACCAATTTTAAGTCACTTGCCAATAGCAGACTTTCAGAGGGTATAGTAGTAAATGCCTCTCCTTCTTTTATTTTTGATTTAGTTAAAAAATAAGCTAAGCTTCATCTTTCTACTGCATTTGAGTGATGTATCAGCCACTTGCTTTTTCACCCTTTCTTTTCGTCGCTCTTAGATATTTGTCTTCCTTTGCACTAAATGTACTCTGTGAAGCTGCAGTTAACATAGCTTAGCTATTGAGGTGAAAAGCCAGTATTACCCAGATGGATCAGGTGGTGGAGGCTGAGCTCAGGAATGTGCAAATACTGAGTTATGCAGGGAGTGAAACACCTTCTGCAGGATCAGGCCCCTTTACCCGCCTGCCATCAGATGCCTGGAAACCACCCTCTTCTAAATGAAGCCACGGAGATTAATCAGTGTGGAGAGTAAACACAGAAGCCAGAGGAGCTTCCTTATCTTTAAGGCTTCAAAATCAGCTTTCAGGCTTCAGAATTTGCACTTTGCTTTGCAGGGCAAGGCAGGATGGAGCATTTCTCAAGGCCTCCTTTCTGGGGCTTTAACCCATTAGCACCTCATGAGGAAGGAGGTGTTACAAATGCAGTGTGAATGAATATCTCCCCCCAATGGTGTGCAAATGCTACTGAGCACTTCTGGTTCATGTTTTAATCCTAAACTAGTTCTCCATAGATGTTCAGTGGTTGAAATTTTATTGTGGGTGAATTCACTCGTGTTTGAAAACCAGTTTGAGATTTTCAGATGGAGCGAAGTGTTGTTACAACACTAATTTCACTAGAGACAAGTATTAAAGGGAACAAAATTGTCTATTTTAATAGAAAATATTATTTTGGTATACTCTACAGTCCTTTTCAGTCTATAAAGTTTTATGTGTGGAGGACTACTGAAAGAATGTAGATTTTCTACAGTCACAAACATACCCGTGGGTTTGTATGTTCATGTAGATATACTTGTGTATTTATTTAAAGGGGGAGGAAAGGAAAAGAAAAAAAAGGAGGAGCCAGCCCAGGATTCAGTTGTCTGGTTTGTTTTTCTAAGGCAGCTTTGAACTGCATTTCTTAGCCCCTGGCATTTTAGATAGAATCTTCAAACACCAGATAAAAGGAAAGAAAAAAATTCTTAAGGTGGATTTCAACTATATTTTACTAATTAGTTATTATTTTTTCCTTCAATGAACAGTTTAAAAAGTGTAGAATAGTTGCACAAGTTTAGTGTGTTGTTTCAGAAATAGAAGTCAGACTGTTTCGAAGTATTTGGGTTTCAATTGGAAATATTTTCTTCTGAACAACTTTAGTTGCTGAGGTCTGTCCAGACAGGCTTTCCAGGTCAGCTTCTGATTTGGACATTCTGCAGGACTAGCAGAAAGCATTCTTTGGGTTGATGAAGGAAAAATAATTTTTTCTGAATTTCCTTTTTAATCTACATGAAAATATTTATTTTGGAGGTTTGTCTTGGAGAGTTTACACCAAAGTATTTCAATTAGTTCAAAAATATTTCAAATAGTCAAAATGTGAGGTGGTAAAGTCACATAGAGCAGAGATGGAAAAGCTGACATTAAATAATTTCAGCTGTTAAAGCTCAGCATTATTTCTGATCCTGCTCTACTTATTAACTAATAATAATACTTTAACAGGAGAAATGTATGGAAGTGAGTACTTTGGTCCAGGACATTGGATTTCACCCAATAACTCTTGCACCAAATTAATAAATTATGATTTAACTAGGATCATATTTTTCTAGTAGATAATCAGGTTTGATTTAAAAACTTCAAATGATTGAGAGTCGACCATATCCTAAGTATATTATGCTCATCATTAATTACTCCTGGCATTAAAAAAAATCATTTGATTCTTACCTGAACTCATCCGGTTTCAGCGTCCAAATCTGAGCTGTTCCTGTGCATTGTCAGAAATCTTCTTCCCATTCTGGTTCTTCCACACTGTCCCATCAAATTTTTGCTTTCCCCAGCACAAACTAAACTGTACTTCTGTGGTGCCTGCGGGTGAGATCGATGTCTCTGCCCTCGTCTCTCCTGTTCTCCAGCCTTGCAGTTTGCCCTTGCCCTGGGCAGGGGGGAGCAGCAGAGCAGGACAGAGGTTCTGGGCTCTCCTCTGTCCTGGAGTGCTGCACATACAGTCCCAAAGCTGTTGCACATCGGTGCTGCCTTTATTTCGCTCTGTGTTACTTTGCATTACACACTGACTTGTACAAATACATGAGAGATTTTCCCCCAGTGTGGTTTTATTTCAGCCCACAGTTCATATTATGTGACTGCTTTAATGAGTGCAACAAAACCCAGCCAAGTACCAGCACAGGCCAGTTGGCTTTTTCATGGCTTTCTTTGTTGACCATGTTGAGTAGGATGAGGCATATGTGTAAATCACTGTTTTGGAGCTGTGTGTATTTTCCTGTACCAAATGTCAGATAATGAGATGAAAACATTATATTGAACTTTCTATTTAGCTCTGCTCGTTTTCGAATTTGCCAAACATACTTGTATCCCCGGGTAAGTGGTGCTTCTGAGGGTGCCACAGATGCCAAGTCCTGATAAAATCTACCCTATCTTGTTAATGAACACACAAACAGTTGTTCCCCATCTGCTGCCTCTGTCTGAAAGGTTAGGAAGCCCTTCCTTCTTGATCACAAAGGACATAATTATTGTCTGTAGAGGAGTCAAGTACAAAGACAGTCCATCCAGTCTGACCGCTACTACACTGCAGGCCACCAAAGATTAACAGCTGCTTCTCCTTTGATTAGGTTAGGTAATAACAGTTACTTTAGTTAATAATTGGATGGATTCCCAGGCCATGTAATTCAGGTTTAGGCTGTCATTTTTTGCTGGCATGTAGCTGAGCTGTATTACTGGAACAGAGCCTGTAATCCTATTAGTCAGTTGTCACTCAAACCATAGGAGAGAAGGGGAATTCAGATCCATTAAGGTGTTGTAACAGGTAGGTAAATAAGTCAACCACACTTGCCCAGTGTGCAGGGAGCTGTCTTGATTGTTTGTCACACATGTGTTTTTAAAGGATTAATTTCAAGTTTCTAAACACGTTTAATTCACAGTCGATCCATAAAACGGTTACATGGTTTGTCTAATTTATTGTGGTTTCTGCTTACTGTGTAACACATGCATTAGTGTACACACACTTCCCACTAAGTTCCTTGATTCATGCACTGTTCTGAAGTTGGAGACTGTGTGCTTCAAATGACAAGTTCGTGATGGTCCAGAGACTAAGAATACACGTTTCCTGTCACACAGCTGTTTTAGCCTTCCCCCTGTACAAACAGCACCTCTGCACTGCACAACCATGGGCCTGGCAGGGATAAGGAAAACAAGACTCTTTTCATGCATTGGTTTGGAGTGCTGTGTCTGCTCTTCTCAGGGCTGCATCTCTGTTTTTGTTTTTCTGATGTTTAAGACACATCTAGGTGGCATCCCCAAGGTTTCTGCGCCTCCTCCTCGCTGTTAAAAAATGCATAAATGACAGTAATAATCATTTTTGCCTGCATGTTCATTTGTCTCCCCCTCTCCTGTGTCACCAGGTAATGTCAGAGCCTTGAAATCCTTCTGTATTTACAAGTTAAATTGTTTACAAATGTTATTTGAAGTAGTTGAGAATTTCTGAAAATATATACGAGCAAGTCAAATTTTTACACACTGTTTAAAAACAATGCGTAAAACCATGTTTATATATTTTCTGTTACTCAAAAAACATGAATCCTGTTATATGAGTTGCCTTTGCTGAATGACCCTCCCAATCTAAATGTGCAGCCACTCTAAGAACAGTTTCTGTAGTGAAATTTTGAAATGGGTTTCATAAACAGGAGAGCTCAGTCATTTGGGAGAGTATGTTAGAAGTCTGGAGGATTCTTTCAAGCAACAAAAACATGCAGTGCTGGTTTAAGCTCTTGTCAAATAGGAATTTAATATTTATTCCCTGCAGGATCTATCATTATTCATACTCACATAATGCCTGATCTCCTCAGAGCTTTAGTGCCACCAGAGTAAAAGTTGTAGTTACCTGAAAGGGTCTTTCTTTCTGACACAGGTTCAGATGGGGACCAGTTTAAATAAGAATATTATGTGAGCAAGGGCTTTGAAGAACTAAGGTGCTTCAGTCCCCTTCTTTTGCATTTCTATTACGTTTTAATATGTACCACCTAACGTAAAACTTTAGCACTACAGGACATTAAGTGAGTTTGGATCATATTTTCAAGGATATTGGTTAATTTTGGAAAGACAGACAAATTGGATAACATACCTTGCTCCCGTATGTTTATGGTCTAAGAAAGATTTCTTTAGATACAAAAAATACTTAAAATCTGAAAATTGCCTCACGTAGGAATTAATTCAGACGTATTTTGTATGTTTTGTCTGCTTCAGAGACAGAATAACACTATGTTTCAACACTGGGGAGATTGAATGCTGTGTGTTCTTTATCCATGGCTCACCAGGATGAGGTCTTGTGTCATGGACAACTGAGGGACAATTCCTGTTTTCCCTCTTTCCTCTGGTGCCATAGTCCCACAGTGTTCACTCTGAAAACATCAGCAGTGCAATACTCAAGTGACCCTTCTGCTGCTTTGTTTTCCCTTCAGTTCCCCTGACCTCCCCTGGCCCAAGGAGCTGTGCCTGAACCTGGAATTCCTGAAAGCAGGACACTTGCAGTGTGTCCAAGATCATTCACAAGCACCACATACCAGCAGCTACTTTGGGATCAACATTGTCTTCCAATAAATGGGTTAAAAGCCCTTGGAGTTCTCCATCTTAGAAGAATCATTGGAGACAAATATATTAAATACCATGCCAGAAGTTCTGTATCCCTAATCTCTACGTGGCAGTTTTGTAGGCCTGTGTAAGCACAGGGAAGAAATACTGTGCTCCTGGATCTTCCTCAGCTTTGCTGCTGGTTGTGTCATACTTTTACTTTTACCCCTCTCTTCCATGTACATAGGTGCATTTATTTTCATGATGGATAAGTGTCAAGTGCTAATGAATTTTTATGAGTAATCTAGAGAAAGGAATAATAGGACATAAGGATAAATTATATAAAATCAAGAGAAATTACAAACTTGCTTCTGCTTGATAGAAAACTGTGGTAGTAATGGAAGTTTTTAAAATGTCAATGTGTATTTTGACAAGTGTACTCCTATTTTTAGTGAAGTATTAGACAAAAGTGAGCCAGGCACTCTGAAAAAAGTCTGTCCATAGAAGAAGTGATGCTCCAGATTGAAGTGGAAGGAGAGCACATAGGAAATCAAACAGCTTCAAAAGGTTTATATTCTTTTTGAACAGATGACCATCTCCTCTCAGAATAGGGAGACGTTGCTTCTTTCACTGTGGCTCTGGTGACTGATTCAGGGGGGAGGGAAGTTCCTTTCTGGACGCTTCACTACTAAATATTTATGGAGAAAAGAGGAGTTCTGGAAAAAAATCACAGCTAAGAGAAGTTTACATTAAAAAAATAGAAAAGAAAAGGTTGGGTTTATCATTAAAGACTATAGAGTTGAGAAACAAGCCAAGCAGGAAAATGTGACAGTGTACGATTGCAAGAATGGAGAAATTGCTGAGGGGAGAAACAAAATGAGTGCAATAAATGGGATATAACTCAAGAGTAACGGGATGAAACAGAGAAAGGGCATATTTGGTCTAAATGACAGGAAAGACTTCTTGCCACGAGAGCTAATAGGTTGTGGCATAATCTCCCATGAGAAATAGGGAAAGTGAGAAGTGGAAAGTGCTGGGCACATTTAAAACTGGAGTAGCACTAACAAATAGGCTGCAGCAAATAAATCAGCAGCGTCACGTGGCTGTTGTTGTGCTGCAGTGCCACGGGCAGACCCTGAGATCCTGCACTGCCAGGGCCTGTGTCCACCACCAGGGGAGATGCACACCTGAACTCACCAAATCCCTCTTTCCACCTGGGAAATTCTAAGCTGAGGTGGACATGGATGGGTTGGAAAGGCCCCTGCCTCTGTCTGGAGGAGCTGCCCCACTCTACTGGGGGAGCAGGTTTGAGAACTGTGGCCTTGAGCCAAAGGTGCTCAAATAATATCAATAAATAATGATTTGTGGCAGGACTGTTTCTTTGCTCTTTGGGTCTTTTCCTTACGGCTCTATCAGGAGTTTAGTGGAAAGTGTTGTTTGGAGCCAAGGGTGGCTTAAGGAGGCAAGTTTTTGGGGGATTTTTTTAGGTGGAAGGAGGAAGAGGAAGCAGAGGAAGAATATATGAATGAAACTCAAAAATAACTCTTCAGTTAAGGCACACTTACTGGGCTAACTGAGCTAAAATTAACTGCTGTAAGTTATGTTTATCAGTTAGCCTGTAGGAAACCAGTGGTTTATTTTCTTAACTGCTTGGTGAGTTGGCACAGAGATTTCCACTCATTTAAAGCTAGTTATTCCTTTGAAGAGGTAAACCTTTTGGCTGTCTAAAAATCTACATTCAGTTCATATTAATTGTGGAAAATATTTTCTTTTTGAATATCTGACTTCTGTGAACAGTTTTTCTGTTCACAGGAACTTAAATACAGTATAGCTGTTTGCTTGAAAGAAAAACATTGTCCATCTAAATCACTTTGTAGCTGGTTAATTATTTTTCTAGTTGTTCAAATAAAGATTTTATTGTCAGTCACTGGAAGTTTTTTCTGCTATGCAGTCTGTTACAGTAGAATACATTCTTTACAGACTAATAATAATTGCTTTAATAGAGGACTCCCCATTTTTCCCCACATGCCAAGTGCTTGCAACATTGGGGGAAAAAAGAAGAAATTATTCCTTATTAACTAGAATATCATAATGGTTGACAAAATCAAGATGATCAAATACAAACTGCAAATAAAGTTATACAAAATTAACAGCTTAAAAGCAGAGAAAAGAAAATCTTACCTGTTTTAAACAGTAGGAGATAAAAGCAATTTTGCAGGAAAGGAAAAGGGTGTCAGTTCTAAAATACTGGACCTGCTCCAGCAAAACCTCAGTCATTTGCAAATGGTGAGAATAATGGTAGGATGGTGTTTAAGAGTAAAATTCTACTAAGTGGAAGTTCCAAGGGGACACCAAGGATAAAGAGATCTGCCTAAGCTATTTTGTGCACTACTCATATTAGAGGTTGTCTACTTTTTTTTAAATCATGTACAAAGCAATATAGTTACAAAGATAATAGCAACAGATAAAGATTATCTTCATTAAAATCCCATAAACGTATGTCATTACAGAAAATGTGGTATTCCAGTGTATTACCTATGTAGTACTTGATAGGTACATGTGATACTTGAAAATATGTAAATATGAAAATTGTACATATGATAATTGAAAAAAATAACAGCTGAGAATTTCAACTCCTGCTCTAAGGAGTGCATGAGCAGTGAAATGTTATTTTTCAAAGGTGTTTCAACATGATAAATAAATGTACTAAGGACTTCCTACATTGAGAAGATCCACAACTGTCAGGCATACCTTTTGTTTAGCAATTTCTTTAATTTCTGTTGGTTCTCTTCTGTGTTTGTGTTTCCCTAGAACACAGCAGATAAAGTAGCATTCCGGGCTGCAGGAGGACTGACTGCCCTGGAAAATGTTCTGCAAGTGGTGACTTCTCCCACCAACCCGAGCGCAGCTTCCCGGGTCCCCCTAAAGTGAGTATGGTGGGTCCCTCATCTGCCTCTTAGAATCACTACAATATTCATTTCATATCTGCTGCTTCACTGCTTCTTCTCCTCATAGTCCCCTGCTGAACTTCAGGATAAAACTCATGCTGTGCTCTACGCTGCCCTGGAAGGTGGAAGGCATTTCCACTCACCCTCTGGTTTCCTATTTTGAGCTCTGATATATTGGAGCAGCAGCATCCCTAATTGGACAAAATGAGAGAAGACAAAACTGTGTTAAACAGAGGAGGAGATGCATATCTTTTGAAGTTAGTCTGTAAGGATCTCTAGTGGGAAGCAGGAGAATTTTTTAAAGGGTTGTAATTCACTGGAATCTGACTGCTTTTACAATTAAATAGCTGTAAGATGCTGCTTGCTGAAAGGGCTCCTACAAACAGGTAAAACAAAATTCTTGTGGATTAGAGAAATTCCTCTTTATACAATGTATGAATGGAGAGGTTTAAATATCTAATCCCTTAAAAAAAAGTGGTGACTAAGCAGAATGCCTACAAAATCTGATAACTCAAAAGCGTGCTCTTTTCCCCAGTCTCTAAGTGTAGTTTTTGTACAGTCAAAAGCACATAGGTGCTTTCAGAGCAGAGCTAGGGCGTGGTTTTAGTACAAGAGAAACCAAGCCCAGGATATCCTGGTGTGTGCCACTGTTGTCATTTGTTTGTAGATATATTGTAATATTGAAATAATTGGAATTTATGCACCACGTTGCAAGAGTCTGGATTAAAACTGACCGTAATATGTTGCAGGGCAGGCGTGAAGTGCTGGGAAAGAGCACTAAGGAAAAAACATGCTTTTAATATCTTTAATTTGCGCTTCAAAGAAAATAAATAAAATTCCTGCCTCCCCACTCATGCTGAATGCACTTGCTGCAAGTCCAGCCAGCTCCACCAGTGAACAGTTCTGAGTTGGGCCCATGGTGAGCAGCTCAGGGACAGCCTTTGGACTCCTTGATTTACAGAGTCTCTAATTTTGAGTTATCAATGTGGGATAAACTTTGCAAGGGAAAGGATTGCACTGTGTGCCCACACAGTGTAGATTTAGCCTTAATTTCTTAGGATGGGCACCTTCTATATATCTTCAATTTCTGTCCTTTCATTTTAGGAATAGTCTTGCTTTGTTGAGAAGGTTTGAGAACATTGTGTTTACATTACTTCAGACATTTTGTTTGAAGTTTGTTAGACGGTCTGAGGATATATTAGTTCTCAAAGGAACTTGTGTGCCAATAAATAAAGCCCCATGTCAGCCACACTTGTATAACAGAAATCACATCCAAAGAGTTGATTAGAGGTTCTCCTCCCTGTGACAGTCGCTGTCTATCTCATACCCATTTCAGACCAGTGGTTTCTCAGATTCCTGAACCTGTTCATGACTGAATTATAAAAATTCTCTAAACACTGTTTTATTAACACAAGTTTTCCACTATTTGTATTTTCAAAAGAAATATTGGGGCAGAAAAGAGATCAATATAAACCATTCTGACAGCGTTGTGTGTTGAAAACATCTTCTGAAGAGCTTTGCTGCACTCCTGAAATACAGCGTTTCATTCAGCTGCACTGCGAAGTGCAGTCTCCAGTTTGTAGTATTGAATTTGGGAAGTTATACATCAAGTTGCACATAATTTGACACAGGATCCTGCTCTCTAAAGCTCGCTGCTCTTGCAGGATTTTTCTGATTGCTTGAATCTGACTTAGGGAGTCTGGAGTCTGCTGGAAGTGTCCCAGGGAACTCGGTGTTGCTGCCTGGGGTGCAGAGCCTCCTCTCTTGGTATTTTGTGGTCTTTTTGATAGAGGAGAATGTTTTGTGCAGAATCTGCACCTCAACTGTTGAGAGTGAGCAGCAGTTCCAGAGGGTGGGACTTGCTATGAGCTGTTTGAACCAGGCACAAACCATGTTCATGGGAATTGCTATGGTCTCACCAAAAGGATTTAGCAGATTTTTCATATACAGAGTGTTTGAGGGAGGTTCAAAACCAAAGGATAATCATGGAATATATGTAGTTCTTTAAATGAGGGAGAAAATTCAGATCACATTTCTCCTCATTTAATTTTGAAATGAGTTAGAAATTATTTTTCTTTCTTCTGTGCAAATATCATTTACCTCCTGACTTCTTAAAATGTGAACCTAGGGAGGCAGCAGTTTTCTCTGTTTAAAGACAAAGCCCTGTGGAAGGAGGCTGAATTAAGACCTTTCATGAATTGCCCTCCAGTCTTCCCTCAGCCAAATACACTTAGCTAAAGGACACTACTGTACTTCAGATTGTTTGTGTGCTTGTGCAATGTTTAACCATTGGTACTCATCCTAAATTGGGCATTTGTCTGTTGCTTTGTGATGAGGATAAGCTATTTACAAGTAGGTGAGGAGATTACACGGGCTATTATCTACATCTCTCTTTCTCCAAAATCCTGGCAGTATGGTGCAGCTCAGAACTTTAATCCCATGTCTACAAGATAAAGCTTTATTATCAGAAGATTTAACAATGTGCCTGTTGTTTTGTGCCACTGTCCAGATTGGTAGTTAGAGCAGCAGGACGGGAAATGCTGAGAGAGAGAGACGTGACATTTATGGGACAGATGATACATTTGGTGGTGGGGCAGTTTTTCTCCCCTTCAAATAAATCACTGAAAAAGGGAAAGAGAAAGCAGTGGGTTACAGTAAGTTTTATTATTGGTGTTAACATAAAAATTAATGTTCAGCCATGTTATTTCTTAGAGCAGCATTTTGTAATTTTCCAGAATTTGTTCAGTTCTCCACAAAATAAGCCGTATTCAGCAGAAGTTCTAAGGGCTTCAGAGCCTTATGGTATTTTTCTTACACTTCCACTGAAGAGCAAATGGGAGCTGCACAGCAAAACAATTTATTGCCAAGAGATGAGTCTCATCCCCTTGATTGTCTTGCACTTTTGCTATGGGCAACTCACTTAGCCCCTTTGTACTGTGACACCTCACTGGCCTTGACAATCTAACAAACCTGCTAACAAATGAGGCTTGTAGGGTTTGTGTCATTAACATTTGTGAAATACTTTGATTCAGGTTTATTATAATGTATCTTTATATTCATACAATTTCTTGCATCATTTATTTAAAGCAAATATTATCGGGATAAAAAAGCTCAAACCGTAATTACACACAGAAAAAGAAGTTAGTTCCACCCCTAACATTATGGATGGAATTGATACAAATTACTTTTTTCAGTAAGAACTATTTTGAACTAAGAACTGGTTTTATACCTTGTTCTATGTAATTTTTACTTGGATTTATGAGCAGACAGTTCTAAAGCTGCTCTGTTACTGTTCAGGCAGTTTTATAGGGTTGTTCACAACTTTTTTTACATGAAGTGCAGAACAAGTTTTCTCATTTTCATGTGAGGTTATTCCAGGTAGAGAAATTAGCAGTAATTGGTGCAGGGACATAAAGACACTCTAAAGAGAATGACCACTGTGCAAGTTCAACCTCTGAAACCTGCAGCATCTGTCCCTTCCCGTGATATATTCCTGCTGTCTGTCTCAGCTGGATCTCGGGCTCAGGGCTCAGGAATAAAGAGATGTTGCCCTCATATGCAATATAGGAACAAGTTTGAATATTGAAAGCAGCTCTGTAAAATGTTATGAAACTTTTGAATTGAGAGCCAGGTCTTGCAATGAAATGATTGATAAGCCAGGGACTGGAAAATTTTGGTAAAAAACTTCCAAATTCTATCCCACCTGTAAATATTGGGGCAAATTAATTGTTTGATTGTCCCTTGTCATCCAACAGTTTATTCATAAGTACAGTAGCATTTCAGATTGAAACTCTCTCTGGTTTTGGAAGTGTCTTGAAGCAGAATTGATGCTGAGTTTTGTCTAAATTTGATAATGTTTAGGTTTGTATTATTTCACTGCCAAATTGAGCTTTTTGGATTATTTTCTTCATTGGTAATCAAAGTGAATTCATTTATAGTCTTCAGAAGTTGTAATTAATAAGGAAAAGCTTTACACTTGAAACAGGTTAATTGTTATATGTTGATGCCCTGATTTTTGTAAAGCAAAGGTTAAGTTCTTGCCTTTGTATCCTGGTGCACTGTCGTGGATTAGTTTTGTGTGGTTTCATACTGTTGACGCCTCAGTATTTTTAATAAAAGTTCAAGTTTGTCAACTTGTTTATATCAGGCAAATTGAGGAAAGTGAAGATGTGCTGGCATAAAAGAAATTCACGTGCAGACATATAAACTGTTGAGATCTAGCTGGATTAAAAGGAATCCTCCTCCTTTTCTTTGTACTCATGCGAAATAAATGTAACATATTTTTGTCTGGTTTAAGGACAGATTTCTGTTATGTCTCAAAGTTTGTGTACCATAATGAGTGTGTTATAATTGGATTTACTCTGGAGGAAAGCCTTGCTTCAGAGGGCAGCCTTTCCGTGGGGCTGGGGTTTACAGAGCTGTAAAGCTGATTTGTGAGTGTGATACAAAGTTTAGAGCAACATCAGTAATCAATAACCACCTGCTTCACGGGAGCCTGGGGCTTTGGGCTTTCAACTGATTCTGATATCTCCTGAGATAACAGGTTTGGAATTAAGAGCAGCTAAGAACTTCCCAAAGGGAAGAAAATGACTGGAAGTGCGTTGAGTTTCCCAGCCCAGCACATTTAACGAGCGTTTAGACAAAGTTCTGCCTCGGCCATTCGCAGCCCCTCGCTTGTCTCGGAGGCCTCGTGCAGAAATGGTGACAGTTGACAGCTGTTGTTCCCTTAATAAGATTAAAGTAAAGAAATTAGTTGTGCTGTCTTTAATCTGCCATTTAACACTGCGAACCACCTGGGGACACTTCTGTGCCGCCGCTGCCAGCGCTGAACCGCAGTCAGAGCGTGGAGCCGGCGCGGGGCTCGGCGTGTGCCGGGACCAGAATGCGCTCAGCCGAGCCGCAGTTAGCAAGCTTATGGTATCAATTAAATGAACCCTCTTTATTGTGCTGAAAAATTAATTTGACATCCATTTGCTTACAGCACCTTTTCAAATTGCATTATTGGAGCCTCTGAAAACACGAGTATTCTTTCTGACGCCGAGGTTCAGCGGGGAAACACGAGGGCGCGATGCGTCGCTGCCGCCGAATTTGTTCCTCACATAAAGTGGGCAGTTCTTGTGTTTTCAAATGTAAAATAAATGATCCTCTTAGGAATTAGGAATCCCATATATCAAAGAGCATTTATTGCAGTGATTTAACTAAATCACCTCAGAACTCTGAAGTGCTGTCAAAGTTAACCTACAAATTCATATTTGACACTTTGGATGAATTATAATGTTTATATTGAAATAGGATTGATGTTTATTTTAGAAGAGCTGATAAAATGAGAGAAGCTGATTTAAGCATCTTCTCAACAGAAAATAGAGACTACCAATATAGTTTCATCTCTTTCTCCCTGTGAACACACCTACACAGGGGAATAATCTTCTCTGAAAGGTAGAAGTAAGTGCCTAATGAAAATATTTTTCAGCATGAGGGAAGGGAACTAAATATCTTTATATAATCAGGGTAGGAAAAGAGAATTGTGTTGCAAGGCAATTAATAAATGCACATGAAGCATGCTGCTTGAATTGTCTATAGGGTAAAAATTAGGTGAAATAGGTGAAAATTAACCCGCCTTTGACCAAAAATTAATTACTTAATACTGTTTTCACGTTATGTGAACTGGAGATTGAAACTGACTTAATTAGACAGAGGAAAATTAATTACCAGTACAGTAAAATAATATATCTTGGTAATATGGTGGTACTCAGAAAAGGAGGAAAAGTATAAATGCTCTCTTGCTTCTTTTCTAAATTCAAAATTATTTCTCCAGCTGAAGCAAAGACAATCCAGACATACAAATGAAAAAAAATTTTACTCTTAATTTTTCTGGCCTCTGAGCATTTCTGACTTTTCTTAGCTTGAGAAATACAGTGTCTGTATGTGAGATGCTTCCATTTCAGCTCTGGGGAGCCAGGCTAAGTGACCAGATGCCTCAGTGGTGAACACAGCAGTCAGTAAAGCAGCATTCCTCATTGCCTAAATAATTTTGTTGTTTCATAAAATATTTCAGGAGAAAGATAAAGTGTAAAACTCGTCTCTAGAAGTATGTTGAATCAGTCTGCAGCTTGTTCTGTGAAATACCAGCTTTGATGATTTCACTACAGCAACTTGGTGTTTGTTGCAGTCCCACTTTTGTGTGACCTTTCAACAGTGCTCACAATTTATTTTCTTCTATGCAGCTTATTTGAACTGAGTCACATTTTTTCACATGTCGAAAAAACCCCAACAAAGTAAAAATTCTTTTCCTTTTGGTTTACTTTAGACAAACAACTTGAATGTCTAGCCATCTGTATTTATTACTGGATATATTTATGATGCATTTGTGTTGTGTGTCTGTGTGTGTGTTTGTATATTAACAGAGATAGCTTTTGTAGTAAGCAAAGTTCAAGAAATGAATTTTGTGTTTATTCTGCAAAAGGATTCTCTCCAGTCAGATTAATCTTCTTTGTGAGTATATTCCATGGGCTGGTCCCTGTTTCCCTGCAAGTCCTGTTTTGAGAACCCTTTAACTGGAGCAGATGGAAATCACTGTGTGTGATGCAAAGAACAGTTGGAGATGTGCTTATGATTCTGTGTTCTGACACTGCAAAC
Source organism: Chiroxiphia lanceolata (assembly GCF_009829145.1). Lineage (NCBI taxonomy): Eukaryota > Metazoa > Chordata > Aves > Passeriformes > Pipridae > Chiroxiphia > Chiroxiphia lanceolata. Next base: position 18,294,433 of record NC_045648.1, read on the forward strand.
CTGCCAGCTCTTCCCCCAGCCAGAGGTGTGGGGCAGTCGATGCTGCTGTAGCCACAGTGACCCTCCCAGGCTCTGCAGTGGGTCACAATGTGTCAGTAGAATGGTTTATCAGGAGTTTCTCCTGCTCTTTTGGTTGCTCAGGACAAGTTCCTCCATCACCCCCATTCCTTATATCAGTGCCCAGGCACTGCTGGGAGCTCCTCCCTGAAGCTGCTCCTGGGAATTGCTGGGAGTGACTCTGACAGGGGTTTTGTCTTGCAGGTCATGCCAGGGAAGGGACCTTATACCCAATTTAATTGTGTGCTACAGCTGTAAGCCACAAAAAAATAATATTACCTATCCAAATCATGAAATTGGCTGATATTCTGTGTAAGTTTTGGTACAGGTTTTGAGTGCAGAAAAGTCCAGTACCCATACAGTCCATGATTTCTGATAAGCAGGACCTTACTGTTTTGAAGTTATTAATTATATAATTGATTTGATTTAAGGTATTAGTTCTGTTTGGAGTCCCAAGTTGAAGAAAATGATTGTGAATTGCTGAAAGGTTGTTTTGTTTGCCATTTGTTTGCTTTCAGTTTACTGAAGAAAAAGACTTAAAATTCTAATTTTTCTTCCCTTCTAATTTTTTAGGTCACTGTGCAGTACAGTAAATGTTTACAGCCTCACCTGCAGCAACTGCATAGAAAACTGCACCTATGTTCTCTTCAGTAATAAGGTCACTTTTCTGATGGACCTGTTGATACACCAGTTTACGGTATGTAAACCAGCTTTTTTAATTTTGCCATTTTTGTGTGCTTCACAAACATTTTCAGGTATTTAGAGTAAGAATGCCAGGAGATAAATGAGAATGAAGGCTTGAAAGAATAAGATTCTTTTGTTGTATGTATTTGGTGGCTTTATTTACTACGCTCTATAGAAATGGATATATTTGCTTCTACTAATAAGATCTGCAAAGACATACATTCCAGGAACTCTACTGAGTGGATATTGTTCTGTTTTTGACATTTTCTGAGGTTGTTTTCTTTAATTCGCTCTATAGGAATATTTAAAATAAAGAATGTTGTGAATTGTCCATGTGTATTTGATTTCTACTTGTTTCAGTGTCAGGAATCCAAGTCAGGTCAATTTGTTGCCATAGTGTGATTTGCTGAAGTGCTTAAATAGCAGGACTCTTTAACGATGAAAGTTTTAATTTTCTGATGTTACATCTCATTTGAAATGTCATTAAATATTTTATTTGAAAACTCATTTTTAATTCATAGTGACCTGCTCATCATAAGATATTTAGTCTTGGTTTTCTGCTTATAAATTGTGTGTATGTATTTTCATGAGCCAAGCAGTTTGTTAATTGAAAAGTTATGTACATACTTTTAATAATTTAGGTGACACTGTTGGAATCAACAGCCACAGGACTGTTGAGGAATACTTTAAAAAGATAGTCCGAGGGTCCTTGACACAAAGAAAACCCAAATGCAACCTGTGCATTCTCCTCTAAGTAGCTGCCAGCTCATTGTTCCTCACCAAATCTTTCCAAGAGGATTCCAGGTATTAGGTTTCAGTTGTGCTTAGTGAAAGGTGTGTGTGTTGTGCTGGGCACTGCTGGCTCTGCAGGGCTGGGGGTAATTCCAGCCCAGGGGAAATCCCTCAGCACTTCACAAGTGACAGGATTCACTCTGCTGCCAAACCCCTGCCCTTCTCTCCCTGGAGCTATGCAGTGGCCTGCACTTTCCCTGAAGGAATACAGAGGGTATTTCTTAGGCAAAGTTGGCCACCTAGAGCTCAGAGATGCTACAGGAGGATAATTTACTTCAGTCTGTTGCCAAATACTACCCTTGAATTGCAGCAAAACTGTAATTAGAGCTTAATGTTTCCCGTGATCCACAGTGGACTTTTCTTTCCTGTGCATAAAGTCTCTTATGTTCTCTTCATGCAAAATTGGCCCTTAAACCAGGATATCTTCATAGTTCCATGAGGTACCTGTGTGAGTACAAAACCCAAATACAGTGCTGCTTTTCTAACCCTGATTTTTCTCTCTTGAAAATATTATAAATCAGATCAAGTTTGAATTTTTTATGAAAAAGAAATGTACAAAAAGAGAGCAGCTCCAAATACCAAAATACTGAAATACACTCCTTCAAAATACTTAACTACTTCCAGTTTTCCTGATTTGGTGAGCTGGATGATGCAGCCTTTGCCCATGTTGTGTGTATTTCCACTTACTGTTGGAAAATGAAGCCCAAGTAATACCAGTAATAAATGAAAATGTATATTTGCAAGGTTTTAACAAACAGTTAAACAAGTATGCCAGTATTTACTTAATACAGAAACAGAAAGAATCTGATTTTGAGAAACATTTTAATATCGTCTTAAATACATCCAGCATGAACCTCATTTCCAACCAGTTTAACGTGGGTTTAATTTTGGTTTTATTCATCAGTCGACTGCAATATCATCTTCACTACTTCAGAGCTGGACGTTTTCAAGAATAAAATTTAAAAGTCACTTTTCGTTGGTGACAAAATGTTCATTTTTCCCTAAACAATTGTAACATTTTTCTCCTCAAAATATTGCTTGAAGGGTTATTAAAAAAAAAAAAATTCCTCCAATGAAAGTACCAATGGGAAATTATAGAATAACAGATGGACTGTATTTGTCTTTTCTTTTTGTGACATCCTGCCCAGGTTAGTAGTTTGAAGTGTCCTGTTTAGACCTTTTCTTATCTCCTACCTAAACAGACTGGTAGGAAACCTTCTGTAGACTTTACCTACCATTTGACCTTTCTGAGCCTCCTTAGCTCAGGTAATGCCTAAGTCTGTTGAGGTCAGCACTGGTGTTTCCTGATTTCCATGATTAATGGATCAAACCTTCCCACCTACATTCATACAAGTCCTGTGCTCGGGGGGTAGCTTCATTTATTTACAGACTGCTGTCTCTGCTCCTCTTTGTCTCCTGTACCCAGGAGACAGTTGCAAAATAATGGGAACTTTTCTGATTTTGTATTTGGGAAGATTTCACAGGGACAAAGCCAAGTAATTAATAGAGCTGTAAGCATTGTAATGCCAGTTTGTTAGTTTGGAGTTTTTATTTCCAGTCAAGTGACAGCTCTCACGTACTTTCCATGAAGATATCTGAAAAGCCATATATAAAAACCACACCTATCTGAGTGATATCATGACAGATCAGTGTGATTATTTTTGAGGCAATCTTTAAATGCAAAATATCTGAAAATTCTAAATAAAACATCATTAGAGAATGTAAAAGCATGTGCAACAAACATTGCAATTTAAGTGGCAATCTAACAAATGTAGAAATCAAACGTGAGTTGCTTGTTAGTTTTTTCTTCTCCAAAATGCAGTGCTTAAATCTGGACTATATTGCAGGTAAATGGCCTATGAAATCTTACTGGGTTTAAGTTAATCTGGCTATCTAGGCACAGGGAAGTAATTTTTCTCCTCAGCTTCTTCACTGGAATTTGCTGCCTTTTAATTGGGGTGCTTCAGAATGACAGTATCCATCCCATTGCAGTTTATTTGTGGTCAGGTTTTTTAATCATCTGTACTGCATCAAAAAAAGGCAGGTCCATGTTTGCACTGATGGTGGCAAGAATTGTGAAATCCAAGGCACGTCTGTGCTTCTCTGCTGTTCTGGTCCATTTTGGAATTACATCTGTCTCCATAGGGTTCAGCTGTGTGGCACTGACAGTTCCCTTAGGCCCTAATAACAAGACCATGTGGAGGGGTAGTAAATCCTGAAAACAGGGCTGGAGCAGAAGGAAGTTATGACCTGCTCCAGTGTTTGGGGGTAGGGAATTTAAAAAGTGGAACCTTCACCTGCACCATCCTAAGCCCATGCACTTCCAGGGCCATTTCCATTTCTTTAGTTCACTAGGTACTACATAGAAAATCTGACATTTTGCTGATGCTGTTTTAAAAGTATACATTTTTCAGAGTGTTTTTGAGGCAAGCCCAGTGACTACACGTGCAAGAAGCACAAAATCACCGCTGCTAAGGGGAGAAGGGTACAAAGTTAAGTGACCAAATGAAGCGAAATTGGGTGCTTCAAAAGGTTTCAAGTCTGTCCATTTAGGTTTAGCAACTCTGTATTTAAAATTCTTCATGGCTGTGAAGGGCTGTGCTTTTTACAAGATAAAAACGTCAGGGAGTTGCCAGTGGCAGAGCTCTATGTCGCTAATTGGGAAGTGTTTGGTGTTTTTCGTTAGCACAGAAAAACACTTTGATGTGCAGAGGTATTTTGGTGACATGAGTCAGAAGGGAGTAACATTTTCAGCTATATTAAATGTGTGCCTAAGTGCTTTACTGGATTGGGGCCATACTGTGCAGCATCTTACAGGATTAAGCCCGAGATGCTGGGCAGAGCTGAAGAGCTTATGGCAGCTCTGCACAAGCCTGGGAATCCCTACACGAGGGGAATTCTCTGAGGAATAACTCTCACAGTTACATGGAGACTGTGCCAGAGCTGAGTGTGGTCTCATCAGTGTGTTCTGATTCAAGAACTGACTTAAAGTAAGCAGAGTCCTGGTTGAGCCTGACATAGCCAGTCATCATAACAGCTAAAATAGTAACTGGGTACAAGTTACATTGAGATGTTGGATGTGTCAAATAATTAGACATTTTTCCTGATTTTCCTTCGTGATTTGAAAATGTTTTATACCAGTTATCAACAAATCAGTTTAAGTGTGTAATCACATCTGTAGATTTGTGTCACTTAACCTACTAAACCTATTAAACCTCAGATTTATGGAATGTTTGAACATTTACTCATCCAAAGCCCATTTTCAACACACAGTTTCTCTGAATATCATCAACTCCTTGTGAAATCATCACAAAGAAACCAGAGCTTGAAAGCTGTCATGATTACACTATTAAATCTTAAGATTTCCTACCCCTTGCTTGATATAATAATCAACAAGCAAGCACCCCAATTAATTTTGCTTCTGGGAGCAAACCAATTAATTTTGAACATAAATCTCAACACACTTTCACACTGTCCCATTAATTACTTCTTCAGTAAAAGAGCTGATCTTTTGTCACTTATTTGAGTTAGTATAAAAGGAAAATGTAAAAGGAATTAAGTTCAAACTTACCCATTTTCTGGGTAAATGTCTTCTATGTCTTCTATGTCTTCTCTGGCATACACAGTATAAAAAACCCCCACACTTGTTCTCACTTTATATTAACAAATGCATACATTTTCCCCAAAAATTGAATGTGAAAAACGAGCTCTGCAACAAATGATTCTATTAAGTGTCAGATCTATTTATTTTACAAACTAGAAAGAAGAGTTTTATTTTTAAAGCATGAATTTTATAGGTATGGGCTATATACTTGGAAAATAAAATTCTCATATGTACATTGAACTAGAAGACAAAAATAGACATTATCTGCTTACAGCACTGTTCATTACAGCAAATGGAAGCCCCTACTGCAAATATTATTAAATCATTAAAGAAATAACATATATAATTTTTTTACCTGGGGTGAAAAAGCAGTGAGTAGCGTTTGTTAGCAATTTTTAAAAGTTAGTGTTCCTAGTACAAAGTTGCCACATTTAAATTGATTTACATGTTGCAAAGCTTAATCCATCTGTTTCAGTGGGCAGTTGGAATCATTAGGTTTGAATTATTGCAGTCAACAAAAGTTACTGGAGCAACATGGGATTATTTTTCCTATTGAACTTGAATAAGCAGCTAAAGACTTCTCACTTGCTCTCTTGGCTTGGCACCAGAAACAGACCATTACAATGAGTTTTAAGTAGCAGCACAAGGCTCAGAGCTAATGAATAATAAAGAAATGTGCATGTTGTTCTTTGTCACCAAGTGTTACCAAATCCCTCCTGATACCTATACAGGGAGGACTGGCTTTCTCTGCCCTTGCTTGCATCTATTGAGTATAAAATGATTTTAACCTGGAATGAAAGTAAGATTTCAGCCAGTATTGATCCCTGATGACAGTGTGGGAAGCCTCTGGCTGTCAGGAGCTGCACAGAGGGGTGTTGGTGTGTGGAACCAGCAGCACCAGGCACTGGAGGTGTGCCAGGAGCCCCGAGTCCTGACTGGTGCATCTGCACTGCCAGTGCTGTGCCTGTAACTCTGCAGGACTTCCACACACACTTCACTTACTGTTTGATCAGAACAGGGCAGGTTAAATCATCTTGAACTGCAGAAATGAAAAAATTTAATTCATTTTTAAAAAATTATACTCTCCAGGATGATTTTCTTCCAGGTCTGTTTCCTGTACATAGATCTGTCTTCACATTTACATGTTGTGCAGCTCAACTTCACTCTTTTAGGAGTGGGCTCTAGTTAATGGTTTAGAAAAATGGGATTCCTCTGAGGTCTGCTCAGAGAGGAGCTGGATGTTGTGCTTCTGACATGATTGACAAGTGACTGACCTCTGAGGGACAAGTGCACTGGTCAGTGGGTGATGTTTTATGCATAAGAACACAATCACACTAATGACATACTCTGCTTCTATAAGTCTTCCTTCAGTTTTCTGACGCTTCTTTTGACTTGTTTTGTTCTGTCCCAGCTTGGATTATCTGCGTTGCCTTTCCTTGTACCTGAAATGCTTCAGTGTCCATCAGCACTGCTAGAATGTTACTGCTCCTATGCAAATTTCTAAATGTTTCTCTACAAACTTCGGTTATTTTTTTTTGAATTCTAGTTGTTTGTCTTTTTTTTTCTCTTTACTTAGGTTAGTGTTCCAGATGACCATAATGCTACTGCAGGCAGAAGTGTAAATAAGCAGGTATTTGAAGGTTTAACAACAGGACTTCTGAGGGTAACTGCTATGATTTTCAGATGTCTAATCTCCAGCTTCCCAGATGGAAACAACCACTCTACTGCACTGAAGATATTACAGGAAGTGAAAAGTAAATCCTCACAAGTGGAAGCCTTCAACAGCAGAGTCCAAGACCTAATCAGGTTTAAAAAAAGATAATGAAACTTCTCTAAGCATTCTTTACCACAGAGAAAGAAAATTGTGTTGATTTAAGAAAGGAACAAACTGCTTTAACTCTTAACTCAGTAAGAGTTTGTGTGTGTAGTCAAAAAGACCGTTGAAATGCTATTTTCCCAATCAAAAGTGTTCTTCAAAAAATCGCAGACACAGAAATACAGAAAACCAGGAATCTTCTAATTTTGGACTTGGTTTTTTGTGTCCTTTCCATCAGTTTCCCCTCCAGTTACATAGGAGTCAGTTCCCATATTCTCATTATTTTCTCTCAGTTCTCTGTGCCAGCCCTGTTTGCCCATTGCCCATGTGGTCTTTCATGCATTCATATAAGCTTGTCATAAAATATATCCCTCCTATTATAAGGATCAACCAGTCATTCCTATAATCTGATCTTATAATGTAGCTGCATTTTAATAGCTGAACCTGAAAAAATGAGTGTATATATATAATTAATACATATTTTATATATATAAAACTGATATATATCCAACAGTATATTAGACTTGCAAAAAGTGTGTAGTTTGACTAGTAAATGACATAAGCAGTTGTCAATAAATTATTGTATAAATAGTTCTCCAGCCCTCTGGAGAAATGAAATTCTGGTTCTGTGCTACTGAAAGCATGTCTCAGTGAGCATCATGACACTTCTCAAAGTCTGGAATGATGCTGATGGAGACAAAGAGGACAGCTGGAGGAGGAAAGCAAAACAAATAGTTGTCATAGATACCAGTGACCTCTGAAACGTTATTGTTCTCATGTAACGTGCCTTCTCCCCAAACAGGTTTTGATAGAGTGTGAAATTTCAGGATGTTGTGTTCTGCCCACTTATGAATGGGAGGGTGGGAGGTCTGTGCTGAGCAGACACCTGACACTGAGTGGGCCAAGCACAGACATACCCCTGAGATAAGGGGAGACATGAGAATCCAACCAGGTCCCTCACCTGAGGCACTTTAGGGGATCTGGTTATAAATGGGGAATGAAAGGCATGATGACAAGGTAATAGTGCAATTAGGAAAAAAAGAGAGAGGGCATTTTAAACTAGTCAAAACCAGACAAATTCTGTCATTAATGAGAATCTTTCACCTCCAGGTCATGGTATCATATGTCGTGGGGAGCTGATTAAGTGAGAGTTTTGGGAAGATGGGGGAAGAAAGAGGAACGTTGAAATTTTATTTTTTTTTCTCTTTGGGGCTGCTGGACCTGATGCATAAACACCAATTATCCACGTGCTGTCTGGGTATCAAAAGGGTAGCCAAATTATTTCAACTATGCCACTATGGGTAGAATGACTGGGAGATGGAGGCAATAGATTAGAGAGCTTTGACATTCCATTTGTCTGGATGCTCAGTTCCTCAAGGAAGGGAGTGCTCCATGCATCTTACTGTCTCCGGGTGCCAGTGAGGAATAGTCCCAGCAGACTGAAAGCTCCCATCCATTTCCTCTCTGCCAGAAGCTGCTTTGTGCCCAGGTGTGGGGGTGAAGGGAGGGGGCCCATGGGCAGGATTTGCAGTGTCAGTCACACTGCAGAGATGTTCTTAGGGAAGAGAATACTGGTGGGAATGGTTTTTGTGAGTCATCATCTATCAGTATTAGCTGTATTTTATTTAGTTCTTCCTCTCCCCTCCTGTTTCTTGGAGCTGTTTCCAGCACTCAGCATTTCTCTGTGACTGTGATGTATCTAACACCCAGCTCTGTTCCTGGAATTATTCTGCTAATACAGGAGAACTTGCTTATCACCTGTCCAATCAGGTGGATTGCCGAGATCAAAATCTGCAAGAAACCTAATGCTGGTAACCTTTCATGTTATTAAATAGAACAGACAAATTTACCTGCACAACAAGTGTGCAATTAATAACCTTCGTGCATCTTTAAGTGTTTTTAACTGCTGTACTTCAGCAGCTTTAAAGTCTTTCATGCTTTAGTTAAGACTTTTGTTTTATATCTACTGTATTTTTATTCTTAATTCCTTTCACTGCTTCCAAAAGCTATGTGTCAGCAGGGTGAACTTTGGCAGAAGGTCTGTCTTCTAGCCCTGAAGAGAAATCAGCCTTTGAGCAACTAGAGTGTCTGAAAAGCAAGAGGTTTTCTTCCATAATCTTAAACCCTCCTGTTTTTACAAAATCAGACTGTGAGACATGTTGTGAGGGAACAGGTATTTTTAATAAATACTTGCACAGCATCTGTGAGAAGCATTATGTGATCAGTAGTCTTTATTTACTAGGGTCAACATTATTTAATAATGTTCCCTGCTTAGTCAAATCAGGGTTGTCTGGACATTATGGAAACATAGGGCCAATAGTGTTCCCTTCTCAGGAAGCCATTGTTCTGAGAGGCCATCTCTGACAAATGGACTTGAGGAGCAAGCAGACAGAGCAGCTGGTAGGACAGAGGAATATTAGTAACAGGTTCAGCATAGGTAATCAGTGTAAAGAGAGTGAATCACTTGATGGTGTCTTAAGTCTGGTGGAGGCACAGGATAAAACAGCAGTGCTTCTGATTTTGACAAGAGGTTTCTCCCACTTGATAAGATACTAAGAAAATTAGAGGTGAAAAAAAAGGAGGTGGTTGCAGTGGGACCTTTGTGTCCCTAAAGAGAGTTGATCTCACCTAAGTCAGCCGAATGTGGTGGTTGAGATGGACTGAAGTCATCTCAACTAAACATCCAGCAGCTGGATGTTTAACAAAGTGACATGGAAAAAATGTATCTGTGTGCACAGTGTAAGTGGAGTTATAATGATCAAAGTATGAGAGAACCTGGTGTGGACAGAGAGATCTTGGTACAAGGGCAAAGAGCAAATTTTTTGGCGTAGGTTTCCAATCTGTTGGAATTCAAAGGAGAAACTTCAGCAGTAGTGATCTGATGATCAGCAATGGTGATCTGATCTACCCTGGTAATAAAAATCAAAGATGAGTCTTCAGTTAAAAAAAAAAAAAAAAAAAAAAAAGAAGTTACTAGCATGGTTTTCTCTGCATTGAGTTTGATTGAGCTCCTGAGGAGGTTTTTTGATCCTGATCCTTCTATACTGATGGTAGGAGGTTATTACCTACATATTCTATTAGTCCCTGAGCTGTTACATATATATTTATGAGGGAAAAAACCCAACAACTGGGCAGTAGTTGCTATGATATACGTATTGCAATAAAATGCTATCTGGGTAACATCACTGTCTTCTTGAATTAGTGTGTTCTACAAAGTTTATCTCTTCATGCTAAAAAGAAATTGTGCTGTTGCAGAGCTATCAAGATTATTATAAATCATTTAACTATGGCAAAATTCCATTGTCTTTCTAGCAGTATGGTAAAATAAACATTTACACTCATCTTTGTTGTACAGTATAATACAAATTATCCTACAACAGACATACCTCTTAGCAAAAACTACTGATAGTCACACAGAGCCAGATTTGAAGTTCTTGTAATTAGAACTGGTTTATTGAACCCTTTCAGGAAGAGTATTAAAGTAATCACAACCTGCATTTCACGTGGTTTGATAGTAGAGAAGCCAAAATGTCTTCTTTTGCAAAGTTGCCAAAACTGGTGTGCGACTGGTTTTTTAATACAATTTTTCCTCTGTTTCTAGTTACGTGGTGAACATAGGATTGGTAGACAAGCTGTGCTGCTGTTTCCTCTCTGTTCAAGGCCCTGTTGATGAGAATCCCAAAATAGCAAGTTTTCTCCAGAATGCCACGGCCGTGTTGCACGGGATGTGCCAGCTGTGTTTCGCTGTCAATGGAAGGTGGGTGCTCTGGCTCTGTCAGCAATAACGTCCTGGTCAGCAGCAGTTTGGAGAAGGGAGTGTCCTGATGGGGCTGTCAGACAGAACTGTTCTGCTGTGGGACTACAGAGAAATAACTGGGAAAGAAACAATGCAGGAGAGTCACTCTGCTCACCTGCTCACCGGTGAATTGGAATTAGTTGCCTGCGCCGTGGTTTGAGTCTTGTAAGTCATTGATCAGAATTAGAAACTTTATCTCCTTTGCTCATCCTTAGACAGGGTTTTATCACTGATAGTTTTAAGTGTCCAATCCTAAGGACTTCAAGAGGTATTTTATTATCAGCAAAAATCAACTCTTAATTGATTTGTCTCTAGAGCAGCTCTTGTTCTTTAAAATACCGCTGTCAGTGAGGAAATTCTATTTTCTACAAAGAAAAGTATAACTAGATTTGTCAGGGAATTTTCTAATGCAAAATGTTTGTTGTTGTAGCCTAACCAGGGTTGTAGGGAATGTGCATGAGGTATGTGCCTCCCACCAGGTCTGGACTTCTATGATCTACAGTGTAGGACAGCCTGACACTCATATGAGTCAAAATTACAGAGCTTTGGGCTGCACCTACTAGAACCTACCACTGTCACTCTTATGCATTTCAGGAAAAATCAAGGCTGACAGAACTTTACAATACATTCCTGAAGGGTAAAATGATGCTAGGGTTGAAAAACTAAAGTTAATAAAACATAAAAGAAGGAACAAAGCTGTAGGTAAGAGTTGTTGCTGGTAACCCAAGGACACAGGCGCATGGAAAAAGGACTACAAGAAATATGAGCCCAAAGAGACCATCCCAACTTACTGAAATTTCCCTTTCTGAAAGCTGCCAACTTGGCATTTTACATTCTAGGAGAGCGCTGCCAGAAGTCAAATGCTCACTAAATAAAATAATAAAAAAAAAAAAATCACTCTTCTGTTAGTGGAATAATAGTTCTGGCTGCAAGAGTGAGTAATACAGCATTTGCAATTTCTGGAGCAGGCACACACTTCACCCAAACATTAGAGATCTCTGCACCCCAAAATAGTACAGCACTGCTCAAGTACTTCCTTCAAGAACATCTGTTCTTTGTAGCAGCAGAATAATTTTGGAGAGTTGAGTGTTTTTCTTCCCAGTTACACCAAGAAGTATCCGACCTTACTACCTGCATATAACAGCTGATTGTTCTCCGTTTCCAGGTCGGGTTGTTCATTTGAGCATGAAAAGAAATGAGAGGAATGAAGCTGGAGATTTCAAAACTGTTGTCTTTCAGATCAAAAGCTTTGGTGTAACTGATTAGAAGGGCAGTTTAAATCAAATGTCTTTCATCACCTGAGCCCACTCTCATTTAAGCAGTGAATGCAGAGTGTAATTCTGTCGCTTTACAGAAGTCTTCAGTATTCAGGGTGATTTAAATGGAAAAAGGTATTGCCAAACACAGATTAAGGTGGCAGAAAAAGAGCTCAAATTTATTGAATTCTTACATATGTCACACTACAGTAATACATCATGTGTGATACCTGATCTGCAGTACAAAAGACAGCCCCTGTGTGAGAAATACAGATCCTCTTTCATTCCTGGTAAGTGGTGGTAGGAGGCAATGCAGCATTTCTCCTTCTCCAGCTCAGTTGATACCTCCTTGAGCACCAAACCAACCTGCAGTATTACACCCCTCTGTAGGTCACAGTGACCAGCCCCTCTGGTCATCAAATGTCTGAGGTTGTTACTGGGAGGAGAAAGCCCAGTAGGTGTTACCAGTGCTCTGACACTGTAGAATGAGAAGAAGTTTTGGCAGAATAATGGCAGGCTTTCACCATTGTTGCAAGAGCACTTTTGGATTGCTCTTTTGGTATATCCTCCTATATATGATGGTTCCCAGTTGGAAACTTCTGTATGCTCCTCAATGGTAATGGTGGGAGACACACAAAATTAGTTTATTTTTTCTGATAGAACATTTTCAGGCTGTTATTTGTCATATAAAAGGTTGTCATTCCATATGAAATGCATTAGAGTGCTTTTATAGAGTGCTGTCTGTACTTGGGCAGATCTCAGCAGGAAGCACCACTGAGTGGCAGAGTGGGAAGCTGACACAGGACAGTTAATGTTGGGTGGGGGACCAGGACAACCTCAGGGCTTAAACCAGCCCAGTGCAACAATGAAATCCTTTATGAGCTGGAAATGGCTGTGGGATCCTGCTCCTTTGCTTTCAGACCCCACCAGGTTGTTAGAAACTTTACTGCAACTGTAATCTGTGATATCCCCAGAGGGCCAGGAGTTAAACACTCAAACTCTAGTTTTAAACAATTAAAAGATCCTGTCCTGTGACTACAAAGTAGGTTGGGCTGTTTCTGGAGCTCTGATGTAGGAAGAGCTGTCAATCTCGACTTTCCTGTGTTCCTCCCAAGAACATTTCATAAAACTCCCAAATTTAACTGAATATTTCTAAACTAATTGATACCCAGTGTTTATTTGGGCAGTTACTTCAAGGAAACAATTCTATAGGCAGGGAAGAGAGATGCAGGGAAGAGATCTCAGTCAAGTACCTCCCTGCACCTACCTCTACATCAGGCAAGGTGTCACAACAATAATGATTATTAGAGAATAACCTCAATTGTTTCATATATATATATATATCAACATTAAGTATTAAATGAGGTCTATAGTTGATATAATGTAGATGATAAAATTTTAAGACATGAGCGAAGAGACTTTTATTACTGTGGTAGACTTGTGGGGAAAAAACTCATCCAAAATCATAGAGTTAAATACAATAAAGAAAGTCTTACTAATGTAGAAACATAAATTGGAGGATTCTCAATTTTAAAATCATAAAATGTTATTGAAATAAGGGAATCCATTCTGCACGTCTGTTATAAACATATCCTAGTATAAGAGAGGGAATTTCTTTTCATTACTGATCAAGAGAGTTAAAAAAGATTTAACTTTGATATTGATCTTCTCAAATGATAATTTTTGATACTGGCTAATAAATGCTTGATTGATTCTTGTAATTGAAGTTTTGCTATGGATGTAAAAGCAGTTTTCAAACAGTGTAATACATATGAGAGGTCGTTTGTTGAAAACCTTAAGAACTTGTAACCACATTTGATCTCATTTTGTAATTTCTTCTGTTACACAGTGAGAGTCACTGAGTGTGACTTGAGACCTCCAACTGGAAATCCCATATTTCTGATGCTGTATTGCATCCATTGCTATCAGTGGAAGTGAGAGCTCCTTTCTCCCTGATGAGTTAAAAAAAAAGCTGTATGAGAGCTGAAAACAGGGTATTGTCCCTTATTGTATGTAGTGAGAGATCGTAAAATGCAGCAAGTCTGAACACTGAGCTCTCTCTGCTGAGCAGGAGATAAACCTGACATTTGATACTTAGGCTTGAAAATTGTGTCCATAATAGTGCTTAACTGTTGTTTGCTCACCCCTAAGAGTAACAGTAGCCAGAATTGACAACAGAGACATTTTTATTAACCTGAAATAAAGCAAAATATTAAATAGACTGTATACAGCATAACAGTGGTTTATATGGCCATATAAATCTCTTGCAATTTGTGTCCAATTCCAGATGTCCAGTAGCAACGTTCAGGATGATAGCCCTGTTTTCCAGAGTGTATTAATGTAAATATGAGAGATACAAAGCCTATTTTGGGCCCTTGAGTCCTGAGTACACATATGGAATGTGCTTGGCTTGTACCCACAGGACAGAAAACAGTGAACAGGCATGGAATGCGAGGAGCATTAATAAAGGTATGGCCATGCTGCCCCAGCTCAGCTTTCCCTAAAATCAGGAGTGAAGACTTAGGTAAAAATCTATATGGCAAGTCCTTTGTCAGCACAGCAAGGATTTTGCTTATGTTCCTGTCTTTTCCTGTCTTTCCCAGTGTTCATCAAATCTAGATGCCTTTTTCCCCTGTAATTCTCTGGAACTAAGATTCCTGTCCTAGAAGTTTAGTTGTTACTCTATAGAGGACTATAGTCAGTGCCTTATTTCACTTTTGCCTGTTAGTATGAGTGAATAAATTCATACTGACCACAGAGTTAGTGCAAAGAGCAGGAGGAAATTATCAGCAGTAGTGTAAGGGTAAATCACTAAGGCAGAATGTTCTCCCTAAGAGCAGGACAGTGGAGAGCAATAACACAGATACAAGGAGGAAAGTGAGTTGTGCATAAGAAGAATATTGCAAATGATAGTCCCTCAGATTATGTAGTTTCTTGGGACATCAACTGTTTAAAATTTTGCTGTTTTCTTGATGTAAGAAATGTCTGCAAACTCCCTTGTTAATCTGGGAAAATAGAATGTGGGAGCAGTGCAGTAACTAAATTGTTACTGTTCTATGTTATCTCAAGCCAGTGTGGAATATATATAAACCTGTGTCAACAGCTAACTCAGTTGTGGATTACAAGATGCAGTGGCAGAAAGCTTCAGATTCAGGGTTTGAGCCTGGGAAACCATGACTGTCGTTTCACAGATACACAAGGAAGGAGGCTGGCCTGGTTTCAGTTTTATTACAGTAATTAAGATAATGTCTGTTTTGGCTGCTGGATGGCGAATCAGATGCAAGTCTGTCTGAACCTTGGTTGTGCTTCTCACCACTTCCAGGGGACAGCAGCTCCAGCAAGTACTAAAGTACCTAAAACTTGTTCCTGAAATTACTAAAAGGTTTCACATCATCGCTTTTTTGCAGCAGTGCAATCCCTGCCTTGACAGTGTGAATTGTAACAGGGTCTGACAGGTGCTAAATGCTTCTTTATTCTTTTTTTATTATTATTTTGCCTCTTTATTTTGACATCTCTTTCTAAATACAATAATTTAAAAGCAAAAAGTACCGATGATAGTTTTTAAATCCTAACAATAAAAAACCCCAGCAGATTATATTCTAAGCCTGTTGAAAACTCGTGTTGCCATTTTGCTCCATGTTTTTAATCAGGAGTATATATTTCAAATATACAAACATTACAATGTATACCCTTGGAGAGGCTTGTCTGCTTGTTAGCTCAGTCAGTTTTTAAAACAATATATTTTCAGATATAAACAGTTTGCTCCTATTGAAGCCTGGAGAAATTGTAGTTTTATACTTGTTCTGCGGAGTATGCTGTTTCTCATCAAGCTGTATTGAATTCCTGTTTTTAATAAATAGTGGTGTATTTTAAGCAGTGAAGTACCACTGTTTAGTATCTTTCTTTCATGTGATGAATATATCCGTGTTTTTAAATTCTTAAACCTTTTTTGTGAGTCATAAACCCCGTACCAATTCCTGAGACTCCTTGATGGCCGAAGCTGAAAATCATAATGGTGACCCATAATGAAAATTCCCTGCATTTCATTAAAACTTTTTATTTTTTTTTAAGAACCTACAGGTTGTTTGACCATAATATAAATATTTACCTGTTTTTCTATGTTAAATATAAAGACTGGTAAAGTTTGAAAGCCTCTCTGTTTTCCCAGCTATATCAGCCAATGTAAAAAATCCAGTAAGTCTTGCTTCCCTTCAGGGATTAGTTGAGGGGGTTTTGTCCATAGTGACTGTTTTACTTTGGCAGCTGTTACAGACACAGAGACAAAGCTTCTTTAAACAGGAGAATTAAAAGGAAGCACAGCTACAGGAATCTCCGAATTTCAGTTATCTAAAACCCGGTTTTCTGGCGTGACATTGTCATTTTATGTTGTGAAGGTTTTTAGGGGTTTTTACTTCAGTCTGTCCTGTCAGTCAGCACTGAATTTTCACTGGGCTTTCCTTTGAGGTGGACTGATAAATGTGTGAAATGCACTGTTGTACAGACTTGGCCAAAATCACTCAAAGTACCAAATGGAAAGGTTTGTGCTTTATTTTCCGACATCTCGTGTAGATTTTTTAAAGATACTTTAAAGCCCACAATGAGTATGAATATCATCTTTTACCTTTTCATTGTAAACATTTAGGCCTAAAGTGATGTAACTGACAGTTCAACCCAACAGGAGCCAGTGGCCTGTTCGTATACATATGAACCATAATACAGGCAACATCAAAAATAAATGTTTCTGGCAGTTCGTTCATTCCATCAGATCTAGCAGAGAGATTTTTAATTTCTTTTTAACAGCTTTGTCCTGTGGTATAACTTTGAAATTTTTGGTCTTTTCTGTGAAAAAAATAATGTTTGCATTTTGAGCTATTTTACAGTTGACTTTTTTATGTATATTTTGATTCATTCTCTGCTCCAGAGCAGCAGAAAATGGTAAAAGGATTTCATCCAGCAGTGTAAGCTTTTTCATATGGAATTGTTTAAAAATAATGATGGAGTGAGAGTTGAAAGCAAGCTGACTTTAACCTTTGGTAAAATTGGTCAATCTTCTCATTGCATATAGTCAGGAAAAATTCTGTGAGGTATCATATGCAGTAATTAATTTGGGGTTATCATTTGACTGTGAATGTTCTTTTCTGTTTTGTTCTGTCGAAAAAACTAAGATTGAAATTAAGAAATACTAGTTGGCAAGATGAGCTGTGCTGTCATGTGATCCCTGTGGCAATAAACATTCTAGTCACTCAGGAGGAGTTAAGTGATGGTTAGCACATTTTGGCTACTGCATCCTGCAAAATAAATCATTGGACATCAGAAGGTATTTGGAAGTGAGGAGTACTGGGGAGTCCACAGACACACAAAGCAAAGCTGTAACCATGGTGGTCCCAGACCTGTTTGCTCTCCCTCCTTTTGCAGCCATCCCGTCTGGCTCCGCCTCTGCAGCCGGGTTCTTGTGCCAGCAGGGCTTGGAACTGTGCAGCAGGAATCTGCCTAAAGGCACAGCTGGCACGGCCAGGTGATGGCTCAGGAAGTGTCTCTGCTGACTCCATTCACACACACTCACTTAAAGACCACAGAGCTTCAAAATGAAGACTTTAGCCATGGATTCCAGGCGTAGGAAGAGGAAAGCCATGCCATAAATTGTTGTGCAGTGTAGCCCCACCCAAACACACTTAGAACTCTAGTATTTTTTCCACTTTTTATTCTTTATGGAGTAAATCTTAATGTCTTACGGAAAACAGGCACAGCTACATTTCTTTTGTTCTTACTGTGTTTCACTAAAGATCTGATTGCTTCTTTCAGAGACTTGTGAACTCCTTCTGCAGTCTGGAGTGGTTTTTGTACAGCACAGGTATCTCAGGAGTAGGACTGGGGCATTGATCCTGGAGCTAGCAGCAGAGGACACTGTGCTTGAAAGCTTTTTCAGTAGCATTGAACATTCACAGACTGTAAATAGAAATAACTCAGAAAAAAATGGTACCCATAAATGCTAATTTCAGGTAAGATCACTCCCTGCACGTGTGATCCAACTGATGAAAAGCAGAGGTGAGTCTTCTGTGCAACTGCTTTGTGAAGGTAAAGATATGAGCAGACAGTGATGGAAGCAGATGAGTGCCGGTAGAGCAAGTTGAGTACAACCCAAATACTGTCCTGTTGTATTCCCCTGGGCTCAGGGCTCCTCTGGGACATGGAGAAGGCAGGTTCATTACCCTGCTCTGCCTGTTTTTCCCATCAGTCCAAGGAAGCGAGGGTGTGCTGTTACAAACAGAAATTCTCATGAACAGACTTTGGTTTGGGGGAGGTAGTGCTTTCTTACCTACTTTATTTGCTTCACTGGAAAAAGTGAAAACAACAGAACGAGGTGGTGGTTGCCAAAATTTGGTAGTTGCTGAGTTCATGGGTTAGTTGCTCTGTTGAAGACAAGTGTCTGTATTGTAAAAAGCAGGATTGATCAGCCTGCCTGGGATCTGTGTTGGAAACGTCACTGGAGCCAGAGCAGTGTCTGTAACAGAGGGGTGCAAGGTGCTTCTGATACTGATACAGAAGAGATTATTTAGAGCTGTTCTAGTCAAGGGAAAGCTCTTTGCTGGTTCTGGTCAACAGGAATATTCTGAGGCCTCTGCGTGTCTGGTCTTCACTGTTGCAGATTATTTCAGAAAGTGGTTCTAGTTTCCACTACTTTCCCATTTCCTTTGCTTTTATTTGTTATAAAAGGGAAAAATATCCTCATTCATTTGGGTTTTTATAATATTTTCTCTTATCACCTGTCATGTTTTCCTTTAATTATAAAAAAGAATAATATCTTCGATATTGACACTTCCTTCTTTTTCTTTTCCTTTTCTTTGTTTTTTGTTTGTTTTTTTTTTAAGATGGAGACATAGTAGATGAGATAAAGGCCAGATTTGATGTAGCATATTTTCAGTGTTACTGTTCACTGTATCTTAATATTTTAGTGTTTCCTTTGATTACCAGTATCGACTAAATGTGTTTCCAAAATGAAGTTTGGGTAAGTTTGGGTAATTTACGTGATGGGTTTGAATTAGAACTCTGAGTATATGAAACTTGCTGAATTATTTTTGGGCTTTATTTTGTACTTGCCTGCCTCCCACACGTTATTTAGCCTCCAGGGTAGAGACAATCTGAGTCTTCCTTAGTAGTCGTTGTCCTGCATCATCTTTTGGATTATTAATAATGTGAAAAAACTAAAGTAGTACAAATCATGGAGGGGTTATGTTAAGTGCTTTTTAAAGTTTGGATGTGAGAATGGAAAGGGCATCCTGGGTTATTTGCCTGTCTGTGCTGATATCCTAGATAACCAAAAGCCTTCCCCATTATTTGATGTGCATACCCAAAAGGTGGCAAAGAAACCCAGTTCCCACGTGCACGAGCTGTGCTGGTTTGTCTCGAACGTTTCATGCTTAGTTGTGTTTTGCTGCCCTGTGCACTCTCCCATAACAGCATCTGACTGAAATAAGAAGTAGTGTGCTTTCTTACTGCACAGCTACTTCATTCCTGCAGAGCTATTTGATTAAGATCATCTGTTCCCAGTAACTTTGCTCCCTAGGTAGGCAGTTTGTTCCAGTGCCTGCAGCCCGTCACTGCGGCACTGAGAGGCTCCAGGGAGTTCCCCCACACTGCTGGCTGCTACTGCAAGCAAGAAAGGTGAGTGTAGGCTACTGACCTGAGACAGGGCTTGCCTGGAGCCCCTGAAGTGCTCCCAAAGTGCCCCCAGGCTTCCAACTTCAGAGCTGTCAGATCTTTGAGTGTTCTCGCGCTGGTTTCGAGCACAAGCCCCAGGATGTGAAGAAAGATGTTGAACGGCACAGTAGCACTGCAATTAGAGAGTGTGAGATGGTGCCCTAATTATTGAAAGTATTTTCTGGAAGTGCTGTGGTTTCTTGACACATTGGGTTTTTTCCTTGTTACCAGTTTACTACTTTTCTAACATGCTGCATCCTGGGCGAGTTCCTCCTCAGCCGGCTCGATGTTTTTTGGCAGGTCTTGGAACATATTTGACAACACACGCCAGGACCCCACAGGACTAACAGCAGTTCTTCAGGCTACGGATCTGGTTGGAGTCTTGCATATGCTGTACTGTGTTCTTTTCCACGGGACAATTGCAGATCCAAACACAGCCAGTCCTAAAGACAGCTATGCCACCAACACAGTCCAGGTTGCCATTCAGAGTTTACGTTTCTTCAATAGCTTTGCTGTTCTTGACCTGCCTGCCTTCCAGGTAACACGTGTTTTAAAACTTTTCTTAGTGTGAAAATGTTAATTATTGATTATACCTTTGGACTGAGTTTTGTCTCTGAGATCTTACTTACTGAAGGAACTTTCACAATTAAATGTTTAGGGTTTATGCGTAAAGATTGTAACTGTTGTTATTTCCACCATATAACTGTGGCTAATGAATTTAATCAAAAGTGAAAATTTAGAATACATGAAATGCTAAATCCAATCCGTTATATCTTCTAGCTTCTTTTTGCTTGCTTCTGCTGTACTGTGTTTTATATTTAATGAGTCCCAAAAATGTAAAAAGAAAAATTTTTATCAAAAGCACGAAATAAAAATTTTTCTACTATGAAAAGATTGGCTTGTAGTATAACCACAATTTACATTTTCCAGTGCTTTCAGTGGCCACCTGCTTTAAGATTCTGCAACTGAAACTGAAAATCATTTGATACCAATTTTTTTTATCCAAGCAAAATTTTATTGACCAAAATTGTAAATTTAACTTTTTGTAATTTTAATTAAAGAAAAAAATGAAAAAAAAATTACCTGGGAAGGTAAGTCTCTGCTTACCTTTGCCTGTGAACAGAGTTCAAGTGTAAACAAATCATTTTGCCATACAAAAAAATACAAATACTGGTATATTTCTCAGATAAATTGGCAAAGTTGTATTGTTAATATAAAACACATGTCAAAAAGCATTGCTTTGAAAACACATTTAGCAGCATCAATCTTATGCAGTTCATCAGAACAGGTTTCTTTTAATATGTAATTGATATGTAAATTGTACCACACACTCCATCTGAAATGCACTAAACTCAGAGCTTTGCACAAGTGAAGAATTTGATGTTAAGTCTCCTTCAGTTTGTATTTCTTGCCTTTGATTTTCAGTCCATTTAGTATCTTTAACAACAGCAACAAGCCATTTGTGTAGCAGTGTTCATTTGTATGGATGCAGCTGCAGGATCCAGTCCAGTCAGGGTTTCTTTACGGGGACATAACGGGATATTTGTTGGAGTTTCATGTAAAACAACCCTTACACACACTATTGACTCCAGTTGACACTGGCTGTTTATATGTTGCTGTAGGTATTACAGGGACATGCCAGAGTCAGGTTTGAACTGGGACAGGTACAGCTTCCAGGGGAGCTACAGCAAATCCTGCTGGCTGAAGGGCTTCTCCCTGATGTCCCAAGATTTTTAAATCCCGAGATGTAAAAATTATTTTTAAAACACCATCTTCTGCTTACACTGCCTGTGTTTATCCCTCTATCAGTGCCATAATATCGCAGCATTTATAGGAAACCATTAGTTTGTTCTACATAAAATGCTGCAGGTTAGTCACTGCAACATGAAGGCTGCAAACCCAACCAGTGTGAGACATTTCCCTCAGCTCCCCAGCACAGGGCTCGCTCAGGAGGAACCCCTGAGCTTGGTCTGAGTTGTAGCCTCGTGCTGTTTGTGAGGGGCAGGCACACTGGTGCAGCCTCAGCAGCTCTCCCTTTCAATGCACTAATGTGATTTGTTCCTGTAATGTTAAAAATAACACACCTGAGGCAGCTGGCTGTCCATCCTGACCCTGTGGGCCGGAGCAGGCTGGCAGACAGCAGAGGGAAAAGCCCCGTTTGTGCACTGTCTGATTATTATCTCCAAGGAATAGTTTTATCACTTATTAGTGGGACTGTAGAATAGGGGGATTTGATTAACAGAAGAGGTCTGGTATTCTAGAGTTTGTATTAGCACAGATGGCTCGTGGGTATATATTTCATTTGATTTGACAATCTAAACAATTGAAAGATGGTAGTGAGAAACAACGCAGGGTCCTGAGCTGATATTAATTCTGGCTAAAAAGGAAGCATAGTTTCCTTGAAAAATTAGTTTAACTTTTATACACAAACTCAGGTGCCCTTTGACCTGTTGTTATCAGGGAAGGTTAAACCCAGAGTGCTGGGTCACAGCATGCGTGGACAGCACTAATTAAATAAGGGTGGACCTGAGAACGCGGCATTTACAGGATGTAAAGCAGTAAATGGTGGCTGTTTTGGGCATTAAATGCTGAAAATATACTGACTTACCAGAATGCTTCAGGTTCAAGGTGGAAGGTATCCACAGCTGAGTCTGGTTTAATTGTCAAGGATTCTACTTTTGCTGGGTAGATTTGGAGTTTGATAAGACTAAACTATGCTACAGCCTGGGATTTATGTACATCAACTTAGCACAGGCTACAAGGTGGAAAATGAAGAAAACTCTGAAATGAAAGAGATTTTCTCACAGGCCTGCACTGCTGTTTCATTAGAGTTAGGAGACTGTCATGCTCATTCCTTGTGCTTTAGTTTTCCCCTTTGACCCTGTGTCGCTCTGTCTGTTTGACATGTTTATTAAATAGAGGCTGTAGGCTGCGCAGATAAAATCTAATTCTGAATCTCCACGTTACAGCAATTTGCCTACATTTAAAAAGCATCCCAAGAAGCTTTACAGCTGAGTGTTCTCTCCTTTTGGATGTTTCTAAGTTTTTTTTAATGTTTGAAAATTCATTATTTGTTATTAATCATTGTATTCCATTCAGAGCATGAGTTATTAAGAAGAAATGCATTTTGCTCTGTTGCAGAAATGAAGATGGTTTGGTTTCTTTTGCTTATTCCTAAGAAATATTATTAACATTAAGTTTTCCTGGAACATGTAGTGTATATCAAATGGAACGGTCAGCCTAAGGCTCCACTGAATGTCAACTAAGCAGAATCCAATTTTTCCCGTGTCCCTTGAAAATTTGAATTTATTCTTGCTTTTGTGGCTTTTAATGTTATTGTCCAGTTGTGAATGATAAGTGACTGGAAGTGAAGTGACTGGAAGAAGAGATTCTGTCTTCTGCAGCCATTGCAACAAAAAACATAGTCTGTACTGAAAAAACCCAGAAGGGTGCAGCTGATGTGTATACAATTTTCACAAGTTCTAGGACATACTGCTAGAGTGTAATTTGTGTTTCTTGGCCTTTTTTCCAGTCAATTGTGGGTGCTGAAGGACTGTCCCTGGCCTTCCGGCACATTATCAGCTCCCTGCTGTGGTACTGCTCCCAGCACACCTGTGAGGGCTTGCTGCACGAAGTCATTGTCTGTGTGGGCTATTTCACTGTAAACAACGCAGATAACCAGGTAAGGCAGATGGCAAATGGGATCAGAAGTTATCAGGGGCACATTTAGTCATGGTTCCCTCCAGAAAACTAATCCCCTCAGCATTGGTTTTGAAGCCCTTGGGATTCGTTTGAGCACGAAGTGTGTGTTCGCAAAAGGGAAACTGAAGTTGTATCTTAAGACAAAGGCATTAATTTTATGTGGCCATAAATAAAGTCCATGTTCTTATGCAGACAAGGATGCTGACATTGCTTTGATTTTGACTAGCCTTGCTCTGTGCCAAGGGGTATACTTAGAAACTGATATTCTTAATTCCAAGTTATCTTCTGGTTGTGGTACTCTTTTTAAAGCCAACTAAGCTACTCTGCCATGAAGGCTTGTCCTTGGATGCCAATGTAGCCATCTCCCTGTTTGCCTGTGTGCTTATTTAAGTTTAAACCATTCTTCTCCTTGAATCCTTTCAGTAGTAAACCAAAATACCCTCTCCAACAGACAGTGGGAGTTGCCCTTTAGCTTCCCTGACTGTGTCCACTTTTGCCAGTGGATTCTGTGACCACTCTTATTTGCTTATAAAATAACCCAGACACAAACCTCCAAAAAGATTTCAAATATTTTAATTTTTAAAATCTCCAGGTTTCCCCAGCTTATATGTAACATCTCAGAATGTATTGGGCAGGGCAGAGGTTGGCATTGGCACTTTTGAGTATGTGAACCTGACTCTGGGTGTGTAGATACTGCATTGTGGTGCCCATGTCTTGGGTATGGTTCAGTTGGATGATGCATTTTGTGGAGTTACTCACGGAGTTCTCTCTCCATACTTTTACCACCTGCTTTCTGGTTTTGCTCAAATTTTGGGGTAGGGGTTCAGGATGAGGAGCTCAGTGCCCTCAGTTCAGCTGATGAGCAGAAGGAGGAAGTGGTAAAACTTTTCAGTGAAGGTTTAGAGAAAAGCTGTTCGATAATGTTCTTGACTATAGTTGAGAAACTTAGACTTAGAAATTCTCTATAGTTATTGACTATAATTGGAGCACTGTCATCATATCTTAAAGCAGACAATGCTGTCACAAGTATTACATAATTCTGTAGTGATGTTTCTGTGGCTTTGGCCACAACTGGAGGGAAGATCCTGCAGCCTTCCTACCCTGTGTGACCAAATCCCACTCAGGATCTGGAGCTGACTGGGGGCAACACTTTAACGTGGCCATTTTTAAATCCGTGTGATGTTGCTGCCATTTTGAGTCCCTGTGCTGCCTGACGGGTCGAGCTGGCACCCAGAAGGGCCAGCAAACTGTGTTGTCTTTTCTCTGCAGTTTAAAAATTTCTCTTCTGGCACACAAGTACAAACAGATGTGATTCATTGCGTGGAGGATTTGCCACTACAGACGTGCCAGGAATAGTGCAGAAGAGGGATTTCCTACCAGCAGCTCCAGTCTGCAGTGCCCGTCGCTGCCCCAGGGCGAAGGTCCGACCGTGGGGAGTGGGCACCGGGCCATGGCAGCAGCTGGCTGGGGCTGGGGGGTTGCCATGGGCCATCCAGAGGCAGTACGTGCTTCCCAGATGGGGGTTTGGAAGGGTCTTGGAGTCTTCAGCATGTGCACTTGGGCTTGAGGTCATGTGCAATCACTAATCTGCCCCGTTTCAAGATTTAAAGGTGGTTTATGCAGCTCTGGGAATCAAGTTTAGGGCTTTGATTGAACAGCCGTAGTATGTCAGTACTTTTCATACCCTAAAAGCTGTCTTTTAGGGTGGTTTGCTTTAGAGGTACTGTCTCAAGAGATATCATGATGTGCTTAACTTTTTTATGTTATTTCTAATATTCCTCATTAATAAGTCTTTAACTGAGGAAGTGGCATTTTGATTTGATTTTTTTATTTAAAAAAAAAAAATTTAAGAAACTGAAGCATTCCTCATTCATGTGCTTGCAAAATAGAAGGAAGGGTTTTTAGTGAAAGGAAGCAATTTTTCTATTACGACAAGGCAAAGCAGTAGGACTTGCTTACAGCTGTTATTTTCAGGTGCTGTTGGTGTTGTGACTTCCACTAAAGACAGACTACCTTTCATGCAAAGGGAAGTGCTTTCTATTCATTCAGTTATGGTTTAATTTTTTATTATGTTATGAGCTTCCAATTTTTTTTCTTTCGTCGTTATTATCCTACTAAAAATAAAAAATTGGTCTCACAGTGAAAGTTTTCAAATAGTAGGCTTGAACTCCTGGCAAGAACAGTGTAATAAAAATAGATACACTAGACTTGAGCTATGAAAACAAATTTCCATAAAGCCAGATAGTTCTGTTTATTTAAGTGTTTGAACCAACTTGAACTGAGTCAATAACTGACATATTTCAAAGCAGATTCATGTTCTTCTTGCAGTCAAATGTGCATTTGTTTGGAAATCTTTGTAGGTTAAAGTCTTTCCCACTCTAAATTTGTATTCCTTATTACAGACAGAGGTATGTTTTCAGTCCTTTCAACACTCCAAACAAAGAAGGTCAAACAGTTGTTTGGAGTTTTCAGTATCTCTTTTGTGATTCCTTTGTCTACCCACATCAATGGATAAATATCAAAAGCAGCATAGTGGAATAAAGAAAAAAAGGCATTAATTATTAAAAAAAAAGGCAGTTCCCCAGTTTGGAGAATAGATAGATTTCTAAAAAGGAAATTTTACAGCCTGTCAACCTCAACATTGACCTTCTGTAGTAGTACTGTGATTTAAGTAAGTGAACTATTACCACTGTGCAGTCAAAATCATAAAAGGGCAATTTCCTAAATATTTCACATTCATAGAACAAAATCTTCCGAGAGCATCACGTGCCAGTCACTTAACGTAACATAGGTTTGTCTTCGTTTATTGCGCTGGCTGTAAAAGTCTTTATATTTAGTTGAGTGGCAAATTGAAAAGGAAAGGGTTTTTTCTGTTGTATGGCTTTGAGATTCCCATTTCCCTGCAGTTTCCAGGAGCCCAGAATCCGAGGGGCCCTCCCGGAGAGTCCCTCACACACACGCAGAGGCAGTGGCTGGGCTCCCACTTGGTGTTTTCACCACGGCTGGCTCTTGGGCCAGGCCCAAGTGATTCTGTTGAGGAGCAGTGAGGACAATGGATTCCTAAGGAACACATTCCTAAGTGTTTTGATAGTGCCTGCTCTGTTTATTTTAAAAAGACTGATTTTGCTGACTCTGCCCACATATAATATATTAGTAATATTCCTTTCCTTTTTTCCTATTTTGTTTTAACATTCATAAAGCTTTCCCAGGGCAGCTGCTGTCGCTGAAGAAATAAATCAGTTATGAAACTGAAAATTTCAAAACCCAGGGAGTGTTTCTTTAATATTTTAAATGGCCCAACGTCAGTAGTGCAGCCCGAGCTGCACTGTCTGTTTTGTATCGGCACGTGAACTTGTGTTTACTACAGAGCCAGACAGCCTGGGCTTCACAGAGGGTTCTGTAATTGTGCCACAGCTTTATTAGGCATCTGCTCTGCATGAACTATGAGCAAGGAAAAGGGATTCTCTTTTTTTTGGCCACCATTTAATCTACCACCGTACAAAAACAGGTCCCATGATACTAAGGATAGACACGTAAAACTAAACGTAATAAAAATAATGTCCAATCTTTCAATAGCCAGCCGTGCTATATCAGACTGCAGAATTACAGTTTCTAATTAAAATGTTCTTGTTAATTAAAAATATCCTCCTATTTCATTACATTTTTATTCCCTTTCGTTGTTTGATTTAATTAGTATAATGAATATAATTACCATGTGCTGTCAACTCACCTCATTTGCATATTATATTGGATAATTGAATGTGGCCCTGTAATTAAATTAACACGAATGACAGACGATTTGACTTCTTTCACATTGCTGCATTGGGAATAGAAATCTCTCCATATTCATTGCAGTTAGGGGATATTTTTCATCTGAAAAGTCCTCACAAATCAGATCCTCAGACAGAGGATCTTGTCTGATGGGCTCCGAAAGAAGTTACATTGTTCATTTGCATTGCTATCTCTTTATTTAAATAAAAATAGCTTTTGTTCTCCCAGTGTTTGGCACACAGTGTATTTAGAGTGCTTTAGGAGAATCCCACTAACTTTGAGGACTTGTAGGATATGGAACTGTATAATTCTAGAAGATATTATTAATAGATTGCAAAACCAGATGTCTTTGAAAGAGCTGGAGGAAAGTGTGTGCAACTTTTCAAAACATAATTATAAAATTAAGATTTGTAAATAGAAGTAAAAACTTTTCTCAGAAGTTTTTGGAAAAATTTGAAGACACACCATGTGTCTGATAAAAAGGAATTTCATCCCCCAAAAGTTTGTCTTCCAGTTACATAAGTCTCACTTATTTCTCTGTCCCTCTAAACCCTCTATCCCTGGACACTTCTGCCCACTGAGAATAGTATGTTATGCTTATTATAAACTTATAAATAATTGAAATGTTGATATCTAATAATCCATGTGTTGAAAATAGAAGCAAATGGCATTAGATTTAATAGTATCAATCACTTACTAGAAATTTCTCCTTGCTATATAGATGTGGAAAACTTATTGCAAAATACGTTTCAGGCATCCCAGCTAGCTCCAGTTAAAGGAGCAAGGAGCAGTAAGATTGCAGGATATTTTGGAACAGGAATTTCTCCCATGTTAAATATATAAAACATCACACAGCACTATCACAGGTATAAATATAACGTTTAAAAAAACTAAAATATTGTATGGTAGGCACAGTTCTGAAAGGACCATGGAATTTATCACTCATTCCCAGCACACAAAGCATGGCAGTTATTCCCCAGGAAAGGCTTCATATCAAGATTGTCTTTTCCCTCTTTTATTAAATGATTGACTTATAGTTATATTTTCTTCCCTTTTTGTGTGTGGTAAGTCTTACTCATGTCATAAAATGGCAGCACCCTTTGTCCCCCAGTGTATATCACACACATATTTATCTGTATGACATTCATCCTGACTGTGGTTAGAAGCACTGTTGGGCTGTAAGGGACACTTACAGAGTGACTTTAGATTAGGAGTGACCTTTGGTAGGGAAATTATTTTGTGCTTTTGACAGAGTTAGTGCATATTGAGTTTCAGTATGTGGCCAGTTTCCTCTAGTGTTAGCGTGGAGGAAGAAAAATACTCCTAAATGGAAAAACTGTCAAAATCAGAAGTCGACAGGAAAACTTGGAAGTTATAAAAATATTACGTAGAGTTTCCATATGGGTTGTTTACTAAAGGCCATCATTAAACTTCCATTATTTGTGTTGCTTTTGGGGCTATGGAGGGACTGGGACAGTTTTGATCTGGTAGGTGGAGTTTTTGAAAGCACAGCACAAGAGTGAAGATACAGGAATTGGAAGTTACCGTGTAGTTAACATCCCTATCTGTAAGTAAATAGTATCCAAAATTACTTAATTCTGATTTTCTTAGTTTCTTCTCAGGAGAGATTTTTAGGAGTATTGATTTCACGTTGAGGTTGTGGGTTTATTTCTTTAAATCTTAGAAAAGCACAACCCTGACCTTTTAAAGCTTTATAGGTCCGCACAAAAAATACGCCCGGTAAATTTTGTGAAATAGCTGATTTTGGCAAGCGAGTGATTCATGGGAAGTTGTAGTCTTGACTCCCATTTAGAAGCACTTCAGCTTGTGAACAAAAATCCCCTAAGGATTAAACTCCCCACGTTAAAGCGGAGTACATTAAGGCAGCTCTGTAGTGTGTGCTTTTGCTCCTCAGACCACATAAATTCACTTAAGTGAACCAGTGTCTTCAGGAAGGATGGCATTCCTGTCTGGGCAGTCAGGGAAAAGCGGGGACGCCTCTTAGGTAATTTGTCAGACACCTTTGTTGTTTGAGCTTACTGATAAAGCTTTTCTTTTCTAAGAATGAACCATGACGAAGCAAAGCAAATACGGCCGAAGCATTTGGGGCTGCACATTTCGTGTGCCACATCTTAACTGCGTTTCCAACACTCCGAAATGCATCCCGTTTTAGTGTTTTTCTGTTTTGCTTTTTGAGAGGATGTGGGGAAGGTAATTTAATATGAGCAAAGACTTAATGTGAAATCAAGTGCGTTTAGTTTCGGTTCATGGTGGGCTGGCTGACTCCTGTAGGGAGGGGAAGAGAGAGTGTGTAGGAATTAGTGTGAGAAATGAACGCGTTTGGATTTATCTTATTGTCTTATTTTCAAACTGTAAACACAAAAGAATAAACTTATCTCCCGGTGTCATCAAAGCCAGTGCTTTCAACAACCTTAAAATACAGTCCGTAAGGAAGCTTAGAGAGGAAGAGAGAGAGCAGTCAGCTAATGCTGCCTCCAGAGAGCAACGTTCTAATCTTACTCCTGGGTCGGGGATAAAAGGAGTTTGGTGGTCTCAGCTTAATCCCCAGTGCAACTTTGTCCACACAAAAAAGCACCACGCAGTTAGGCATAATCCTGCTTAATAAGTGGTTTGTTCTGGGCTCAGACCTGGGCCTGGGCCGCGCCGGGTTTGGCCGGTGGCGCTCCGGTGGCGCGGATGGAGCCGGAGCTTGCGCAACGCCCGCCGTCCTTCTGCCCTGCTCCCAGCCTGGCACTCGCTCCTCTGCGTGAGAATTACAGTTCACACAGAAATTTAAAACAAAGTCTAAAGCCTGCAAATATTTAATCGGGCCTTGTGAGCTATTGTCTGTCTCGCCTCATGTGTGAGGGAACTCCCTGTGCTCCTGCCATAAACGCTCGGTTTCCCAAGTCTCTGCCGACCGCGCTGCCTGTCCCCGGCGTGGCCGGCCCCATGCAGAGGGAAGGCCGGCCTGCTCTGTGTTCACAGCGCTGGGCTCGGCCAGTTGACAGTTCTTCCGAGCGCTTGGATGCTGCTCTGAGGGTGGGAGCCTGCAAGAGGCCCAGAGAAGTCTCCCGAAGCCGTTTTGTCATGTTCGGCTCAAGTCACACTTGATCGAAGCGATACTGAAACGTAAAGAAAGAACAAAACGCATTAATTGAGTGCTATGGAAAATTTTGCTCGTCTTCCTCTCCTCTCAGTAAAGGGTGAACGGTAGCCCATTTTTCATGGCAGAAAAGCACATTTTCGTGCTCTCTGTTTGAAGCTTTGTCTCAGCCAGCTCTGCAACATGTCCAATGGTTCAGTGTTTCACAGGCTTCTTAGCTGATGATTAGATACTTTGACAAACCCTTTAGATTTCTTGTGGAAGCCATAAGACAGAATGTGCTAGGAATACTAATTCTAAGGCTGCGTAGCTTACTTGCGAGCAGAGTTTTGGAGTGTGACAGAAAATGTTTGCTTTTGAAGAGAGAAAATGCTCTGAGACATACAAAAAGATTTTATGTGTTTTAGACTGTAATGTTTGAATTATTCACACCTTCTGGGGATTTTGACCCAAACTAGCTCTGTTACCAGGGATGCTGGCAGAAACCTCAGCCAATAGAATAGTCTCCTTAAACTTCTGTTGACTATGGTCCTGTTTCTTCTCTACCCTTTAAATCATCTTGTTTCAGATGGTGCCCAAAGCAGCAACTTAAATGTATAAGTGGTGTATCCTCAAAGCTGAAGATGTCATCTAAGTGTGAAGATGAAAAACAGTGCACTGAAAAACAGTGCAAGGCTACAACAGGCTAATTGTAATCATTTCAGGGCTCAGAATAATACCTGAGGGTTTGAGACATGTCACAATGTGGGGGTTTTTAATTTTATCTTACAGAATACGTGTACTTCTCATACATTTAATGTATAATAATCTTTTCTGATTAAAAGTTATTAGGCCAGCAAATATATAAATCTCCTTTTATGTTATTGTGGGAACAATGAAGTTTATAATTTTTTAGGAAGAAGTGATACCCTTAAGGTCCTTAAGTATATGATTAACACAAGAGCAACCTCACGTTTAAACATTTTTGTTAATATATCAAATGCTAAAATGCTGTCACTTCTGAAGTTAGGCTTTTCCTTAATACCTTTTCTAGTTCAGATATTAGATTACTATTTTATCCTGTAGCCTGGGCATAGATTAAATTCACAAGTACCCTCAATGCATATTAGAATTGTTTCTATTTTCCTTTCATCACATTGTAATGAAGTTTATCTTTTACAATATATGTTTAAAATTTATTTATTGATGAATTTAATCTAGACATACTTCACTTGTTATAACCCAGGTGACTTGTTAGTTGTCATTTTGGGTGACATTTTTTCGAGAGCTTTGTATAAGGAACTTCTTTTCCTGGATTTCCCACTAGCACCACTTCTGGTAAACACTTTTACATCTTCACTGCAATGCTGTGCTGGTAGTTGCCATCGTCCTATCCTAAATGTTCATATGTCTTAGGATGATTACACAAAAACTGCTGAGATAATTTTTTCCTGTTATGTATACACAGAGCACCCCTGAATCTGCTTAAATCATAGAGCTCTGAAAGGACAATGCTTACAATGTGGTTTATAGGAAGACTAATGTTATTCCTGAACTCCCTTATCTTTCTCTCTGAAAGCTGACACGTGACGCTAAGAAAATAAACACTGGAATTTTTCAAATAGACAAAATTCTTATTTTTAAATTTGAATGTAGCATTCTGGAACTTTCTTTTTGCGTGGAAATGGTGCTCTGATTGCTGAGAAATGTTAGGAGGAATTTAGAGCATTCTTTGCTCACGGCTTTGCCAATAGTGGAGTTTGCAAAATGGAAAGAAAAGAGCTTGACCTTAAAACAGAAGAAGAGCCTAAGTGGTGACATATTTTGCTGATTAAATACTGGCAGTATGAGATCTGTTTATATAGAAGCAAAGAAATAATGCAGATCTAACTTTGAAGAGAAACTCTGGACTACTAATATAAAGACTTATTTCTTTTACAAAGTTATAAATAACCTGACATCAAACGAAAGGATTTAACTGTTTGATGGAATACTGTTGTTACAGGAATTAGATGCACAGTTCCTGTTCAATAAAGTTATTAGTTTTTAGTACAAATTAGGGTTGACATTTATATAAATGATAAATACATGGAAAAGAAACATTAGTAGTTCCCATACCAACAGTACCACTTTAAGATCCAAATGTTTATAATGGCCACGGTGAAGTTTGGAACCGCAGGTCACCCGAGATAGCGGGGAAGGCAGGGAGTGCCCCTTGGAGAACCATTAGCTTTTTAGGCTGAGTTGTTCTAAGAAAATTGCATCTGAACATGAACTACATTAGAGCAGGGGAGCACAGTCAAGTAGAAGGGCACGTTTTAATGCTCCGTTTCATAAAAATAAAAGGAAATTCTATTGGGAAGGATGTTTTTCTGGAAAGTTAGTTCAGCTCCCAGTGATAAGCACTCTGTTTGTTTGTAAGTACCTGTGGAACACACCCTTTCATTTGCAGGTTTTTCTCCAAGAGCCGAAGAATGTTTTGCTTCAGGAAATTTTAAACTTTCCAAAGTTACAATTCAGCTCCATTTTCCTGTATCCACGTTAGTATAACTTTGTCTGAGTTTTCACTTAATAAAAGAGCTACAACTTCTAATACTCAGCTATGATGGCTAAAAACCATCAGCCTGACTGTGGAGAACTAAGAGCACGGCGTTGTCGGGCGGGGTTGGTCACGCAAGAACGGTGCACTGGGATGACTTGTAAGGTTTTGTTCAAATCTTGACATTTGGGGGTTTCGTGGCTACAGGTTTCAGTTCTCTCCTTGGCAATCTTTTTCCCTTCTCTGCTATCAATTTTCCCTTTCTTCTGCGGATGAAAAGAAACCGATGGGCTGCAGGAAGTCCCCGTCAGTCCCATTCTCTCCGTGCTGCAGTGGTGCCAAGCAGGAATCCCCGTGCTTGGATCTGGGGAGGCGCTGCCAGGGGCTCAGAGCTGCTGGATGTTGCCTCTACCTTCTCATTTGGACACCCCCTGCCCTGCAGGTCTGATGGATGGTGGCTGTGCCGTTGATGCCAGCCATATATTTTGTTCCCAAAGTTTCTTCCCGAAGTGAAGCACTTCTCAGTCCTTTGTTTTGCCCTTGCACAGACAAAACGCTTGCTTTCTTTTCTTCCCAAGTGGAAAATTAATTAGCTGCTTCGAAAAATAATTCCAGTGGTTTTATTGTATATATTGACAGAAATAACTGACAAGAATGATGTCTTTACAGAGCTGCAAAAGTCCAAGTGAAATAAGTGAAACAAGAAAACCTAAATCCACCAGTAGAACTAGACTAAATATTGCTCTAAAAATCAGCACTTCCACTCTGCATTAATCCTGGACTAACCTTGCATAGTACACAAGCAGTGAAAAAGTTTTTGGTCTGAGATTGAACCATTTATTTTGTTACTTGTAATAAAACATCTGACAATATTTAACATACATGCATAGAACCATAGGAAATCAATCTGGGACCATAATCTTCTTTAAACCTCTGGAAGGTTGTAGGCAGAGTTTTAAATTCAATTATTTTGTCTTTTTTAAATGCTTTATGGTTATTAAATATGTGCATTTACGACTTGGAAGGAGAAACTTAGGTTGTCACCAAAAATGCTACTCCATAGTTAAAATAAATCTTCACAAGGCAATTTGATGGAACTGCTAGTTCTTGATAAATTAGTAGCATGCATCTACGTTACGTGTCTAATTAGAACGTATGAATGTATGAATGACATGACATGATTATATGAATTATCAATTTACTTCAATTTGATTGATATTTGTTCGGTATTTTACATAAAGTCATTCTCATTCTTCAGCTTTCTGGCTGACATTTTAGTTTTCTCAATGAAAATCCTGTTTATTACTTACAAGGTGATTATACACTCAGTTACCTGATTATGAAAATATGGTTTCGAAGACTAGAGGATTCTTATTTTAATTTTCTGTAAGATTTTACAGCTGCTTTGATGTGTAACTGCAGAGACATTCTGTATCATCACTGTATCATTCAAAAGATCTGGATCCTATTAGTTATGAAGATTTTATTACCCTCCTTTGACAAAAATACTTATATATGCATTTTAAAGTAATTGTAGTTTTCATTGATGATAAAAGGAAAACAGAGACAGATAAAGTGAAATATAAATACATGTATATACAGTATGTAAATAGAAATAGGAGGTGTTCTCCAAAACATCTTTCCCTTGCTAGATCTCAGGAGAAGGTTGTCCCAGTTGTGCCAGTGGTTACCTCCTTGCCCTGGCAAACAAGGAAGGGAGCTGCATTTCTATGATTCTCATTCTTTAAGGAGCATCAGAACGTTATTTTGGGGCATCACTGAAAAATTAAATGAGCTGTAACGTTCCCCTTTGCTCCCCAGAGGAAAATCATACCCAAATGTTTTGGGTTCCTATGGTCTATTAGTTCCCTAGCAAAGGCCTTCAGGCCTGGGAAGTTCTCCTTTGTAAGGTGCCAGGAAGCAATGGCAGGAGAGGAGGGCTGCTGGAACTGCCCTGGTGGGAATACGATGAAGAACTGAAAATCCAGGATGGAATATCCTTCCAGCAGTCGCCTCAGGTCTGTAGCCAGGTACCCTCCCTAAGTGACAGGGGAAGCCTTATCTCCCAGCAGAATGATGAGTTCCCCTCACAACTTTATTACTGTTCCATACCACAAGGAGCTTTTAATTTTTTGATTGATTGTCCTTTCTTATTGCTCAAGTGCTGTGTGGCATATTGCTGGCTTTTGTCATTGGGGTCTGTTTTGAAAGACTGACTTTTATACTGCTTTGGGCTTTCACAGCGAGAGGAATTGCAGCAAATGGCCAAGCAATACACTATATAGTGAATATTGGCCCTAGTAAATGTGAGGAGAACATGGATTCCATCTAGAGACTTCAGAAATCATGAATCATACTTTCCTAAGTGATAAACTTTCAGAAATACCAGTACGGTGGATCGGGATAATTACTGCACTTGTGAGAGCAGAGAGCACTTCCCAAAGAGTCACACGGGAGCATGGATTGCTGGTAGGGCAGTGGAGAGAGCCTGACCTGCTGGCTATTGGAGATTAGGCAAATTAGCAGGACCTGCAGAAGGCTATAAACTGGTGGGAGTGACAGAAGATAACTGATAGGCAACCTTGGAAGGTGTTGCTCAGTGAAAAGTTCCCACAGGTCATCCCATCAGTCACTGTGCCGGGCAGGCGGCTGCGGAGGCAGCAGGCACAGTGCGGGGTATGGGAGACATGGAAATTCAGACAGGCACCAAGCAGGAGAGGTTCTAGACTTAAAGGTGAGGATCTGAGATACTCTTGCCCTTGCCTCTCCCTCTCAGCAGCCTTTTGACATTGAAAGCAGACAGGCCTTTGGCCAGTGCTTTGTGGTGTGCTAACCCTGAATCCTCACCGTGCTCTGGAACAGGGGCTCCACCTCCAGAATGATTTGGATTTGAGTTTGGCTGGTAGCACAAAGGAAAACTTAATTAATTCATCATGAAGTAGCATTTCAGAAATGTATTTGCTGTGTCTCTTACCTGTGCGTAGCTTGGGTCTTCAGAGAGCTGTTCTAACATTTAGAACATGTTGAGCCATAAATAAGCTAAGCTAAAATGGAATTTATTCCAGCTAAGCACGGGCAAAACCAATAAGGTTGTATAAATATCTGTAAATTTTGAGAGTAAGCAACATTTGTAAAGGAAATATAGCAAACATGAATGTGACTTGCCTGCTCCGGATTAAAAAAAAAAATAACTTGGACTAATTTAATAGATCTCAATTCAGAAAAAGAAAACCACAAGCAAATATTAATGGAACATGGGCACATAGCTGAACTTAAGCAGGTGCTTAAATGCTTGGCTGTACAGAAATGCAGTGATTTAATTAGGATCTTGTTACATTTGACAGGCATATCTGACTTTCAGGCGAGAGAGTGAGCAACAAGAAAAGCTAATTCTAGATAAATGTGTCTGGATCCCAGTATGTGGCAGGAGGAGAGGCAAGCTGGATTTCAGTAAGGACTTTGTATCTTGTATTAGAGCATTTTGTAAGATGAGTATTCCATATCCCAGGCCTGCAAAACTCCCTGGGATCATTAAGCCAAGATATTGGGGGGGGGGAGGGGGGGAAGGAAGAAAAAGTCAAGAAAGAGAAGTACAAGGTTTTCATTTTCTTTGTTGTTCATCTGCTCAGTCGAGCCCTGGGCTTCACTTTCTCCACCCATTGACAGTGAAACAAGGAATATGTGCTCTGCTACAGGTTTATTTGGTTGGAGTTTTTTTCCAGTAAGAGGTGACTCATGTTTTTTTCCTTTAGAGTACATTATATAGCGTATCAGGTTTAGGAGCTGCATTAGTACAATGAGCTGAAATCATTAAATTGATTCCACATGTGATAAATACCAGATTAAAACATCAGCAGCCCTTGTATATACCTTCCTGTCCTTAATGTTGATAACATCACAGCGGTAAAACTGTTGAAAAGCAAAAGATAATGAAATAATAATTCCATGAAAGTTATTTGGGTATCTGCACTGTTGGTTTGGCAAGACTTCACTAACTACCCATGGCATTTTTAGGACAGGTAAAGGAAGTGAACTGTGAAATGAAAAATGAAAACTCCCAAAAAATTCTTCGCCTCTGCCTGTTCGTCAAGGGTATGGTGGCCATTAAACAGAAATCAAGAGTTCTGCTGTTCTGTCCTGGATCAAAATTACCAATTGTAGTTACTTTAGTACAATTATGATTGATTTTAGGTACTTTTCTGATTGCAGAATTTACCGTAGAAAAACAGATTTGTGTAATAAGCACTCTGGTTCATTTAAAGTTTCAGCAGTACTCCCAGACTTGAAGGGCACCTCTCGCTTACAGGGTGGGAGCCAATAGCAAAGTTGAGAAATCATCAGTGATATTTTCCTCAAAACAGTGTCTGAGTGCTTAATTGTCTCTTACTTGCCTGTCTTTTAAAAATTCCTTCTGTCTTTAAGGGCATTAAGACATTGCCACCAGTCCTTTGAAAGGTTTTCAATGTCTTTTTCACTGGTGAACTGAAAAAAATGCAAACTATTACTTTGTTGATCTTGTTTTTAAACTGAACTGCATTATCAACTTAGTGTGTGCTCTGAAGGTATTGTTAAAAGTGCTTTGAAAACTTGTAAATCCCTATAATTTATGTTCCTGTGGCCTCAACTGCTTCTTTCTGTCCTTCTGGTTT
Organism: Chiroxiphia lanceolata; assembly: GCF_009829145.1. Classification (NCBI taxonomy): domain Eukaryota; kingdom Metazoa; phylum Chordata; class Aves; order Passeriformes; family Pipridae; genus Chiroxiphia; species Chiroxiphia lanceolata. Next base: position 18,331,882 of record NC_045648.1, read on the forward strand.
TAATTTGAATGCAGTCTTGTCTGGGTGTGTACCTGTAAAATTGTGTTTTTCCAAGTACAATTTACAGTCGTGACCCTCAGTTTTACAGTGTTCCAACCTTATAGGAGCTTCCTCCTATGCCAAAAAGCCAACTTTGGGTCACACAGCTCTTTCATATTGTAATTGTCTAATCAAGGTTACTTGGAACAGATCCGATTTGGGCATTTTTTAGTTTATCACAAAGACTTTATATGAATATCAAGTAAATTGGAAAGGTTCCTGTGCAGGAGACCAGTGATAGCATTGCCTTATTTCTTCAGATGTACACAGTTGTAAACTTAGCCTGCTTCATGACAACAGTCCCATTTATCTAAACAATTCTCCTTTTAGAGCCAATGGCACTGATAGAAACCGAGATAAGAAATACAGATGGGAGGATCTCTGAGTCTCTCCTTACTGAAACTCCTCGCTGTGCAGCTCACAATCACCTTTTCTTTTTGGTGCCTGAGAATGCGTGGCAGACGTCTCCCATGAAACAGAGTCCCCTCTGATTGCCAGCAGGCACTCTAGGAAAGGATGATGGAGCCTCGGGAGGGAGAGTTTTTAAAACCCCGGTGATTTCTTTCTGGATTTTCCCCCCACCCTGTGCTTACTGTGTTTAAATGGCAGGCATTGGGGTTTTGTGTTTTGTAGCTCTAACTCAGAATAGTCCCTGTGCTATAGTTCTTTGCCTTTTGAATTAAGGTTTTGCATTATCTATTTTATTGTAATCTGCAGATTAATCCCCTTCCCGCTTACTGTCTTTTTGGGTGATACAGGAAAAAAGTTTCAGAGCTCAATATTCTTTATGTTCTTCTGCAATAAAAATAATGCTTACACACTGAAACAGAAGTTATTTGAAGAAACTGTTTTAAGCTTTATTTTTAGTACTTGCTCTCAGCCATGCTCATTTTTTTAGCATGACTTCAGCACCCTTGGTGGTTAACAGGAAGAGAAGAAGAGATAGATCATGTGGTTTAATTTTGTTATGTTTGTATTTTCAGATCATTGTACAATCTGGCCGCCACCCCACGGTGCTGCAAAAACTATGCCAGTTGCCTTTCCAGTATTTCAGTGATCCTCGTTTAATCAAAGTGCTCTTCCCCTCGCTAATAGCTGCTTGTTACAACAACCCTCAGAACAAGATCATCCTGGAGCAGGAGATGAGCTGTGTTTTACTCGCCACCTTCATCCAGGTATCGCAGCTCTGCAGCCCTGCGGGGTCCCTGCGGCTGCTTCTCTCGCCTTTGCTCTGAGTGTGGGAATCGTTTGACTTAAGTAAAACAAGTAAACACCATTGAAGTACTTTGAGATTCTCTGCAGCTCTTCCCAAACCACAGATTACGCCCATACTTGAGGCATCTTATAACTCTAAAAGGTTACCGAGTGGTTCAGGTTCTCGCTGTCCACTCAGGATCCTGTTTTCATTACAGCTCCTGGATGCACTGGGAAGGTTTGATGTAGGTCCTGCTATTACAAGACAATCCTTAAAATATTTATTTTTTTGAATTCCTGCACATATAGCATATCTGAAATCGGTACATTCATGTGTTTACATGCAAATGTACAGTTGTATACTGTGTACCATAGATTTACAGAGAACTAAATAAGTGTATATATTTTATGCACAAAATACACAGAACATATGTTACCAGTCTAATCTTGCAATCTTTATTTTTGACAGTAAGCCACTGAGGTCATTACGAATACTGTTTTAAATAAGGATTTGCAGTATTTTTCTTCCCTTTGTCTGAATTTATGTGCTGTTTTATCTATCAGATTTTTTGGATCCCTCATGTTTTCCATACATTGACTGTTTCCAATTAATAAATGCAGTTTTCATAAACACTCCACTATTAAAAATAATATGCTTTTATGAGTCTAGTAACTCTGTATCAGTCACCTGAAAGTTACTGTTGTTGATACAGAAATGTTATTCAAGCTCTTTTCCCTAATGCTTTAGAGCTACTCCAAGGATACTCCAAGGATAGGCTACATGCATTTGAGAGAGAAGGCACAAGAACTAAATATTTACTGAAAGTTTGCATAACTTCTGAGTGCAACTACTTTTTATCCTTTTAATACTAAAATAATTGCATAGCATTTTTTTAAAAAGTTTGGAACTTAGTATTAAAAGAATTTGCTATAAGTCATAGTGAAACTACAGATTTCAGTGTAGAAGTTGCAGTGGCAAAAAAATAATTTAAGCATTATGAGGAAATGCAGCAAGTTCAGGTTTTTTTCAGCCAAAAAACATGAGAGTAGAGGAGAGTATTCTCTATATGAATAATTAAGATTCTTTAGCTTGATTTCTGTGCTATAAGAGTTGGAATGGCATTAAAATCCCCAGTAGCTACGGTAAAGTGTAAGTATATCTACAAAGGACAACATTAGTTTCCAGTTAGAGGTCTATCTCAGATGTCAAGCCCACGTACTGTTCTTGCAGGCTTTTAAAAAAGGTGTTATATTAAAATATGGAAGAGTTGTGTGTGCTGTAAAGAGTCCTGTCTTTGCTGACTTCACTGGAACTTCAGTTTTTTGCCCCTGTTAAAATCTAATCCCAAATGTTGCACATGCGCACGCAGAGAGCAATTCTGGAAGGATCCAAGGAATGCTCGGATCCCGCACACACAGAAGAGACTTCCCTCTCTACTTTTCTTTCAGCTCGCTGCTGTTTGTCAAGCAAATCTCTCATTTGCTTCGGTGGAAGGTTTGGGAAAGACTGTAAAATGTTTCCCCGTGACTAGAAAATGAGATTCTTCCTGTGCCAGGGAGCACTAAAAGAAGTCCCGTTTGCGTAAAAGTTTGGTGGTGTGTACGAATATAACACTTAAATACAGTGTCTTAAATGTGTGCAGCGAAAATCAAAGGCAGAGGGTTGCTGGATTTTACAACGACCTCCTTACCAACAGATTTATTTCCATCATCTGAAGTTTGCATCAGCCCGTTTATTTTTGTTACTTCTGCTTTTAGATGTGCAGAAATAATTAAAAAAAAAACATTTAGGAGTATCCATGATTTGCTAAACTGTATCTATTATCAGATAATACCTTCTTCGGTGTTCTGCTCAGTGGATGCTCCAGCAAAAGATAGGATCTGTGGTGGGGCAGCCGACGTGTTCCGAGCGAGGTCGGTGTCCTTGCTGACTCCGAGGATGCAGCAGGGAATCCACACAAGGCTCTGGGTGCTCATCCTGGCTGCCCCACAGCTCGGGCTGGGGTTACCCCCGCTGGGGAGGAACTTCACACACTCCCAAGAGATCAGGACCTCGGACTCCCGGGTCACTGGGAAGCACAGCCATTGAAACGGGAATCATTCAGGAGTTTTGTAAGAGTGTATTTAGAGTCAGGAGCAAAGATCTGAAACACCATTTCTTTTACAGAGACATAGCTATGGTAAATAAAAATCCCAGTAATAACTATTTCCTAAGAAGATATTAAAGCCTTGGGTTCTTTGTTGTGTACTAAAAATATTTTTTTTTTCAAAATAAGTATAAATAAAGGAATAAAAATCTACTATATATATTACAGAATTTAAATGCTGTTGTTATATGTAGCAAACAAAACAAGAGTTTGTTAATTTACAGTTTTCATAAAGTATTAGTATTTTTGAGTGACTGTGAAGACTTAAAAATGTTGATTTAATTTCTCGGGTGTAAGATCTGAAAACCTGATGCCTTTTTTCTTTTTTCCCGTAGGATTTTGCACAGAGCTCAGGCCAAATGGATAATCAGTTATCTCAGCAGAGGGGTACGTTCAATGCAGTGTAACAGAGTAGCAGTCGGTTAACAAAATGTGTGGATATTATATTTCACTGCGATTTAAATTTTTTGAGTCTGCATCACGATAAAAGAAATACAGTAACTTGCAGCATGATTTTACAGCTTGGAGAGAGGCTCCCTCACATCCTGACTTGTCTTCCAGTCCTCTGCTCATTGTATCAGGGATTCAGACTGTTAATCTTTATTAAATGCTGTGTGGTATCATGTCTTAAAATGTGATACTGTACCTGCACATATTTAATTAGCTGTCACAAAGGCTGCCTTCAAAAGTTTTAGGTTGCAGAAGCCATGCAGCAATGCCAATACACCTGGGGAGCCAAAAATCTGTAAAATACTGTCTTGTAATCGTTATTTGACGTTCATCAGTTTGCAGAAGAGGTGTGATTTTTTTTTTCCCTCCATTATTAAGGTATTATTTAAAATGCATGTAACCTCTTTAGGCTACATTTGAAATATTCTCAGCTGAGATGGCTGTTACCTGCTAAACACATCTAAAATTCAAGTGCTGATGGGCATCTGTTCTTGAGTTAGCTGTATTTCACAATAAAGAACATCGCTCGGACAATCGTTTCTCCCTCATAGCAAACAAAAATCCACCACCATTTTGCCCAACATTTGGCAAGAGATGAGCAGTTCTAGGTCTAAAACATAAGCTTTGCGTTTAAAAAATAAAATATAACACATGAAATTAATGTAACGTTATGGAGATTTTTACTGTCAACATTATACCTCTCAGTCTGAAGCAGCCTTGTGCAGTGTCTGCAGCACAAACTTTCCAGGTTTGTGTTTGCATGAGAATCTGCTCAAGAAACATCTAAAACCCAAATGGAAAACTGCTTTTTATTTTCACTATTCAAACTGGATGAACTTTTAAAGAAAGATGACTATGTGGTGACATGTGAGTGTGGTTTCTAAACATTCCCCAGTTGCAAAAAAGTTGTCTCAGTAATAGTATGAGCAGGATTATTTTTATCCATTATATCACTTGAATGTGAAGGATGGTGTCCCCAAAACACAAATGGGAATAGTAACACCGATGGGAATACAACCTGAAAGCACAAACTTCATTGTTGGGTGCCGTGTGGAGGGTCGGACTCTCAAACATGTGCCCACATGTGCAGTCCTGTTCACTCGTAGCAGTGAAAGCTGCATTTGTACTTGTGCTATGAGCTCTGGGAGTCAGGGAGCACAACTCCTCCGCAGCCCTCCGTGGAAAAAAAGCTGCTGAGCAGAAAACACCGTTGAGGCTGCCCAGAGCTGAACGAGGCTGAGCTGGTCCCTGGTGGGTCCAAGAACGTAAAGTGTGTAAAGCTGTATAATGTTCCACTGCGCAAAGCAGAGCCTGATCCAAAAGCTTACAAATGGAAGCCTTTGCTCACCAGAGCCTCTGCCCCCATTCTTAAAGCCATGGCCCTCGATGTCCCAAGCTCCACAGAAGTGTCACCCCGTGGGCTGAGAAGATTTTGGGAGTGGGAGGGGAGTAAAAGTATCTCAAATTGGCTGCAAGTTCGTTATTCTTGTTTTATTGCCATCTTATCTTAAGAGGGAACAACTTGGTAATTTTATGTTCTGTCTTCAACAGAAAAATTTTTCGGTTCTCAAGATTATCTTGAGCTGTCCAACAGATTCCCGCGGCAGTCCTGGGAAGAAGCTCGACAGTTCTTCTTGAAAAAATAAGTGTTGTATTTGGTTTTCGAATCCCTAACATCGTCACACTGACCAGTTCCTGCTGACTACCTTCTTTAAAAGGCTGTTCTGAAACGGTTTTGATACTCTAAATACTTACTCTGTAGATATATAATTTGCACTATTTATATCATAACTACTGTAGATACTTCCAAGTTCTGTTTTGTAATTTTGATAATTTGAGTTTATTTCGTTCACATATCCGATGTCATGATTTGGGTGTTTTCTACCCTGTGATGTGGTGGGACTTGCACTGCAGAACTGCTGAAATAAGGTTGCAAATAGAGAAAATATGTTCTATATATCTTGTAATAAAATAACTTATTCTGTCTGGTGTGACTTCTGTGTTACAAATGTTGGTGTGTTTGAAGTACTATAAGCAACACAGGACTCGGAGATAGGAAAGAAAAAGCCCCTTAAGCTGTCTTTCGCTTTAATCAAAAGTCAATCAGAATCTAATCAAAAGAATTCGTTAGATTTGGCTCTGGGGAAAGTTTGCTTATAATTTTTTGGTAATTTGGGATAAATCACGTAATACGGATTTTTTAAACCATGTCTCACCGTTTTTAACGTTTCGGTAAGACTTTAATAACGCTGGTTTAACCTAGGGATGTTCTGTGAGCGGGGAAGGTTCCGCGGAGCAAAACCCAGCGGCGCACCGGGGCCGGGCGGGATTCGCTTCCGCGGGAGGGGGCGGGAGGCGCTGCGGGCCCCGCGCTGCGGCGGGGACGGGGCCGATCCCGATCCCGGGCGGCCCGCGGGCACCAGGACAGGCAGCGGGACCGGGACAGGCAGCAGGACCGGGACAGGCAGCGGGACAGTCCTCTCTGGGCAGCCCCGCGCCGCCCCTGCGGCGGCCGCACGGCCCGGTCCGGCCCGGCCCGCACCCGGGTCCCGCCCGCGCCGCCTGAGGGGAGGCCGCGCGCCGCCTGAGGCGATGCTGCGGCCCCGCTGCGGCCCAGCCCCGGGAGAACGCGAGGAGCCCCAGTGCGACCAGGATGGAGCCAGGTAATGGCGGGGGCCCCGCGGCGGGGCTGGGAGAGCGGCAGACCCCTCCAGACTTGTGCCCGGCCGGGGCACAGCCCACCCCGGCGGTGCCGAGCGGCCCCGGGCTGAGGCGGCCCCGACGGCTCCTCGCCCGGGGGGCCCTTTCCCCACGGCCGCCCCGCAGCCCCTCGGGGTGGTGCAGCCGCTCCGGCGCCGCGCTGCCCATCCCCTGCAGCCCGGAGGGCTCGGTCAGGGCCCAGCTCTCCCCAGGTGCCCGGGTGAGGGTAGGGGGGTTGCAGCGTGCTGTGGCTGGAGCTTTCCGGGCCCGCGGTCCCGCTGGGAGCCGGTCCGGAGCGGTCCCGCCCGGGTAACGGGGAGGAAGCGGGATCGGCCCCGCCGCGCTCCCAGGTGATGCCAGAGGCAGATAAGGAGCCGCCGCCTGAGTATGGACGGGGGGATGGATAGGCTCGAGGGGTCAGCTCGCCTCGCCCCGCCGCCCCGGGGAAGCCCCCGCCACGCCCGGGGAGGAGGCGAGGCGGCTCCGCAGCGCGGCAGGTGCGGGCACGACCCGGCCGAGCCCGGGGGCTGCTCCGAAAGGGAAACCTGCGCTCCGCCTCCCCGGCTATAAATAAGCGGCCCCGGTTCTGAAAGCCGATTAACGCGGTGCGGGGAGGCCGTGCGGAAAAAGCCGGGGCTGTGCCCGTCCCGACCCGGTCCGCGCCCGCCCCTCTGCCGCCCTTCCGCGCCTTTTTGGGTTTGTTTTGGTTTTTTTTCGTTTCAGTCCTTTCCTTTCCTTTTTTCTCTTTTTTTTTTTTTTTTTATTAAGTCCAAAATACTTAATTCCACTATTCAACCGCTGACTCTGACAATAAATAACAATAACTTACTTTTGATCGTTAAAGGCGCAAACAATCCGTCCTCCGTCCATTGATAACTTATTATTAGTACTGGTTTTCCCGTTAAAAAGTCTCGTTTCCGTGTCCCGTTTTTCCAGCGATCGTGCGGGGCCGGGCGCCGCGGCCCGGGAGAGGCATCGGCGTGAGATGAGGCTGGACGGCGCGGAGGGACGGCCGGGCCGGCTCCGCGGCCGCACGCTGAGGGAGTCTCTCCCCCGTTTGTAGTTTCTTTTTTCCTTTTCCCTTCCAAAAAGGGAAGAATAGCCGTCTCCGGCGCAAGCGGTGGGCGAGGCGGCCTGTCACCGTGCCGGGCTCCAGCGGGGAAATCCACGTTTCTTTGGGAAAAAAGAAACATCGAAATCCGCAGGGAAAAAACCCAAAACAACGAAATAACCAGGGCGGGGACTCTCTCTCCGGTCTGGTGAAGGCAGCGAGGATCCCGGTGCTTTTTTGGCCGTCAGTAACATATTTTTTGTTTGTTTTTAAATAAGAATAATTAAAAAACAAAGGCGTTTGTCCGGCGCTCTGGGAGCGGCCCGGGGCCGGGTGTCTCATGCAGGGAGCGCAGGCATGCGGAGGTCCCGCGGCGGCGGGCGGCCGGGCCGCCTCACGTCTCGGCCGGGCTGGGCACCATGCTGTTGGGGGTGTCGGGGAGCTGGGAGGACAGCGAGGTCACGTCGCTGCCGGAGGAGGTGCCCAAGGAGCCGGACTCGGAGAAGGAGACCTGGGGGAGCAGCGGCGGTGAGGGCCCGGCGCGGTCGCCCCCTGCCCCGGCCCCCTCCCGCAGCGCCCGGGCCCGGCGGGCCGGGGTCCGCCCGCCCCCCGCGGCCCGACGGGCGGCCCGGCGCGGCTCACCAGCTGCTGGAAGGCGGCGGGCTGCTCCAGGTCGCTCTGCAGGGCGAACTCGCTGAGCGCCTTCCAGGGCGGCTGGTAGGTCTGGACCTCCACGGCGCTGCCCTGCACGGCGCTCTCGTGGCGGATGGGGCTGCCGGCCACCAGCGGCGTCCCGGTGAGGCCCTGCAGGCTCTGCGGGCACACGGGGATTCAGCGCGACTGCCGCCCGAGCTCTCTGGCCCTGGACCCCCACCCCCAATTCCCTTCCCCGGCGGGGCGGGTGGGCGCTCACCGTCTTGTCGCTGTGCTGCTGCTGCTGGAGCTGCTTCATGAGGATGGACTTTTTCTTGTCCTTGCAGCGCTTGTTCTGGAACCAGACGCGGATGACGCGGGGACTGAGCCCCGTCATTTCCACGAGCTGCTCCTTCATCAGGGCGTCGGGGCGCGGGTTGGCGGCGTAGCAGGTCCGCAGCGTGTGCAGCTGCTTCTCGTTCAGCACCGTCCGCACGCGGGTGGTCTTCTCCGCCGCCTTGTGCGCCGGCGGCCGCGGGGCGGGCGGCCGCCCGGGCACCGGCTCTGCGGCGGGCGGGGAGGACGCGCACCGTCAGCGCCGCCGCCCGCCCGGCCCCTGCAGCCCCCCGGACACCTCCCCCGCCCCGCCGCCCGCCCCGACGGGGAGCCGGTACCTGCGAGGTGCGCGGCGGCGGCCGGAGGCAGCGCGGGGCTGCGCGGCCCTCGGGTGGCGGCGCCGTCGGGGGGCGGCCCGTGGTCGGCGCGGCAGAGCAGGTCCCGCTCCCGCAGACAGAACTGGTCGCCGGGCAGGAGCTGGCGGCCGCAGGCGGCGCAGCGGAAGCACTCCAGGTGGTAGACGTGGTCGCGGGCGCGCATCACCAGGTCGCTGCTGCTGAAGGCCGCCCGGCACTGGGCGCACTTGATGCCGAAGAGCCTGCGGGGATGCGATGCGCCGTCAGGGCGACTCCGGGCGGCGCCGCGGGGGCGGGCAGCGGCCGAGAGTCAGGTTTTCGTTGGGGGAAATTCGGGGGTTTTAAGGGGCTTTTGTGCTTTTTCGGGTTCGGGTTGGGGTTTTTTGCCCTTTCTTTTTTCCCCCCCCCTAACGAGCGTTGGCGCATTCGGGGTCACCTGCTGTAATCCCGCTTGCAGTAGGCCTTGCCGTCGCGCAGGAAGCATGTGCAGGTCTCGTCCAGAGGCTGCCCGCACTCGGCGCACTTGAGGCAGGCGACGTGCCACTCCAGGTCCGGCGACACCCGCAGCAGGAAGGGGTCCTGGATTCGGCCCCCGCAACCGGCGCACAGGGCCAGCCCCGGCCGCCCTGCCGGGAGCGAGTGGGGCACGGTCAGGGCCGGCCGTGTGCCACAGCAGACGCCAGCAATTAGGGAAAGGCACTTGAGCTTTTTTACATCTTTTTCTTTTTTTCTTATTCTGTTTTGTTTTGGGTTTTTTTCCAAAATAGGAAGAAAAAGAAATAAAAACAGGAACGTGGACAGAAAGGATGGAAACACAGAAAGAGATAAATGAATACAGCCAGAAATAATAATAATAATAATAATTTAAAAAAAAGACAGAAACTTGATGAAGGGAAATAAAGGCAGAAAGACAGAGACGTAAAAGTAGAATTTCGGCAAAGGAAAATAAAAACAGAAACACAGAAACGATAAGACAAAGGCTGAGGAAAAACTGAAGGAAAGAAGGAAAGAAAATAAAACGGAATGATAGAAAGGAACAAAACCAGCTAAAACCCAGATGGTTAAAACGGGAACACGGTCAAATGAAAACAGTAAGAGACAAGAAATCAAAGAGACAGAAAGAAATAAAACCAAACAAAACCAGAAGAACAGAAAGAGAAATAAAGAAACAAAAACGGAAAGAGAAGTATTAATAACAAAAAAAGACAAACTGAAACACGAAAGAGAGAAGGAAAGAAAGAAAAACGGTAACACGGGCAGTGAAAGAGAGAAGAAAAGAAAGAAAAAGGAGAGGGAAGCAGAGAAAGAAATTGAAAGAGCCGAAAGCAATGAGCTCAGCGGCGCGGACAGCTGAAAGGACAGGCATTCGGTAAGAAACGGGGCCAGAGGGGCCGGGGAGCGCTGGGCATGAACGGGAATAGCGGCACCGGAGTTGCCCCGGGCCGAGCCCGCAGCCCTTCCCGGAGCTGTCAGCCCACCCGACGGCAGCGGCGGCGCGGGGCTCGACCGCAGCGTCCCGCACCCGCCCGCCCCGGCCCCGCGCTGCGCTGCGCGCACTTACTCTTGGAGGGCTCCCCCATGGCGCCCGGGAGCGGCCGCGGGAGGAGGATGTCCACCATGCGGGCGGCCCCCTGCGCACCGGCAGCGATGCGGGATGCGGCGCCGCCGCTCCACCACTACCCGCGCGGCGCGGGGCGGGGGCCGCGCCCGCCCCCCCGGGCCCGCCCCGCCGGGCCGGCCGTGATGTCAGCGCGCAGCGGCCGCGGGCGGGGGGCGGCGCTGACCTCACCCGCGGCCCCCGGAGGCGATTGGCGGCCGCGGGAGCGCCCGAGGATTGGCGGCGCCGAACAATGGGCGCGGAGCGGGGCGCGCTCCCCGCGGGACCGGCCCGGACGGGGCGGGCGGGACCGAGCGCCGCGGGACGCGCTCCGCAGCGGGACGGGCTCCTCCGCGCCCCGCGCCCGCCGCACCCTCCGACCGCCCGGCGCGGCGCGACCCGGCCCCGTGCGCGGAGGGGACGGCGGCATCGGCGGCCGAGGAGACGGAGATTCATTGTAGCTTTTTTTCCCCCTTCTGTTTTCCCTGTTATTCTTCTTGACTTTTAGTTCGCTTTTTATTTGCTGCTTTTATTTCTCCTTTCCTCTTCCTTCCCCTCTCTTTTGCCTTTTATTTCGTTGTCCCTTTTCCCCCCGTATCGGCGTGCCGCAGGCAGGTGCCCGCGGGCGGGCGCGGCGGGACATCCCGCGGCAGACGGGAAGGGGCTCAAGGCTGCGCGCCCGCGGAGCGGCTCCTCGCTGGGGACCGTGTGCGGGAGGACCGCCTCGACGGACCCGAACGGGACCGATGGCATCGTCGGGGCCGCCGTTCCGGGCAGGAGCCCCGTGATGAGTTGAAATTAGCAGGAAAAAAATTAGTATTTTACTGCATTTTCATGCACCTGATCCCGTGCTGTTCCTGCAGCTTAACCTCTCCTGTTGCTTTTTTATTCCTTCTGTTCTTTTTTTCCTCTCTCTTTCCCCCCAGTCTCCATGGGCTTCCTGTGCATTAGCAGGAAAATAGGGAGAGCACTTCAGTGGCCTTTGACTCGGTTTTAAATTGCCGAAGACTTTGCAGCACAGCAGCACGAGTAGCTCAAAAGGTCCGGGAAAGCTTATACGTGCTGGAATTGAGATTGCTGCTGTCTTGGGGCTTCAGCCTTGTCCTTCTACTCCACACAATCACCTTTTTAATTTTACACACGGTATTTGACAGGCCTAGACCAACCTGTATGGCTTGGGAAGGACATGGTGATTTTAAATGTTGGCTCAGGATGGGCAGGCTGGGCTCATTTTTCTGGGAGGAGGGAGGTAGGGTGGGTTTTCTGGCCGAAGCGCTTGTACGAGTCAGGCACCCTGTAGGTGTGGAACCCCAGAAGCTGAGGAGGGGGAGAGGACGAGGACGATTTTGATAACTGGTGTTGGACTATTTGACCTGTTCTCCCCAGCCTGACCACAGCCCCTGAGGACCCCAAATGTTGAAAGCAAACCTTTAAGTTAGTGCAACAGCTGAGGGAGGAAGGAGGGTGGTATTTGGGGTGCCCACTTCAGCAGGGACTCTTGTCATCACGGGATTTTGGCATCCCTGCAGGTGCAGAGGTGCAGAGGTGCAGTGTGGCCACGACATCCTCAGGGCAGGGCAGGTTTACACGTCCCTACCTGTGTGGTAGTGGCAGGGTGGCCATGGTTCCTGTCGGGGGTTGTGATGTGACTGCTGCCTGCCTTGCCAGTGGCTGAGCTGGGCTGGGAGGTGAGTGGTGTGAAGAAAATTAGAAAAGTTTGACTGACTCTTCAAACTGGGGTGACCCCGTGGGATGGGTGATGGGAACCTCCACAGCACTGCCATGGCCGTGGGGCAGCACAATTTGTCCCGTCCATGCCTGGGCACCTGGCAGAAGAGAGGGTACAGAAGGGTGACTTCAGCCTGAGCTGGAATCCACAGAGTCCTGAGTGAGTCAGTATGTGCATGTGTTAACAATAAAATGCAAAAATAAAATGTCAGAGTGATAGGAGAATGAGACACGTCTAAGAATACAGCAGCTTGGCAGGGATGCTCCATGTTGCATCACCCTTTTCCCACTCGAGGGCAGGATCTTCTCTGCTCTCCCAAACCTCCCACCAACTTAGGAAAAAGAAAGATTACGGCTGAGCCAGCCAAACGTCTCCAAACTGGCGCAAAGCTGTGCTGCAGGCACACCTGTGTCAGTACAGAGCAACGTGCCCTGAACACCAGGCAGGTACGTTTGGACTGGACTCACTTCAGGGCCAGGCAGGCAGGAACAGGGTAGGCAATGCAGCACAGGCACTTTAGTAGAAAATCCCAAAAAATTACCTGCCAGGGAAACCCTGAAGCTCCTCTATGTGATGTACAAAAATCTTTAAAATGACTACAGGTACAAGAGGCATTGGAGCAGCTCGATACCACCGTGTTTTACGAACAAGTTAATTGTTGGTTCATCTGAGGGGGGGTAAGGGAAAGCACATCATAAAATCATAGAATAAATCAGGCCAGGAGGGACCTCTGGAAAATTGCTTTCAGGTCACTTGGAACTGCTGGAAGCATTTGCTAGTCAAAGCCAAACGCAATCTCTCCTGCCACGCTGATTGCTCCGTGCTCTCCTCCACCCAGTGTTCAGCGTTTCCAATGGCTTTTGGGGCAATTCCGCTTGGCTTTGGGGCGAGAGCTGCCAGGGGCTGCCTGGCCAGGGGTGAGGCCGGCTAACAGCACTTCCCGCTCTCTACACAGGAGCTCTGCTTCATGCTCCCAAAGAGAAATGCGAGTTCCTCTAGAAAGGGGAAACGGTAACAATTTTTTTGTTTGCAGCAGATTGCAAAGGCAGTAAACGCTGATTCTTTCAGAGCCAGCCGTGGATTAAGTCCATTATAAAATTAAAACAGATGGAACGCAATTTCACTTACATTACAAAAAAGGACAGGAACCATCTGCAATAAGATTTAGCATTGCAAAGCTATTGTTATCATGTTACCATTAAAACCTTTGATGAAGGGTTTTCTTTCTTTCATAAACTTGTTCACATGAAACAAATGTTTTATTTATCCATCTTCCTAAGATAATCATATTTTATTTTAAAAGATGACATCTCTCAAAAAAAACCAGCTCTTAGTTCTAATAGAATATGGAAAAACAAAGAAATGTTGTAAAACTCCAACATTGAACCACTGGGGGCTTCGATGGGGTGGATGCAGCACAAGGAGAATTCCCTATCCATTTTTCCTTGAAAAAACATTTCCTTGTGTTTGGGCACAATGTCTGATACTGAAAATAGATAATTAATGAGATAATGGGATACTGCATGTCACCTCCTGTCCAATGGGATTATCTGATGGCTAATTATGGACAGATTGTGATTAATGTGATTATGGATTGGATATTAATCTGATTCTGGATTGATCTAGTTATGTTTTAGTCTGCTCCAAATGGTTAATTGGATCTGAGATAATAGAAATGCAGCTTGCACCAGATTTTGCCACATCAGTTGATGAAGTATCTTTTGATCTGGGTGGGTTGCGAACAATAAATTATTTACAGCTGTTGAGAAAATGACTCTTCCTTAGAATGTAGCCATTCATTTTATTTTCAAGAGCCTTTGAAAACAAAATCAATATCCTTTCTAAAAGGAGATGTTGACAAAAGAAAGGCACGTACATAACTCACAAACAAATGTGACGAAATTAAACAGTGGTTAACCCGGTGGCCTAATGTCTGGTGATGCATTTGAATTGCTATGCGGAGCTTTGGGCTCAATTCTTCTGAGACCAGCAGGGGTTGGGAGCATTGCAGGGGAACAGGGCCCAGCGCTGGGGAAAGTGGTGTTGCACAAGAGCTATTGCCAGCCCTGCTAGTGATTAAGAATCAGCCATGGTAACATGGCAAAGGGAGCCCTTGCCATTTTTCCCCTCCGGATAAGAAGGGTTCTGAAAGTTCATGGGTGCAGAAAGGACTCATTGGCCCATTTCCTCTGGCCTCCTTCATATCAGACCGTGCAATTGGACCCAGTATTATTATTATTTTTTTTTCCCTCACAGTGAGCCTGTTAATTTATGGTTTACCTCAGTCATGTCTCCCAGAGATGCATCTGGTCTTGATGTCGCCTGCCAGTGCGGGAGAGACTGCTCTGCTCCCCTCGTTCCTGCTTGTTAACTACTTTCACTGAAAAGGCAAACTAAGTGTATAGTTTCGGTTCAGCCCTCAGACACTGGATCTTGTTATGCCATTATCTGCAGGATTAAAGGCAATGGTTAAGTTGTAGACTTAAGTTGTAAGACTTCATGTTAGACTTTGTGGCAGGGCAAGCAGGAGGCACATTAGTCTTTGTCACCAGGTGCCATAAGCTGCAGGTAACTTCACCAGGAGGTGCTCCTCTCTAACAGCCTTTGCAACATCAAAAATCAAGAAGGTCCCAAAACACTGAAAATGAGGCCTAGTGCAGCTACTGTGCTTACACAAAAGTGTTAGTGACTGAGGTGAAATGGAAAGAAAAAAGGAGAGCGACTTTCCCTGAAAAGTGCTTGAAGGCGTGGAAAGGGCTGTTCCCCTGGGGTGATTTCATGGGGTGACTGTTCCTGCTACTGCAGGAATGGCTTGGGCTGGCACAGTGGGAACACAGTGGCATCTGGGTTCCTTTCCAGCAGCATAATGGGCAGAAAAAGCAGCTACCTGTTTAAAAAATAATGCTGCTACAACCTGGCAGAGAATTTTACACAGATCTGCCATTAGTGACAAGGCGAGCTGTGTGCAGGAGGAGGGTGGCAGATCCCAAAACACCCACTGCAGGTGTCTGCACTGGGAGGGGACCAGAGCTCTCCCCACCAGCGTCGCTTCCCTTGTCCTCTGCACAAACCGCCACCACTCCTGGGCAGGACAAGCTGCCTTCCAAGGTAACCTGAGCCTTTGCTCTCAGGAGGTTATGAGGGTCTCTTTTCGCCTGTGACCTCGGCAAGAAAGGGTTTCTTGAACTCCCCTGATGATCTTGTTCTCTAGGAATATGCAGCAAATGGGATGAGATGTGGTGTGATGTCTTCCCTAACTCCCTTGTTACTTGATTGGCACATGGAAATGATTAGCAAGTGAGAGGAGTTTATAAGAAAGGGAAAACACCTGCCTGTGGTGGTTTTGTAGGCTCAGTATAAGGAGGAGGGTTGTTTCTGCTATGGGGTGGATTTGGGGTACCTCTTTCCTCTGTACCCCACTTTGTAAGTAGGACTTGTGGCATTCTCCCCTTCCAGAGGTGGCTGTAAGGCCTCCTGAAGACCAGCTGCTGCTCTGAGACATGCAGGTGAGTGGTTGTGATCTGGGCAGAGCATTAGGTACATCTGTGGTGGTGTTCTGTTATAAAGGAACTCCAGTGTCGGACCTGTTCAGGTGATTTTTTTGTGCCAGTGATGAGGAGGGGCAGAGAGCAGGACTCTGTGGAGACATGTCCCACCCTGTGTACAACTTGTGGCTGTGGGGAAGGGGTGGGTGTGGGGCACTGGCAATGTCCTGGGGTGGCTGAACCAGGACATGTGAGCTCACAGCACTTAACACAAAATATTTCAGCAGCAGAGATCTCTCCTGCTGCTGCTTCCAAGGTGGGTTTTTGTCCCATCCAGTGCTGGGCCGTTGGGTCCTGCCCACTGGCTCGGGAGCCCTGCTGAGCTGTAAGCAGGTTGCAGTTGCTTTAACATTATTGGATTTTGACAGATTAGGAGGCGAATCCTTTCGTGTGTTGGGGAAGCTTCCCAAATGAAGCTGTTTTAATTTATCTGAGTCAGCTATCCCCACAGTGATTGCAGGAGGAGTAAGCTAAGGATGACCCGTGACAGAGGGGACCATCATAGCACTAATAAAAAAAATTCCTGCTCTTCTCTAAATCCCTTAGTCATGAGGCTGTATTAGCTGGATTCCATATGTTTTAATTAGGAATTATGTATTTTAAGAGAACCAATATCTGATTCTAGTGAAGACATGATTATGTATTTGTAATGGTCCTTGTTTCATTTGGCTTTTGTAGAGATACCAATACAGGTACCTGCTCTTGTTTGCAACTGTATTTTTAAAAGTTTGAGTAATCTGTATTATTGTTTTTTCTTTCCCCCCCGATAGTGTGAAAAAATGTAATTCTCTTTCCAATGCAGAAATTGGGTCAGCAGATCCTAATGAAATAATCCTGGATAACAATGCACAATACGAAGATCTGCTTCCACTAATTAATGAGTATTTTTTCTTTTAAAATATGACGTACTATCCTCTACCTGCGGTGGAAAGTGACTCCACCTTCGGTGGCACCTGTTTGTTGCATGTTTTACCGTTTTTATTATTGTCATGCCCTAGGTGGGAAGGTCAAACAGAAAAAAGGCTTTTTGCCATGGTTCAGCTAGTATGGATCATGCTGATATAATCCCCACCTGATTACAGTTATAAGCTCCTAAAACACTGGCCATAAGTGATAAAGACTTCCTTTGTGCTTCAGGCTGTAATCCGCATCAAGCCAGTTTCAATAAGGATTATGTGCATCTGAAGTGTTGCTGAGGTTTTGAATGAAAATTATAAACAGAAAATATAATAAAAAACCTGTCATGTCTCTGAATTGGTGACACCTTAAAATCTGACCTAAAGAGTGGTGATGTCACTCTGCTTATGAAAATATGATGCATGCTGTTGTGCCAGATACACAGTGAAAGGATCAATTCATTCTGAGCTATGATGCAATTAGGTCAATTTTGATAGTAGCTCACTTTTGTTTTAGTTTGAGGTACTAAAAACCAAATTTGAATGAGATCACTTTGTTTATTTTTGTGGTTTGGGTTTTTTAGGTGTACATGTGTTGTTTCTTTTTGCTAAAGATTTCATCCCCATGAGACATGCATGTTGGAAGCTTAGTTTTGGAGCCTAAAATAGGATTATGAAATTACATGCCACGCTTTTAATGAGTAAAACACCCCAATTAAAAAGACATAATGGGCAAATTAAGGATGCCCAGGACATTCTTATTTGGCGATAAAGAGCTGCTTCAATTACTTATCCTCTTTTCAAACTCATCTCAGGGTACTGTGACTTCAGCAAAACCATTCTCCCCTCATCTTCATGAAAACGTTTTGGATTTTTTCACCTGGTCATTTGTTCAACTCAGACAATGCACAGGCAGGTCCAAACGCTCATTTTGCTTCCTTCCTTTTTTTTGGACTGGCTGAAGGGTGGAGCCAGACCGGGCAGAAGGTAGAGCAGCCATGGAGCTACTTTAAACTATATAATCAGACACAGGCCCCAGAGGAGCTTTGTCACCTCCTTTAGCTCTTCCCTTCACAGCTCTCCTTTGGGGCCTGAGGAGTTAAAGTAGTGCTTGGGGCCAGGAAGCTGGAATATGCAGTGCAGCTGCTTTTTTTTCTGTTACAGAGACTTTTGAGATTTGAGACGAAGGAAATTGTCCATTTAGATTCTTGAGTTGCTGGACCTGGTTAGCTTTTGCTGTAAAACAGTACTTTTTGGCATCCGTTGTGAAAATCATGTGGCAGAATAAATTTTAGAGGTGATCCTGTGCCAAGTCTGTGGCAAAGTGGAAGAACCTTTTTGATCAATTTGCTTTTTGCTTTCCTGTAGAGCTCCTCAGCAATGCAGAACGAATCACTGACATGCTGCAGATCACCGCTGATTCTCGGAGAAACAGTCCAATGGCCATAATTGTTCAGGGGGGTTTGTGTTTGGGTTTTGTTGTGCTTTCTTTTTTTCCTCCTCTAAACGACTTCAGGATGGGAAAGAAGAAACTGCATTCGTGGCTTGCTATCTTGTGATTTCTGGGATGGGATTTCCATCATCAGTATCCCAAATCCAGGCATTCTTGGGGCTCCTGGGCTGGCAGGACTAATTGCTCCAGTGTGGGAGCTCCTGCCAGCTTCTCCAGGACACCAGGTTTTCAGAGAACCACAGCACATATTTTAGCAGTGAATTTGGCCTGAAACATTTTGCTTCATTGATTTTTAAATCCCTCTCCTTACCACCCAGAAAAAAATCCAGAGGTATGGAGAAAAACGGCAAGTCCCAGTCTGGCCCCTGGGGCACCCTGGTGCCACAGAAGTGGCAAGCACAAAATGTTTTGCGTTAGTTCTGGGAAATCAAAATAATAATAATGAAATAGATCTATAAATTATTCAGAGCTAACGAGCTCTTGCCTAATGCTGCGTGGGGCCAAGCACGGGCTGGGTGAGGCAGCAGAAAATCTGTCCCACTGAGGGGATGCCGTCCGGGGCTGGAGACACCGGAGCGGTTTTTGAAGCTGTGGCGTCGTTCCGACAACCGCTGGATCGTGACACTAGGGAAGCACTGTGATGTTTGGCCTCTCCTGTGTGCCACACGCTCTCCCCCCACGTTGTCTCCTTCACTCTTGCTGGGTCTGGTGGTGTGGGGAGTGTGGCCGGGGGACCTGGCAGCTCACGGGCATCCCCAGGCCGGGGCATGGCCTGGGGGTTGGGGCTGGGGCTGGCAGCTGCCCGCACCGGCCATCGTCTCCAGGCTTCTGCTGGCTCCACAGCCGCAAATTAAGACTTTTCCCTTCTTTTTCTTTGCAAGGCGCATTTTCACTGGCTTGGGATAGGATCTGGCGCGGACCGAATTTGCAGGCATAACTCTTCTTTCTGTTGTTTTCTTCTCTTCCAGGTATTTAGCCCTTTGCAGAAGCAGTGCCGGGAACAGGGAAAAGGCGGCCGGAGGAGGCTGACGCTGGTGAGGAGCGGGAAGGGGCCCGAGCTGCGGAATGGACCGGGGCCCGCTCCCCTCGAGTGCTCCGGTGGAGCTGGACCGGCACCGCCGCGGCAGCGGCCACTGCGCTCTGCCCTCCGGTACGGCACGGACCGCCCGGCGGGGGGACAGCGAGGGCACGGCGGGACAGCGGGCAGTGCCACGGGCACAGCCGGGCGGCTCGGGACAGAGCCGGCTGTGCGGGGGGCAGTGGCCGAGCGGTGGGTCAGCAGGAGGTGCGGGGGGACACAGCCGGCTGTGCGGGCGGTGTGTGCGCTGTGTGCGGGGGGCACAGTGGTGCGGTGTGTGCGGGGTCAGCGGTGTGTGCGGTGTGGCACACCATTCGCCGTGCAGTGTGCGCGGTGCGGTATGACACAGCGGTCCCTGTGCGGTGTGCGCGGTGTGGTGTATGCGATGAGGTGTGTGTGGTGTGTGCGGTGCGGTGTGACACCCCGGTCCCTGTGCGGTGTGACACCCCGGTCCCTGTGCGGTGTGTGCGGTGTGACACCCCGGTCCCGGTCCCTGTCCCTGTCCCTGTGCGGTGTGACACCCCGGTCCCTGTCCCTGTGCGGTGTGTGCGGTGTGACACCCCGGTCCCTGTCCCTGTGCGGTGTGTGCGGTGTGACACCCCGGTCCCGGTCCCCGTGCGGTGTGACACCCCCGTCCCGGTCCCCGTGCGGTGCGTGCGGTGTGACACCCTTGTCCCGGTCCCCGTGCGGTGTGTGCGGTGTGACACCCTTGTCCCGGTCCCCGTGCGGTGCGTGCGGTGTGACACCCCGGTCCCGGTCCCCGTGCGGTGTGTGCGGTGTGACACCCTTGTCCCGGTCCCCGTGCGGTGTGTGCGGTGTGACACCCCGGTCCCGGTCCCCGTGCGGTGTGTGCGGTGTGACACCCTTGTCCCGGTCCCCGTGCGGTGTGTGCGGTGTGACACCCTTGTCCCGGTCCCCGTGCGGTGCCGCGTCCCTGCTGTCCCCGCTCACCCGCGGGGTTCCCGCGCCGGCGCTGCCCATTGGCCGCGGGCCGGGCCAATGAGGCGGCGGGGCGGGGCGCAGCGCTGCTCTCGCGAGATCGGCGCGGAGGGGCCCGGCGGAACCATGTTGCGGGCGGCGGCGGCGCAGCGGCTGCGGCGGGCGGTGAGTGCGGGACCCCCGGGCCGCGTCCCGGGCACACGGGCCGGGGCCCTCCCGCCGGGGCCTTCGCGCCGCCCCTGCCGTGCGGGGCCTGCCCAGTGGGGCAAAGGTGGCGCGGGGCGGGGCGGGGCTGAGCTCCGCCCGCCCGGCAGCGGCGGCCGAGGGGTGTCCGGGGGGCGAGTGCTTGGTGCCACTGGGGCCGGACTCCTCTCCCACTCCCTGGCTGTTTACAATAAAGTTTCCGAGCGGACGCCGGGTGTTTCGGGAGCCCTCTCCGGCGGTCGGGAGTTGCGGGCTGTTGTCCCGGTGGAAAGCTGCCGGAGGCATCAGGGCAGTCGTGAACCCCCGGGAGTGCTCCCTCACATCCACCCGCCAGCGGGGCGAGCCGAGCAACAGTGTGCTCTCCTTACCGCTGGAGAAGACCCCTAAAGGTTGTTACTGCAAACCCTAGACAACACTTGAAAAATATTTGTGGCTCAAGGAGAGGCTTTCTGGGGTATTGAGGGGTTGATACAGCGTTTCTCAGTCACAGCTGTGCAGAAATGTGATTGCTTTAACTATCCCAACCTGTGGACGAAGCTAATGCGAAACACTTGTTGCTTTTCCAGTTTGCCCGTCATATGGCTCAGCTGGGAGGAGTGGGGCTTTTGGAGGCCGTTTGCTGCCTGGTGTGTCATTGTGGCTGTGTTACCAAGGTCTAGGTGACCTCAAGGTTAACTGGAGTAGATGATTGATGAGATGTCTCTGAATATGTGCTTGATCTCTTAGCATCCACTGAAAGATACTCCCTCCACTAAAGCTGTGTGTAAATAACCCATGTACACAACTTTAAATCTTGCAAGTTTCTTTTTGAGCTCTCCAAGGCTTTTATAGGTATTGCAGTTATGTACAGCTCTAAAATAGGAGTTATGGGTATATTAAATGGTTTCAGGTAATAAGCATCTCTTATAAGAGCAGCGCAGGTAGTCTTGGTCAGACGTGACAGAATTAATCAGAAAGTTCTAACTGTTGTAAGCATGGACATCTGGGTTGTTATGCTGCAGGCTTTGTGGAGCAAAGGTCTTGATGTTCTCTGAAGCTCCCGAGTCATATGGTACTGCTGTGTAAATAGTACTTTACTCACATGATCGCTGCTCGATTCAGTTCTGTGTAATGGAAACGTGAGGTCAGCTCCTCGGTTTTCAGCCATGCACATTTAAACTCATAACTATAAAATAGAGCCGGTAAAGCACCCTGTGCACCTTCAGTATGTGGTAACAATGTAGTCTGTGTGAGAAGTGAAACAAATTGCAAGTTTGTTTCACTTTTTGAAAAGTGCAAAGTTTTTCCCTGCTGACACTCTTCAATGGTCAGTGGAGTCTGGAGAGAAACAGGATGCGGGAGACCTGTGAGGTATGAACTGGAAGGAGAAGTTGGAGTTTTGCATAACGTAAAGATGGGAGGACTGAGGAGAAATGAGACTGCAAGTGCACGAAAATTGGTGCAGGGATGGGAATAAGCCACTTAGGGAGTTGGCTGCCAGTGTTGTCTGTGTTTCAAAATAGCTTTGTTGATTTTTACTGATGGTTTGCAAGGGATATATCTGGAGAAGTTTATTCTGTGTTACATCTTCCTACTGCTGCTTCAATTCCTTTGTAATTTTATGTCTTTATTACGATTGCAAAATCCTTTTTACAAAGTGGTTTTTTTCTTTCTTTCTTTACTTTTTTCCCTTGTTCTTTGCTGCAGTTATAGTTCCTTTTCAGTTCAGGTGCCTTTATTGTTGTTTCTGTAGTTAGTGTTTCCTGAAGTTGTCTCTTGGACCTCTTCTGTGGGCAGATCTGTAGAGAGATTCTAGAAATACACCCTTTATTGCTGGAGTTCCCTGCTCTCCCTGAACATACCAAAACTTTTTTTTTTTGTTTAAAGTTTTGCAGCTAAAAGACTGTCTCTTACTAGAATTAAGCATTGCTTTCCTTATTAAGCCATTATCTTTAGTAATACCCCAATTCCTAGTTCTTGGAGTCCTCTCCTGGGAACTTTACCCAGTGTTAATGGTTCTCTATGAGATACAGAATTTCTACTAAGCAGTTTTAAAACTTTATTTCCTGGCCAGTTTGCTTTTACAGCTAAGAAAATCAGCTCTAGAGATACCTTTGTGGGTCCAGCTGTTAGATGCTTTTACCTTGTGAATGTCTATTCTGGTTTAGTTCCTGAAACTTCCAGAGGTTCCTCTAAAGAGGTTGGGAGACAAGCTTCAGTTTCCCAGGTGAAGTGTCTGGCAGCCTGCTTTGTATTCATGCATATTTGGTGCATGGGGCTGTGTAGAATTCACCTGCTGCAGCTCCTGCATTTTCTGGATGACTTTTTGGCCGACCCATCTTGCGTCCCTGTGCTGGCCACACGTGGCTGATTTCCTAATTCTTGTGTTATGAGTGTCCTTGGAGCAGGCTGCAGGCACCTGGCCATGACTGTTGCTACAAGGCCATCAGTGCTGCCACCAGTCTCACCCAGCAGCAAGCAGAGATTTGCAGCACTTCTCTCAGGGCTTTTCCAGCTGTTCATACATTGTTTTTAGCATGTGAGTGGCAAATCCGTAGTTAAGAAGTGCTGGGCATGTGCTGTCCAGGCAGCCTGTCCCTAGCAGTGCTGAAAGCCCAGCCCAGTTCAGTTTGCAGGGGTGTTGTGTGAAGAGCCTGTAAAGGTGTTGTGTGCAGGTGGGTGGGGACCTGGGGTGTCTGAGGTGTGGCTTTACCTGGGCAGGTGTGCTGGGCGTGTCCAGATTGCTCACGTTTTACTGGGACAGTAGCAGTTATTTTGTTGTTATTTTGCCTGAAGCCTAGAAACCCAGATATTATGCTGACATTTTTCATGTTCTGCTTGGAAAGTATTACTGAGTTTCTCAGGTGGGGAGCAAAAAGATGCTTTGGAGAAACTTGATAGATTCAGTGAATCCTTTGGTACTTTGCAAGTGGCTTAATTGACCTGTACTAGGTTAATCTTAGCAACTTTTAGACATCTGGAAGTCAGAGGCCAGGTTTGTTCTACAGTAAACGCTGGGGTAGAGGGGGAAGTTGGGAACTCTGGACGTTTTTCATTCACAAATGTTTATTTTGGTATAAACTGAATCACTGTCTGGAGTTTCCACCAGAGAGGAAGTGCAGATGTTTCAGCTGTAGAGGAAGTGTAGGTGCTTGGCTGTGATTTGTACCTAAACCTAGGCAAAATAGACTTCCCAGTTCTACCTGTTGCTGCCACATCATTATCTGTTGTTGTGCTGCAGGAGCTACTCAGTGGCCCAAGTTTGTAGGATGTTTATCTGTAGCTGATTTCTTTGGATAGCCTGATTTTTCCAGAGCTTGGTTTTCACCAGGAACTTTCTGTGGCACAAGCACTGAGTGCTGTTCCCTCTCAAGGCATTATTTTCAGTAGTTTGATTGGTCTGTGTGTCTTATTTCTTGTGCTTTCTTCCCTTGCTGCCAGCTGGTCAGGTTTGTTCTCCACTTTCCTGGTTTATCTGGGCTTCAAAGTAGACATCCTGCCCAAATGCAGAAATTATGTCAGTGAAATAATGGGCTGTTCTCACACATGTGCAGCTGGACAAGTAACTTCATCAAAATAACTACCTGTCCTCTTCATTGACTCATGGCAGGTTCTTAGTTTTCAGGACCATATGTGACTGCATGAATTACCCTCTGGTTTTACTGCAGATTCTTTATTATAACCAACAAAAGTCAGTTTGGTTTTTTTAATTGAAAAAATTATTTAATGTGTGTTAGTGTATTAAAATTCAGACTCGGAAAGGAATCTTATTTGTCATTTAGGATTTTTACCCAAGATCTATAATGTGACTTTTGGTTTATTTTAAATCTGGTCTTATCTTTATGTTCAGAAATGTCATGCATAAAGTGACCTTCTGGTATTAATGTTGTGTATATTCCCACAAATATAAAATATAGGATTATTGGTTTAGAAATAATACCTAATTAGTGCTAATACCTAATATCCAGTCTGCTCAAGCAACATCCATTGCTCTTATTCTTTTTGGCTAAAAGCCAGTTATTTCTCAGTTTATTCTAGAATAGTTTGACAGAATGATAGAGCTCCTCTGGTGGTGCAGCACTTATTTAGAGAAAAGATGATAATGTAGTCAGAAATAAGTGTGTTTAAAATGCATGTGGCTCCCTTTGGAAATTTGAAAACTTCAGGATCTTCCAGGAGCAAGGTCCACTTTACCCTGTGACATGAGTATAAATCATTGGAGAAGTGGGCTTTTTGCCACAAAAGCACGGATTTATTCTTCAAATGGTGACTAACATTTCATAACTTTTATTGCAAATGATGTATGAAACATAATCAAAAATACAGTGTCTGATCTATATTGGTGATAAATATTTTGTTACTGGCAATTGGTTTCAAACGAGCTCAGAGTATTTAATCATAGCAAGAAACCTTAAGCATCAAAGATGAAATGCAGAGCACTTTTACAAGAATCCTCATTGTTTTAATCTAAAGGGCAAATCACAATCATCCAGATTCTGGAAAAACTTGTCTTTGTATTTACATTTTTGCACTGTGATGAGCGTCAGGGAAGCGCTCGGGATTTGCTCTCTCTGTGTGAAGTTGAGCGTGGTGCAGGCTTTGGGGGGTTGAAGTCCAGATCCAAATTTTAGCCTCTCAGATTTTCTGGAGCTTTTTTTTTTTTTTATCATAAGCTGTAGATAAGTGCGTGTTTGGCACGAGGGGAGATGGAATGTGTATGTTTTTAAAAAAGTTGTGTTTGGCTGTGCAGTCTTCAGTGTTGTGTTAGTGTTTGTGCCTCAGTCATATTAATGAGTATATTTGGTTTTCCATGTGTTCCATATTACATTGATTGTAACGTGAGTCTTCAGTTAGGCCTTTTGGAGGGTAAACAAAGTCTTGAAGGATAATATTCCTGTTCCCATCCCAAATGTTTTCCCTACCCTAGTTTTTAGTCTTGGAGGAATAACGCTTTTCTCGTGTTCACCTGAATATTAGAGAGGAAAGACTGAGTTTAGAATATTCTAGTTTGGTTTCATGGCAATTCTTTACCTCATTTTTTAATATTTTTTTTTCTTTCATTTTTGCTTTAGAAGTTAAAGTTTGTATGTGGATGGTGAATTGCTCAAAATTATTATTTAAGGACCGTGAAATTGTGGTGGTAGACTACGTGCTCAAGTGTCAAATGTTTTAAAGGAAAAAGGGGAAAAAAATAGAACCTGATGTTTATAAAGATTTCTCTTAGTGTGTTTTCAGGCTGTGAGCCTGATTGATTATCATGCAGCCACTGTGTGCAATTTTGCCTCTACACATAACTAATTATAAAAGTGGGTTCTGTAGCTAGATTTTGGTTAAAAGCTGTAATAAAACACCACCAGAAAACCACCCTAAAAAAAACAAGTAAGTTTTTATTTGCAACCCTTGATTTCCTTGTTTCTTAGTCTTGGTGGTCTAATCTTCTTTAAGGTACTTGGTTAAGTTGCTGAACTGAACTTGAATGTAACGTGTTAAAATGTTTTTCTTTATTTTGTTCAGTATTTTCATGTGGGTGTTTTAGTTTATACACAGCATGTTATAGATTAGCTGAAGCCAAGCAAGTTTATGCCTTTTTTTTTTTTTTTTTTAACACCTTGTATCTTCTCCTTACTTAATAAAAATTCTCTAGAATTAACCTGTTTGGTTTGCCAGCAGTGCTTCCCGGTTTGTATAGCTGATGAATTTCTGTCAAGCAGAACTGCTCCAAGAACAGTTTGTTATTTAAAAGCTGAGTACCAAGCTCCTGTCTCTCTCCCTTCCTTTCAAGGCCTCGGTGCTGCAGAGGTTTCAGAGCACACTGGTCGTAGCCGAGCACAACAATGAGTCTCTCACGCCCATTACGCTCAACTCCATCGCCGCAGCAAAGAAACTGGGAGGGGAAGTTTCTTGTTTAGTGGCTGGTACCAGCTGTGACAAGGTAGGAAATGCTGTTTTCATATGAATGAAGTAAAGAATACAGTGAAACAATACCTGGTCAGCCTGAAAAATAAGCTGTAGTGCAGAGGAACTGTGCCAGGAATTGCTAATCTGCCGGAAACGTCCTGCGCTTGAACTGCTTCTCTTCGGAGGAGAAAATACAGGTTTAGATTTCATTTCACAGGGGACAGTGTCAGTAACAGCGCTCACGAGCTTGAGCGAGCACATTTTTATAGGGCTGAAGGGCAATTAACTTTTAAAACAAGATTTCTCTGTGAAGTTCGAAAGACAACTATTGCAGTGCTAAGAATCTGGAAAGAAGGTTGCACTTGCTCAGATGGAAACCAGCAGAAGTAAAACAGCACAGTGACAAATTGGGCTTCTGAGCAACTTGCTTTTACTAGTCAACTACTAGTTGCATAGAGTGTGTCTGCAACCTAAAATTCTGAAATTAATGCTTCTTGACTTTGTCACATATCTCATGTACGAAAAAAGTTCCTTGTATGTTGGCTGTGTATTGTTAGTGTAATTTTTTTCTGTGCAAAATTTAGAGACAATGTGGTTGGTACGTTAGTGGCACTTTTATTCCAGCAGGATTTACTCTTGTGTGAGCAGTAAAAGTACAGAAAACTATGCCTAATATTTTACATGCTGTTTATGAACTGTTATTTTGAAAGCAACAGGTAGTATCTCATGAAGGAGGCACACTTAGGGCAGCTAATTCACTAAGAGGTGGAGAAACCTCAGTGGCTACTCAGGTGTCCGAGGTGGAGACAAAGCAAATATTTGTCTAAATCAAGAAAATTAAAAAAAAACATTGCCCGAAAAATCTGTCTTTAATTTTCCTTATTCTCTGACACTTGCATAGTAGAAAAATAATTGCGAATGTTTTGTTTGGTTGGGTTTTTTTAATGCTAAGTATTTGGTGTCTGTTTGGCAAGGTATGTCATGCTGGGAAAAAGTATTTTACAAAAAATGAAGGTTTGGGTTGGTTTTTTTTAAGAGCCAGTGACTCAAAGGGATGTTCTGCAGCACTATGAGGGAGTTCTTCTCTATTTATTTCCTTTTGTTAATTTTGGAGGGTAAACTGATACTCATCAAACTCAGTAAAACTACACTGGTTCTGGGACAATGCATGTGGTCTCCAGACCTTGCTGTCAGTCCTCTTCTCTCTGATCTGTAATAACCCTTTTATCATTTAAACTTCACTTGTGCTAATTTAAAGGAAAAAAAAATGCATAAATATAAATTGAAAATACACGTCGTGTCAGGGGCAGAAAGTCGGATGCAAATACGGGATTGCTCCTAAAATTTGGACAAAGATCATAACATTGCTGTACATTCGTATTTGCTTGTGTGGTAGATATTGACTGATTTTAAAAGAAAGTAGGATTGGTTTCTTGCTGCTTACATTGGAATACTGAGCAATAATCCTCACTCGTGACTGTTACCGGCTGCTGTAATAACTGAGGAGATCAGTGTGTGATCCTGAAGGCAGGAGACAAGCTTTCCTCTGGTTGATTTGCTTTGTAGTTTTCTTATTCACAAGTCCATTTGCATTATCCCACAAGGCACTGTGCTGTGAGTTAGAAGAGCTGCGTTTTATTCCATCGGGTTCGTTCTGATTTTGAAATTCACGTACTTTAGGTTCTAGTTTTAACTAATCTACAGGCTGTGAGCCCTTTGCAGTGGGGACTCTCCTGTTATTTGTTTGTGGTGCCTGTTATAACACAAACTAATAATAATTCACTTGTGATCGTAGGTAGCACAAGAAGTCAGCAAAGTGCAGGGTGTTGCAAAAGTTCTCGTGGCTCAGCACGATGTGTACAAGGGATTTCTGGCAGGTGAGAGTTGTTCTGACCTATTAACAAAAGAAATTGTATTTATATTTGTGCTTGAGAAGAAGATAGTTGTAAATTCTGAGCAATATATTTTTATTCTCAGAGGAGCTGACTCCCTTGATTGTGGAAACTCATAAAAAATTTAAGTACACCCACATTTGTGCTGGAGCATCTGCCTTTGGGAAGGTAAGTAGATCAAAGTACATCCAAAAGTTCTTGTAGAAAAGAGACAGACACTGCTGTATGTAAGAGTGTGAATCAAAGGCGTGAGAGAAGTCAGCCATGGACACTTTTGAGTCTGCAAAAATGTTACAGCAGTTCACTTAAGAGGTCATTAGTTAGAAACACCGATTGATGTTTGATTTTTGTTATGGGCTGATGTGGACAAAAGAACAGCGTAGAAGAAATATTCCGTGGTAACAATATAGGACTGTGTACAAGAGGCAAAATAGGTTGTGATCTGAGAGCATGAAAATTGTAAAGAAAAGCACAGCAAATCAAGATGAAAAATGTATTATTTGCATATTAAAATGAAAGTGTGCAGACCTATTGGAAGCGAATTTTTTTGGGGGGGGAGAATTGCATCTGCGATCTAAGTCATGTACATTGAAATGTCTGTAAACATATATAAATAACACAGATCTAAGTCTCAGCCAAGATGTTTTTTAATGAAAATATGATTTTTCAAAACTTGTTTTCTCAAGGTATATGTTTTTAAGTGCATGGAGAGCCTCAGTGCTAACAATCTGGGCAACATCGTGGTGCAGCAAATTAGAGAGAAAGGGTACTTGAGAAATCCTGCTGCTGTAGGATGAATAATGACATCAGCCTCCCATCTGACTACTTTCACTTCCAATCAATATCAATCTGTATACTTCTATTTTTGCTAAGAGAAATCTTTTATGTACCTTTTTTGCTAAGAGAAATCTTTTATGTACCTTAAGTCTTAGGGTTTTTAATTTTTTTTTTATTTGAGCTGCAGTGTCGTAGTAAAAGTTAATAGCTTTTGCTTTAAAGCTTACACTGCCATTTTTGAGTGCTTCGTGTGAGTAAAGATTTCAGAACTGGGCCCCTTTGTGTTGTACCAGATTAGGAGGCAGACAAAGAGCAAGCAATCATCTTGTTATCATTGATTTGTTCATCATTTTTGCTGCTCTTTTTTTTCCCTCTTTCCCACTCATAAAGGTGCTAAGTAATGTTAGGTAAATTTTAAAGCAAAAGAATATGTATTTTAATATCAAAAATAAATTTTTGGCATTTGGGGGAAGAGTGTAGGGTTTTTTTCTTGCTGCCTCTGGCAACTACCTTTCAAAAATACCTTTTTTTTTTTTTTTTTCCTTGAAGTGCTAAGAGCTCAGCAATCCATAATTGTCAATTTTCTGAGTAAATGGCATCTATATTCAGTTTTAAACTATTTGAAGCAAATAAGCCTCCTAATTTAAGATATTGAATTAAGGGTTTACTTACAGTAAGTCTCATAAAACATCTAATGTTATTACAGTAATGGGATTTTATTTGGCTGCTAAAGCTACATGAGAAGCCCCACGAAAATCTTAGTTCTATGTGTCTTTTTTCCTTAAAGACAGCATTATATGAAGTTAAACTGGGTCAGCAGGTGTTGTTCTACTGACCATGTGTATTTTAGTTAGCATTTGCTCTGCTAATTTTTCATCTCTAACTTCTAGAATCTCATTCCCAGAGTGGCTGGTAAACTTGGTGTTGCCCCTGTTTCTGACATTATTGAAATTAAGTCCCCAGACACTTTTGTGAGAACTATCTATGCAGGTGGGTAATCACAAAAGGTGTGTGGTATTTATGCAATAACAGACCCAATTCTACTAACTTTCCTACCTGATCTTGTTGTTAGAACCCTGGAAAATGATAGGAATTTTCACTCTACATTCCGAATTGCTGTGGCTCATAAAAAATGAAGCCTGGGGATGGACATGATGCTCCCTGGGTGAGAAAGCAAGTAAGCCCAACAGCTTTGGGACTAGCATGTCAAACCCAGGTCTGTCACCTTCATGAACAGAGTTTGGTCAGATCCTTTGTACATGTTTCTTTGTTAATGCCCTGCTGATCAGATTTTGCAAAGCGTAAGACATGAAGTTAATTGTCCAGCTGTATTTAATAGGACCAGCATTAGTTCTGATTTAAGATACCCCAGGGTTATTTTTTCCAATTATGAAGACATTGAACAAATTATTTATAATATTTAATTGGATTAATTTGCAATTCTTTTTTCAGTCTTGTTTCTCTAATGCTTGGCTGACACTGTGTTTTATTTTAGATATGAGCTCATTAGCTTGTGTTTCTTAATTTTACTGCACAAGACTGTGCCCCACGTACCAGCATGGTATTACATTTTCAGTTACCTTACCAGAGTGTGGGTTTGTGTTGCACTTTTAAGTTGCTTCCCAGTAATTCACAGTTTCAAGATGACTTCGTTTATGAATAGTTTGTTTAGAAAAATGTTGCAGCTTTTTTTTTTCTTTTAGTGTTCAACCTGCAGTGTGAAGTATTGTATTATATTATAGAGAGAAACACAGTCCCACAGATACTTGGGGGAGGCCTCATTGTCTTCAGTTCTGATGAGTTCATGCAACAGGATAAAAGATCTACTTTGAATTATAGACATCCTTTAAGAATGGCATTTTCAAAGTTGTTTTTTTTCGTCCTTTCTGAAATTTAAAAGCTCATCCATAAGAGATGATTTGAATGCTTTGTATCCTTTAAAAATAGAGCATTTGTCATTATACTTCTGAAACATGGAGCTAAAAAGTAAATTAAAGTATTTATAATCTGTATTTATTAAGTGCCAAGTTTTGGTCACCTAAAACTGCAATTTTGGGAAGTACCTTTGTGGATATTGTTCTAGTACAACAGCTAACATGTTTTTGATATTAGGTTGTGTTGTTTTGTGGGTTTTTTTTAAGCACAGTATGTCTGATAATCATCTTTAAATTTTCAATGTGCCTTTTTTGTTAGGAAATATTCTTTGCACTGTGCAGTGTGATGAAGCAGTTAAAGTGTTCACTGTACGAGGAACTTCCTTTGAGGCTGCACCAGCAAGTGGTGGCAGTGCCAGTGTAGAAAAGTGTGAGTATTTGTTCTGGGATTCTGTTGTTTTATGTAATAGTTAGTTTTGCCCACTGCATGGTGATGTTTTGTAGAAGCATCTGTCAAAACAAACTGATTGTTGTAATGTTAGCTTTATACTTTTGGTACAGGTACTTGTGCTGTTTAGTGATGTCTGCTATGGATTATCTGCTCAGTTACTCCCTTTTCTTTGACTGGAAAAGGAGATTGTCTGTGCTGAAATCTGTGCTTGTTGCGCTCGCTGCTTAAACTTCTGCCACTGTAATCTTGAAACTTCAAGTAAGGACAAGTTACAGCTGTTTGAATAACCAGATTGGTTTTCAAAACAAGACTGAGCAAAAATAAAAGTGGCTGGCTCTCCACAGTTTTGGTTTAATCATATTGCAATCGAGATGGGTCATTACATCACCAGGCTAAATTAGTAGCGGTTTAAATTGATTTGAGAACACCCAGTTGTTGATCAGTTTTAACTATCTCAGTTTAAATTACTATTTAATGAAGCCAGTGTAGCTTTCATAGTAGAGAGATCCAGTCACAGAATGACAAAGTAGTTGAGGTTGGAAGGGATCTCTAGACATCATCTAGTCCAGCCCCTGGGAGAAGTTGCCTGGGACTGTGTCTAGTCAGGCTTGAGTATCTCCACACGTGGAGACTTCACAGCCACTCTGGGCAACCTGTTTGATCACTTCTGCTGTTTTTCACTGTGGGCCTTTTTCCTTGTGATGTAGTGCCTGGCTCTGAACCTTCCTGTATTTCCTAATGTCTGTTAATGTTAGAAATGTTACTTCAGATCAGTATATTGCACTGTCAGGGCATCACCTGAGTGACTTCTTTGCCCGTCTGAGTAAGAAGCACAGGTCTTGTGCTGGGTTCCTATCAATGTGTAGCATTTAACAACAGAACTTCATTTCAGTGCAGCTGGTAGTGAACGAGACTTGTACCCAGAGCCACAGAGCAACTACTGACAGTGGTTAAAGCCCGCGGTAGAGTCGGTTGGAGAATGAACTGTGCTTTAAGTTTAAGCTCGGATTTAAAAGGTTGAAAATACCTGCTTTATCATTTTTCTTGTGGGTGTTTTTGTTTATCTGATGAATGCAGTGACCCCTCCACCCCCCGTTGGTCTCTCTGAATGGATTGAGCAGAAGTTGACAAAAAGCGATCGGCCGGAGCTCACCAGTGCAAAAGTGGTGGTGTCGGGAGGTGAGTAGGTAATATGGAAACTGTCTTGGGATGCATTTAAGTACCTCTTCCTAAATAGTATCTGTAGCAGAAGACTGTAATGTGATACATTAAAAAAAAATATTATGATGTAATTCTGAACTATGCCCCTTCCGCTGGGAAGGCACTCAACATGTATGTTTTGTGGGGAGGTAGAACATGAGTTTAACATATACTGGTTGGCTTTGTAAGAACATTGTCATATTTGGTGAGTCCCTTTCAAATTTTAGCAATATGAAGTGCTATTAGATTGAAATCTATCATGTTTAAAATTACTGCTAATT
Organism: Chiroxiphia lanceolata; assembly: GCF_009829145.1. Classification (NCBI taxonomy): domain Eukaryota; kingdom Metazoa; phylum Chordata; class Aves; order Passeriformes; family Pipridae; genus Chiroxiphia; species Chiroxiphia lanceolata. Next base: position 18,364,581 of record NC_045648.1, read on the forward strand.
ATTACAGGCAGTCCAACCATTATTATGCAGTGGCTTTAATGATTTTAAAACCCGTTATGTTTGTATTCTGCTCCTCAGGTATTCAGTGATGGACTGTGATTTTTACTGTATGCCTATGGCTAAAATGATTCCTTAGTTATCCCACTACAGAGTTTTGTACCTAAAGCCAGCAGAGGGAGCACAAATTAGTTGAAAAAAATGCTGTTCCCCTGATTTTGGACGGTGCTGTGTGCCGGAAGGAAACAAGACAGTGGTGTCGGTTTATACATATAAAATATTTAATCACAAAGACAAAAACTAAATCTCCAAGTATTACATACTGGGTAGTAATGGATCCAAAAATACCCTGTGCAAGCGTGTCTTTGAGTCTTTGCAAACTCAAATATTCCTATGGAAAGTGGGCAATAAAATAAATATAGGCAATAAACATAACAAAAAATAAACATAGCAAAAAAATAAACATAGGCAATAAGAAAATATTAAAGCATATTATGTTCTTCTTTCTTGGTCTTTTTTTTTGTTCTTAACTTTTAAGGGAGGGGCATGAAGAGTGGTGAAAATTTCAAGTTGTTGTATGACCTTGCAGATCAACTGCATGCTGCAGGTAAACTTGTTTTGCTCTGTTTCTGTTTAACCCTGTTCATTGTATTTTAAAATGTCACATTAAAACCAGTGTTCATCTTGAGTCTTTTATTTTCATGTATTAAATAAACTCTTAAAATCCTCTTACTTTAGTAATAGATGAAGTTTTGTCAGCTGTATTTAAATGCCTGTGTAGGCAGCAAAATGCTAAACTGTAATGTTCCCTGTCCTTCTCGAGTCTCCAGAACAGAAGCTTGCAGACAGAAAGTGAAGTTGTCTTAGCTCACTTCGAAGAGCTGATACTTTGTTCATACATCCTTTTATAGCACTCCTTTACAGAATCCTGTTCACATTTGTTGTAGTTCGAGTGGCTCTGTCCTTTTGCTGTGCTCTTGTATGAATAGGAGCAAACCAGCCATATACAATGTTGAGCTAAGTATTTTTGTGTAAAGGCTGGGGGAGAAGGAGGAACTGTTTGCTTTAACGTTTCAATTTCATTAATTTTAGCTTTCACAAGTGTATAAATTTATAGTTTTACATGACTGGCCTTGTTTTTAAATTGGTGTCTTCGTTAACTAAATGTCCATATGGCATTTGCAAGTTTACTTTGATATTTTTCTTTACCATGCCTGACTTCTGAGATTCACAGCAATTCAAGATGCCACATATGTTCTATTCAAACTTGAAGGAACATTTTGGGAAGGCATTTATGGGAAAATCCTCTTGACAAAGCAACAAGAAAAAATAATGGAAATGTGCCAGACTGAAATCCTTGGGTTTAAATATATGGCCCTTTGGTGCTGGGAGTAAGGATTTCCTGTTGCTTATGAAGTGCATTAGCACTCAGTATTTGGAAGTTTTTAGCTAGTGGTATAGAGAAGGATTACATTAAGAGCTTTTAAGAGGGAAGTTTCTAAATACGTGCCCTTAGAGTGTGGGACTCTTCAGTAAAACCCATGTGCTTTTATGGTGATAGAAATTTGGCTCGCTAATATTTAAAAAAAAAACCATTGGAAATATTTTCTTTCAACTAGTTGGAGCTTCCCGTGCAGCTGTTGACGCTGGCTTTGTTCCTAATGACTTGCAAGTCGGACAGACGGGCAAAATAGTAGCACCAGTAAGTATGGAAATGTCTCTCACAGCAGAGCTGTGATGTTTCCTGGTGTGCATTTTCCTTCAGAGCACGCACTGAGAGGTGAGCTGAGCCTTAATACTGAGCCTGACAGGAAAATCTGAGTGTGCCCAGTGTGATACTTGCCCAGGCGTTCCCAGAGCGACAGAAGCGAGCTGTGATGGAGATCTCTCCCAGGGGTCAGTCAGATGTGTTCTGCCAGGGCTCTGCCAGGGGGTTTGCACTATGGACTTTGTCACAGTTGCCTGTGCTGAACATTTTCTAGCTTTCTAGCAGCCAGCATTGATATGCTAAAAGATGTGGTTGCCAACAGAAACTTGAAATTATATTGATCCACGGCTTGATCTCTGGCAATTGTGCGTTCTAGGTTTTTACAGGTGATGGTTTTTTAAAAACTTCTAGTAACTGGATGATGGCAGTACAGTCTAAGCAAAATTTTTATAAGATATGGAAGTGCAAGAAGTTTAAGAGATAAATAATCTGCAGGTTGGCAGCCATACTCTAGTGAGTGTCTTAATATTGGGTTATAACCTGCTGCACATCTTTTTCTGCTATTTTTGCATCGTGATGTCACCAGGAACTGATTTCTGTGTCTTTTTGTATCTGCAGGGCTTTCTGTCCTGTAGGGGTCTGAGACTACTTTCATTGTTGTTTATGGCCTGAGGAGATGAGAGGAAGGCAGTGGACAGATAAAGCACTTGAGTGTTTGTAAATAAGAAGGTACAGCTGTAGCTCACCTCAGTGTGGGGCAGGATGTGCAGCAGTATGGTCTGAGGTGTGATGATCATGACCATGAGCAGGGAATTGTGACCAAGGACATGGGCAGGTGTGGCCATCTGTCAGGGGTACTCTGAGCTACAGAGTGCAGTAAAGGTTTAGCCTCTCACTAAGCAGTTCTTTGTGTATGGCAACAGAAGGCACCGAGGAACAACTTTTTACTTGAGACCAGAAAGGAAGAATGAGCTGGAACTTACTAGAGAAACTTTTCATGTGTCAACTGCTGCATTAACTGATTTGTAATAATTTAAATAATACTAAAAAGCTGTCCAAAGCCTTGCTAAGATCTGAAAAGTTTTGCCTTTCTATCATTATGAGCTGCAAATTCAAGAAATTCAAACCCTGTCCATTATTTTGCTAGTGATTCATCTGTCAAGATAGAGCAATACTTGGATATCAAAGACAGGAACTTGGGATTCCTGGAGTCTGTTGTCAGTTCTGCCTGTTGTGTTTTCTTGAACAAGATGCTTTGTGCTCCTAATTCCTTCTGTCTTGAATTGTGGATAAGGATGTTTGCTGCTTTTCTCAAAGTCCTCATCAGAGGCCATCTGAGGATAACCCTGTGGGGCTGAGTGGAGCTATTTCTAGGCATGCTGATGTAAATAACCTGTAAATCTATATGATAACCAACTTCTACAAAAAATAGCTTTTGAGAAGTAGACCTATTGATAAGACAAGGTCTGCCTGTTTGCAGAGTGTGTCCTTCTACAATATTGATAGCAATATTAAACTCTGTGCAAGGAAATTGTGAGGCTCTGCAGATTATAAATGCAACCCTAACTCTTTCTGCTTACCAGGGTGTAAGCCAAGTGTCATTTAACTGTGTCTTTTGAAAGGACATGAGATGAGGCTGACCATCCTTAGTTCTCCACTACCCAAATATCCATTAATGAGATGGAGAATACTAATTTGAAGACAGCTCAGCTCTGGTTTATGTGTCTCAAGGCTCAACAATGAACATTCTTTCCAGAGTCAAGGGCATATAAACAATTATGTTGAAACAAAAAAGGCTAGTTTTTGATGAAGATACAATGCCATTTTTTGCCACAGATGGCCCCTAGCGACATGTGAAAGTCATAAGAACATACAGCCACAGCACAGGGTCACAGCAGTGTTGTCATTGTCATCTTCTGGAGGGTTGTTGGAACAGCCATTAGTCGGGACTGACAAATGAATGTTTAACTGCTGTGTCAATAAATGATCCCAACTGGCACAATTGTGTGGTGCTGCATCTGTTTGTCAGCAGGGCTGATGCATTTTTCTCTCATCTCCCTTCTTCACAAATATTTATTAAACAGTGAGTTCTGCAGAGTGCTGAAAATTATATGTCCCTTCTTTCAAATTGTTCAGATATTTCATCGGGATCTTAAAATATGTGCAGGACAACATACGGTGGTTTAAAAGTATAGAAAATATTATATGTTAATTGTAATGAAAGAGCAAGTTGAATTGAGACTAAGCCCACAAAGTTGCTGACTAGAACTAATTTTTCAGTGTGCTGGATAGGTATCTTAAATACGAGGCAATTGAAAGCTGCAAATTCTTAATTTAACATTCCTAATTCTACTTCACTGTGTTTTTGGTACTTTAGCAAGAAAATTATTCTGTGCAGTGGAAGATAGAGTTGACTTGGAGGAGTAGAACTGAGCTTTTTTGATCACATCAGGATGACACTGGCTATTTTAACAGTCCTCAAGATGCTGCTTTTCTCCTGTATATGCTTGGTACCAGTAGTTCAGGGAGAGCTTGTGATGTTCTACCTGGAGAATTGCAGAGCAGGTTTGTCCTTGGGTCGGTTACATTTGCTGAGACCCGAGGTTTGTGTGCAGTTTTGGGCTCTGGTTCACAGGGTGCCCTCGTGGGTGTGTGGGTTTTAAGCAGGGGAAGAGTCTCAGATATGGAAAACTGTTGTAGTTGGAGACCCGGCTGCTCTCCCGTGCAGCTGCTCCTTCCTGATGGGAAAGTATCTCAGTGCCTGCTCTTACCCTTCTATTAATAGTCTCTTGCCCGGTCTCAGTGGAGGATTGGAATGCATTGTTTTTAAAGGACTCTGGAATTGGGTCATTTTTGAGCCTGCAGAGGGAAAAGGGTCAGTTACAAGCTCGGGAAGAGGGGAGGTGCTTCTGCTGCTTTTTCTGTGTGACTGCTGCCGAGTATTTCTGTGCTCATCACTGGGTAAGAAGATAATAGTCTAAAAGGTCTGCTTAATTCTTCCACTTGTCTTTGACTGTAGATCTGGGGGAAGGAAGGGCAATTTTCAACATTGGTCCTTCAGTTGTTCTGTGACTGGCTTCAGTTTTTAAGATGCAGCCCAGCCAGTGCATCACAGGACACGAGAACCTCACAGCCACAGCAGCCTTCCCAAAATCCCCATGTATTAGTACAACACACAGAACAGTTAATACCCACAGAACAGTTGGAGTTCACTTTCCTTAAGTGGTGGAAGAAGGCAGTTAATTAAGGAGTACAGATTTCACCTTCTTTCTGTTTGAGACTTGATTCTACCTCTCTCTTCCAGAATAGCCTTGGATCACTCAGCTTCAAGGTTTTGTCCATGTTGGTAGTTATGCAGATCGTTGGGGTTTCTTTGGTGATTCTTCTCTTGTACAATTTTATTCCAGTGAAAGTATTCAGTGTATTATTTTTGCTTCTGTTTGTAGCTTTTTTTACCTATTGATTTCAAGTGATTGCAGCTCCTGTTTGAACATTCTGTCTTATGAAAGAGAAGGCTGATTTGTATTATATGATGAGATGGAAGGAAGGAAGTTTTTAGGCATAAGTGGATATATTAAAATATAAAATGTTGCCTTCCTAATGAAAAAAGCAGTTTAGTATATTTAATGTCTTTAATCAGTGACAACCATTTTAGCATATTTTTTAAAATTAGAAGCCAGTTGTTTTCCACTATTTCTTATGTGCAGGTTTTCTGCAGAAAAATGAAATTCAGTTCTCAGATTTTAAGCACTGTGTGTAGTTTCTGTTTAAGAAAAAAGCCCTTGTAAGGATGCTCAAATTATCTGATTTTGGATGAAAATATCCTTCCCATGAGTGTCTACTATTAAATATTAGTTAAGTATATCCAGTTAGAAAATACTGAATTCCCTACACAAATCAAGCCTCCCCCCACCACCCCAGAGCAACTCCTGTTTTTAGATAAGAAATTTAATATAGTCAGGGGTGTTAGTTTTCACAGTAAAAATCTTTCTAGTTCTCTGTCTCACGTTCACAAAAAAAAGAAACAAGAACAAAAAGGAGGACGAGAAGAAAGTAAAAAATGGTTTTTTAGTTATTTAAAACTTTTGTAAATGGAACATGATGAACGCTTCATTTATTAGTTCAGTATTAGCTTTCCCAATTATGGTGTAATTAGTGACTCTTCTAACATGCAAAGTAGTAGGTAATCTTTCTCAAGAACTTGTGTAATTTGTTTGATATTTAAGCAAAAAAAGTTCTGATCCAGGTGGGAAATCCTGCACTCTCTGCAATTCCAAGAAGTGCCTGCCTTTGGACACCCAAAATGTCCCCGTGGTTTCCCAGGTTTCCCCTTGTGTCCTATTCTAATTAATTATATTCTCCCTTCAGCTTCTGAAGGGAGATGGGGCTGTACTGGGCTGCACTCTCAACTTCTTGCCTCTAAAAACCAGCCAAAACCTCAATGGCACCGAGAGTTGCATTTTTTGGCAAGTGTGTGTGAATTTAGGCTGTTTATTTAGTTATCCTCTGACCTTGTGGAGGATCTGCTGCTGCTTGATAGACATCTTTCTGGTTTAATCTCTTCAGAGTTTAAATGTTCACTCTTTTAAAATTTATTTTCCTCTGAAGTCTCTGTTCTTTCAAGGTCTAGTTCTGTAACTCTTAGTTTTCCTTGTAGGTTTTCCTAGCTGGCAGAATGCCTTTTTTTTTTTTTTTTTAAGGTACTCAGTTGCTGCTGTCTTGTTACTTTGAACACTGGGCACAAGACTCTTAACAGATGACAAGAATGAGATGGAAAACTCAGGAAGGCACAAGTTAGGAAATATGTGATGTAGCAGTAATTGACACTGGATTAAATGATTGATTGTGCAAGAAATGTGATATGATTGCACTGAAGGCAGGTGTGTGTGTGCTGAGAAACCTCGTGTGGGGAAGGCAGATGGGAATTCAGTGTAGCTCTGATATGATTGCCAGGAGGAAACTGCTTGGCTTCCCTGCTCGAGCTTCACTTTCCTACTGGAGGGTCTCTCTGGCTCTGCTAGATTGCAGGAACTTGAGAAGGGAGGCAGATTTACAACTGTCAGGAATTGACAGGAATAATGAGGGAAAAAGAGGCATGTTAGAGGTGCAGCAGCTTCAGGTGAGATGCTGAGGAGTGAGATGTTGGCTCAGTTAAAAGGCACCAAAGCTGTGGAAGAGCAGTGGAATTATTGTTGCTCCACCTCTTCTGCAAGAGGATGGGATGCTTTCTGAGCTGCTCTGTGCCTCAGTATTTTACCAGGCATCCCTTTCACTGCAGTGAGTGGCATTTTTGCACTAAGTAGTCATCACCTTGCTTTGAGAGTAGCACAGTATCACATCATTTACATAATTCCTGTATTTTGTATTTCTTTGTATTTGGTGGCAAAGCAAACACTCCACCCAGCCTGGGTTTGTTTTTTCTAAAATTCATGGGTGACTGCTGGTTTCTTTGCTTAGTAAATGGGTGCTAACTGCTCTTGAGTGTTACTTCCCATCACTTTGTTAGGGATCCTTTGCTTGCTCAGGTTTGCTTATCTGTTTTTTCCTTTCACTCTTTTGTCAGGAAGTGTAGGGAAAGTGAAACAAAGCATATTTTATTCCAGTACTTTTGTTCTTTTTTTGTTCTCTGCCTCTTACCTAAAATTACCGACAATGAACTAATTAAATTCTCTTACCTTCTTGAGAAGTGTCACTCCTCTCATCTTGATTGTACTCACTAAAAATGTTCTACTCCTTGCTTATCAGTGAGAAGATCCTAATTACATCCTCCTTTGTTACACATACAAGGGAATATTGAGATACCAGAGTTTCTCTCTTCAAAACCATGGTACATAATTTCATAATTTCTCCTCCCCTGCGCTGTAGGAATGTGTTATTTGGACATTAGGTTTGCACTGTATAAATGGCTGAGGCTGTTAGGCAGCCAGCAGATGGGAATAGCACTGGGAAAACTGACCATGCCTGGGAAATTGTTTTTGGAATATCTCCTCTGATAATTCACTATTGTTGAAAAGTAGCTTTATAGTGGCAAACTTTAGAGAGCTGTTTGTATGCAGCTGGGACTGAATTTACAGACTGTGTTTCTCTGACTTGCTAAAAAGCTGAGGATTGACAACCCCTTTCATCCTGCATTATCCAGCGTAGCTTTTAACTCCAAGAAAACTATGTTCACAAATTGATGCTCTGCTCCTCTGGGGTTGGTGCAGAAACATTAAATTGTACTAAAATATTCATATGTGAGTGCATTTAGCTGAAAGCAATTGATGTGCTTTTCCCTGGAGAGAGGAAAAAAAAAATTGCTGTATGGCCCTGCACTCCAGCAGACACCCTAACCACGCTTAAGAGTAATTACACAGCTTGGCTGATCAAAGGTTCTTAAAGTGAAAAAGAAACTGTAGTTGGGCTGCAGTTTAGTGATGTGTGCTTCTTGAATGGAACATGCTCAACTGCATCAAAGCAGTACATACTGCAGGATTGTTTGATATACAGTGTAATACAGATGAACCAGTGTCAAGGCAGAAAATATTTTATTGGGTTAATAGCTTGTAATTGGAAGGAATCTCTTGTACAAAGCAATTTTCGTCACAAAGATTTCTTTCTAATTTCATTGTCCTTTCACTCTTGCAAAGAAAATAAAATATCTGAGCTGCCTTTAAAAAGAGTATGTGTGCCAGAGGGGTTTATTAAACTGGCCTGTTTAAAAGCATGCCATTGCTAGGATGATAAATTGATGTGTGCTGAAGGTTTTCAGCATAATTCAAAAATTGGCATAAAAATCAATAGGAGCTGACGACATGCTTGCAAAGTAGCTGCCTCAGCTTGGGGTGCACCTGTGGCTGCTCTGAGCTCTGTCACAGCAGCCTCCAAAGGCACTGGGAGTTGCAGTAAAAACTCTTCTTGTACTTCTCTTGAGTCCCTTAACTGCCCCAAGACAGCCTAAGGCATATTTAAATATTCTCATAAGCATAAATGAAGTAATATCATATGCCACGAATTATTCTATAAATAATTGGAAGAGTCTGTGTGCACAGGAAAATAACTGCATTGGTAGATTGGTAATTATAATCATCCCCATGTAGCTCTCCTGTGCATTTATCCAAACTGGCTGCATGGATTCTGGAGCCAGGAGTGCAGATTGCTGCACATGAAGTCTCATGGACTTGCAGTAGCTGCCAATAGGTAAATTGGGTACGTTTGAAGCAGAAACAGAGTTTAGGGAATGGCTGAGGAGGATTTTTTCATTTTAATGATTAGCGTGCAGTGACTCTGTAAGACACACAGTTTTTCAACAAAAATGACAATGGTAAGGCTAGATGAATACTTTAGCAACAGAGAAGTTGGATTCTTGACTTGGAATCTTGTCTTTGAATAGGATAAATCTGGGAGTTGGAGTTGTGGTTCTTTTTAGGGTGGTTGGGATGCAAGTCTCTGCTTACAAACTTGGAGGTCTCTGTCAGGGTTCTGGCTGCCACTGTGGGATATCGTGTGACCAAATTAAAGCACTTCTGGCCTTTGTGCCAGTTTGCTGGCAGAATCACCTTGGGCTGCTGCTGTAGTCACTGTGAGAAGCCTCATGGGTGCTGGTGCCCCCATCTCATCTTCCCACTGCTGGCCAAGCCCTTCCTGCAGCAGCACATCTGGAGTGTTGGTGCCTCCTGATGGTGCCTCCTTCCCCTCTGCTCTTGGGCTGTTTGGTCCATTCAGCTTCCTGTGCTGTGTGTTACTCCACTGTGCTCTTCCCTGCTGGCAGCTCTCTTCTCTGGTGTCCCTTCCCCTGTGCTGATGTCTGCCAGCCACTCCATAAAAAAGTTGTGGCATGACTGTGACACGTGTACACTAATTGTTTCCTGTGTGAAATGAAGTTACTGCAAGGCAAGGCAATTGTCTAACCTGATGCCATGCCCTTTATACCACCAAAACTTTCTCTTTCCTTGACTTCAGTTGCTTTTGGAAGTTCATTTGTATCAGGCAGTGCAGTGAGCCCCTTGGTGTGGAACCTCTGTGCTGTTTTGTTTCCCATTCTCCTGTGGCACAGTGCTGGCAGCAGCCCTTCAGTGAAAACCTGCCTGTGCACAGCACCAGGGAGCTGAGAAACACCACTCCATGTCCTAGACTTACATCTAAGTGCCTGTAACTCTGGGCTGTGGATCAGCTGCCTGACAGCAGTAATTAGAGCAGCTTCAGGGTTCCAGAAAAGCTGGAACTTGAAGTTGGTGTAAAGCCATGTTTGGCCCCTGAGAGGTGCGATCCAGACTCTGATTCGTGCTGTTTGTGCCTCATCTCCTGCACAGATGAGCTCTCAAGGACTGAGGGCTCCTTCCAGACCTCCTGTGCTCTCTGTGGTGGCAGACGTGTCACGTTGTGTAGTTGGAAGGGACACTGCTCTGTGGGACCCATCTGCTTCCTCTTTCCCTCCCTCCCTCTCTTCATGTTGCTCGGGGCCACAGTCCCGACTCAGGCTTTGAGCACTAACACAGGAGGAATGATGGGACTCGGCAGAAGGCTTGACAGAAGTTAGTGATTTCAGGGAAAACATCAAAGCAAGGGTATTACTCTGAAAATAACTTAGAAATTTGAATTTCTCAGTCCTTTATGACATCCCTGGATGACTCTCTGAATTTGCTCCTCGGAGAACACTGAACAGACTCGAATCTTTATCATTCAGACCTTGTGGGTCCTTTGTGTCCCTCCTGCTGAACTGTAGATTAGAACTAGTATTTAAGCAGTCAAGTCTCTTTACAGCACAGAACTGTTGATAAGAACTGTCCCTGTGTTATCTGCCTGAGAACATTGCTGAGGTGATCTGCCATCAGTGTTAGAGCCAATGGAAGGGACCAGTTGTCTGAACCAGGGAGCCAAAGGCACATAACCTAGAAGGGCATGGCTAAGATGCATAATAAATGATTTTTAGACAAGCCTGGTGATTTACAAATGTCCTTTTAATGAAACATCCTTGTCTTTCCTAGATGTTTTAATAGAATATATTCATAGGCATCTGGCTCCTGGTTAGCTGGATTCTTTCCAAAGGCTGAACTTCACAATGTTAAGCAGACTGATAAGAGTATCTGGTAGTCTGGACGACTGGTACTTAATGAATTGCTCTGAAAAAAATCAAATTACAGTAATGTGTCTTTAAAAAGAGCTTGTATTAAAGACAGTATGATGTTAGAATAATTTCTCCTGTAACATCTGTTCTTTTATTTGGTATAATTAAAATATTGCATTCTTACCATGAGTTCTTATATGGACATATTATGTTACCTTGCAGCTGTGGTTAAAATGGATTGACCTCCAATATTAATCCACTCGGTAAAAACCTACAGAGGCTGAGGAGTTTGAGTATGTTCAACAGCTGTGTGGTTTTGTGGAAATGCATGGATAAATTCTGTGTTTCAATTTCAAAGGAAGCCTTTTTAATAGGAAATACTTTGTTCCTGCTCTGTTTTCCCTCCCCTTCGGTTTTTACAGGAGAGAGTGTTTGTGTTAAAGCGTAGAAGAAGTCATAGCTTTTATTTATCTATTCCTATTTTAAAAACCAATAATAACAGGTGAAATCTGTAGCTGTAGAAACATCAGCAAGCAATCATCTTTCTTTAATTGCTGTAATGACTCTCAGGCCTGCATGGCAGAACAGTCTGCGTGGTCTGTACTGGAACACCTTCATTTGCAGCCCCTTCTGTGGGGCTGTGCTGTCCCCAGCTGTGCTTGGCTCTGTCATGTTGAAGCCACTTCACTGCAATGCACACCTTCAGTTGCACAGCAGTAAGATGATTTTTTTTTTTTGGACCCCCTTACCCTCCCTGGCCCCCAGAATAATTTCTTGAATTGGACTTGTATGTTCTTAAATATGGACAAGCCTTGGTATTTTTAAAGGAGAAATTGTTATTATTGGAGGTTGTGTCTTTTCTAATTGTGTGTGAAGTACCACCTTTTAGTTGGTCTAGACAGATGAGCCATTAATTAATTTTGTGTGTTAGTTTTCTGTTATTGAATGAGTTGGTGAAAAGTACTTTGGTTTTCTTCTGTAACATTAGTTAGCTGAACTGCACAGCTGTGACTGCTGCTTGCACTGGTGGTGGTGGGAAAACTGTCAGGGAACTCAAATATTCTTGGTTTTGGATAGATTACAGCATGGATGGTTTTCAGCATGAGGGGAAGTAATACCTTTGTGCTGTGACTAAACCAGTCAGTACAGATCTATGTGCCTGTACATTTTAATCTGTCTTGAATGGAAGACTCTGGATGTGAACTGGGAGCCCTGAGGTGTAAAGCTGTTGGTGTACCTGGGAAGCACTTCTGTACTCGTCCTGTGTGGGAGTGGGGAGTGCCTGGGGGAAGAAAAGCGTCAGGGCATGTGGTCGTGGAAGGTTGGGGTAAAGAACAGAACCTACAAGTGTACAATGCCCCAGCCCACTTTGGCATCTGAAAGGTTTTATCCTGCCATTTTCACCTTTTAAAGGTGTAAACACCTGAATTTCAGCTTCGTATGTTCTGTCTTAGTGGAAGGCTCTGAGAGGCTCCAAACAAAAGCCTTGGTTTGCTCTTCAGGCCCTGCATCATCCATTTGGAGGTTACCTTAACACTTGCATTGGGAATCACTGCCCTGTCCCCTCTGAGCAGTGCTGGATGGTGTTCAGGCAGACTTCTTAAATTTGTTTTTTCTCTTGTGTGTCTTTCCCAGATGCTCCTTTGGGATTCTCCTTTTGTAGTTACATTGCATCCCGAGGTCGGGAAGGGAACCAGTTGTCAGCTGCCTTCAGTATTGAAAACCACTGTAAAAACTGCTGCACGTGATAGATTCTGAGTAGGGTGTGTGAGGGGTTACTGAAACTGTCGTGGGTACCAAAAATGCCTCTCTCTTGTTTCCTTCTAGGAACTTTATATTGCTGTGGGAATATCTGGAGCAATCCAGCACTTGGCCGGAATGAAAGACAGCAAGGTAAATAAAGGTGGATGTGCTAGGAGAGATTTTTGAGGAAGGAAATGAGTTGACTTCCTTGCTTTTGCATCAGCGCTTTAGATGGTTTTTCAGCTTTTTTTAATGTTAAAATTGCCCATTTCTCTGCTGCTTTAAAACACACTTGGACAGAAAAAAATATGCTGTGGCAAAACATCTCACATAGTAGGAAAACATTTGCACTACAACCCAAAGTGATAAGTTGAAGCAGCTAATTGACTTTGTTTAAAAAAACCCCCAACCCAAACCACGTATGCCTGAATTCTATACAATAGTTCCATTTGCCTTTATTCCAGAGTATGACATATTAATTCATGCATAACAATGTGCAATTTGAATTATGAACTTACTATTCCATAAAGTAAAAGATGTCTCTGACATTCCTGCATTTAGCCATTCAAATGGAAACCTATTATAAAATGGCAGTAAAACTTTAAAAGGTTTAACTCATTAGTTGCCAAAGCAAATAATCCAAAATTGGAATTGCCAGTTTGGTCTACAGTGCAGTGTTTGGAAAGAGGAGCAGAGTTACCTGCTGATTTATACTATCCAATGTCAGACATCAAAAACTGGAGGTTGTCCTGCCTCCCCACAGGAATTTTAAAAAGAGGATATAATTTTTTTTCTATTTCCAGTGAATGAAATTAGCCAAGTCAGAACTTTTGATTAGCTTATAAAGTTGAGGAAAAGGGTTGCAAAACTTTGCAGGTAGTTTCTTGTGTTCAACCAGTGACAGACCAGTGAGTTTGTGACTGGTAACTGTCCTCACAAACCAGCCTGTGTGGTAGGATGATCTCTGCTTTCCTAAAATTTTTTTCGCCATGTATTACTGATATATTTTGGGAGGAAAGTCAAGTAAGCTGCATGTGGGGCCTCAGCCTTGTAGGAGCAGAGACTCAGGTGGCGTTTGCATTAGTTTATAGCGGAGAAAAAACCACCCAACTTGGAACTGTGATGGTGAATGCTGGGCAGGGATGAGGGTGCTCCTGAGGGTGTGGGTGACAGTGTCTGTGCTCTCAGCAGAGCAGGGTTGCTGTGCTGTGTCCTGCTCTCAGTGCAGGAACAGGACACGAGCGGGGGGTCCGAGGGCAGCGCTGCCACCGGCACCTCGGATCTCCTGCAGGGCCACAGCACCACCAGGGGCTTTTTTGCAGGTGTTCAGTCTCCAGCTGTGCTCCTGGTGAGCGAGGGCACGGGCAGGTGGGACGAGGAGCAGCTGAGAACTGCGTATTTAAAGCTGCTTCAGACTTGATCTGACCCTGTTTGGGTTTCTCTCCTGCCTTATCTCAGTTCAGACTGCCAGCAACACTGGGAACTTCTTACTTGAAGTGCCAGAATTTCCTTTGATATAATATTGAGCAGTAATATTGTCCTGAACTGTAACAGCAAAACCAGATTTTTTTTGGCTTTTCCAATGCCATGTTTGATATTTTGAGATGTTTTCTTATAGGAAATAAGAACAGATTAAATTTGCTGATATGAGATGCATACTTAACACTTCCATTTCTCCCATATCTCATAAACAAATGTGTTTTAAAATTCAGATTTAGTCACTTGTGTTTGGAATGCATTCTGCCTTCCTTTTAGCTGAAGGATATAGATGGAGTAGTTATGGAAAAGATCCAGTTTTCACAAACAAAGCATTATGCAGCCTGGGAGCTCTGGAGTGTCCCCCATCCTCCCTCAGCACTCTGAATTATCTGGCATTGTGAACTTGTACACTTCAGGATACGTTTTCCAAAGCAGTCAGATGCTTTCTACCAAGTGAAATGTATAATTTATTTGTTCTTTACAGCAAGGTAGGAAATGCAGCTTTTGAGGAGACCTGGAGAATCGTTGGTGCTTCCTTTCCTCATTTCCAATTCCCTCGTGAGACAGTTACTGTATCTGTTCTTTCTGAGAGATTTAACTCACAAAGTTCTGTTGTGAGCAAGGTGATGCTCTTGCTGCTCAAAGTCTGAGTTAGCAATGAGGTAGGAAACCAAATCTTACTAAAAAGTTGCTTGAGCTAAAGGAGGCAGAGGAAGGCCCAGGATGCCCAGCTAAAGCCTCAGATAGGTTTGCAAGCAATGGGTGTTGTGCCAGGAGCAGAGCTGGCAGCTCCTGTGGTGGCACTGACTGCTGGCCTCGGCCAGCCCTCAGCACTGGCCCCCGTGGATGGTTCTGCAAGACACGGCAGGGCCTCAGTAGGGTCAGAGAAAAGTCTTGACTGACAAAATCCTCAGGGATCACAGCCTGGATTTGCTTCCCGCACTGCAGCTTGTCGGGGAGGTCACTGAAATAAAACCAATCAGCTGTGGGACAAACACTGAAGGGCAGCCTTGCTGCAGTACCTGCAGGGGCAGCGCTGCTGTGGGCACCACCTGCTGCCAGGGAGGATGGGGTCCCTTACAGGGTACAACCACCTGTGAAGAAACAACAGTTCTGGGGGCCTGGAATCACAGGATTTGTAAACTTTCCTGCCAGTACACCTGTGCTACTGAGGCAGTGATTTTGCTGGACAAGTACTTTAAGCGGAGGAGTAAAACAGTGACAGGTGAAGTGCTGCTCTCTGGGCGTGGCCCGTGAGTGCCTCAGCTGCCTGTTGGGTTGGAGCTCTGAAGTCAGTGTTTAGGTGGGCAGGCAGGACCAGAGTGCTGTGGGTTGGGCCCTGCTTGGTGTAAGGCTCCTTCTATGAGCTGCTGGGTTTTGTTTAAGATTCTTTTCCCTTCCTTTATGAAGTGTTCCCCATCCTGTTGTAGATTTTGATGTGGACACCCACCATGCTTATTTTGCTGAAAGCTGTCACAGACAGTTACAGGATGATTTACTTGTATGGCACAGTTTAAATCAAGACACTTTCTGGATCATTGTGCTGGGATTTGTCACATGCCATTTCCTATGGTCTGACAAACTAAATGCTATGTCCTATAGTAAGCACAGAAGCCTTTGGGCAGGGCTTTATTGTGCTTGTTGCAACTGCTGCCCTTTGAGTTAGTTCTGCAATGGAATGGCTTAGAATGCAGAGATAATCCTTTGTAGTAATTTTTTTTTCTAGGCTTTTCAATAGGGAAGGAGAGCCAAGATGTATGTGATGAGCAGGGAAGGGAGGGTTGTTTTTTTGGGGGGTGGGGTGTGGTGGTGGGGTCTTTGCTTTTGAGATGGAAAGGAAAAATGTTAAATGCTCTGATCCATATCTTCTGCTTCTGGGGGCTTGGAAAGACGAAAGCCGGTGTTTCCTGGATAAGACATGGCACTGTAATCCAGCCCCAGATATTAATCAATATATAGATTCACATGGTGCTTTACCTTTGCTTGCAGACCATTGTTGCTATTAACAAGGATCCAGAAGCTCCAATTTTCCAAGTGGCAGATTATGGACTGGTGGCAGACTTATTTCAGGTGAGGCTAAACTTGATGTGCAGGATGACTTTGGGAGAGTGGACAGTAGCTTGCATAATATAATGAGTGTTAACGATGTCTGTGTGTTTGCTTTGGTTGTTGTTAAAGAATTTGTTTTCTAAATTTGTTATTTGCACACTCAAAATTCAATCCCTGCAAGTAGAAGCGTGTTGGGGGGCAGGGGTGTCACTGCCAGCCTGCCTTGATTCTGGTTTCCTGACTATGAACCACTTTGGAAATAACTGCACAGAGGCACTTGCCTCTGTCTTTAAGCTTCAGAAAGTTTGGAAGCAGAGAGTTGGCAGGAGAGTGCTTATTGCTGCCTGGGCTTGCTGCCTCACTGACTGATGCCCAGGAGGAGCTTGCAGTTCCCTCTGGAACAGGGAGCCACGAGCCAGCCCCTGTCCAAGTGCCTGCAGCTCACATGTGTGACTCCGTGTGCGTGGCCACACGTGTGACTGGCGGGGCACGGGCAGAGCCTGTGCCAGCACTTAATGCCATTCCTGAAATGCTGCCCACTGGCTCCACAGTGAGCACGGGCCTCTTTGTGAGCCACAGACAAAGTCACATTCTGAAGAAACACCATGTAGACAATTTCCTTAATAAATTTTGTACGAATGCATTATTTCCACCTAATGGAAATGTAGCTCTCTTAAATAATTAAGAGGCTTTATTCAGCAGGAGAGAAGTGGGGAGTGCTGTGAGCTGGGGTGACCCACAGCCCCTGGAGTGGTGTGGTGGGTGGGGAGTGTAACTGCGGGGTTTGGTACTGCCCAGGGTGAGTTTGAGGGGGTCACGGGGGAAGATGCACTACCCTGGCACTGGTGTTTGCAGGCGGTGCCAGAGATGACGGAGCTCCTGAAGAAGAAGTGACTGCTGGTGATGGACCCTGTACTGTGGAGTAAGGACAAATAAAGGATTGTACTGGAAAGAGGTGGGGTCACTGGTGTTGGGGTTTTGTGGGGGGTTTTTTTTGGATGGCGCGTGGAGCAGTGGGGTGTAAGAAAGGAAGATACGGAAGGCAGGTAAGAGAAGAAAGGAAGGGAAGAATGAAAAAGGAATGGAAGAGGGATACAAGGCAGGAGGCAGCATGGGTTTGTCAGTATTTATTCCCATCTCCACACCCCTCCCAGCCATGCTCAGCCCCTGGGTAGGGTCAGGCCAGGGGGCCAGGCTGGGCCCAGGCTGTCCAGCAGCTCTGTCCTGCCCTTGGGCACTGTGGGGCTGTCCTGGCCCTGGACTGGTGGAAGTTCCATGGTGTTCCCAGGCATAGTCTGTTTGCCCCTGGCCAGGCACTGTGGGTCCATGTCAGCCCGAGTCTGCTGGAAGGTCCTTTGTGCCCAGACAGTCACCGTAGGTCCCAGCTGGCCCAGAGCTGGTGGCAGGGCAGGTGGATCATGCGCCATGGACACTGGTGAGCAGAGGTGGCACTGGCCTTGCCCTGGTGGCCATTGCAGGAGATGCCACAGGTTGCCTTCCGCGCTGCCACATCACCCGTGGCAGCCTCGTGCCCCAGCGTGGTGAGCGTGTCCCCACAGGAGTCCCCATTCCCCCAGGCTGCCCCTATGCCTCAGGAACCCTGCCCAGCCGTGGCTCTGGGGGCCCCAGTGCTCCATATTTCTCCTCAATCATCGGGGCACTCGGTGGGCAGTCGATGAGTGGCTTGAGCTGGAAGACGTCGAGGCTCTCCTGGTTCCTGCGGTTGTAGACGCTGAGCCGGTGGCCCAGGTCGGGGCTGGCCCCCACCGAGCCCGCGGGGCTGGGCAGCTTCAGGTTGACGGGATCCAGCCCCTTCTGCGCCAGACAGGCCTCTTCCGACAGGGACGAGAGCAGCTCCTGCACCACCGCGTGGGCCACCCGCTGCCGGGCGGGCGCCGGGGCCGCCTGGGCGGGCTCCTCGCAGGCGGTGCTGCAGTCCGGGGAGGAGCCCAGCGTGTGGCTGCTCTCGCTGCAGGCCTGGGTGCCCGAGCTGACGGTGGAGCGCGAGGCGCTGCCCGAAGTGATGCTGGCCGAGGTCCCGGTGCTGCCCAGGCGCAGCGGCACCTCCACCGTGAACAGCTCCGAGGAGATGTTGGGCCGGTGCACGTCGATGGCGGCCGTGGTGACCACGCAGATGGCGGCCTCGGGGACACCGCTGTCTGCAGGGAACAGAGCACACACTCAGACCGTCGGCAGGACCTGCCTGTGTAGTGCCTACAGAGGTGTGTATGTACCTGTGGTACACTACAGCTCTGTGCACAAAGGCTTGTGAGACACACACACTATAACACACAGCAGTGCCTGTCTGTCTCAAAGGGAACAGTAACACAAATGCACCCTTTTTCTGTAGAAAATGTATCTATATATGTTTGTATATAGGGGGAGCAGATGTAGAGGGATACACAGCTACAACTAATACTGTATACCTATATATGTGTGTGTGCATAGGTTACACACAAACATCTTTAGTTTTATTCATGTAGACAGATAAAGGGCAGGTATGTGTAGACGTGTAATATATATGTATAATATAGACACATCTCTAATCCATTCTACCTGCATATGTACACAGTCAGTCAATGGATACTTACAGACCATAGCCCCTCCCTTTAAATACTTGTAATTAGCTACTGTTAAAACAGAATGCAAACACACCCACACTCCTACTTGTCTTTATATATAGATATATATATATGCGTGTATCTATAGGGGTATACATATATATATATATACACACACACACACATTATACCTATATGTGAACACCCCCCACTATATGCAGACAGTTTTTAAATTTTGCATGCACACATATGGATACATAAAAGGTGTGTGTGTCTCCTTATTTGTAAGCTGGGGGTGTCTTTACATAATGCACAGCTGAACATAATGCCATTTACCTGCATACCTATGTGAACACACACAGTACATACAATACAAAGGTGTATATATGCAGTGTCTCACACATCCAATTTTATATCATCATCATCTTTATATACAGACATGAGGAATTGTGTCTGTGTGAGCCCAAGATAGTATACATTATACACATGATATAGAGTGCCCCGTTGAAAGACACCTGTCATTAAAAAAAATATGCACACCCCCCATACAGAAATATTTATGTATATCTCTGTATTTATGGGATAGATATGTATGTAACAGATTATACCTATGCATGAACATGTCCTGCTACATTCATGTAGCTATTCATACACACAGGTATGGATAGTCTTTATACCCAGTACCATTCCATAATGGATGAGCACAGATAGCTCTATAATATATATACCTCTATAAGTAATGCCATATACCAACCTGCCTCTGGCTCTGTATACATCTGCACATTTTCTACAATGCATGTGTGTCTATATAGTCTCCTGTCAGACACATATATATATGTAATATGTATATATAGATTTATCTTTAAGACCCATATATAACACAGTGTATATACATATGACAGACTATGTAATACAGAGTCCCCCCTTAAATACATTTAATTACCTATAAATAGAACACACATGCTCTCACACACTTGTACTTACCTTTATGTATGAGTACATGTATTTCTCACTGTGTGTGTATAGCTGGGGAATGTGTGTACAGGGATACAGAGAATACATTGTACCTATACAGCCTTTAAATGTGTGTGTGTGTGTGTGTGTGTGTGTGTGTGTGTGTGTGTGTGTGTGTGTGTGTGTGTGTGTAAATTTTATATATATACATACACACACATACACATGTACCTTTTTATAGCCTTCCAAGTATATTATGGGGATGCATATAGAGGGACATGCATCTCTATAATACCACATACCTCTATACATGTGTGTGCACACATACATGTAATACTAGGTGGATATACACAGTCTCTTGCCCACCTTATTTTATATACACATAATTTTATAGATAGATTTAATCATATAGATGTGGGAAGAGCTGTTGCTATGTGTATACATACAACTAAAGTAATACATGAGACCTATACATAGATACATACAGATAGTGTGTGTATATATATATAGAGAGAGAGAGAGAGTACATAGTTGTCGTCCTCCCCCCTTTGAAAACATAATTATCACTCTTTATAAATAGAGTATATACACTTACACACAGGTACTCTTACCTTTGTGTATAAATATTTACATATTATGGTCTGTATATGTGAATCTGGAATGTATATATAGGAATATACATATATAACGTGTATCAAATAACATATACATATTATAAATAACACATTATATATGACACCTTTATACATCTTTTAAATTGTATACATACACCATCTTATATATAGCCAAGTTTACTATGGGGATGTATATACAGCAATATACCATATATAATACAATATATACCTATAAACGTGTGCACACACGTGTACACAGGGATGTTTGATAAATATAATACTCCCTTTAAATACATAAAATTTTCTGTCTTTAACTACAACCCCCCCATATACTTTATGTAGAAATATATATACATATATATATGTGTGTGTGTGTGTGTGTACATACACAGGGAATGCATATATAGAAATCTACATATATAATACATTATACTTAAGCACAGCCATATCCACATTACACAACACCTGTTAGACATATAAAATTATATGTACCCCCCTTTTAATGTCTCTCCATGTATATTATGGGCATATACATCTATAAATAATACCATATACCTGTGTGTACATATATATTTTTATATATATATATATATATATGTATGTACACACACATATATGCAGTATACACAGGTATATATACAGTGTCTCTCACAGACCTGATTTTATACATACATAATCTTTACACATACATTTATCCATATAGCTAGGGGGAATAGCTGTGTATATACTTGCCCCATATATGGTACATAATGCATGTATATATATGATGCTTACATATTTATATGGCTGTATCTCTGTATATAGATGTGGAATGTATATATAGGGATGTATGAGCACACACACACACACATATAATGTTATGTATACATGTACACAGACGTGCTCCCTCACACCTTTTCCTCCTTTTTTAACCATACATACACCTAAACCTATGTATGAATTCATACATCTTTATATATATAGTCCTGTATAGACTGGGGATGTATATAGAGGGAGATACACAAATAAAGACAATACTTTATACCTCCTACGTGTGTGCATGTACATTTTTGAAACAGGTATGTATCATGTACGTGTGTATGGATACAGAGGTTTTCTCTCACACACACACAGATTTTATTTACCCCTATACACAACTTCCTATAGACACATCCATAGTTATAGAGGGAACATCTCTAAGTTTCCCCTTCACAATATATCTACATATGTACATGCATTTTATGTATTATAATATATGTCTCTATATACACTCAAGTATTTTCTCTTTTATATACACTCTATATGTATGTAAAGAGGCTCTCACATACCTATATATCTCTTTACATATATAAAATACCTATGTAGGTCCACACAGATCTTGATCTGCATTTTTATCTGTCTGCATATACACACATAAACTGCTTTATTTATACACACATAGTTCAGATATAAAATATATCCATAATACCATATACATAATACAGATTACAAAGACATGTATATGCAGTCTCATACCTTCCTAAATATCTATATAATTGTGTTTTAGAATAAGATATATGCACACACATACACCTACAGTTATATCCATGCTATATGTAAAATATAGATATTAAAAAATACATGTATATTATCACACTTTTTTTGTTTTATATATATATATATGAAATCTAAAATATGCATATATAGTTTCTGTCATACATATCTATGTGTAGACAGACATCCCCCACTTTATGTATCTTTATATAAACTAATACATGTATCCACACATAGCCATGTCTTTATATATAAGTACATATATCCATGTATGTGTGTGCACATAGATACATGATACATTACAGCTGTATATGCACACACATTCATGCATGTACAGTCACAATCATGCACAAACACCTTTATAGATCTTTAAATATACAGAAACATATGCAGCCATACTCATATACACATACACATAGCTTAGTCTGTAAATAGCTACAGGGAAGCTCTCTTTAGCAAGCATCTGTATCTCCCCATGTATAGCAGGGTGGGGATGTATCTACACATAAACTACAATATACAGATATCACAGAGGCACCTTCAGAATCATCTTGGTCCCCCTGTCACGGGCAGGGACACCTTCCACTACACCAGGCTGCTCCAAGCCCCATCCACCCTGGCCCTGGGCACTTCCAGAAATGGGGCAGCCACAGCTTCTCTGGGCAGCCTGTGCCAGGGCCTCCCCACCCTGCCAGCTCTCCCAGCCTGGCTCCAGAGCAGAGGGGCTCCAGCCCTTGGAGCAGCTCTGTGGCCTCCTCTGGACTCGCTCTGGCAGCTCCACGTCCTTGTGCTGTCGCCCCGGAGCTGGAGGCAGCTCTGCAGGGGGGTCTCACCTGAGCAGAGCAGGGGCATGGCCAGGTCACGTCGAGCTGCTCATCCCTGACACTGCTGGGGCCTTGGCCTTGTGCTCAGGCTGCTCTCGATCCCTTCAGCCCCCAGCCTGTGCCTGTGCTTGGGATTGCCTGGCCCTGATGAATTCCAGGAGGTTTGGCTCCTGGATGCCATCCCTGTTTACAGCCACACACGCTTCTGTTTATGCTTCAGTTACATACACAACTACATCTGTCTCCATGGGTGTGGATGTGTACATGGGAATAGAAATATATAATACATTATACATAGATACACGTTTTTATTTCTGTAATTATATACACATATATTCAGACCATCTCTCCTCTCAAACCTCCCACTCCTTTACATAGATCTTTATGTATTTTATATATCTAATAGATGGAGTTTAATAAAATATCTGTGTATGTACACAGACACAGCCTCTCACACATCTTTATCTATGTAAAGATATGTATGTATATCTTGATCTATATAGAAAAGTCACACCTACATATATATGTATATAAATCTGCTCACATATACACACATGTATGTTTGTATGTGTTGTGTGTTTGGAGACATGTACCTGATACATCTCACACACACACACACACACACATATATATTTACATACATCTTTATGTGTATCCAGGTTTGTGTGCCTATATGGGATATAGATATATAGATATATATATATATATAATACATTATAGATTTATATGCATACACATATATATATATATATATAACATGTATATACAAAGACACATCCTTATATAGATATCTCTATATAGATATATCTATAGATATATATATATATGCCTATTCACTGTATGCATACTATATATATGGATGAATATATGGGATAAACACATGTAATACATTATAATCATATATATACACATACACACACTCGTGTGTGTGTGTGTGTGTATATATATATATATATATATATAAAAATACACACTTGTATATATGTACATGTATATGCAGGTACACACACATCTTTTTTTTTTTCCCTATAACCCCATGTATATATGGGGGATGTGTATATGGAGATATACATTTTTAACACACTATACTTAAACACAAACATTTTCTAATATATGTACAACATTTCAGGTACATAAGGGGAGTGTGCACCCCTGTGCCTGCGGGACTCCTGCCAGGGGGCATCCATTTGAAGGCTGCCCTGGGGTCACAGACCCTGCTGGTTGCTGAGGTTTCTTACCATTCAGTTTAACCTTTCTGAAAGGTTCCCAGCATGGTGCTGGGCTAAGCTGCCTCCCCACTGCTTTTCTCTTCATTTATTTTGTCCATGCTTTTCATTCTTGGGTCCATTTGAACTGCTCTGGGGGCTGGACAGCCTGGCTTAGGGGGAATTAACCTCTCCCAGATCTCCAAACTATTCTGAGTGCCTTCAGCAGGAGCAAACTTGGGGCCCTTCAACCTTCAGAGAACTGCTGACACACACTTCCATGGAGCAAACCAAGAGACTCTATGGTGGGTTTCCTTTCCAGGACAGATCTACATCCCTGCTCAGTCTCTCCTGGCTTACAGCACACAGTGCAGTGCAAACACAGAGTTCATGTTTGTGTTTTCAAGCAAAACTTACCAGTGCTGGGCTCGTTGTAGTATCGACTGATGTAATTATTCATGTCATCCTCTGAAAGGATAAAAAGGCAGCTGTTAGAAGACAGTTTGTGTCATTAAATGGTTGAACTGCATCCCATGGAAGGCTCTCCTCTGCCCTGCACACCCAGAGCACCACCTGCTCTGTGTCTTAGGCCACAAGACCTCAATGCACTGAAGCCCCCATCCCGTCCACACTGTGGCTACAAGCCAATGTAGGGTTGGACTATCATTTGTCACAGTTCTTTATGGCACCACACTGGGAATGAGGTATTCTGGGTTCCAAAGGAAACGTGCTCTGTGGTCTTTCCAGAGACTGGCACGGGGCTGACCAGTTCCCCAGGCCCAGCCCCTCGCTGTTGTAAAGACAAGTGTAACACTGGCCTTTCCCTGGTCAGCAGGGCCCTCCCCTCCTGCACAGGGCACACGGAGAAACCTGGTATTTATCCTGACCCAAGGGCACTGGCACAGACAGACCCACTCCTGCTGTACATTTACACCTCTGAGTTACCTCCTTCCCCACGGTGACACCTCAGAAAGGGAGGTACCATGTACCATTTTAATGTGTAATTCTCTACTTCTAAGATAAAATCTTTTTTTTTCATTTTGAATGAATGGAGAGTTATTTTGGTGTATATAACACATATATACAAAATATACAGCATAATGTTAACATTACATTCTGATCTACTAAAAAGAATTGTACAAATCAAGGGTGTAGTACATACACAGAGCTACAGCTGTACTTCAGTAACAGCAAGTTACAAACGATGACGTGACCACAGAAGGGAAAGAAGCAGCCCTATTGCATGTACAGATTTTAGATGCTGCAGATGACACTGGGATTTTGTGTTATTTTACAGAAAAGCAGAACATTTTACTATTGTGGAAAAAGCAAATAACAAACTCCTCTTGTTGCAGTTGTGAGCAGAAGGCAAACAGCATCGGCAGTCCAGGAGAATGTCAAGCTTACAAGCAACCTGACCTGCCCAATTTGCAGTGTATCTGCGCTCTAAAAGCATTCTCTCCTTTTAAGTGCTCTTTTTGATACCATGTTTCAGAAACCCATGCTCATCCCTTTGAGCCAGATTTCCTTCGTCCCCCTGGGTCTCTGTGGCTACAGTCCTGCCTCATCACAGCACATTGCGGTTTGCAGGTGAAAGAAACAGATGTTTTCTGGGGAACACTTTCCTCACACAACAAGACCCAAACCACCAAGCACTCTGTACCTGAAATAGCTGCACTCATAAGAAGGCAATCTAACCTGACACTGAAAGGCAACGTGGTTGTTTTCCTGGTTTCATTGGATCTTAAAAGCTTTTTCGGCCCTTGTTGATCTTTAAATGCCTGCAGTCAGAGGTGTGCTTTGTGCTAATGTCTGAGTTTAAAAAAGAGGCCTCAGAGTAGCTCAAGGCAATGCTGCTGAATTAGGAGTACATTGCGAGGCTTTTCAGCTATCTGCTGCTAAAATACACTTCATTTCAATCATGCATAATTGATACTCTCAGTGCCACCAAACCTTCCAGCCGTACAGACACAGGTTCTAGTTCAGGCATGGAACCTTCACTACAGCAGGAAATACCTGTGTGGATGTACTTCTGGTAGGGCACTTTCAGTATATTTAGCTTGGAGTCCAATTCTAAGCAGACAAACAAGGAAAACAGCACTGCAGTGTGGCTGGATGAGGGCACGCTCTGTGTGCAGGGTCACCCTCCTGGTCACCTGGCAAGAGCCATGAAAGGGTTCCTCTGGCTCCCATTACAGTCTGCCCCAAATGCCAAGATGCTTTGCACCAAAGACAGAAAACAACTTGGAAAAGTTACTTACCTGCTTTTCAAGCCTTAAGACAAGGCTCAAATCAAGTCCTGTTTCGGACTGCACCCATTTACTGGCCACCTGTCTGTCAACTAAACAACGTACCAGGGCACTATTTCCAAAGAGATCAGTTGTGTTCAAACCAAAGAGACTCTGACTGATCTTTATGTCAGCAACGGGCAATGCCAAGCCCCTGGAAAGGAAATCCAGTAATGCACTGCCTCAGCTCCCTTTGAGTGCTGAGGAGAATCACCCACTGTCCTGACCCTGCATGGGACCACTTGCACACAAGGCTGGGGGAGCTGCCCAGCTCCCACTGTTACACTATTATGTGATGGCCTTATTAATGTAATTGCTTATCACTGCTTATCTGTTTAGATACAAATAAAATATATATGCATAAATAGATTACATGTGTATATAAAATATACACATTTTTTAACCTTGAATAGTTTCTTATTAATAAAACCCAATAAAGAGTAATGGAATAACAACAGCAGAATAAATATTTCAACAACAGATTAAGTTTCTGAATCATTACATTAAAGCAAACTGACAATTAACAAACTCAGCTGAGCCATATGGGAGTCTCAACTGCTTTGGGCATTGAAGGCTATAAGCAATTCCAGTTACCTCCCATTATATTCTACATTGCTGAAAAAAAGGAGCTCAAAACAATGCAACAAATATACAACTGAAAGCACCTACTTGTGCATATGAAATCTATACACAAAGCCAGAGTACAGTAGTGCACATTCCCATGGGACACTGCTGAAGTGTTCCTGGTGATTCCAAGGAGATGAAGACCCTGCTGCTCTGTGTGAGTCTCATGGGGTCAGGAGTGCAGCTGGTGGCACACGGGAAGTTTGTAGGACCAAGCAGGGGAGACCAGCTTTTACAAGAGGGGCAGATGACTTGTATTATTTAGATTCTACACAGTGTTTTCTGCTGTTGGTCTATTTTAGTTTCAGCTCCAGAAAGGGAGTTGTCTTAAGATGTAGTTCATTCTTCATAGTTACCCTGTTTGCTTAAAGTTTTTTTCATTTCTACCGCCTTAGAATTTTCAAGATCCAGAAAATTTAATTTTTCTCCTTTCCTAGAAATAAATCCATCTCCTCCAATACACAGAAATGTTACCTGCACTTCCTTTTCCAAAGACAAACTTTGGATCCTTAGCCATAAGGATGCCCAAATGATATTTATAGTAAATTAAAGGACTGGTAGTAAGTAGAAAGGAAAAGCATTTTCCTCTTAATTCCCCTGAAAACGGCAATCTTAGGAAAATGTCTATGGATGGTGATTGGGATCCTCTTGTTGTACCAAGAGGAATCACAGAAACATTTCTGTTGGAAAAGGCCTTTAAGATTGAGTCCAATAGTAAATCTAACACTGCCAAGCCCTCTGTGCCACATCTGCCCAGAATGAGTGACCCCCAGGAAATCTGTGTGACAGGAAATGTGGTGACAAATCCGGTGATGAAGATCTAGAAGTTGTGAGCGGAGAAGGCAGAAGGGCAAGAGTGAGGCAGCTCTTCCCTGTTGTGAACACGGTTCTACAATCTTCCCTGGAAAGTGGAGTGATGGGAAGCAGTGAGACACACAGCAGCACTGTGGAGGAATTCAGCTGAGAGATTTTACTGAGCAGGGTCGGGAGGGAGCAGAAACAGGCTGTTCTCTGTGGTCCATGAGCAGCAGTTGCTCAAGCTGTGGGGGGTGACAACTGTAAGGGGTGAGGCAGCCGCGTAAGGCGGGACCACAAACGGGTGGTGGGGCTGACTCCAGCATGATCAGGACTTCCACTAGACAGAAGGGAATGTCTGGTTGGGAAGGTTGCTCAGACTCTGACTTACCTCACACAAAACCAGCCTCCCCTGACACTGTAACCAACCCCCTCTGCAAGGCTGTGAAGTGCAGTGAAGTGAAGTCCCATCTCAGCCTGCTGTCCAAAATCTCTGTTATTGAAAAAACGTGTGGTTCTTGGTCAGGATCTGTCTGACAGCCACTGGATTTTGTCTGATGAAGGTTTCCAAGTTATCTGCTTGTACTTTTCCTGCAGGACTCAAAACACACACTGCAATGGTTCAGGGAGTAATAAACTATTTAGAGTACAGTGCCATATAATCTCATCTGACCCAAGAGACAACATTGCAATCTCTCTCTCTTGGCCCTATAAAAACCTAATAAATTTGGTGAAACACATAAATGACATTCCACCCAAGGCAGATCTCTTTCAGTTCTATAATGCCTCAACAGTGATCTTTAATTGTTTCATCAATGCCTTTAGTGAATGATCTGCAACTCCCCTGCATACAATAAATACCATTTACACATCTTTCAGATTAGAGGCCTAAAAAATGGGGATTTATTTTGAAATATTTCATTATTATTTTATTGCCATTGATTGTAGTGCCTTCTGTTTCTCCAAGCTGAATTTTCTGAACTGGAAGGTTATTTTTGCTGCTGTGTAGCCTCCCCCTGAGGTAGTAATGTCTTACCTCAACTTCCCTCCAGAAAGCAATCTTTGCTAGGAGGTTTCTAAAGAAGCAGATCTTTCATCTGTTTGTGCCAAAAGGAACCAGGAGTAGCCAGCTGGCACTTTCCAGGAGACTTCCCTTGCTTCTGGTTTTAAGGCAGGTTGCCACATCAGTGCAGGCTGCAGTACTGAACAACTGTTAATTCACACCGATATCCAGTCCCTGCAGGGGCTGGATGGATGCCTGAGCACATGGATAATCCATCTTGAGAGGAACTGTAAACTCAGCATGCACAGAAAACAGAGCAACAGATTCAGCCTGGTTCTAAGTAAGAAATCAACCTGAGACGGAAGCCACTGTGCAAAGGGAAATCCTGGGATATGGAACTGGGTCTGTTATCAGCAGATGCTGCTGGGACAGAAAACCAAAATCCAGAGGGGGGGCTTTGGCCCTTGCTTCAGCAGATCATGCAGCAAGAGCACCATGTGCTGACCTGAGCAGGGCTGAGATGCAGCACAGCTGTGTCAGTGTGGCTGGTGGCTGTGGGTACAGGGTGGCCTGGGGGACCTCTCACTGCTCTTTTCAACCTTGTTCTCTATGAATATGGATCAGCAGATCCACATCTGAGTTGGCTCACTACAGTCAGCCCAAAGCATTCAGAGGAACTTGAGTCTGTCTCTAAAACAGCCACATTTGTTGAGTCTAAAACACAAAGGTTGAGAAAGGACATGGCTACCATCAAAACAATTATCTGCTGGGTAATCATCAGGGAAAGAGAAGAATAAATTAAGCAGAAGGATTCAAGAACAAATTGTTGTAAACTGGCAACAAATAAATGTACTCTGAGAATTAGGAAAAGAGTTCCAATACTTTAGAAAATGAGCTGGTGGAACTGCTCTAATGGTGGAGGAGGGCAGAACACATCCCTGCTGTCACATGGAGCACCATCTGCTTATGAAAGGGGCTGCACGCTTGGACAGTGGAAAACATTCCAGTTCTGTGTTCCTTTACCTGTCAGCAATGTCTTCACACCTCTTCACATTAATGATGAGAGACAACTCCAGCCTCACATGCGTGACTGTGCACTCACCACTTCTGGAAGTGAGGAGTTTCTACTCCACCCATTTGGTGAATATGGAATGCAAGAGCCAAACTTCACTAACTGCACACACATTTATGGAAGTGTTGCTTAAGGTTTACTTCCTTTGATTCCTGCCTGGATGCTCAGTGCACAGAGAACCACAAAGCCTGAAAGAGGCACCTAGAGAGAAGCCAAATTGAAGGGGAGTGCACTTAGGATACAACCATTTCCAGGACTAGGCTTCAAAGTAGATACATTTCAACATTTGAAAATAACCATAAACTATTTTTTATCTATTGTTTTGCACTAGCAGGACTCTCTCAGAGCACTAACAGATGATCACCAAAGAAACTGGCTTAGAGTTTAAAAGCATCCAACCAGCTCAGACTGCCCTGCAAGGAACAACAATCCTGACAAAAAAAGTGCCCTGCTTTGCCTTCTCAAACAGCTTATGAATAATCTTAGGAGAAGCCCTCTGAAGCTCCAGAATTTTTCACGCTCCCCTCCCAGTATCCTACTTTCTTCACTTACAAAACATGGGTATCTACAGGGAGAGCAAGCTTTACTTTTCTCTAAAGCATGATCATAAATTGCAGCAGTCCCCCAAAGCAAAAGACTTAGTGCTAACCCCATAAAAATGGAAATTTGACTCAGAACAGTTAAAATAAGCTTTTGGCGATGTGAAGTCCCAGTTCTTGCTCAAAGGAATAGAAGGGTGGCATATTAATCTTACACTATGGCAGTACTGTAGAATTTCAAAAACTGAAATGATATATGCAGGAAAATGAGGAATTTCCACTAGGGACTCTAATTCATATATTATGGGAGAGATTAAAGAATAATAAATTTTGGAAGGAAGTATTAATGGCTAGATGGGGCACTGTGAACCTGGCATTCCCTGAAGCCTGGAACTTTGTATACCAAACACTAAAAATGATTTGTGCAGGACCAGAAAACATTAGCTGTTATTCTGACCATGACCAGTTACATACTGTATGAGGTAAGAAGTCCTTTATAATTTAGAACTTCCTTTATAATTTAGAGATTAATAGATAGGATAATATTTGCCATTATGTCAAATGGCAACCATGTCTGGGAAGAAGAAAGGAGCACTTAGGATACTTCCCCTGCTCTTAGAGAAAGGCTGACCACAATGAAAATCATTAGTGATGCATTCACATGCAGCAGCTCTCAGCCCAAGCTCTTCACAAACAGAGGGAGGGAAGGTAAAGTGCTCACAGTGCAGCAAATGTCAGAGCTCTGCCCTGGGTCTGCAGCTCCTCAAGCCCTGCCCTTCTCTTGGGTCTGTCATCCTTCCTGGTGTTGATACTGGTACCTTTTGACTTGCAGGCTTGAAGCCTGTGTTTCAGCCTTCACCTTTGTCTGCTCTGGAGATCAAGTTTTTGGCAAGAGAAATAAAATGTCAATTCGAAGCAAGTTAAAGGTGAAAAAAATTCCTGCTTCTTAACCAAATTAATTAGGAAATACCATATATCCATATATTGTCCGCAGAGTTATTCCTACTATGTCAGGAGGTCTCTTGTGAACTGCTGTGGGGAGACAGAAGCGTGTGAGGCAGCGCCCAGCTCACTGTTCACAGCATTAGCACAGAGACATCTTGCAGCTGTATGGCCTCAAGACGTGATCCTTCAAAAGGAGGCATGAAATGTTTGCTGGGGAGTTATGGGAGGGCCCACTGTCCATCTGACCAGAGCTCTTGCTTCTCCTGGCCTTGTACCTGCAATTAGGGCACTTTAGAGTAAGAGATCTGCAGAAGGAAAGGCAAGGTGAAAACAGACACTGAAAGTTCCCAAATCAGCCAGAACAGCTCTCCTGGTGCAGGTCACAGTGTGTGTCTCTGCACAAATTCCCTGAGGTGCTACATGTACCACGTGATATTGGGGTAACCTGACTTACTTTACTGAATGCTGTCATAAATGGTTGCACAAAATCCAGTGTAAATACCAGAGTACAAGCTACAGCTGCCCCTGAGGAGCTTTAACTTATGCACTATCCCATAAAACTTCCAGGTAGGGAAATGTGTAAAAGGTCTCAATGCTTTCTTACTCCATAAGCCTCGGTGGTGAGGTATTCTGCACTGAATGTTTCCATTGTTCCATATAGATGGCGGAAATAAGATTAGCTTGAGATGGAATATCCCATCTTCTCATGCAGCATGTTCTCTAGCCAACTTAAGCTTGCTGCTTTGGCAGCATTCAGTGCTCTCAGAAGACAGTGATTTTTTGAAGGCTGACAAAGTTATGTTTGGCAAAAACACATGCATTCCATTCCCTCCCCTAGCCTCAGGTGTTATATGTAGGGCTAATGTTCTGCCAGAGCATAAAAGAACAGCACATCAGAGCCTGTTCTGCCAAACAGCTGAATCGTGGCTTTGAACTGTTGCTTTTCTTTTGACAGTATTAGTGACTTGGTCCCTTATTTCTCCTCTAACTAATCAGTGCAACAGGCAACTGCAGATATGTTTCAAAGCTCACAAGTGCCATGTGGCACACAGGATGATTAACTGCAGCCATCACTCTGGATTCTTTTAAGGAGGAAGAACACAGCTTCGAGAAAATGGATGCAAAGCAATCCCTAATGTGGTCTGACACAGAGGGTAACTTGCAAAACATAACACTTGACCCAAAAGTCAGGAGTTAAAACATTGGTGGCTGAAGTCCCAGGACAGCAAGTGGTGTGGAAAGCCCTGAAGACAGCACAGCCAGTGTAACTGCAGCACGGGAGAATGGGAGGGTACAGGAACTGCCTGGATGGTCTGTGCTCTGCAAAGCCACGTCTCAGAGTACTGCACGTGCCTCAGCAGGGGGGAGATGGAAGATCCTACACCAGCTGGATATCCCCTTCCCACAGAGTGCACACAGAGGCACCTTCTGCCAAAGCCATGCCCTTCTTCCATCCCACACACCACTGGCACCTTTGGCTAATACATGGTCAGAATGGCCATGGTGAAGAAGATACTGGTAGCAAAGTGATGATGGTGAAAGCTGCTGTAGCAACTGCCAGAATATTACTGGGAGTAAAAGCTGGTGCTGGGAGAGCAAGCCCCAGCTGAGGTGGGGAGGGAGAAGAATGAGGCAGGACCGGCTCATGATCCTTCCTCCCCAGAGGTAACTGCCTTCTCAAGCTGTGAGGTGAGGTTTCAAAGTTACACAGAAGCACTGCTAGTGCAGGATTCAGAGCCTTGGTAGCTCACTACTTCTTTCTTTGCAAAGCAGTCCAGGAAATTACATGCAAAATCCTCTATCTCAATTGCCTGTTACCTGGATTATGAACTAAAGCACTGAATGCTACTGCTGAGTGTGTGGTTTCTTATGTAGAACTGGGCCCCTTCTCAGCAGCTCAGTGTGATTGGCAGAGACCACAGACTGCTGTCCCTTGCTAGAGGAACACAGGGAAACTTTTTCTGTCCAACTCCTGCCTCATTCAACATAAACCCATTAAAACTGATAAAACAGAGTCACCCTAATTTAGGTTGCAATAAGACAAACACCCAATGCATCTACAAAGACCTTCTATGTAATATATGATACAACACACCAGATAAATTTCCTCTGGTACTTTTAGATGATTTCTGGGAATCAGAAATTAATTCTGCCTACTCAGTATAAATATAACCCAAACATAACATAACTGCACCTCACCCAATCTATAAAGTAATGCATGTTTTTTTATTTGCTGAATATCTTTTTTCAGTGAAAAGTATGAGTCTCTCTCATCAAGCAACCTAACTAAATGCAGAAATCAATCTTGAAGATCGTGTGTCTACTTTGTTGCAAGTGTGGGCAGAATTTTACAGGGAGACACAAATAATGAGTAACCATGTTAATTTGGACTATGGAATGAATACCTTGGACAGAAGAATTTTTAGATGATCTCCACAGCACTAAAATTTCAGCAAGCCTCCTTACAATGTGAGCAACACTTCATTTCCAAATGTAACCCTCAAGGAACACATACATAAATTATAATATATCCACTGGGAAAACCTCTGAAATACTACAAAAAAGGGGGAAATGCATTTTAGGGGGCAGTCTGCTCAACTGTCTGCTTTTAAATACAATTTCATATCAGGAATAATTAATGGCTTCACTGTGGTTAGTACTTAGATATTATAAAGAGAAAAAACCAAAACAATTTCTACATGCTTTCATTACTCTGTAGAGAAAGGCAAGGATGATAATTTGAAAATGTCTGGTGTGCTTTTTCTCTTACAGATTTTGATTGAAGTATCTGTGCCTTGAATTTTAAGGAGTTTGACCGATGTAAAGATAACATTCAAACCTCTAATTCCAACATATTCACATACTGCTCATCTACCAAGATAATCAAGCTAAGATGTCCAAGGAAGACTAACATACCACTAAGGTAAACAGTCTTGTCTCCTCTGGAATATTACATTAAATGTTACCGAAAGCAGGACACATTCTGCACTCCATTGTAAGGGCTGCAGGATCACAGGAAAAAGAGCTATGTCTTGTGCAGAAAAAACTTCAGGTCTAATACTTATACAATAAAAACTGATCCAAGTAAATATAACTCTTGGTATTTCCCTGAACCACACATCTACAGACAGCAGAGTGCTCCTCACCACAGCCACACAGCACTCAGACATGAGATGCCTGCGCTGCGCATCCCTCCTTTCCTGGCACCAGAGCTGCCTGTCCAACACTGGCAATTTTAAGCAGCCTGGTGAGAGCACGGCCTCCAGGCAAGGCAAGCCCCACAGCTTGGGTCCTCTCCAAACCACAGAAATGCAAGTGGCCAAAGACCAAAACTGTTTTTCAATGTTCTTCTCAATTTCCCTGCTTTTACCTCTGAGTGATTATCCTTTGGCCAATTCTCATTTGGCTGCCGCTTCTTTAGGGTTTGATGGATCTAATCATGAGGACACCGGGAAGGTACATCATAGTCATTTTCTTCCCAAGGCATTTCTTTGGCTCTGTTTAGAACCTGCTCACAAATACAACAACAGCTCCTGCCACTGTGGAGCAGATGCGGCCTCTTTGTAAGAATGGGAAACTGCAGTTCGCAGGGAAGAAATCAATTCCCCGCCCCAGTGGAGGTGTTTGGAGGGTTCAGTAACTCCCTGTAAGGGCTCAGCTTGCAGCACTCACCTCGGGGAGGTCGCAGCTCCGTGATGTTCTCGGTGGCTTCGTCGTCCGAATCGTCCGTCGCCACCACCTTGTACCTCTTGCTGCTCTGTTTGTTCAGGATGTGTGGGACCTGCAGCGCGGCCTCTCTCTCTGCAGCGAGGTCCAGATCCTGCTGAGCAAGGTGGGCCCTCAGCTGCCTGATTTCAAACTAGAGCAAAAAACAACACCACATTCTGATGTCATATGAGCATGGCCAGAAGTTTACATTCTACAGTTGGGGACCTATTACTCATTTGATCACTAAACCACTACAGTCTGGTGAAACAGATACAGTGTGGTTGAGCCAGGACACGAGTCCAGGTTGCTGGTGCTCCCCCAGAGCCCATGGGAGTGGGACCACTGCTCACACAATCGAAAGGTAAGGACTGTCTCATGCTGGTCTTCTATTTTGTACAGCTACCTCCTGAAGATAAGATTTTGGCCAATTTCTAACAAATCTAACTGCTAAATCAAACGTAACCTTTATACAAAAAGACCACTCTTAACAGGCATTTAGAGATTTAGGTTCATGACAAATACCCCTAACACACTAGACTTCGTAATGAGGGTTTCAGTGGAGGGGAGGTTCTCTGAGCAGCACCTGGAACAGTCCTCTCTCACTAACTGGGCAGTCCTCTTCTGTCTTGAAATCTTCTGTACTCAACAGTGTGCAGGAAACCCTGGGGAAGGTTACCACTTTTCTGGCCACTCCTCTCACATATGTGAGCCATGGCAGTTAAAACACTTTCTGCAACCAGAATGGGATTTGCCTCACGACTGGTGTTATAAAGCAGACACCTGACAAAAAGACAGAAGCTACCAGGTACCATCTGATTGATGGACACAGCACATTTCTCTTGTATTTGACAACCACACATCTTCCACCAGGCAAAAAGAAAAACAATTTTTCTGGAGAGGCTGCAGAGACCCTTTAAACCTTTATGTAAGCACTGTAAAATCCCCGCTGCCATGCAGCACAGCTATGGGGATGCAAGGCAGAGTTTCTCTTTTCTAAACTCTTTTTAAGATCGGCAGTACAGCAGTGATCAAATCATGTGTAATTATAGCGAGTCTGAGAGGGAAAAGCAAATGAGGCAAGTAATAGGCTCAGGCATTCAAAATCCAGCATTGCTGGGCCTCCCCTAGTTCAGGGCCTGAGGATCCTTTACCGAGCACGATGCTGTGTCGAGCCTCACTGCACCTGCCACTGCACATTCACAGCACAGATGGGATTAGCACCTCCACGCCTGAAAACTGGTATGCAACAGCATGTAGGCTAAATGAACCCGCTTCTGGCTCTCCCCTCTCAGATGCTGACTCAAATCTACTCTGCTGTCAGATTTTGGAACCCATCAGCAGACCCAGCCTGTTCCACCGCGGTCAGACAGGGCACAAACACCAGACACGCTGCAGAGCACCAGTAGCTCCTCCAAGCTGTGTAAGCAACTGCAGGGGAAACAAGACAGAGTTTCCACAGATTTTGGAAAGAAAAAAGGATTCCAGTTTGCCACACCTGGAGACTATCTGCTTTCCAGAGCATACAGGAAGAAACTACAACTGGAAGGCCCACTGCAGGACACAAATCTAGAAAGCAAAGGGGCAGTTCAAACTTTCCAGGTCACATTCAAACCACCACAGGGATCTAACAAAGCACACAGCTTTTCCTCCATCTTTAAATCTCTGGACAGAGGCCTGGCAGCTGCAAACAGCTGGCTGCATGGAATGCTCATTGCTCTTAACCAAAGTTCTGCAGTGGTAGTCAGGAGTCAGGTGGAATCAGCAAATGTCAAAACACAGCCCTGCCCCTTGATTTCCTGCTGGTGGGTTTGTGTTAACCTATTAGCTAGGAGGAATTAGCAAACTGGTACTGCTAACTCTGTTGCCAGCCAGCACAAAGCTCCCTGAGGATTAAGGTGCTTGTGCCATACCCAGAAGTGCCAGTATGGACATAGGGAATTTCAGGTTTCATCCTTGACTTGAAAAAAAAAAAAAGGAATGACAAAAGAGCTTACATTCCACCTTTGAAGGGAAAAAGATACCCCTTCAGACACTCCTTGGGTTTAATGGAAATAATGCACTTAAACATGAGAAGCAAAAAACACATCTGGAGATTTTTTCTTTATGCTGCCTAGCTCAAACCAAAACGCAGTAAGAATTAGGGATAATTTCTGTTTTTCTACATTTCATGCTTCATCCTTCAAAAACATTCCTGTGTGTCAGAAAAAGAAATATTGCTACTAAAATGCTTAATTCTGCCCTAGAAGCAGGATACGATTTCCTATTTTCATGGAACACAAAAAAATTGGCAGGTAATTTTTAACACCAATGGATAGAACTAGCCAGGAGTCAGCTCAATAACTATTTCTGCATCCCACCCAATTTAAGGAGCTTAAGCATTTACAAAGATTGGCTGAAGACGGTAACAATCAAAAGCCTGGAGGGCATCACTGCGTTATGGAGATGTGGAAGGGAACCACCTCAGGTGATCTTTCCTGCTACTGGGAGCCTATAGCAGGAACGGGGGAGAGAGCACACTCCTCCTGCCCACCCCCATGTCCCAGTGGATAAAGCCAGCGTTTCCAAATATCTACAGGTTATTTCCAGTCCTTAAACTCTCCGTGCCGGGTGCCCAGGCAGTTTTTATGAGCGGTTTTATTGTTGATCGCGGCTCTGTTCCACCTCCCGCCGTGAGGGGCCCGCGCGAGGCCGCGGGACGGGCTCTGCTGCCCCCTGCCGGGGGCGGCGGGAACTGCACGGGCCTGAGGGAGCCATGGCAGCCGGCAGGGACACCGCGGGGACAGGGACACCGCGGGGACAGGGACACCGCGGGGACAGGGACACCGCGGGGACAGGGACACCGCGGGGCCTGAGGGAGCCATGGCAGCCGGCACGGACACCGTGGGGACAGGGACACCGCAGGGACAGGGACACCGCCCCGGTAGGGGACATCACAGTGACAGGGACGCCACAGTGACAGGGACATCACCCTGGCAGGGACATCGCAGTGACAGGGACACCGGGACTGGGCACTAATGGCCCCCTGACAGGGACACTGCCCCGACAGGGACACCACACTGACAGGGACACAGTGACAGGGACACTGGGACCGGGCACCAATAGCACCCTGACAGAGACATCACAGTGACAGGGACACCAGGACCGGGCACTGATGACACCCTGACAGTGATACTGAGACCAGGCACTAATGCCACACTGTCAGTGACACTGGAAACTGGGGACTAACGTCACCCTGTCAGTCACACTGGGACTGGGCACTGATGTCACACCATCAGTGACACTGGGACCCAGCCTGGAAAATGTGCCACTACTGTAACACTGCCACAGACATTGGAACCTGGGCTGGATACCTTGGCACTAATGTCACACTCTGTCACAGACACTGGGACCTGGGCCTTGGCTCACGCACTGCTGAGGGTGAGAGGTGCATGCAGCACTTGCAACTTTTTAGTTGGTCTGTGATCCCTCTATTCTTGAGCTGCAAACACAACCCACGTGCTTGTCTCATTTTCAGCTTTTAACACTGAGCTCTTTCAGCTGGTCTCAAATCCAGAACTGAACAGGAGACTGTCAAAAGCAGATAGGAGGATCAAATTCCTGGGCACAATAAAGCAGCCCAGTGCTCCGGACTTTGGCATCAAGTGCAAGATAACAGCACACAGATGTTCCAAGGTAACAGCAGAGACTGATGTTGCCTACAAACCCACGCAGCTGCAGCTGGTTAACACAGGCTCTCCCTTCCACTTTTCCATTACCTCAGATGCTGAGCTTCCAGATCTCCCATTTGTGTTTGCCCTGAAGTCTATGTGGTCATTAAAACAGTGGAAAGCTGGAATTAAATAGTTGTGTGTGTAACTGTCATTTTTTATATTGACAGAGAAGAGGGTATTCATTGCACAATGGTGGTGTCTCACTCCCACACTGACCGTTCCTCCTGCAAAATGCTCCATACAACATGTTGCACAGAGATACAGAACCCTCCTGCTTCTACAAACCAAAGCTCTTGCCTGTTCAAAAAAGGACTCTATGGGATAGAAAATCACCATTTACCACAAAGACTGATTTAATAAAATGAAAGGACATTCAATAAAGTTAAACAAAGACCAGATTTTTGTTCATAAAAGGCACAGATCTACTTAGGATATCAGTTCTATGTTAATTGTTTCTTGACAGTTATCCCAAGATCTTGCAGAAGTTGGAATACAGTTTTAGCCACTAAAACCAAACCCCTACAAACAAAGGTTAAATCTAAGGGGGTGTTTCTTATGGGTGAAACGCAACGAGAGGCTGAATGAGCAAATTAGGTTGGAGGTGTTTATATCCATTGAACATTAGATTGAACACTGACCTCAGGCAGTTCTAATGCGTAAAAGAGCTAATGAGATTGCTCTGACTGCATGTCAGGCAGTCCAGGGCAGCTTAAATCAATCATTAAAAGGTATAAAATATAACAGCCTTTTTAAGTAAAAAATTCTGGGCCAAGTTAAACACATGAAATTTCTTTTTGCAGTAGGAGCTGATGTAGCTCTCTGAGTGTACACCTGGGCCCCTCCAACACCGAGTCCTGCAGGAGAGCTGGACTGAGGAGACCGTGGTTCCTCTTTTCAGGTGGATAGACTATCCCACCCTCAGCCTGTAAGGCAGGATGCATTTTATGCATATCATGAGGGGACAAAAAAAAAGGGAAAAAAGGCATATAAACATATATACATGCTTTGATACCAGTTCTGTGTAAGAACCTTGTAAATCTCAGAGAGAGCCAGTGAGCAAAAAATGCTGTTGTGTGGAAGATACTTTGTTGTGATGAAGGAGACTAAGGTAAACCAACTCCTGACTCCTGATAATTACAAACAGAGCTCTGGCCCACTTGAGGCTGCTACTGACACTATTTATCAGGACACCTGTGACACTCATCATCTTTAATTACATATACTTCAGTCGGTATTTCTCAGTAAGTTCCAACATACTTTGCAATGGAAAAAATATATTTGAAGACTTCATAGAATCACAGCTGAAATGGACCCGTGAGGGTCATCTAGTCCAACACCCCGCTTAAAGCCAGTCCATTTAGCTCAGGTTGCTAAAAGCCCGTCCTCTCAAACTTTGACTATCTCCAAGGCTGTATGGATGTGGCACAACCTCCCTGGCAATCTGCTCCAGTGCTTGACCGTTCTCATAGGGAAAATGTTGTTATATTTAACAGGAATTTTGCACATTCCATGCTTGTGTACAGTCACTGTGCACCTCTGAGAACTGCCTGGGTACACCCTGCCAGGAGGGAGCTGAGGACAGCAATAAAGGTGTAATACACGTGGCTAATGTGCAAATACACTTATTACCAAGAAAAAGGGAGAAACAGACTGTCTCATAGGAGAGTGAGTAACCAGACTGACAGACATGAACAGGAAGTTCATCAATGGTAAATTTACTGCACCATTTTCAAAATCTGCTCTATGTCATTTTGTAGCACAAATCCGGCAATATTTTGTCAGGAAACAAACCAGAAAGAATGATGGGCACTCCTGTGCACTTCCTCACCCCAATAATGCATTAGTGATTATTTCTAAGCAGGTAAATTGACAGACCTACCCAGAGCTCTAGATAACATCTCAGTTTACATACCTGGTTTTATAAAGTGTGCCACCCATCCTATCTGATATTTCACAGCACGCATGAAAGACTCAGAAAGGGACTTAGCAGTGAATCATATAGTACTTCCCTTTAATGGTCTAGCAACAGAGTATGATTGACATAGTTTCAGAGAGATCAATGAACATTTTAGCCAGAAGCTTACTTGTGTCTAATGCAGGAGCAATAACTTTGCTCAATTCTATTAGTGCTGTCTGTACAGAATGCCCTGCCCTAAAACTCATCTGCCACTGGGATACAATCCAATGTTTATTTCCATTAGTTTAGCCATTGTTGGTAACAATAAAAATCAGGAGACAGTTGCAAACTAATGATTTACGGGCAGAATGAAACACGGGATGACCTTGGCTGCCTTCCATCCACCAAGAAAATGACTGGTAGTTAGAAATAAATTAAAATTATTGCAAAAGGATAACATAAGTTATTTCTCCGATAGGTAATTTTACCAGCTAAATAGCCCTGTCATTAAACTAGCAGCTGTTGTACAAATTATATTCCAAGATAAAAAAAGAAATTACAGCTTCCATGGTTGTTGCAGCTTTAAGAATGATGAAAAACCCAATTCTATAGGAGTCGACAGAAAAGGATCTCTTGTGATAAGGCTGAACACAGAGTCTTGGCTGGACTGTGCTCAGCTGAATTACTCTTAGGAAAGTTAAGCAGAAAAGATCAAGTAAGTAGATCTATTATCAGAAATGAAATTCCTTTACAGGTGATTCCAGAGGAAAAAACCAATCTTCCCTGACTAGGATTTGTAGTTTCTCATATTTTGTGATGTCCTGTAGAGCTTTTCAGTATTTTTTGTCTTGACTGCCCTCATGCTCCACTCCTGTTTAATGACCTCTTTTTTGGCCAATGGAGAATAAATAAAACAGCAATCTATTCAAACAGTTGCAGTGGGGTACTACAGAGAACAAAGTGGTGGTCCGTGCAACTATGATTTATAAAATATATTCTGGTTTTCAGATGTATGGCCAGCCAAAAATCCACATCTGGAAAGAGTTTTCACATTTGCAAAAGTACATCTCCAATGTCAGTCAGGAATGGAAATGTACTTATAGTTGTGATACCCTGTCACTGGTCAAAACATACAACTGACAAAAGAAATTCAAAAAGATGAGGGGAGGTTGCATCTTTCCTGCTTTTTCCACGAACAAGCAATCCTTTAAAAAGGTCAGGAAAGATGATCAAACGAAAAAGCAAAAACCTGGCAGAATTTTAGACATTAAATACCATTAGGAGCCATTTCTCCCATCAGATGCTGTACACAATGTTAATGTGAATATTATAATGCTGACAACTTGTTCTTGACTGAATTATGAAGCTAATAATTCACAAATAAAGGATGCAGCACTTGTGTCAATGTCTACTGTTGCTAACTGAAGTGAATCAGTACATTTACCTGATATTATACAGCTGAGGCATTTGTTTGGCAGCAAGTCAGGCCAGAAAGACGGATTAGCATGCTGTTATTTTTCTATACACCATATTTTTCCATAGCTGATGACACTTGAAAGCTACAAGAGAACCTGCCCTGTTTTCTCAGATTTACTCCTCTCCCAGTGCAGTATTTCTTTGTGTTTGGTGCACAGGTTGCTGTAACCCTCAGAGCTCAGATTAGGGCTACTCTGCTCAGACATTTGGCAAGCCAGGCTCAGAATGGAGAGCAGCAAGGGCAGCTCCTGAACCTCACCTGGGATAATGAGCCCACCTCTACTCCAAGACTGTGAAATAATAACACCACAAATTGTTTAGAGAGTGTTGTCTGGCTGTATAACACAGTTCCTAAAAATTAATGTTTTAAAATTTATGATTGTAAAGAACTTCAGTATGGTCTGACAGACAAATTACTGTACTGGGACTCAAGAAATCACTGATTTGCTTAACATGTTTGGCCACAGGATAATCTCTCCCCTTTAAAATGGGGTATATACCATTTACCTGGTAATTTCACAATTAGACTCAACCCTGAATCACTAAATATCATTGTGCAAAGGTGTCAAGAAGAGAACTGCAGTTTTGCCACTGAAGACACTTACACAGTTGGAAGTAACTAATTTTTGGCAATTTTGTCAAGTCTAAGGTTTAGAAATTCGTTATGCTTAATGTGAGAGACTCAAAAATGATACACTGTCAACAGGTCTTCCTAATTTTTCACACAGACAGGGCAACTCACCACCACACCAAGAGTTCATTGCAGAATCTTAGGCTGAGATCCAGGAGACCTCGAACTAAATCTAAAAAGACAGTTGGGGACCTGAATACTGATTGACAAGTTTGACAAGAACTTTAGGGTTCCTCTGGAAAAGATGGGCACCCTAATCTCTGCTTCAGATTATGCCCCTTTTGGGGCAGTTGGTCTGTTCTGGAACAAGCTGCTTCTCCTGTCTGCACAAGCCCTTCAGCTTTTTGACTGCCTGAGCCGTTCAGACTTACAGGTCTCCCCATTTTGTATTTGAAAGGTACCTACCACAAGCCAGGCGTGGGAGTTGAAGCTAGAAATCTCCAGGATTTATTTGAACATCTATCTCATAGTTACCCTTACAACTGAAACAAGAAGTAAATCCTCTGGGGGCTCACTGTGTTGTGGTTTGATGGTCACCTGAACACTTGCTTATCCTGAGCCTCAACACCCATCCCTGGCTCCTACTTTTAACACAAGTTAGTCAAGAACTCGTTTGCATGAGACAAACTGCAAAAACTTCTGGCTCACTGCCCAAACAATGGTTTTACACCTTTTTCATGTAGATATATTTGAGATATTTTAAGCCTCACCTTTCCTTACCTTATAACTGAATCACTGAACATTTAGGGGCCTGGGAAGAGTCTTAAATCTTGACTCGCTTCCAGGAACTAGAAGTTTCTCTTGCAACATTTTGAGCTTGCCAAGAGTCTCTGATCAACCTACAGGGAAGTTGCCTTCTGCATTTAAAACAGGGAGATTCATTAGTTTTCAACTGCATATAATTTTCCTAGGAATACAGCCTTAATGCAGCTGCAGTCTCCAACAATGGCAGTGCCTTTTGCATGTTCTCAGTACTGTGTCAAGCTAGCTGCACTCACTCAATAAATTACACACTGGAACTGTTCATTTGCTGTCCCTCATATTTGTTTCCCTCACCTTAAAGAACACAAGCCCAGCAGCAGAGGCAGCCAACTGCTGTTTGACAAACACCACGCTGACAAGATCCTGGCTGCAGCCAATGCCTCCTTAGCACTGAGACCTGTCACCCTACAACAGAAGTCCCAGTGGTACTTCTCAAACCAGCAGTACATGAACTGTTTGATTTGCCTTGACAAGCTATGTGTAAATAAAGACATAACTGAACTTTACCCCTTGTTCTTGGCAGATCTGGGTTAGTCTTTCCAGCTGCTCATCTTGAATAACCTTTGCCTTCTCATATTGCTGAATCATCATCTCCATCTCCACTTTCACTGGAAGGACATACGCTGGAAAACACAAACAACACTTAAAGCAATCCAGCTGTGATTTGGTTTTTTATCAGAGAGAAAACCTTTACAGGCCAAAGAACATCACCCTTCTCCCTTGCATCCAGAGAACTAGAGTATTTCTAATAGAAACAGCACGAGGGTACTTTTTCCAGGGATGGATTTCTAACATGGGAAATGCAAGGACTAGATCTTGTTTAGCCAGATCTCCCTTTGCCTGGACGAGCTGAAACAGATGCTGCATGCTCTTCCCAGCTTCTGTGGCACTAACATAGATCTTTCCCACTGTTTACCACAGATTTCCTGAATTGCTGGGTAGGAGGATTTTCTCTTTAGAGTCAAGACCCATCCCCTCTAAACCTGAACAGCAT
Source organism: Chiroxiphia lanceolata (assembly GCF_009829145.1). Classification (NCBI taxonomy): domain Eukaryota; kingdom Metazoa; phylum Chordata; class Aves; order Passeriformes; family Pipridae; genus Chiroxiphia; species Chiroxiphia lanceolata. The sequence goes on from NC_045648.1 coordinate 18,408,717, forward strand.
GGCTCCCTCAGGAAAAGAACTATTCCAGAGCCCTAAGCATTTAATTCCTAGACTTTGCGGTAAGAAATAAATCCTTAATGGAAACACCAGACTAAGAAGGGTATTTTTGAAAAACAAAAAAGGCATTTATCTTCTATTGCTTTTCAAGCTACAGACCAGTTTTCAATAGGTCTTCTGAATGCCTCTAGAAATTTTGCTCCTGTTGTAACTATGGCAAACTCAGACTGAACAGAATAACTGTTCAATACATGCTGCAATCCTTGATGTTCTCTGAAGTTACACAAGATCCTGAACTTTTCTTGTATGCTTCAATCAGAGGGCTATGACCTGTCCTCAACTCTGAATACAAAGTTTCCTGGGCATTTAAACCCAAAATAATAACTTGACTTTGATCTTTCACACATGAGCAAAGTGACCCTTCATTTATTCCCTTTCCACCTCCTCTCCCTGACACAAAGCACCCAAGTCCTTGCTTCCAGGCACAGCCACAGACTCTGCTCTCTGCAACCTTGACTTGCTGGGGCTTTATTGTCTCCCCTGGTGCTTCCCCACAGAGGTCTGTGCAAAACACCACCAGTACACACTTCATTATCATGCTGTAGAGCACACCAGCACTGCAGAGAGCACCTTCAGCTGGGAACCCCCATGGTAAGAAAATGCTGCTGGAATCTGACCTAAAACTTGTATTACTGCCAAGAACTTGGAAAAGAAAATCCCAAGATGGAGCTGGCTGTATGGTTACGGGGAGGGTGCAGCAAATATCAGAAAAGCAGATTGGAAGCAATTATTTTGCAGAATCAGGAATGACATCTGGTGGCAAGAGGCATGAAGCAGGTCAGGGCATTTGGTTTACAGGACAGGGGATGGGATGGTGCCTAACAGCAAAACAAACCCCTGGATTATAAAGGCTCCCAGGGAGCAGGAGATGCAGCCATGATCTTGGGACCTACTCTCCTTCATGGGAATTGTAACTCTCTTCTGTTCAGTGCTAGCAAAATGTAAGAGAAAGGAGAATGACAGAAACAGTGGTGGTAAGCAATCTTTCTGCATTTTTAAAATCTCTTTTCCCAGCCTGCCAGGTAACGCTTGGAGTCACAAACTGAGTCACCACTCACCATCAATGATCCTCTTCACTCTCCATATCCGCAGGGTGATAATTAGGCTGATAGCATCCCACGGGCTGCTGGGGCCATTAGCCACTGTTGAGGCCACCATTGGTGCCAAGGACAAGATTATGACAGCACCATCAAACACCTAGAGAGAAATCACTTTTTTTCAAACCTTTCCTTAAAATCATATCCCTGCCATTCCTCCTTGGAATCTTGAAGGACTCCCTCTTTGCCCAAAAGAAATGCAATTGTGGCACGTATTTGAAAGGCATATGAGAGGTGGCCAAGACCCAGCCAGGCTGCATCCTGTTTAGGTAGCACAACAGAATTCCTCAGTGTTTTTTATGAGGTGAGGAGAGACTGTTGTAGCAGGGCAAGGAGAGAGAAAGGTATTTGGAAATACTGGCCAAGATCCCCAAGGAGAAGTGGTAGCCTAAATGCTATTACAGCCAAAGAGTTTTATCATCACTGGTATTTATTACCTGTTACTTGGCATAATGTCATCCAAAAAAAAAAAAAAGGATGCAGTCCCTGTCCATAGATCTTACTGTCTAAATGAAGAGATCAAGAAGACAAGTAGAAAAAGATGGAGCAAAGAGACTTGATGGCTCTTGGCCACATCCTGACTACAGAACACGTGTGCATCTAGACAGAAAGACTGCCTGCTCTCACTTTTATGGGGCAGAGAGGTTTTCAAGGATTCTGACAACTGGGACCATTCAGAATGATTTATATGACATTGGTTACATTGGGATTAGATCAGAAAAAGCAATTGTGCAAAGCATTAGACAGAAATGAGCTAGTAAATACATTTCAGAGCAAACTGGCAATAGAGTTGTGTCTGTCCCACACTGGCCTAGCAGGGTAGAAGAGAATACCATGTTCCCATTCCTACTGAGAACCCTTCCCTGCTGCCAAAGACCACTGATTAATGGTTTGCATAAGGAGGCAGGACATAGATTTTTATAAGAATTACGTATTTGGAATTGTGCATAACAATTCATGTGTATTGAAAAGAAACACTCCTTATTGCTGCCACTCGATGGGCAGTAAACAGTATCACTCTATTCCAAATTATCAAAATGAATTATCAGAAACTGCTGCGTTCAGCCTTAATAAGAAGAGCCTCTGAATCAACAATTTAAGTTTCACTTCAGTTTTTTAGCAAAACAACTTAAAAGGTTTACAACTTTATTACAAAAATGTGCAAGCCTCTAGACTTGCTTAAGCTCCAAGAACACCCAGATTTTCTTCTGGTACATCCTGTATAGTATTATTTTATCAGACAGTATCAAGAAGGAGGTTTTAATTCTCTTGATCTCCAGATTTGTGCTCAAGATTATGTGTTACTTATAACACGTGCATTTCCTTATCTGTCTATGCACATTCTACCTAATTTTTAATTTGAGGTACAAATTACAGTGTTTATCATAATTCAATTTAATTAAAAGAAATTTCACAATAAAAATAGGGGGTTTGCCAAACCAGCACTTTCTATCAGAAAACCACATACAGTTTTTCAACCAGTTCTAATTTCACTGATCCTGGGAACAGGGATACACAACTCACGTGACAATTTTTACTCCTATTGCTCATTATCCCAGGGCAGCAGTATCACCACATTAGCACAGCTCAAGAACAAAATAAATACACACAAAGAGCAAGAATGCCACAATCCCTCCCTTCATAAAATATTTTCAAATATTGCACTCTCCTGAGTCTCTCACAGAAAAAGGGACTCCATCACACAAACTAGGGATACTTGCATATAAGATGAATGTGTGTATTTATCTGCCTAAAAGATATTGTATTGCATCAGGTTAATAACAAAGCCACCCAAAGCAGTTCTTCATAGTCTTACTGGGTCTGCCTGGAAAACAGCACCAAGAGTCAGAGTTCTTACCTCTATTTTGTTTTCAATGTAATCCCATATGCCAAGGACCACAATCCTCAAAATAGTCTAGTAAAATAGATTGGGGGAAAAAAGATGATGAATGTTATTGTAATTTTAGATAAACATTTAAGCCCTTTATTCATTCAGGGAATCATTTTTTGTCTTATTTAAGCATTATGCATTTCTTATAAATAATAATGAGGCCCTAGAAATAGCTCCACTTCTGTATTATACAAGCAGGCATTGTTTTCCAACCACTATATTGACTCAGTGAAACCTCCATGAACAAGCTCCAAGTTGAAATGTTCATCAATCTTTCCCATCCTCCTAAAAATCTGCTTTCAGATCTGTGTGATTTTGATTACCAACCCTCCCCACACTGCCCCCCTGACCCAAGCCCACATAAGATCAACTGTGGGGCCTCCTCAGTTAGAATGGGGGAAGATTCTCTTTTCTGGCCATCTTTGATACACCAGTGATTACTTATTTTCTAAGAGAAGAGACACTGTCCTCTCCTGATGCCTTAAAATACTAACATGTCATCAGTCTGAAGAGCAGATGCTCTTATCTGGAGTACAGGACAGCTGTCTTATTAAAGATCCCAGAAAGTCACAGGATAAGGGAGAAAAATATCTCTGTGATCCTCCTCTATGAAGCAAAACAGCTATAAGTAGCCTCAATAGCCAGAAAAGAGGAATAAAGAAAGAACACAGAATGAACCAATGGTGAATTCCCATTAAAAAAAAATCCAATGGCACCTTTCCTTATTTTTAACCTGGCATTCAGAAGACACAATAAATGAAAAAATCAATCAGTCAACTCATGATTGAAATTGAACTCACATAAAAGCATAACTGGTAGGGATGTTTTCTGCCAACAGCAACACAGAGGTCAGATTTTGATAGACATGACAGACATGATGAGTCCACCTGCAGATGTGAGCCTTGCAAAGACCACCAAAATGCTACTTTCTCCCTTAAAGAACAGTATAAGGACTGAGGGTTCAGCAGGCCTATGTTAGAGGAGTAACCATGCCAAGAACTGTGCAGAAAAAAGTGACTCCTCTTCATTACAAATACGAATCCCAAGCAACTCTGAATTTATGCCAAATATACCAGCACTAACTAATTGCAGAACAACACTGAAGTTCTCAGTGCCGTTCCAATGCATGGTTTTGCCAAACCCCATGAGTCCAATTGCCTCATTTGGCCTGGGATGACTGTGCTGAGTTCTCTCTTGGCACTCCAAACCTGTGTAACAGCACTTAATCCTGTTTTGCAGAGGGAGACATTGCTGTGGGGAATATGGTGCTTCCAGAGCCCAGCCTCCTACATCAGTGAGCAAGAGAATGAACCAGGCAACACTTAGTCAGAAATGGTGTATGCAAAAGCACTGGCCAAGTCTGGCTGAGAAACAGGGTCACCAGCCAGAAGAAAAAATGCAGTTCTCTCTTTCCTCTACAAAAAATTATGAGACTCTACGTAGACAGCAAGAACTGCCAATGCTTGCTCCTCCTAAACCCAACATTTTACTTCCAAAGCATTTTACAAACGCAGCACAGGAATAAGGCTGACATCCCCTTCCATGGTAACCTCTGCTCTCGAGGTTTATTTGCTTTGTGGAGGGAGAGATGCACAACAGCAGCTGCTCAAATCCCTTAATGACCCCAAACTGGCCAGCATGATGTGATGTCATGTAGGTGTAAGGGCACGTGCTGCTGACCAGCCAAGGCACTCCTGCAGCCCCAAACTCGAGTCTGAACACTGCCAGACAAAGCATCCCTGCTCCTCTGTCGGCACCTCCCTCACTCCCCACTGAGAAGCTGCACAAAATACTCAAGTCCAAGTTACCCATGAACCTGTAAGTTCAGCTGTATTAGTTAATCAGAGATACACCACAGCAAGGCAGCCCTGGGGAGACACATGAGGAAAAGCAGGGCCTTCTATAAAGCTTGGGATGCCACCCTTCCTACAGCCACACTGCTGAGGGCACAGGGAGATCTGGCTCATTCTCTGCCAGGCTTAGGCAGGGTTTATGAAGTGCTAGGTCAGTGAGCAACTAACTACAGGATGGCTGAACACTTAACACCTTCAAGGAAACTGAGGGTGAAAATCTTTCTTCCTTTGGACAGGTGTGCACAAAGGGATTTTCACTGAAATAAGGCATATCTGCACAAAGGAAACAGAAACACCATCTCACAACCCTAAATATGATCTAATATGGGACTGTTGAGGGAACATAAAATCGGATTTGCCTTTCTGCCTTTTTAATTCCTCACTGCAGTGTTTAAATCAGACTGTGCTACTGTCACATCACCGGCTCTGAGCAGCTCCAAGGGCTGGCAGCTGGCACAAATATTGTCATTTGCAGTCTGCTGCTGTGAGTCAGCACACGTCAGCAGTGACTGGAAGTCTACTGGGCAGTCATTTAATGCAGGATTGGTTGTTGGTGCTACCTCTGGAAGAGAGGTCTCCTCCTCCCAACACATGCCTTGCTGATTAGCACCTCGGCTCTCACCTAGAGCAGACACACTGCAGGAAGGTGAGTGTAAGGGTGGAACGAGCCCAGCTCCCCACCCCAGAGAGACTCTGCAGAACAAGCTGAGCACAACTTGGGGGGAGCTGAGAAAACATTTGTTCTGTATGGGAGGTCTCAAAGCCACTCTTAAAAGCCTTCCCATCACCAGTGAAGTGACAAAAGCCACGAGAGGCAGCCTGTCCTTGGTTCCCTGAGAAAGCCCCATGGGTGAGTCCCACAGGTGCCCCAGGGTGGCTGTCCCTGCCCACCCTGCACCAGCACAGCTCCAAACCAGCCCTGGCTGTCCCCACGCTACTAAATGACACCCACTGCTGCTGCCACAACTCTTACCCAGAGCAGGCTGAATCAAGCAAATCTGGGCATATCCCCGATTGCTCAGTATAATAAATACTTCGACTGCAACGAAAACATTGGTACTACTCATGTACAACATTTTCGTGTTTTTCCAAAAGCAATCAAAAATATGTTTCAAACAAATAAATATAGTGCATTTGCTTGTATACTGTCTCTGTACAGAACTTAAAAAAATGAGAACCTGTAGCAGAATCTGAAAAAAACAGAGACAGAAATTAATAATCCAGGAAACTTCCTAAGCACTGTACAAGGACCAAACTGAAAAAAGCATATGAATTAAAAGAGAATTGCAACTGTAACATCCATCACAGACAAAACAAACGTTACTTACGACTCTACCATTTGTAGGCACAAGAATCTACAAGAAATAGGGAAAAAATGAAGCAGTACTGCTGTTTCCTACTGATGTGCAGGCATTTTTCAGCACTGTAGCAAATGCACACACATAGTTTTGCATTGCACTACAGGCATTCTGCATTTTTGAACACACAGATTGGAAAAAAAGCCAGCACTTTTCTGTTAAAGGCCACTGCCAGCTTGTTTTTTTGTCCTTGAAAAAGAAGGCTTTAACATTTTTGGACTGGAAATCTTTTAATTAGAAAGTCCTTAACACATACATTTTTTAGTAGTATCAGAAATGCACTGTTTGGTTTCTGCTAAAAGCTAAATTATTACGTAAAAGTCTGTCCAGTGCACCAATAAAAGGTAAATGATTGAACAGTTCTATTTACTTATTTAAGTTGGAGTAAATCCAGATAAAATTTTAAACCATTTTTCAGACAGAAATGCAATTTTAGAATTGACAGTGTCTCTTGGTGACACACAGTCATTTGCATGACATTAACTGTCTGCAGTGAAGTTGTGATGGACTGTGTGACACTGCAGGTTTCCTCTCTAATTTTGTGGGAAACTTGGCCAAGTCCTTTGCTGAGCCAGCCGTGTGAATTCCCACAATCTGCATGAGTTAGCTACATTTGTCAGCTGACTGCATGGTACATTAGGTAATTTTAAGTACTTTTCTGCTTGCACAGTTAATATACAACTTACTACTCAGTGAGTCACTGTGTCAAATTCACCTGTAGAGTGAAGAAATCAGAAATCACAAGGTGGCAGCACAGGAGGAGAAGCTGGTCCAGCAAGGTTTGGCAGAGAGCAACTGCATTTTGAGATGGAGTAGTGATTGTACAAGAGACAGGATGGAGAAGGGTGGAAAGGATGTTCCTTCCATTGCCACAAAACTAATCTATCTGCTACAGAGGTTCCAGAAACTCTGCAGATTAAGCTTCTGCCTTTTGGATATATCTCATAAGACCAAATATTTATTGAAAGCTTTTCCAGAACACCGTGTACCCAATCTGTAATTTACAACTCCCCCTTACTTGGGTCACTCCACAGAGGCCTGAGCTCACCCAGCCATCAAAAGAATCTTCTTTTGCCTGTCCTGAGCCACAGCATTAGCTGTCCCAGCACATCCTGCCCCCAGGCCAGCAGAGCCCAGGGGAACATGCTGGCACATTTAAACCAACACAGTCCTTGTGTTTGCAGGGCACAGGCACCCTCCTCACACGGCTTCTCTTCCATCAGGGCTCTGAAATGAAACGTGGACCTGCTGACCTCACCTCACCATCACCCAGCACAAACCATTCCCTGTGCCTGTGCTCTGCAGCTGCTGGGCTCTATCAGCACACGTGGTCACACCGAAGGAATTAAGTGCCAAGGCTTGGTGGCACTGACAGACACAAACCCAGTTTATTCTCTCATTAAACTACCAGGATACCATGCAGTATCCAAATGCACCTTTGCACAAACACTGCAGTTCTATTTGTTCTTTTGTTCTCCCATAATATTCATTCTTCAAATATGAAGAAAAACAGTGAGTTTTCAACTGACAATTCTGTACAGATATATTTTCAGGAATAAAAATGGCTTCCCAGAGGCTCAACATACTACCACAGATGCAGGCTGGGCAGAGAACTGGCCTTGCAACACAAGTTCCCTCTGGGCACAGTCACACCAGCTCTGATGCTTATCTCTGAAACACAGGTGTAGGAGGTGCTGCAGGGCCACTATCAAGAGATGAAAGCACAGATGAAGCACTGATAGAGCACACCCTAAGTCAGGTACACCCTTGAAAATGAAATGGGCAGATAGTGTTTCAGGCAGATGTCTAGCTAGATTCCTGGAACTCTATAGAACCACTTTCCCTGGTAACTGTTTGTTTGAGAACAAGAAAAGTGATTAGGAAAGAAATTTCCCAGTATATTAATTTTTTTTTATACACTAGCAAAGAAGGAAGCTTAAATTTACCTTTATAAATTATATTAACACATAAAATCCCTATCTTTGTTCCTAGCCCCCACTAATCAACCTATTTAAAAACCAAAACATACACAACCAGCAGTGCAGTGCATTTATGCACCATGAGAAAAGTTGTGGACATGGAATAAAAATAAATATCCAGAAGAGAAGCCACAGTTTCTAGAAGAATTATAGAATTAACAGAAGATTGTTATCTTTCTGCTCAGCTCTTTGAATCTCACAAAAAATGAAACAAAAGTAACATAACTGTTTTCTCTAACATAAAGTTATGAATTTGTTATGGGAAGGACATTATTTACTTAGTTCTGTCATTTGGAATGATTTTCCTTTTTAACAGAACCCTCACAGCACAGCTTTCCTTCAGAAGCTTTACTCCTTTCAAGGGTTGGTGTTAACAAGCAGCAAAGTGCTAGGATACTATGAACACTTCCTTTTATCATACAGGATGAGGAAAGCCTTGGAGTTTTTTCCTCCTAAAATCTAAAATGCACCTGTGAGCCACAGCTAATGAAACAGATTGTTTATCAGCTCGGAGCCCAGACTTTACTCCATTTGAGGGCTCGTTTCTTGGACACGGATGCAGGACAAAAGCCGTGATTCTGTGCTGGCCTAACTTTTAGCACATCAAGGCTTGGTTACTGCCAGGGAAACACTCAAGTGCTGAAAGCAAGCAGAATGCCTGAGTGCTTGGCTGACTGAAGCACATACAGAGCAATGCAAACAACTGATACCAAGGAACTCAATTCTTGCACGCAAACAGTCTCATCGATCCGAGTGGAGAAGCAGAACTGAACAACAGCTACAGAATCACGTATTTGTGGCAATGGGATAAGACTATTAAAACACAAGCAGACTCCAATCCACTTACCAAAACATTGTGACATTCCCCATCTTCCTTTTCTCAGCCAATTATTACCAAGGCTGAATTTGCCCTCTTGACAGGGTGTAACCCCGGCCTTGCCTTGCTGTCGATACTGGGATTTCCCCCCCAGTGTCTTTCTCTTCTCTTCTGTCTTAACATCTGGGTAACATTTTGTGCACAGACAAATCATAGTGATGTATGTAAACAGAGACAAACATACACAATCATCACCACTAGTAAATCCTGTTGAAATACTCGGAAAAAAGCAAACAGAGCTGATGTGCACTTCACTTGAATAAGGATATTTTAATGCTGGAAAGTCACAGACAGTGACAGGGAATATAAAATTAACCGAGTGCCTTTAAGGCTTGTGGCTATAACACAAGCATAGGGAGAGCAGAAGGATGCTGTGAAAGTAGCTACTCAGTTTTTTTGGCAGTTGTTCTGGTGGCATTTGCCAGCTGCTGGCATGTTTGTGCCCTTCAATTTAACCAGGCAGTGCCTGTTTAACTCCAACCCGATTGGAATGCAATTACTTGCAATGCTGTGAGAGCACCACCTTCAATCAGTTGTATTCTTCCAAAACATTCAGATTTTGTGCTGAAAGTTTTCTGGTTTTTAACAAGTCTTTTACAACTTTGTATTGTTTGTTCTCTGAAGGACTGTGTACCCACATGTACAACTAATGGGAACCAAAGCACAGAATAAACAATAAACATCCAAACTTGGGACATGGCACTTGCTACGGAAACCTTTTCTGAACACCAGAAACCCTGAATCCTTGCTTTGAGGAAAAAAAAGCACTGTCTGAAGGACTAATCAATCCCCAGCAGTTGCCTGTTATATCCAGGCAAACTAATTAAACCTGCTCATCTCTGGAAAATCATTCTGGCATGAACAGTCACAGACTGTAAATTCTCACTGTAACACATGATCTTCTCAACAAATGATCCTAAAGACAGCTGACTTTGTTAGGGGAATCAGAGAGAAAAAAAAAAATCGACTGAAGGGACCAAAGAAGTAAATAAAATTAAGGTGGATGGGGAAAAAAAAGTGACTTGCATTTTTTGCAGTTATTTTGTAACCTCTCGGAAAAAAAAAAAGTTTTTTATTTGGATGACAGAAAATTAAATCTGTTTTCCCTCTCCTGAGACACAATTCAACATGAACAGATGTGGTATTGCTTATTAAACCAAGGCACAAGGCCAACCCCAGCAAACCCAGTAGGAAAGGTACATCTGAGCTACCTTCCAGATTGGTGGTCTCTGAAGCACATTCAGTTGCTCTGTGGAGCCACCTCTGTTGTTTTAACCCAGGACTCTGAGCCACAAAATTATCCCAGCTCCAAAAATCTACCCTCCTCTGTTCACCTCAATGGCTGACTTGTGGCCTCCTTTTTCTTTGCTCTAAATTCAAACCATAATCAAATAGGTGAAAGAAGATACTTTGGAAGAGAGAAACTGAGTGATAAGAGGTTTATAATAAATGAGAACAGCAAGTAGACAAAGCAGTTCCAAATACCCAATAGAGAGAGGAGAAAAGCCAACACAGCTCCAAAATGAGGATGGTGAGTCAGGGAACCTGTTTTGGCTCTGTGAAGTATTTCTGTTACTGTTTTCCTGTAAAATACTTCGGAACCAGTTCATCCACTTATAAGGGCACTCTGTCTCAGCAGAACTGAAACAACTAATCCTTCCTTGAGACAGATGAGTAGAGGCCTTGAGGATCTGCCTACACTGCCACAAACAGGCAAACAACAGCTGAACTCTGGGAGGGATCCAGGAGCAGGGCACTGCATCGAGGTGTGAGCAGAGTGGCTGGTGGTGTAAGGGAATGAAAACAGAACCTGAGACTACAGAGCAAGGGAATTGAGGATCACAGGAGAAGTTTTTGGTGAAAGAAGCTCCAGAAAGCAAAGCAAAGCAGGTGAGTGTGGTTGTGCAGCCCTGCTCTAGCAGCAGGTACAAGCTGGTCCTGGGGGGAAGCTCAGGACTACAGGGAGCTCCAGGGTGCTAATGCTGGGGGAGAGAGGAAAGTATTTCTTTGCAGGGAATGGACACCATCTAACAAACCTGAGTCTTTGGGTATTAGGATGTGTAACTCACAGAGGAAAGACTGTAAAAAAATTTACCTGTTGAGATTCTTTTCAGACAGTTTACATGGAACCTACAACCCACAATCACCATCAGAGGGTGGGGACAGTAATGGCACCTGTTTGGGTAACTGCAGCACCAGAAGGCTCAGATGAAGAGCAGCCAGAGACCCCTGCCTGCTATCAAACAATCCTTTCAGAAAGCACCCACTGACAGCACCAGCTAAAAAAAAAAAAACCCTGGGTAGAAATACAAGGATATATGTAAATAAATGTATTTCATTAAGAGCACCATGGAAATAAGCAATGGATGAATTCAACACAAGTGATCCAACAAATCATTTGCAGATATCACAGCTTTGTGGGTTCTGATTTTTTTTTTTTGTAACCTTCATCTAAATTTACCATTTAGTAAAGACTTTCACATCTGTCTGGATGATAATATTTTCTCCTATGGAACTAGAAAAAATATTTTTAAATATTTAAGTCCAAGCTGTCTTCCAAATTAACAAACATAAAACTTGTTTTTGTGACAAATAACATATTATGACCTGAAAAATAGCCATAAAAGCATTTTGGAGTATTTCAGGAGCAGTCTAAAAGTCTCAATACCAACGACTTCCTTTTGGAATAAAGTTGAAAACTCTAACAGATCATCCCAGTTTGGTCATTTGTTACATCATACAACACATACATCCATACACATTTTGGCCCAGAAATTCACCATTTGTTTCATTCTCTTACTGGGTCTATATGCAGTAACCTAGAACACCTAAACTACCTAGATAAATTGTGAGAGGGGATAATGCCATTCTCAAAACAGAACTTTTTGTAGAAAAACTCCTGTGGTTCTTTATTCTCAAAGAACGTGTCTTAATCCTATGCCTTATACCCAGTGACACTGATAACAAACAGATGAAACTAGTTCTGTCCAGTGCCTCTAGTGATTCTGAGATAATTATTTCTTCTGCAGCTTTCCAATTATAATTTGTAAGACAGTATCTTCCACATTTCCTTACTAATTCCAGGCAAATGACAAACAGTGCTAACCTATATTGCATTTTTTAGTTTGTTGCATAGGAACAGCAACAGCACTTTTTCTTTTTTCTTAAAACACACCGTGCTACATTTATTTACAGTCAAATTACTGTTAAAACTCTTGCTAATTCCACTGACAACATAAAAATACTTTGAAGTTCTGTATGTGATGAAAGACTTTGGTTATACATACCTCTGAAAAGAAAACAGAGAGGATGACTAGGCTGATCCAGTGAATTACTCCTGCAAACTGTGAAGCACTTGAAACTGCAATTAACACAATACAATGAAGGGTCATTATAGTAGCAAAGTGCAACTCAGGTTTAATATAATTAGAACTTCCACAACTTACACATGGTAAAGTTTGCTTTCTTAAATTTTGTAATGGAAGTACCAGAAGGAGGATGGGATGCAATGGGACATGGAACTCCAGCCCTGCCAGCTGCTCACCCTAATTCAGGCAGCTCGTTGGCAGCTGCAGCAGCTCTTCACTGGAGCATTTACAGGTAACTCTGCTGGTAAGCAAGGACACACTCAGGCCTTGGGTGCTCTGTCACCTGTCCTTGCTCTCACCCCACGCGCTGCTTTAGCTCGGGATGTGTGACTAAATCCTGTACACCTAAAAATCCAGAGTCAGGATTCAGTAAGGAAACAGAATGCTCCACTATCGCCACATTACTCCTTGTATTCAATCTCTGACAATTCAGCTCAGATGATCAGTATTTGTCTGGAACAGAATGGGCTCCAAATACATTTCAGGGTGACAGAAAAGCGCAGAAAGCTGACAGGGTATCTGAACTGCTGGCAACTCCTACTCTCAAGTCTGGAATAAGGGAATGAAGAGAAAACATCCTCTCCTTACTTCAGGGTATTTGTGAGTCTACCATCTCCACAGCAGACAGACCAAGCCAGCCTGTGTGGTTTGCAGAGCCAAAGAGTGACTGTGTGACAGCCGAGGGTAAGGCAGTCGATGGCTGTGTGCACAGAGATGCAAAGCTGTGGGTTGTGTCCCAGGAACACAAAGGGGACACACTAAATAAAGCATTTTTAAATCAAAATCGATTAAAATGGGAAGCAGAGGAGAGGGATGTAGGAGGAAATCAGGATACAAATAAAACTGTGAGTATGGGCTGCCACTGGAACTCTCACTGCTGAGGCTCTTCTGGGGCTCGATGAGAGAATGTTTGCTGTGGTGCAGCACAGGAACTACTTGATGAAATAAATGGGCAAAATATAATATATTTAACTTTCCCAAGGCAGTGGAAACCGTTTGGATGCTGTTTTTCCAGCAGTGTCGACTGACCTACAAGGTTCCAGCTGCCCCCCAGTGGAAAAAAAAAGATACAGCAACCAGAATTTGGGGAGAAAACCTGTTTCTGATGCCACACTAACTGAGCACTAGCTGTGCTGTACGCCCTGCCAGAGAGGGGGCAATTAAATTGCCAGTAAAACAGTAAACCTAAAAAAGCCTTCCAAACAAGCAGCTTTTGTACAGGAATTGAATCAGCAGCCCATACACAGAATCTGGATATTTGCCTCTTCCAAAACACTCCCTTTAAAAAATGCTGTGAAAAGCTACAAAACCAGAAGGGGCTTCTCCAAGAGGTGCTCATTCCTGCTCTGTGGTGGTTTGGGTACATCACTGGGATTCAGTCTGAGGCAAAGCACCTAAGCTATTCAGCTTTTACTTTAATCTGGAACACAGTTTCACATTTGCTGAACTTCTAACTTTTTTTTCCCCCTAAAAGCTAGAAGCCAAAAAGTTTTGCTTTGCTTCACATTTTTCTTGTCTGGTGCTATAGGGAAGAAGTGAATGCAAATCCAGGCGCTTTTTAGTCATGAAGAAGGATAAAGAATAAATCAATATAAAATGCAGAGTACAGCCAAACTCAGTTCACCTCCTCCCCCTTTCCCTCACTTTCACATCTCCTCAAAACATATATCCAGAGGTGAGGGATGAAGGATATACCCTGACAAACCCTAAGTGACCATCACAGAAGCTTGTACTACCAGCACCTGCTTTCCAGTGGCTGTTCCTGAGGGTAGTTCCTGGCAGACACCCAGAGCAGGGAGTCGGGAGTCCTGAAGCCCCTCTTTCTGAGGCACTGCTGCACCAGCACCTGTGTTTCCTTTGGCAGCTCTGCATGGACTCAGCCAGGGCCCAGATCCAGCAACCAAACTGACAGGAGTGGAGCTTCTCAGATTCAGGGCCTTCAGGGAGGCCTGCTGCCTGTTACAGATCCACCTGCTGCAGCTCATTGCAGGAGGAGGGCAATATAGGATCATTTCCTGAGTTGCTTTCCCCTTCTGAGGTGTTAGGGTTGGAAACTGCCACAATCCTCTTTTTTTTTTTTTTTAAATGAGGTGCAAGTGAGTTAATATACATCTATTTCTGCATTTGCAGAACACCACGAGCTGTTGAGATGTTATTTTGTTAATGCTTGTGAGCAGCTTTGAAAAAAGCAGATTGTAGGACAGAGACTTATAATAAATAAGACCTATTATGTGTCCCCTGCTTTCTGAGGTTTCTAATTCTGGTATGAATATGCTTTGTGATAAAATACCCTATAAGGTCTCTGCACTTTTCATGTGTGTGACCCACAGTTTGCAAATGTGGTGTCCATCTCTGAAACTGGCAGCTTTGTGCACTGTGCAACCAAAGACTGCACTGAAACCATGGAGGAAAATGATGCTCTAAAAATGTCACAGCTAAAGAAAACACCAGGGTTTCTTTTGTTGCATTTTTTTTTTAATAAAGGGAGGCTTCCTAAGGAATTACAGTCTATAATGTGGATTAGCAGTTGTCATTACAAACAAAATCGGCAGTGATGTGCTGTGACATACCCTGATGTACTGGTTGATTTTATATAGAACAAGGAACCCTTTAAAACTGTAATTACATTTTTTAAAAACATAATTATGGGCTAATGGCTTTTCAAAACCTTAATGTAAGCGACACATATGGCACAACTGCAATACTTATAATATCAGCCCCACCAAGACAGCCTTTATCTGATTTAAAATAAGATAGAAGGTATTGAAACAAGGCAAAGACAAAAGGCCTGATGGGAAGATTTGTTAGTTAAAATGTAAAGCAGCAACACAAGTGGAATGGGTCCTTCCTCAGGTGCTGAGAAAATCCACACAGGCAGGGGCCACCTCTGAACAAGAAAGTCACCTGGCCCAGCCAAACACCTACAGCTCATGCACAAGGTGTAAGCTGCAGAGCTTTTAAGAGTGTCACATGCACCAGACACACAGAGGAGGAATGAGTCCTAAAATAAAGCCTTCTTTAGAAAATGCTTCAGAAAATAAACGGTAAGAAAATAGGTGCTTCCAGAGGAGAGTGTCCAAAACTGTCAAAACTCTACGAGAAATCAACAATTTTTAAACTCTCTGGCTCTACAGGGAGTGATAATTCCTACATCAACAGAAAGATGTGACATCACAATAAAATATTGTTGAAAGCCTCTTCCTCATCCATTTCTTAAGGACTTACACCCATAATTAGCACTCCTGACTTTTTTGAAAGCAGCAGACTTGTCCAAATGCTGGGCTTCCTCATCCAAAATGGGAAGTGACCAGAGACTACAGAAAATAACAACTGGAACGGAGTGGCCATGTCAGAACAGCGTGTGCAGCATGGACAGACAGGTGTGAATGGTGAGCAACAGTGTGGGGTGACAGCTCAGCCATTTATTCATCTCACAGAGTGTATGAAATGGCTGCATTATCAACAAAGTCCCCTAAAATAATCTTAATACAATTGCAATACCTAAGTCTTTGCTCCACTACAATCGGTTGACAAATCACAACAGTAAAAGGACTTCAACAGAATAAAAATTTGGTTTGTTCAGTTTAAAGTTGCCACGGAAGAAGATACCAGGCCACGACTCTTTTGTGCTACGTGTTCTTGCATTTAAGGGATTGTCTGAAACTGCCATTTCAGCACATCTGAGATTGTATGGAGATGGGAGAGGCTGCTCCCCAACATTTAGCAGAGGCAAAAGTGTAGCTGGTATTTGTGTTCTTGTCAACTTTGTATCATAAAAGAAAAAAGGGGGAAAAAAAAAAAGAAAAAAGGGGTGGAATGGAGGAAAAGAGCAGAAGGGGAAAAAAGAAGATGAATTAGGAAGCAAAACAGAAGCATTAAAATTTCCACTGTGGAACCTGATAGAGTGAATTCAGATAAAGTGAAACTCCATTTAAGTTATTATTTTACTCAAGAGTATCAGCAAAGTAGAAGGAAAATCTGTATCATTTCAGTGCATTACAAGCTAGAAAACTGTAATTTCAATTCCTATCCACCTCAGCAGAAGTAAATTAATAATAGAAGTAGCACCAAAACGCCTGGTATGTTCATCACTTCTGTCTACCCACATGTGATTTAAGCATCAGAGATTAACGAGGCACAGGTTTTTTTCTGTGCATATGTAGCATGTCTGTAAAAGACAGACCTTTTCAAGAACTAATGACAGCACATGTGAACCTCTGCATTGTAGCCTTTGAAAATTTGTCTTATACTGAATTTGTTAGTTGACCTGAATTTGGTCAGCAAAATAAGGAAGAGACTGACTTCACTGTACCAGGGTTCCACAAAAACACATTTCTTACCTAACCTAGTAATAATGTAAATGGTAGGAAAAAAAAATCCCCACCATCCTCCCCCCTTCAAAAACCTCCCAGCAAGTTAAGCCTTCATTTTAACAAAATTAAAAAAAAAAGAAAAAGAAAAAAAAAAAAGGAAAAAGAAAACAAAAATCCTCCTACTCACACTGGAGAAGCTTTATATCTATTAGGAGTTCCAGAGTCAGAAGAATCACCACCAATACTACACAGGCTACCAGGAAACTGTTGAGACTTGCACTGAGCAAAAATACCTGCCACACAGCTGCTCGTCTCCCACAGCACGGTTTTAGCCAGTTAGATCTAAAGAAATAAAATTAAGGGAAAAACAAGAAAAGAAAAGAAAAGAAGAAGAAGTGAAAAAGGAAAAGAGCTAAAGAGCAGTGAACTCAAAATTACAAGTTCTGCTGTTATGGATACACTCAGCAATAATGCACAAAGACTTTGCAAAATTCACTTTCACTGGTTTCCTGACCAAGGAAAACACATAAAAAACCCCCTTCCCCTGGGGATTTTGTGTGTCTCCCCAGCTCTGCAGTGCACTGGTGCTCAAGTGCCTTCAATGCATGGAGTGATGCAGCCCTAATTATCACACACACATTTCTACTTTCTTCCTGTCTGCCCAGTTTCCACGTGCTCTCACTTGGACAGACACACTGCATTCCCTTCTCTGTGAGCACCAAGGCACAGCAGGGCTCTGCTATTCATAAGTCAATGATGGGCTTTTTAAGAATTTCTCTGCTGTTGAATTTTATGGTCGTTCACCTTTATCCCTGCTCTGCTCTGAGACGGATCTGACAAGGGCTGCCAAATTTGGTTTGCAACAATCAGTCCACGACATCGTGGAAAGGAGCAATAGGAATCTGGAAAACACCAAAGAATGATTCCATAGCTACACCTGCAGCAGCAAAGGCACACACCTGGCTAAGTGTCAAACCTCTGATCAAGGCTCTCTCACTTGCCTATTTGTCTAACTCTCACCACTCTGTTCGTGGATCAGGCCAAAACTTACTTTCCTAGAGTTTGGGGTAACACAGTTTTGGGGACAACATGCACCAGGGACTGCTCCCAAACCTAGTTTAGATGACATCACCTTGTTTTAGAGGAAAAGTAAGGTTTAGGCAGGATGCAGTTAGGAGGAGGCTCTGAGGACCAGAACTCTGGATGGAGGTTGATGGATCTGTAAAGGTTGCACTAACCCAGATACAAAATTACAAGGGGGCTGCTAAAAAATATTTTTTTTTTCTTTTGAAAGTATTGGTAATGACAATACCAGCAGCATGGACTTCAGAAGCATAAAGCCCATCCTGATACTTTTTTCCTCCTAAACCACCCCCACACCCTCCAGTTTCACTTTGATACATATAATTTCTCATCAGAGTGCTCTCAGTGTTCCTGTCCTGGCTCACCTCAGGAAGTTCTGGTGGGCTATTGCCTGACACTTCAGATTTTCCAAGCACTGTAAATACACTTTAGGTAATGAAAAGCTGACATGATTTATTGACTAGGCTTAAAAAGCTGCAAGCACACAAGTGTGGTGCAGTAATCCCACTGAACTAAAATGACAATACACAGAAACCATTGGTACAGAAGAAGATATGATGGTACTGATCAATTCCAAATAAACAGCTCTAGACTCAATAACTCCTGCAATAATCAAACACTTGGAAAAACATCACAAAATGTTCTCTGACGTACCCACACTCAGAGATGGGGGAGAAAGTGATGCCAAGCACTGCTCAGAGACTTGACACTTTCAAGCAGCTTCTCAGAATTAAGCACATCAACACTTGCCTCAGATTGCCTGATTACCTGACTGTGAAAGACCTCCTCGACTGACTCTTAAAACTTCAGAGAAGATTTGACAAGTGTTACTATCAGGAACTTGCCCTTAGGTTAAACTTTGTTATGCCTCAAGCCTGAATACAGAATGCACTACGTTTTAAACAGGTAATTTTAAAACATAAGGCAAAATAAAAAAGGCATTGGGATAGGGCCTTTTTTCCAATTTGATCTTTTAACGGATTTTATTTTACATCACCTCAAAATAGCTCAACTTGTTTTTAATGCAACTACCGATTTTGGGCTTGGGGTTTTTTTTTAGATTTTCTAAAACAACGAGGCCCTGTTTAAACAGAACAAACTTTAGTTTGATTCTCCACCTACATTTATCTTCCCTATTCCATAAGTCCCGTTATCCAGCATTTTAATGATGCAGGGCAGCTTTTCCTATTCTCAGAATGATCAGTAGAGGGCCCAAGTACAATCCTTTAAAAGCTCTACACAGTCAAGATTTTCAAATATACAAACTGTACCAGTAAAAATAAACCAAAAGTTTATTACATAAACAATTACATATAGCCATGATAATCATTACTCAAGCTATTAATTACTTACAGAATCCTAAAGCACACAGAGTTATTCTCTCTGTTCAGTGTTACCATTCAGTATTAACAACATTGATTCTAAAAAGCTCCTGAATGAAACTATGAGCTTACAACTGCAAAAAGCAATCAGCTTAAGAGGTCAATGGCAGCTCATCTGCGTGTTTACACCCATATTTCACTCTAAAAGGGGCCCTGTGTGGTTTTTTTCCTGGGTGCTGCTTAGCTACTTCTAACTCCTGCTACTTCTCTTCCCTGCTGCTTCTACACTCCTGTACAGTCCAGTCCTGATCTTGTCTTGGGTTGCTGTTTTTTTTTTTTAATTTTTATTTTTACTTCTTAACTCTTGTAAAGGATGGACATAAATAACAAAAGGAACTATAATCCAACTAGAAATATATTTTAGATAAACCTGATGACCTGCTAACCACACTGACTCCTAATACCCAAATCTCCTCATCTCTTCAACCCTGTAACCTGTTTAGTAGAGTAGTACTAATTTCTCCCTTCTGAGGTGGAAGGGCTCATCCATTCCACAGATGAAAAATCCAGTTTTGGAGAAAACCAGATCCCTACTAGAATTAGTGTGGGTTTAAACTTACCTTCCAAATTCTGGCCATTTCACCTGTGACCCTGCAAAGTTGCACTTAAATTTAAAGCTCAGATTAGAAATGTAGCTACACAGACTTTTCAAAAAAACCCACCAAAACCCCCAGAACTTACAGAGCTCTTCATAAATTTATGAGATTACACACTAGCCACAGACAAGGAAAACATCTTTTTCCCTCACTTCAGACAGAAATGAGAAAAAAAACCAATTTCCCCCATCCTCAAAAAAAAAAAATCCATCAACAAACCTCAAACCAATAAAATAGTCCTCAATTTTGTTCAGAGAACAAGCACACATTCTCCTGGTGTCCTGACTGTGTTTGCTTGAATCCACAGACAAGTATGACTTAGGAGAACTTTCCTGTGTGAAAGTTCAAACAGGTTCATCAAGTACCTCAGCTACTTCATCTCTAAAACAGGAATATTATTGACCTTTCTTGCAATTAATGGATGAGTTAAATAACTGCACTAGCACAGGAATTTCATGGTTGATGGTGACACAGGGCTGTAAAGTTTTGTTCTGAGACATTAAAATATATTTAGTGGAATTTTACCAGGGGTAATTCTTTTTAAAGATACTTTCACACATGGCTTTGTGCAAAACCAATCTGTCATCATCACTGCTAGTCTTATTAATAAACAGCTTGGAAAAAAAGAACATAAGGCAAAACTGGGAAAGGTTGAACATATTTATTTGGTAAGGAATCACTACAAACAATTTCTTCAAGCTGTTAACAGCTGTCATTGTTTCTATTTTCTGTCCTTGTAAACAAATACCCCCAAATCTGCATTATACCTTACCCTGTCTTTTTGTTTTTCTTTTGGCTAAACAGCAAGTGTTTGCATCTCACAAGATGGCTAGGATCAGACAGCAGAAGGATGGATGACATCCAAATCACTATCTGAAGAGCAGAAAGGCCATGGTCAGGAAGTGACAGGAACACAGAAAGGCTAAATAACAATACAAAATCTGGCTGAGAAGCACAGACAGCAGAACCTCACAGCAGGCAAGAGGAGCTGGAGGCCTCGAGCAACTCACTCCAAGGAACAGACAGAGCTCTGCACCCCTTTCCCAGACTTCTCCTACAAGCTTGGTTTAACTACTGAGAACACCCTCATCTTTTTTTCCCTAAAACTTTTACTATTTCGAACCCCACAATGCTTCTTGTAAGACTGCAGCAAAACTGCTGCTAAAAGGGCAGGAAAGATTGCCCCAGTTTTCTCCCTAAACTCACCCATGGCCAGTTTACACACACTTGTTCTTGTGCCAACATTATTCTTTAGCCTGATTAGTTCTCTTCCCTTGCTGGCATTTTGTCTGTGATGCATTTCCACACAGTAATGGCAGCCACTCATGTAATTCAATTAAAGCCCACGCTTTTTGTAGAACAGACACTCAGTCTCAGTAACTATCCTGGTGGCCTCTTCTGCATGTGAATACAGACTATTGGAGCAGTACATAATATTTGGGAATAGGTTTAATTAATTACATGAATGCTTCCCAGCTCTATTTGAAGCACTTCATGCTTTCTAGGATCATTTGTGCCTTCTTTATAGGTGTGTAACACACCATTTGCCCACAGATAACCTGTGATTACCTGGCCTATTACTTCTCTCACTTGAAAATTGCTTATTAAGTTTTTTCTTTTTATGCTAAAATCTTTAGTGAAGTATCCACATCAGGCTGAAAAACTACCTTTAAGAAACATAAGAACAGCTGTACTAAGCCAGAACAAAGGCTTGGCATCCTGTCTCCAACAGTGGCCATGAGCAGATGTCTCAAGATGAAGAACATAGCAAACATATAAATACTTCCCCTTAGCATTCTCACAGCATCCAACTATTTTCAATTTGGTGACTTCCTGAGATAGATGTGTTTTCTCAGACTGTACTTAGCAACCTTCAATGAATTTCTCTTCCACAAACTTGTCCAACCTCCCCTTAGGGGGATGAGTTATTAGCAGCCACACAGCCTTTAGAAAGTAGCTCCAGGCATCTACTGCGCCCTGTGCAAAGAGCAACCTCTTTTTGCTTCTTTGGAACCGGGCCTTAATCTATTAATGTACCCTAGAGACTGTGCTGGGAGAGGGGAGTGTGGGTGTCTAACCTTATTTTAACCTCTCTGTGTCACAGACTTTGTAATGTCAATCAAATCTCACATCAACCTTCTCTTCTCCAGACTGAAGAGTCCTAGTTTACATAGTCATCTCCAGTGGAAGCTGTATCACATCTTTGATCACTGTTTGCCTTTGATTCTTTTCCAGTTCTTTTATATCTACCATATCCTTTTTGACAGGGACCAGAACTACACTCATGTTCAAGACGTGGGCAAAACCCGGATATCTACAGAGGCACAACAACAGCCTCTCTTTTATTCTCTGCTCCTCTTCCTTAGCAATGCTAAGATCTGATTTGCTTTCATACTGCTGCTCAGTATTTAGCTGATTTTTTTTACAGTCTTGCCTTCTAGACAAATATTCATCTTTTCCACATTTCCCCCTTGTCCCATTGCTTATCCACATTTCCATTTTTGCACCAAGCCATATCTTCTCCAACTCAGACAATTAATTCCAGTATCAAGCCAGACAAATTAGATCCATTTCATTCCCAGTCTCCAGTGAAGCACTTTGCTAACAGTGGTCTGTGGGCTACAATTACTACACTTCTACCCACAAAGAGTATGTGGGAAAATTAAGTTTGTTGGAAAAATACAGCAAGATCTCCAAAGCAAAAAAGTCTGAAAATCACTGAGCTAGAAAATTAATTCTTTGTCTTACTTCTAGCAGTGCTCCCTCTACCAACTGATAAGATGTTGGAGGGATCCACTCAAAGGATTTAGGTACAAGGATAAACACAGTAATGAGCTATTCTGGAAAACAAAACTTACAAAGATAAACAATTAAAAGGCTTAAAAATTCTAAATCACCGAACGTCCCCATAACGTAGCCCAAAATTTCATGTAGTCTCTAGTGAAGAGCTGGGCACCTCACAGGTTCTATGGTGCTGAATGCTCATTTTCTGCTGCAGTGCAGGTCTCAGTTTTGGACCACAGCACCGAGAGTAGCAGTGATATAGTACTGCCCAAAGAACAAATCAGCACTACAGTCTCATTTCACTGTATCCTGATGTTAGGATTTTGCACCATCTTTCTGGATTCAGACTATGACTGGCAGCTAAAAATAAATTTCAAGTCACTTTTGTAAATACAAGGAGCTCGCTTGCTATGTGAAATACTTCTGCCCTCCAAAACCTTTGCAATTTATCTTGAGCTTAAACCTCATTATTCACCATGTATCAAAATCATGCATTCCAGGATCTGCATGAGGTGCACAGAACTTTTGAGAAAAGGGACTATTTCTTATTATGCTGCCAGATAAAGACCAGAAAAGCAGAAAACAAGAGAAATGTAAGAACTCAATCGAGTTCTTTTAGTTAAAGCAACTTTAAGTAAAATACCGCAACAAGATCAAAGTAATATCTGAAAGATAAATACAAAGACCAAAATAAGTGCATCTACTCGGTGCAATTACAGAAGATGGTGAAGGGACAGACATCTTTTTCTCCCAGGATGAGTGAATATATTCACCAGCAAAGTCTTGCAACCAATTTAAAAAGAAGAGCTCACGACTCTTCCCTGTGTTAATTCTGCATCTCTGTAAATCTCTGTTCAGTTTTGGTTTCCCTTCCTTTCTCTCTCCCTGCAGTTTTCTTTTTTCCAGATATTCCTACTGTTTAATGCACTTTCTAGCTGATACCACACAAATCTGAGGCTATGAACAGATGATTATTAAATTCCAACTGTTTACAGCTAATGTCAAATGAGTCACATTAACTGCATGAAATCCCAAACTTTACCGCTTTTTATGTAAAACACAGTATTTTGAAAGCACCATCATGCTTCAAACTTCTTTAATATATAAAAACTCAAGAGCTGCAATTTAAAGCAAATACAACAAATAATTTAAAGTTGGTGTATATCTCTCCCCCCTCAATTCACAACCCCCAGTAAACACAGATCTTCATCAAGAGAGGTTCACTGTCTATCTGTACAGTCACACAGCATTAAAATGCAGCCTGTTGTGCTGTGAATTCCTTTATAAATGATTGTGACAGATACCTCCTAACTGGAACTTCAGGAAAATACAGGAAGGAGAAGGTTTCCCTATCCCTGCACATGTACCATCTTCTGCAGGTTGGCAATTTTCCGGCTGTTCTCCAGCACTTTTATTGGTCATTGATGCAAAAAGCAGAAAAGAGAAAATAGTTTTTGGAAAACAGAATACTTGACTGGAAAAAAAGAAATCAAGAGTGGCACTTCAAGCTCATGTTAACATTTAAAAGTCTGGGTGATTAATCTCCTTAAAGAAATGTTTGCATACTCTTTTCATGCAAACCGAGTCCAATGTAGACATAACCTCCCCAGTAAATTCACAGACACAAAGCAAACTGGCAACTCTGCTGCTGCAAGTTGTGCTTTTGTACCTGAGCATCACCCAACTTGCTGCAGATATGTTAGAGGTGTGCACCAGGTGTGCTCCTTGGCATTCAAGGCACATTTTCAGGATGAGTTCAATTCTCCTACGTGTGTCTCAGCCATCTCTGCAATGTCTAAGCAGTGCACAGCAGTGATCTCTAAGGATGAGTCTAACCAGGGAACTGCAGGGCAGATCAGTGGGGCCATTAACTGAGGAACATCACACTCATATTGGTTCTTGTTTCTTCCAACAGTAAGAAGAAATAGTAGCTTCTTCCCACAGTAAGGAAGAGATTACCTTTATAAAGAGACTGCTACAGTCACATAAAACTCCAAATGTTTTAGTCACATACTGTTGGCATTTTCCAGAAAACCCCTTTTTTCTGAAGAGTGAGACCCATAGCTCTGTTAACACCAGGCACATCAGTCTAGGAAGCAAGGCAGATGCAGGAATTCCTCCCATCCTACTCAGGGAAGCCTCACACACCTTACTGCTCATCAGTGCAAGGCAATGGCAATGCCAGCCCATCCAAGTGACCTGTAATGAGTATTTGTAATGCAGATTCTGTCCAACTTAACCAACTTCCATCATGTAAATCTTTGTACTTTCCCTGTGTGAGAAGTCTACAGAGGGAGAAGAATCGTTGCTGAGTCCACATTAGAAGACAACACATTTTGTGATGTGTTTGAGGGTTTCTGGGAGTGCAGAAAGGTTTTTCTTGCCTGATTACCCTTTCAGCACTTACAGGTGTATTTCAGGGCCAGGCTTAATGCACCATCTAATCTGCAGTGCTTTCTTTTTTGCTTAGCACAGGAATCAGTACTGTCATCCAAACTTCTGACAAAACTGTCCACAAAATTCCTTCAACAGACAGGAACTGACTGCCCTGAGAATTTGATATAAAAAAGGAAAGATCTATCAAACTATACAAAATAAGATCTTTATTCCATTATTAAAGCTATAGGAATGTCAGCTTACACACTGTCTGTCTAACAAGTTAAAGACAGACCACAATTTTCTTTTTTTTTAATTTTTCCTTTCGTTTTTTCATTTCTTGTGGGAGGGGTAGCTAATCTGATGCCATCTGAGAGTTTCCAAGCACACAAAGAGGGCTGAGCTATTCCTGAGCTTTCCACCTATTCCTGATTGCCCATTAATACTGGCTTTATTAAGAGAAACATTCTCTCAGATGAATCAAAAAGCTCCCCTCGTTAGCAACCAGGTTAAATTTGTGCTTGGACCCTGAACACCTTCTGGCCTTAAAGAAGGAAAATTAGAGGAAAACCTTAGGATGCACCATTAAATCAGAAGACTCCTTTCTTGCCCTCATTCTTCTCTAGTCTGATGTCTCTCTTGCTGCTCCATGCATGGAAATGGAACCTTACTGGTGACTGTCCACTGATCTGACCCTCCCCATCTTCTCATTCAGGTTGAAGCCAGTCACACCTAACAAGGCCATGGGAAAGAAATCACACCCCATTCATAAAACCAGACATATTCCCCACCAAGCCAGAAGGTGGCACGGGGACAGTATTTTAAGTCTGCTGCTGGGCTTCTGGAGCTCAGCTCTGCTCCTAAATTTCTCAGGGCATCAGTTGTCATGAGAGCTTCTGAAAGGAAGAAGCCGCCACTCCCACACGGGAGATGCAGTCCCAGGACTCAGCTGAACATTCTCAGCCAAAATGCATTGAGATGTACAAACTAAAGCTCTGAATTTTCTTCAGAGAATGCAATCTACAGCTGGGAGGTCTGGATGGCCCCTGCTTACTTCCATGCAGCCTGACAAAGCCACAAAAGAAGTCTGTGTGAAGGAAGAGATCTCTGCTGAGGAAAAGAATGACAGGCCTATTTCCATGCTTAAGACTGCAAAGCTGCTCAGATGGTTACAATGAGAGATCTGTGCCCTTTGGCACAAGGAAAAATTGAGTTTCAGATCATAAAAATCTATAAAAATGCATACTTGAACTAAACTGGTATTGACTCAGCACCAAAATAGCCTGAGGGTTACACCTGCATACTCAAATTAATTTTCAAGTGCCTCTTTTGCTATGCAGGGTATTTTATGTTACAGTTGTACCGTGCTTATATAACCTACTCAAAATGTATTTCCCCTTGTTTGGAGTAACAACTTTCTGGAGATGTCTCATAAAGTCCAATTTGGAAAGAAATTAAAAGCAAGAGCCTTCCCCACATATTGCTTCCTGACTTCCACACAGAATACCTGCTGGGCTGAGATCAAGCAGGTCTCTGTTGATTACAGAGCACAGGTTAAAACTCATTGAGTTGTTAATAAATGGAGGCTTATATAAAGCCCTTTAATGTCTTCATCAGCAAGCATTCTATATGGCTTGCTGGGAAGTGCTTTTGTATGGATTCCACTGACAGTGGAGCAGACGTGGAACAGCAATCACAGAACCAGCAGGGCTGGGTACCTGTGCTCACCTCACCTCTGTCCCAAGGGATGTTCAACTATAGTGTTATCATTCCTGACAAATACATCTTCCTGAGTACAGTACCTCAGTTCCCCTCCTTCCCCCACACACCAGCCATTTACCCCAGCACTTCACTGCCCTCACTATTCTCTGCTGCAATTCCAGTTTCTTACTTCTTGTCCCAAACACCACAGAGATCAATAACAGGCTGTTCCCTTCCTCACTGACGTCTCTTAGAAGCTCCCCTCAAAGTCTCTTCTTCATATTATTTCAATCAGTACTCCATGGCAGGTTTTCTGAGCCTCTAATCATTCTCACTGCCTTCCTCTGGATTCTCTCCAGTTGACCCAAATCTTTCACAAAGGATTTAGTACAGCAGTCCACCTACAGCCACTTCAAGCCTGAACCAGGCATAAGGATGACTTCTAATGTCCTGTAGGACAACAATGCTACATAATCTGACACTGGGTTATGTTTGAGCAAATGCTATGAACTGGTTAAGATCTTTCATTTCACTAAAACTGGAATCATTATTCTGTGAAGACAGGAGCAGTATGTATATACTATATACATTATCAAAGGCAACGTTCACACATGATCAAACTACACAATTCAAATTACTGGGTGAAAAGTACACTGTCTGTCCAGGAATCAGCAGTACTGTGCCATTATCTCCTACTGCGTCAGGAGATGCACAACTACATACAAGAATCTCAGCAGCCAACTCTCTGTCATCCTGAAACCCTCCTGAAACTCCTTTGCAAAGAACTTTCACCAGGCCATTCTGCTTTTCTGATGGGCTATAGATGTTTTGTCCAGGTTTTCCTGGGATTAGGCTTCCAAACTGTGGTCAAACAGCAGAATTATGAAGAGCCCCAAACCAGCCCAGATTAGCTGTATTAGAAAAGGTCACTTCCATTCTGTGACAATGGTTTTAAAAAGAGTTTGAGGACAACCGGCTGCACTTCTCCAGCTTAAGGTGTCCTATTTTACAGGTCCTGAAATCACTATAATCTAAAACCATAAAACAAAATTCTGTCCTTTGTACTTACCCCTCTCTTTGGTACTCCTCATCCAAATTTGACAAAAGCTGGGACCCAGCCACAGACAGATCAAGTGCAGCTAAAGGCAGATCTCGATAAGCAAAGTTAACAAGCTGTACAGGAGCAATGCTTTTGGTCTCTTCTTCTACTTGTTGTGAAATTATCTCAACTTCTGAAACACCACCTTCAATTGTAGGCCTGAAAACATAATAAACACACATACACACATAAAAGATATAAATATATAAATAAGCAAACAAGTAAAAAGTAAGTTAGAGACAAGAACTTCATGGAATCCCAAAGAGCCAGCAACTTAAAAGGCCTCTGCAAGGTCATTGAGGGAGGTGTTGTCATTGAGGAGGCCAAGTCTCTCCAAACTTGTCTTTCGTAGATCTCACTGTGATCAACAGAAACCTCACAAAGGAGAACAGCATTTCACCCTGCTGAATCTGCTTCAAAGGCACTAAATATAAATGGATGTGTTATAAACAAACAAACACAGAAAAAATGCATGAACCCAAAAGCAAAATATTCACGCAAAACAGAAAGGAGACATGAAACCGTGCCATCTAAAAACTCACTGCTTTGTAAGTTACATCAGTGAGCAATGAATAGCTAAGCTTATTAATCATTGTATACAAATCAACCATTAATTAATGGATGCAGTTTGACCCCTCTTCCACTGTGGATTTGAATATTGATTCAAATAGTTCTGATGGATGGCAGCTTTGTTTCATTTAACTAGAAAAGATCATTGTGTTATTACAAAATAGTTCTGAAAGGAGAACAATGATTCAGAAGAATTATGGACTCCTCCATAAAGATTACCTAAACTGTCCTTATGCACAGCTACTTAATCTGATCATGTGTTCTTACACCAGCCCACTAACACTAATGGAATCTCCATGCAGTTAAAACCAGTGTGACAATGTGCATGTCTTTCACATTTATAACAAGATGCTCCTGCTCTAGAAACTTAGTCAGGGAGTGTATTATCGAGGGCATGTGAGGGATGACTCCACTGCAGGACAGCTTGCATGGCCAGGGTGATCCTCTGCAGCACCAGCCAAAGCTCTTGCTCTCTTTGATCCACAGGAGGTGCAAGCACAAACTCCTCCAGCTTTCTTCCAGGGGGGCCTGTTAACTTCTGAAAAAATCTCAGGCTACTGTCAGAGGTTTTCAACAGCAGGTGAGAAGATACTCCTTTTCCACGGGGATATAGTTTAAAAGTTCTTAGCACCCAACTTCACTCTGATATTTGACTGCAAAAATTGCACTGGTGATTTTGTTTAAAAGAAGCTTATTAAAATCTTCCAGCAATTTAAGCAACCTGATTAACAGTTCCTTTTTTTTTTCCCCAGAAGTAAGGAGTTTAGAAGAGTACTTAACTGTTATATTTTGTGTAAGGATATAATGAATGGATGTGGGTGAGGGAACCAAAATTCTGTGTGAAGGTTTCTATTGGTCAGAGCCTCACATTAGACTAACCCTTTCAGATGGAAGACATTATTCCTAAATTAAATGGAGCTAGCTGCTGCCAGCATTACATAAGAAAGTAACTTAAAAAAAACCAGAAAATGCTGTTATATCTCCAGTATTTGGCAGGGAAAGGCTGTAGCTGTGTCATACTATGGCAGTGAGCAGAGGCAAAAGGAAGTACTATTTGAACAACCTAAAGGCCTTTATTTTATTCATGTGTAACTAATAACGGAAAGTAATGAGATTCTTTGATTTCCAAACGAACTGTATTCTTCTGTAAACAACCTGAAATCAGAAACCCAAAGGTAGGAACTAATTTTAGCAAGAATTTTCTTTGATTTTCACCTTTAGTGCCATCCTGTGGACATTTACCTTTACAAGACCAGCCGGTTCAGTTTCACATGAAAGAGCACATGATGATCCCATTTCCAGTATTATAAAGGAAAAAGGAGAGGGGTTGGTGCTGCCTTTCCCTCTCCCAACAGTACTTAGCTTCTGTATTCTTAGACAGACTAAATCACAGACATAATCTGACTTGACTGAAAACAAAAACAAAAAACCAGACTAGTCCTGGCAGACAGGCTTGGGACAGGTCTGGAGGCAGGGAAAAAAAAAGGACAAACAGATCTGAAAATAATATAACATACCAGTTTTCAGCCACTGCTGTTAGTAATACATCAGACATGCTTACAGCATTCATGTTTTTTCTGCTAATTCACACTCTTTAGACAACTTCAGAACCTTCCTGATGTCACAACATCGTTCTCCTACAGGCAGCAACCTGTTCCCTTTCATTTAAAATCAATTATAATTATATCAGGTGGTACTTACTGAGGATTGGTCATGTTGGAGGATGCAACCAAACCAGCAGCAGTTCCAATATTTAACTAATTCCAGCTGCTCTGCATACAAGTTCTAGCCTTGCAAGATTAGGTCTCTGTGAGAAGCAAAACAAAGTTATACAAAACACAGCTGAAAGAAATCCAAAGGGCTACACTGACTTCTGTTGTGAATTTGAAAGTTTGTCTAATAATTTTATCTCCCCCGTGATTGTTTTTTGAAGTATTTTTATTCCAGGTTAATTCTTCCATATTATTGAGGCTGTAAAGTTACAGTGCATTTACTCATACACACAGACTCATATATAATACTTCCATAAGAACACAAGTCTTGTTTTAAAGCACTGCATTTTTGAGAAAGATAATCAAGGTCAGAGGGAGAAGTGGACTTTCAAAGCAAGCTCATGGCTTCAGGAGAGCAAATTCTACTTGAAGCCAAGTGATTTTTTTACCATTTAATATACATTAAAGAGATGAGCATTAGCTTTGTCGATGAAGGGCAGGGATTTGTTCTCCATTTCCCAGTTCGAACTGTGTTCTGACTCCATTCGCTGCTTTAGAAAGTCTCTTTCAAGAATTAATTCAAGTTGTCAAACACTCTAGATGGGCTGTTACCAGGAGAGTATTTTGATCAACAAAACCCAGTAACACCTTTGGAAAAGGTGCCACATTTGCCTGTGGCAAAATCTCCGCTCGTGCTGTGCCTGGACCAATGCACCGCAACCAGAATGTTGAGTCTGCGAGGATGAAACCTACTGATTGACACAGGTTTGGGAAGCAGGAAAAACAGAGAATATCACAAACCAAACAAAAATTCTTAGAGAAAGATATAATGAGAGACTTCATAAAGCTACCGTAAAGTTTATATGCTAAATAACTTTTAAAAGCAAGATCAAAACAAACTCTTATTTTAATTAACAGAAATAAACATCGGCAAATCAGAATGTTACTGACAGTAACACCCATGACCATGAGAAATGCTTGTTATACTAAACTTTATAGGAGAGTCACTTACAGGCTGAGTTGTTGGTCAAGTATTTACAGTGGAGACATAAAAATGTAGCTACTGTAAGACCCTTAACAATCACCTGATATCAAACAATAAAATTGAACTTACGTCTTTTGTAGAGCCATTTCCAAGGCCTTATTTCATGTTTTGTAACCTTATAAAAATGTAAAATATAGCCAATGGATTCTCACATCTTCCAGATAATGTGCCTGGGTGTGCAAAAAGAAAGGGTATACATTGTGATCGCCCTCCTCAAGTAGATAAGTCAGCCAAAAGCAATTTAATTATCCATATGAAGAAACATGGACAACTTCAAAACCAAAGACTGCACACATTTTAGAAAGACACACACTATTTATTTATAACCTTGTAATACTTCTAAAGATAGAATAAGAAGCAAACTTTTTTCAGATAAAGCTTTGCTAATACAGCAGAAACTTGATTTGACATCCATTCAATACCAATGGGAGCCTCTTCCCTGGCCTTTGTCGTCCTGAAATTATTTTATTTACTGTATCCCTAAGGCAGCAAAATACTAGAACATTTGCCTAAAATTATGCATGTTTAAATCACACAGGGCTTTATGATAGCAATTGTTACACGTACCAGCACAACAAAACTAAAATATTAGAATTAGCCTTGTTTTGCGACGTTGGCTCCCTAACATCTCCTTTGGGTTGATGTTTTCACAACACAAAAAACCCCAAACAATTCTGATGAAAAATTTTACCCAGACCAATTGTTCTAAGCACTCAGCCTGAGAAAAACCTAAAGGCACGAGGCACTGTGCACCTGCCTTGTGAGACTGAGGAAAACGAGACTCCTGCTGGAAATGCATTTGCAGGTCTGGAGAATAGACGGTACACAGGGATACAGCTTATTTAGGAAATGGAAATAAAACTGATGGAAATTGGCCTCAGAGGACAGGCAGGCAAATGTATATGTGGGAGTTTCTAAACCTAGTAAAAAACTCACCATTTATCCATGAGACAGCACAGTGTTAATATCCCCAATCTCTCTCCCAAACAGGGCTTAGAAAACAAAACAGTGACAAAAAATGTACAGATAGATTTTTAAAAAGTCTTATTTTTTAGATTAATCTCAAGATTTTGAGGGAACTGAAGTCATAACAGGGGGGCCAGCAACACTGCAGTTCCTTCACACAGGACACGAACATAAAAGATTTGCCTCTCCAGAATACAGAGTCTCCTTTTCTCCTGAAAGCTGGAAATACATGCACAGTCATACAGAATTTTGCTTTACAACTGAACCAGGTCTCTGAACCGGACCTGACTGGTGGCAACACCCCTAAGCCAGAGCAGCTCCCTCCTCCTGGAGTTGGCAGCTCCACAGGTCAAGTTTGCTCACCAGCAGGACCAGAGGAGCAGCTCTGCCGACAGCGCCGGTGGCTCCGCAGGGAGCAGAGTCCAGCTCGCTGAGCCCAAGGGATCTACCATGACACAAGGTGCTCACAAAGGTGGGACGAGGAACCTGGAGACACACCTGGAAGGAGACACAGGGAGTCAAGTTTCCAAAGGACTCAGTGGACCCTTCCTGAGAGAAAAAGTGGCCAAAAGTGAGTAATTTCTGGTGCAAATGACTAATGTATTCACTGATTTAATGAACTGAAAGGACAAGGAGTTAGCAAGGACAATAAGAGGACAAAAAAGATGCAATAGGTTGTTGTATATCTATATCCTAAACGGATTGCTGTGATTCATGCTTCTTTCCAGACTTTATACAAGCAACAGAAATGTCTTAACATATACTGATATTTTGCAGAAAGGTATTTTTTACCATCCACCCCACCTCATCTATCTGGTTTTAGCTTCCTTAAAAAACCCCACCTTTTATAGCAACATAAACCACTTGCAACTTCCACAGGAAATTTCTGTGCAACTGAGTGGTGTTAAAAGGCAACAAGGATCAGCAGGGAGATTCTGTTCTTCTGCACTTATCTCTCTTACATTCCTACAGGATACAGTGTGGGCAAAGAGGAATGATGTAGCTCTCCTCCCTACCAACTGAGCAGAGATAGGCAGAGGGCAACTTTTGGGTATTCCATCATAACCTGAGTGAAAATTTTTCCATGCAGCCCCTTCCCCACCTGACACACTCAATTTATTCAGTAGACA
The DNA here is from genome assembly GCF_009829145.1 of Chiroxiphia lanceolata. Classification (NCBI taxonomy): domain Eukaryota; kingdom Metazoa; phylum Chordata; class Aves; order Passeriformes; family Pipridae; genus Chiroxiphia; species Chiroxiphia lanceolata. The sequence goes on from NC_045648.1 coordinate 18,441,954, forward strand.
AAAAAGCCTTGTCTCTTATAGTCTGATCTGACAGAATCAGTTAACAGGTCCAGGGTTTTTGGCTTTTTTCCCTCACTTTATAGAACTGAGACCAGGCAGCACCCAGTACATGCTGAGCTGCCACTCAGTGTGAGTATGGGCACTGCACAATCTGCTTGTTCTGTGCTGTGTTTTCAAGGTGAGATGGCTGCAGGAGAGCACAGTTTCCAAAGTTTAACAGAAATAGTTTAAAAGGGAGATATAACAGACAGGAAAGAATTGTCCCATGAGTTTCTACTGCAAGCTTTTATTGGTATAACAACCCAAAACATTCACTGGACTAAATGACTGATGTATTTGTATGTACCAAAAGGACAGTGCAACCTGATGGGAAGCATGTAAGTTTGTACACAAGTAGCCCAGCTCAAAATGTGTGGGATCACAGTACAAATCTCAGCGGAGCTGACTCAGCTCTTCACCCCTCTGCAGGTGAAGGACGCTGTACCCCGTTCACTGAGCTCTTTCTGAGGCAAGATCTTCCCAGGGTTTAAAAGTGCTGGGCTTGCCTTCCAAGCCCTTCAGCTTTCCTGTTCTCTGCACAGGTACTACACATGCCAGTGCTCCTCAACCCTTGGGTTGATTCTGTTTTCTTCCCCCCCCCCTCCTCTGCAGGGGCACCTGCTTCAGCTCCTGGGCTGGGCAGTGGGGTCACTGCACTGAGCAAAGGTTCCCGCTGCTGTCCTTGCCCAGCACACATCCTGCCTCCCTTAATTCGTTAATGTTTACAGCAACCTTCTATTGTCAGTCACCACACCCTGGCTGCAGCTTGCTAATAGGAGATAAAGTCCAGCTGAAACAACACAAAGCACAGGACAGAGTTTGGAAGCACAGCACGTGGTGTCCACATGCTAAGCTAAAAGAAAAAAAAGCTGGGACCAAAACAAAACTCCAAGAGCAAACTTAAAAAAAATCTATACTCCACTTATGCATGAAAACCACAGCTTTTAGCATTGATTTAAGCACAGTCTTACAAAATATGTGTCACAGTGTAGTGGGCCCAATTGGGGGTGGGGAGTAGGAAGATGGTTTAATTTAAGCCTTTTGCACCAAAGTCCCTACTAACTCATACCCTGTGTTCAGCTGAGCTGAAGTCAAGACAACGTGATTCAGAGGGGTATTATCACAAAGCTGTAAGCTCCTGCACAAAATTCAGATGTTATCTGAAACACCCGAGTTCGTCTCTTATGAGGTAGCTACACAATCAAATTCTGACATGTTCTTCTAACTAAAGATTCTGCCACACAGTCCCCCAACAGCAGCTTAAGACACCTGGACAGGTTTGCATTCAAAGGAAATGCCACAGGCCACACTTGAGGAGACCCCACTGTTGGCTGCAATGTGGGGTTTAGGTGCCCTTGCCCAGCTTCAGCTCCTTCCTCTGCCCACGGGCTGTTACTGTGGGACCAGGAATCTCATTTGGCATTTCACTCAACAACAACGAAACTATCTTTCTTTTCCTGAACTTCATTAAAATTAAAAAAAAAAAAAAAAGGCAGGATGGCTTCCCTGATACAGGTCATAGTACAGCTCCAAAAATAGTTATGTCAGCAGAACTGAAAGTGTAGGGCAGGGCATTGTGCACAGAAACAACAGCACAGAGAAACACTTTAGATTAGAAACAGCCAAATCAAAGCTGACTGCAGAGCCCTGGCCATTGGCAACATTCAGCTGGAGCAAACACCCAACATAAAAACACTGAAGAGATTGAGGAAGGGGTGCAAATCTGTTGGGGGGTTTCTCTTTCTGTGTCACACTGGAGCTTTTTACTCTGCATCTAGTCCAGATCAGGAAATGGAATTTTGCTTCCTCTGTGCGAACAAGCTGAGTCCTTATTTCAGTCTACAAATTAGCAGCCTTGTACAATCTAAAGCTCAAATGCAAATGGTGGCTATTCAGGTGCCAACTGGGCAATCCTAAGAAGCTCTGGGAACTATTCAGAAAAACAGGAAGAAAGGGAATCATCTGAAATAGGAGTAGAGGAAACACCCAGACTACCCCAAAAGCTTTCAAAGAGAAAAGGGAAGTGTAATTTAGGGGTAACTATGTTTAGCTCCTGTGAATTAGCCCAGCCAAATTTCTTTATTTTGCAATTAACACCATGGATATCATCCTGAGGATCAGCATGAACCTGATGTGATCACTCATCTCTACTACTTCAAGTCACATTTCTCCAAGAACTGAAATTAGGTTCCCTGGGATCACAACAACTGTTTTTTTCCTGAGAGTTTTAACCAGCTCCATTCATCTGCATTTAGAAAGTTTTACTGGTCAGGTATGCCAAAACTGCTTCCTTCAGGAATCCAGCAACTTGTACTTCTGAAGGGGAAACCCTGAAAATCTGCAGGAGTGGTCCCTACACTTCCTTGCTTTGCTTCAGGTTGAAAAAAATGTTGGTTTTTTTTCCCCAATGGGAAAAATCACAGGTTATTATATTAAAAGAAGTAATTATTTTTATTAAACTGCCCCTCCCTAATGCCTTATTTGATACAAGAGTTTGATAGAGTATTTGTTTATATGGCTCGGTATAGGTGGATAAGGAGCATCTCCTTCATTTGTTTTAAAAACCCCCCACATTTAGATTTGTCAAAAAATTATGGATGCAGACATGCCACATAGAGAACAAACAGCAAATTAACTTCCTTAAACTTTAACATGCCCATGCGTGTCCGAAAGGAAAGAGGCACAAGAGATGGGGCTTTTTATTTCAAGTGAAAAGGAACATTTTTTGCATCTTTTTTATTTAAAAACAATAAAGTTTTCACATTTAAAAAAAAGAAAAGGGAAAAAACCCTCCATCGCAGGAAAGGTATTTAGATTGGAAAAAAGAGTCAGGCATTCACAAATTAGGAAATGGCAGATTTGAACTTGCTCATGCAGACATAATTCTATTCCCTTGTGGGATCATCCTGTATGTTGAAATTAGGCAGAATGTTGTTTGAGGAAAAATGAGCATGTAATCATGTCACTAAAGACTCATTATTCGTAAGTGTAAGTCATACTTCCTGGAGAGAAGTTTAGATGGGCCATAACAGAGAAAAATGATCTCATGAACAATTATAACAATCTCTTCATAAACCCAACACGATCACTGGTCGAATCCTGAACATTTCAGTACTGCAAACCTTGGACTACAGGACTACAGGACAAGTAAGGGTAGCTAGAAAAAAGCCTTTAGAGGAGGACTAATCCAGTGCAAAGCTACTAAAAGAGGAGGACTAATCCAGTACAAACTCTGAGGAGAGCCCAGTCAAGCCCCCCCTCCAAGGAGCTTGCAGGTCTGCAGTACATGGTGCTTCCAGACTGCAAGAAACAGCAGGAGCTGCTCTGTTTGGGAAGGTTATGAAAAGACTGCTCCTGCTCCTTCCTTCTGCTTTCAGTTCCCCTCCAAACTGGGGAGGGAGGGCAGGGGCTGGGCAGCAGGTCTATAGACAGGGTTCTGTGACATGCAAACACTGCACACTTTCTACACAAACCAGAGCTGCCCCGACAGCTCCTTTGGGCTCTCGTTCCAGTTCATGCTACACAGTGTGTACTGGCACTGTTGGTTTGCTCTGAGCTCCTCAATAAACAGCAGGCATTCATTCAGCCAGAAGATTATTCATTTGATCTCTTCCTCTGGAGCAACTCCAAGCATGCCATTTCCCTTAGCACCTCACAAGCCACCCTCATTCAGCTGTAACAAGCTGACGATCCCAACACTTACCTACACCTTCTGCAGGTGGTGAAAGTGGAAGAGAAAGCACCCACCACAGGGCCACAGTCCAGAGAACAAACAAAAGAGAGCAATTATTTAGTTAGAAGGTCCCTTTACACATCTGTCCAGCCTTCAAAGCTTGGGCCTAACTTAATAACGGGAGAGCCCCAAGGCAGGCTCGGTGTTTGCCCTCAGGATCGGGCACGGGGCTGGCAGCTCACACCGTGTCACTGCCCGGGGAAGGTGCCCTGCCCTGCTCAGGGCTGCAGCTGCTGGGGTGGCACCTTGGCTGGAGTGAGGGCACAGCACACACAGAGAGCAGCACTGGGACCAGACCCAGCTGCCAGGGAGGTGATCCCTCCTTACAGCACGGCACAAGGATCCCAGCAGGGACACGGGGTTGGACATGGCTCTGGCAGGACTGTGCTGATCCTGCTTCTGGGCTGGCAGTGGGAAGCTCAGCATTAGCTGGCTGTTGCCATGTGCCACTGCACATGTTGATAGGAACAAGCCTGGCATCAACAGCTCCACTGGACTGAAAACATCTGGTTTTTTCCGGTCTGGGAAACTAAATGACTCTGTCATAAAGGGCTCAGTCAGCATATAGTTAGAAGATCGCTTGGACAAATTTCGTAACACAGGCACTCCCCCCACAACACAAGATTTTTTGTGTGTCACAAATTCTGGTTCTCAAAAGAAAAAAACCAAACCAAAACCAACCAAACAAATCAACCCAAAAAAACTTCCTCAAATCTCCCTTGGACTAAATATTAAAATATTCAATTTGAAACCCAAACAAGGTGGGGTTTGTATTTGCTTGGCTAACAACAATTCTGTTTCTGAATTTTAAACGTTTGGAGATGACACTAACCTAGTTGACTCATGCCAAATTATTACCATTGAAAGCAAATCAAGTACCAATTTAGTTTCAAAGAAGTTTGGTTTTCTTGCGTCCATCAAAAGTCAACTCTTAGATTTTGCTTTTAGCTCTCTTCTTACTCCCTGGAACTGCAGTGAAAAGGTACAACCAGAAACCTGCAGCCACATTTTTTTATTTTCAAGCCAAGCAAGATCAGTCCAGCCACCCTTTAGAATAGTAAAAAAAAAAAAAAAACCAACAAAAACTTGCACTTTTGAACATGCTAGAATGAATGTTTTTAGGTCTATATAGATACCTGGCAGGTCATCTCTGATTAGATTTGAATTTATCCCACACGCACTTAATTTTTGCACTCTGTTGATGGCTTTTGAGGTAAAAGTCCATCTGAATCCAACAGCGAAATTTATTTGGACAGAGCTGAAATTTCACTCAGGCTTTTAATAATAGCAACAGAGTAACACAAACACTTGAGACAACCTCCCTTGAGTCACCCTGAGTATGATGGATGCCTCAATTCAGGGGGGTGACACTGTCAGTCTGTCTTACAGGACACTCTCTCAGTCATGGGAGAGTACCAGGGTCACCACCTGTCATGAAAATGGTTAAAACTCACTACATTTGAGTTTTCATCCACAATATCTGCTGCCCATCTTACTTGGAGGTTAACCTTCCAATAAATACAAGCTTGAGTTTCTGCACATACCCTTAGATTACTGTAACTTTCAGATTCCTTTCAGCCATTAGACTTCAACTTTAAGACTCCTCCTCAAGCTATTAATTCTAATTTTCTTTAGATCCTGGGCCTAATGGATTTTGGATTGAAAGGCTTTTAGAAATTTTTAAAGTATTCTCCAGTTTTCTAGAGGAGCTAATGTCAACCAAAATACAAAAGATTCACACTACAATAAGAATGAGGGAAAGTACAGAGAAAAACCTCATAAGAAATTCCTGGCATTTATTTAATCTCTTGAAGCTGAGGATTTCAATGCATCTCACCAATTATAGCTCTGTATTATATTTCTATAGAAGAAGGAGACTGAGAAGTAAGTTCTTTCTGTCTTTTCTTCTGTCTCTCACATAATCAACAATACAGAATCAAAACAAACCTAAGTAGACTGGTACTAAATCCAGTTCTTAGACAAGACAAAACCAGCATTTGGAAGTAAAGATTTCATTCTAAGAACCAACTATCTTACAAATGTATTTTTGAGAAATATCTATGTTCTGTCATTCCTGGAAAGTACTATGGGCAACCTTCCAGACAAAATGCAATAAATTTATATGAATTTATGGCTTTACTCTGTATCTTAAAAGCAAGTATATAATAATTAGTCCATTGATGTGAAATATATTGCTCTTCTCTCAAACAGTGCTATGCTTTGTAATCCAGCTCTTGGAAGCAAATAGCCCAGGTGTTTTGAATGTAAATTTACAAACAATTGCAGTATTTAATCCTGGTGATACACGCAGGGTAAACTCCACTCTGCAAGAGCACACAGATACTAAAATTCTTGAATTCACGTCTGTCTTGTACTTCAGAGGCAAGTTACCTCACACAGGCATGCAGACACAACAGCTGTACTGTGTGTGGCTTGGGAAGGTCCTTAGTGATCTCTGGGAGCCTCAAAGGCAAGATTTAACTGCCTTGTACATGCAGTGTACTGAGAGCCATTACTTTAATAGATGGCCAGTGCATTTAACTGTGTCACCCCCCAGCAGGTGATGGGATGCACTTGCCACTTCTCACAGGCCAGGTTTCTGCCACAAAATGCTGATGGGGAGGGACTCAGTCCAAGCTGTCAGCAGGCCCAGCCCCGACAGGACTATGGACCATCTGGAGGACACAGCCCTGTCAACTGGCCAGTAATTCCACATGTAGGAGCAAGGTGTGCACCTTCCCCCCCTTCTGATGGGGGTCTGGAGGGTCTCACAGGGAAGACACACACGGCCAGCCTGTGTCTGGAGTCTGCCTAGACCATCCACTGCAAACTGCCCAGCAAAGAGAACAATTCTTCCCACTGCACCTGGAAACAGGATGGGAAGTGATTGCTCTTTTTCAACTAAAGGTAATTGATTCATTAGTTATTTTGTGTGGAAATACAAGAAGGATCACTGAAGTATGCAAGAGCAGTACTTTCTGAAAATGTTAAAATGCGTTTGGTCTGCACAGGCATGCAGCATTTTTCCTTTAGAATGAAGTTATTTGCTTATTCATATAAAGACATATTAAAATGCATTCAGCTGGTAATATACCATATTAGTAAAAATGCCAAATTTATCTTTTCCTCCTTCAACATCACCATCTCTGCCCAGCCCTCATCCCTTTTAAACGCTGCAAGAACAGAGAGGACTGATGCTCTTGTCACATGAGTAAATGGAGAGCATCACAAGCTATGGAATAAATTCCAAAGAAGAGTGCAGGAACACCCACCCATGAACTCCCTCTGATTTAGAAGGGAGAACTGTCAGCTTGTGTTCTTCCACTAATAGCATCAAGATAAACTTGAGATTAACTTCTCAATTGCTAAAGGCTCACAAAGTTTACTCTTCTCAAGGAAATTCATCTTATTGTGATTTAACACTGTGAGCCAAGAACCAGTTTTTCCTGTGGCACACTAATTTGGTGCTACTGCTAACACACTAAGAAATTCATGTTGCAAAGCAGTGAGGATGGCACTCTGGGATTCAGATTTAAAATTTACTTCAGTGTTCCTTCAGGCTTCTCTACTGCACTTTGAACCAGGGCCTTAAAGACACCCAGTAAAAGGGAGCACATCTGACCAAGCTCAGCAACCACGGCCCCTGCAGAACACGAGGGAGTGAGAGGCACAGAGCAGTGAGAACAACACCTGGATACCTTAGAGACAGATAAAATATGTGCTGTGGTTCAAACAGAAGTGTTAATGCTGTGATGCTGCTTCAGCTGCTTGGACTTCAGTGCCTGAAGGCCACTTCAGGTGCCTTCACAGGACTACACTGTGGTTTCCTGGACAACAGTTCTTCCTTCAGGGAGGAGGGGAAGAAAAGGGGAAAAAAAAACCCCAAGAGAAAGTATTTCCCTGTCTTAGAGAAGTTTTGGTCATAAACTTAAAGGAACTGTAGTGATAAGACACAATGACAAGGGAAAGCAAGTGATGAACCTAACAAAGGTGCAGAGCATCCCCACCTTGGAGCTGGTCTTCCTGAAGCAGCCCCAAAACCCCAGAGGTGCTGCACAGCCCAGGGAAGCTCCTGCTGTCACTCACAAAGGTGCAGGAAAGTACAGGACAGGGACTTGGCTTCAGCTTCTCTGGCAACTCCAAAAGTAACCTTTGCAGGAATTGTTCTACTCAATACTTATCAAATAGTAGTCAATGGGAAGAAACAAATAGCATATAAAAACTTCACATGCATTTTCAATTAGATGTCATGCCATGTTAATTCCTCTTTAAATATAGAAGCCATAGTAGTTCATTTGCAGATGAAAAAAGCTAGGGAGATGAACTGATGGAAGAAACTTATTCCCATTTAAAATGCCTGGCACTAACTCCAAATCAGACACAGTGGCTTTTGCCTGTGTATTAAATAATTATAACAAATGTATTAAAGGAGGTACAATGACTTTCTGTGAACACCTATATCACACATGACAGTGTCTGCTGGAGAAATGTAGTACAATGGACAAGTTCATACAACAAACTCCTTTACCCTGGAGTTCAGTCCAGAGAATACATGACACAGATGTGTTTGAAAAAGCTTTGTTTGGTCACTATTTTCTTTAAAATAGAAGATCATAAAGAAAACAGGAAAACCCAACCACACTGCCCCACAGAAAAATCTTTGTGACCCATCCTTCAGTATTCTGTGGCACCACACAGACAGAAAAGCTTTGGCTGCTGCTGTGTGACCCTACATAGCAGTCGACCTGCCACCCTCCACAGCTCTATTTTAGCAGTATCTTATTTAGTACTTCAAGCCCCATGACCCATATCCAATAAGGAGGTTCTGTCTAATACACTGAGCAGATAAAAGGATGTTTTTCAAGCAAAGGTTATGCAAGGGATCCATACTGCAGTGCAAGACCCAGAACAGTAAACAAATACAAAGATCTAAATAAAACATACTTTTGTTCTTCAACCCATATCCCATACCAGTCACCTGCTTGTACCTGAACCATGCCTGTTTAAGCTCCAAACAGACTTTTGTTAAGATTTATCCACTCACCTTTTTTGAAATTAAAGAAAAAACTTTACCAGTCTAGTCATTCCTGGGAGGCAGGAAACTCAGAAAAACATATCCAAAGACAGACAGGTGAGAGCAAAGAAGGTACACCTGTATCAGCTTCTGGATGAAAAACATGAAGAGCTGGTGAAACAGCTGGAAAATTCTCAGAAATATTTTATGTATCAACATTGCACTAACCCCTCCAAGCCAACCACTTTCTGCTAAACAATCTATGAATCTCAGCTAAAAACTCACTAGGACTTTCAATAGAATTTAAGTAAACTAATGAGTACATACTCCCTAACTAAACCCAAAGTCCAAGACCACATAGGAAACAGATGCCAAAATCTGGATTAGTACTCAAGTTTTTGACTTCTGGTATGGCACTCAGTGAAAAATGCCACTTTCCAATAGAAAAACCTCCAGTATTACACATGTAGGTTGTTGGGGGTTTTTTAAAATATACATGAAAATATTCCAAAAATAAAATTAATTGTGTTTTAAAGTCTGTTCTAAGTGAGAGCTGTCAAAGGAATCCACTGCAAACTTCCCTGTGAGACCAACACGGGAAAGACATCAAAAGCACAATCAGAATCCTATGATTTTTAAGGTCCTAGAAATGAACTGTCTTTCAGACAAGAAAGTTGTCCCATACTTTAGTTATTCTCATGCTATTTAGAGACATCATTTAGGTGATTTAGAAGGCAGTTTTTGAAGTGATATAACCCCTGCTCCAAAGTACTTAATCTAATTTGAGACAATGATTGCAGTAATAAGATCACACAGTTTTGAACAAGTGTAGATTATTATAGCTTGGTTTAATGGACTTATCATACTTATTGTGATACTGAACATAGGATCTTTTAGGAGAAATTGCAGGATAGATAGCATAAGAAAAAGGGAATGCTTCAGGACAGAAAAACTTCTGTCATGAATCCAAAATGAACAAGGTTTTGAAGAAATATTCCATTAACAAGTCATTTCAACAGCTGGTAATATTGGAAATGCTCTTCTACAAAGCACAAAACAGACAGGTGTCCAAACCAAGTGTCCTGAGCTTCAAAGAACACTCAATAGTGGTGCAAGGCAGCATCCAAAGGCTAGAAAAATGATCCATCACATACAGGCAGGCCAAAACCCAGTGCACCCTCATCCAAGAGCAGAACCTGTCCGACTGCTATGGGCAGATGAAATCAGCTCAGGGAGGTGAAACCAGTTCAGGCAGCTGCACACTTTAAATGCATTTCACCACTAACTGGTGTCCTGGTGCAGCTGCAGGCAGAGCACACAGGTACAGCAGAATTCCTTTCTCTTGCTTTCAGCTTCCATTTAGGAAGTGCCAAGGAATACCTGTGCTCCAGTGGTGCCATGTGACTGCAGCATGCATCCCACTTCACTCATACAAGGAGCCAGCCCATTCCTTTTCCATTCAATTACTTTGCCTCCCTTTGTTCTTGTAAAAAAACCGTGGTGAGCCATAAAAATTAAACACACGCACATTTTCCCCATCTCTGCCTTTAGAGGCCATGGCTTACTGAAAGAAAAGACTGCTTTTCTGTGTCCAGGCCAACAGTTTTCCTCTCTGGATTAGCGAGCAGGATTATCACAGCCCGTGCTGAGCCAGCACTGCTGCAGCTGGACTTTGGTACCAGTTGCCAAGCTGCCCAGTTCAAAGCTAACTCAGGTATAGCTGTACAAACTGCAGTCTGCAATGCAGCACCAAATTAACTATTTAACTCAAACCCAAATCCGTTTTCCCTACTTACTGAAAAACAGCAGCTGACAAACTATGGATCTGGCATTCTCTCACATGCAATAAGATTTGCTGCAAGTATCTAAAAATACACTCGCTGGCTGACAGCCCAAGGAACCGATCAATGAAAGTTCAAGAGGTGCATTTCACAGTCCAGATGTTCTCAAACTGTGCTCCATCAACAACTTACAGAGATGGCTGGTCACATTGTGCTGACTTTTCTCCCCTTTACTGCACCAGTTTGTGTCCAAAAGGTGAAAAGCACATTTACAATTCTTAAAATATTTTTCCTTTTGCTACAGTTCGCATAAAAATATCACAGCAAATCAATAGGATGAGAGGCCATCCCAGAGACAACCTGGTGGAACTTATGAATCAAACCTGAAGTGCTGGAGCAGGATGACCTTAACGAGAGTTCTTTCCAAAGGCACAAAAATTACGGGATCCACATGTACACACACACATTCTGGAAAACGACAAAACATCCACATGGCAAAAATGTTGTTCCTAACCCGACCTACACAGTTTGTCAGTAGATACAGTGTCAAAACTTGTGGAAATTGGGGAAGGGCAAGAGAGCTTACTTGTTTTTTTAAGGAAAAACCTAGTAGGGTTTTCTAGGCAGTGAACGGTGTTACTAGATCATATTTTATTAAATACTCATGCTTGAATTATTTCCTCCAACACTTCAGTTATAAATGATTATAAAAATGTAAAATATACTTTGGAGAAAAGATGAAAACTCATTTAAACATACACTTATCCTTGCACCAAAACAAACACAAAACTATCCAAACCGAGCAAAATCTAAGCTTGAACACAACACACCTTGCACAGGGGATACACATCCTCCAGCTATGGACACACACACTGTCATCCACCTTTTCACTTGGATGTTAAATTAACAATTAGCAACTTGAACACCACTGACACCACTTGCACAACAGGCAAGGGGGGGAAGCAGCTGGGTCCAGCAGGTAGAGCCAGGAGCTGCTGCTGCTACGTGTGTATCTGTCCTTGCTCAAATCACAAAACCACCTTATAGTTCAGACCTTCGGGGGGAAAAGGAGGAGAATGTTTTTAGCTTGATAAGAGGAAAGTCATTAGAAATTACATACCATGTAGCTTTATTGCCCATAGCAGAGACTTGAAAAACAGGTCATGTATGGCACCTTTATATATCACTTTTTATTTTGATCTTGGCTTGCAAGTCCTTCCTTTCTCCTTTCCTTGCAAAGGCACACACTTCTCATAGGAACACAAATCCATAAGCATACTCAGAGCAGCCTCTGAGGCTCTTTTGCTGCATTTCCCAGAGAGCAGCCTTAATTTTGCCAAGTCAGAAGAATCACCAATCCATCATCTTTGCTACATGTTATAAAGCAGAAGACTAAAGCAAAATTCAAATATTCAGCGCTTTTCCATGAAAAAAGTGCTCTGCAACTTCAGTCTGCTCCATCTTTCCTTCCCTAAATAGAACCTTTGCCCTTGGTTTTATGTCTCTGCTCCATTCTCAGGGCTGCTTGATAAAAGGAGAACATGCATTACTTTTTTCAAACCTAAATAACCCAGACAAACTCCCTGCTTTTATCAAAACACCGGTGTGCGCTTGCATTTTTCCTTGAACGCCAACATTTCAAACTTTTGCCTGTCATTTCACTTAATTTTCAAGTAATCATTTTTAATGTAAGCCACAGCATTCTGTACTCAATTTCTGGTGTGGGCAAGGATTTGTTTTCACCTGGAGGTTCGTGTCTCTGCAGCACAGGTCAACAGCTTCGTGCGCAGCCCACTACACGAGCCTTTCAGCCAATATTCTGCTGGCAGATTCCTTTACAGACATGCTTCTAAACCAGCCCAACTCAAAATACTGCTGTGGGTAAATATGGGGCTTGGGTGAGAAGTGGGGAAGTGTTTTCCTCAGTTCCCCACCAGTCTCTCTGCCCGAGGGGTTACCGGGATCACGGGCGCTGCCGCCGCCGTCTCTGTTTTTCACAAGTCTTCTGGCAGATACACAGAGCAAGACAGATTCCTTTCTGTGTGATAAATGCTACAATCACTGTCATCTCCTTAGGGAAGGCAGAGTGCTGATCACAGCTCAAATGGGCATTCAGCTCCCATGGAAAATACAACTTGTCTACTGCAAGGCAGGCTGATCTTCTGCAGGCTGAACAGCCACAGACAGAGAACATGTGTTTTGATTAACTGAGCGTGCTGCACTTGATACAATAAAACCATTGCTTTGAGTGGGTTTCATCACTTTTGTTGTCCTTAAAGGCAATAATTTTATCACCTTACTGCTTTTCTTTTAAACTCCGGCTTGGGAAAAAGAAAGTAAGATGAAATCTAGATGAAAAAGGTCTGTTCATCATCACTTGCTCCCCAGCCCGTGTAAAACAAAGTACTGAAGCAGTGGGGATTCTAACAAGCTCACAGTTACCTCCAAGCATAAACTTACATAAATGAGTGCCCAGAGGAACCTGCAAACTTACCCTAGATCATATTCTCACATACTTGCAAAAATTATCAGCTATTGACACTGCAGTCAATAATTTCCTATTCCACACTGGGATCTTAAAGCATTAAAAAGCCTAAATAAATATTCATAAGATAGAAATACTTTCTCTTCTATAGATAAGCAACATAAGGTGTGGTGTGTGACATAGAGAGACATGCCATTTCTCTCATAAATCCTATTTGCCTGTCTTAATCACACACTTGTTCTCCTTCACTGTTTATTTTCCTCCCTTTCTGCCCGCAAGCAGTTTGGGAAGCTTCTAAACTGTTTTATTCTTCAGGGCATTTTCTGTTTGGTTTCTAAGACAGTCTGTGTTTAAACAGTCTATATGGACCCAAGCATTGCTGCAAACACCCATACAAAATTAAATTCAATAAACAGAAAAATGTCTCAGACCCCTTCAGAACTGCAGGTGTCACACAGTAAATGTGACAGGCACACTCTGCCATCGGAAAAGCTTCCACTGAACTCCGTTCTGTTTAGTTCTTACATCAGCTGGATAACAGATGATTAAAAATACAAATAATCTATGTCATATATTTCAAACCTAGGCTCTGAATGCAAACAGTGCCATTATCTGCTTAACAAAGACCAATTATTCAGTGAATAATCAAGCTACTGTGCAAGTTCTGAATGCCTATAATATGTTATTTGATAATATGGTGTCTTCTGACCTAGACAGAGCTGCCTACAGCATATAATTAAAGGTTTCAGATACATTATGCTCCTCTCCTGCCAAATGCTGTTCATGCAGTATGCTTTATATACTCAGGGAAAGTAAGAGAAAAACAGTCTCTTTCAGACTCAAGGGCTTTGCTAAACCATTTAAACACAACCAGTAAAAGCCCCAAGATCAGATGTCCTTCTAGGGAAGGAAAGTACCACCACCTGTTTTTCTTCCAATACCAAATCCTCCATTTTATAATTTAATATTTTGAACACTGGCCTTCCCTTTTTCCATGATAAAACACTTGGCATTGCTTTATGATAGCACCACAACCAAGATAAGTATTTCATTACATTAGACATTACCTGGAGAGAAGGCTCCTGCCCCACACAGCCAACGACAAAAAGTGAGGATGTTTTAAAGTGATTTTTAAAGCTTGTGAAAGACACAGGCACTAGGGCATGAAGTCCTCCCCCTCCTGACAAAATGAACTGTGCAAGCCTGTATTTCCCAGTCAATTTGTCCCATATACCTTAATCCTTATTTGGAGGCATGAAGCAGAAGAAAGCTGGCTCACTTCACACGTTCACTCAGTCCCTGAAAGCTCTCTACCAAGGCAGTCTGTGGAAGTTAACAGTGCTCTCAGATGAGGATGTGGATACACTTCCCTCCTCTAACCCAGCAAACATCCATCAGATCCCAGCTGATGCCAGTCACCTGGGCACTCTGAGGACTGGCTGCATTTCCAAATGCGTCAAACAAATAACCAATTAGTCTTTGTTTGCTAGTTCACTGTATCCACTGCTTTCATACTCAGGCCTTGGCAGCCTACCAGCTCCTTCGACTGCAGTCCCTTCCCTTCCCCCCAAAAAAGGGAAATCATCTTATGCTGAAAGAAGTTCTTCAAAAGCAACCAGCCCACCTAAGCTTCAGAATGAAGCAATGCATTCAGATTGGGTAAAACATCCAGCTGCTAACGGAAAAAGGACCAGGTTTTTTTCCACTGCTCCCAAATTCCAGAAAAGTACAAGGGAGCTGCTAATGAGCATTTTCAGAGAGAAAAAAACCAAGAATGTAATTAAAAAATAAACCAAATATCACCCTTACAACTGGACAGTATGTACCTCAGGATTCAAAGGGTTGTAATAGTCCCTGAAATCCTCTTCCTTGGGCTGTTGAGGGAATCCTTTGCCTGGCACTCCAGGCCTTCCCAGCATTTCAAAGAATACCTTCATTTACACATCAAAACTCCTGCCTTCTGGCAGGATATGAAGGCTGGGTACCAGCCTAAAAGCAGCACTTCAAAATAACTGTTATAGTCTCTTGCTTAGCTAGAACCATGTTACATCACCTGCACGACGACTTCTTTTTCTACAGCAGAATAACAGATGTAAGAAGATGGTCAGTATCTTTAAATGAAAAACCTTCAGTATCTTTAACTTAGTATAATCTTTTTCTAATGTGAGTCTCAAGAGTCACTATGGTGATCCTGACTCCTAAGACCATAGAGAAACTGCCTTCCCAGTTATTTCTGCCTCGTGAGAAGCAAATACTATGGGAATTCTTCTCATTTTCACATTAAAAACAATACTGGGGAGTCAAGTTTGGTGAAGACACCCATGAATCTCACTCAGCATGTCACAGTTAAATCCATCACAGATTTATCCTACAACAAACTCCCGAATAAAATATATTTCAGAAGACTTCAATACAAGTCATACAACACTGTGCATTTTAAAAAACCCAGCTACTATTCCCTAAGTAGTCTCCAAAGTTCTCTGAGCAGACTAAAAGAAAACCTTTGGGGTTTCCTGTGCCACCCCCCTGCTTTTTTTTTTTTCTTCTTCTTCTGAACTGGAAAAAAATTCCACAGAACAAAAGTCATTCACCAAAGTACAGCAAGGTGCAGCTGAGCAGTGATTTAACAGACCCTGCCAGTCAGTCTCAGCCAGCAGAGCTGCCTGCCCTCAGTGCTGCTGCTACCACAGATATTGGCTATAGATCACCAGCAGATAAGCCACAGCTCTCATGAGACTGTAATAGAAGCCATTAAATATTTCCTTCTCCCAAAACCTACTCAGTATTCCCACTGTCAGCCCAGTTTCACAGCTGTGTACTGAGGGTTGAATTCTCATTTTAAAATACTTGGAAGACATACTAATGCACAGAATATCTGTTCAAAAACAGCTCCTTCAGAGCAAGTCTCAAACTCAGGAATTTTTTTTGAAAACGTAAAATGAACTTTTCTCATTGCCCGTTTCAGTACATGATAAAAGTTCTTCAGAAAGCTATTTGCAATCTTTTAAATAGGTTACTGCAGGGAAAAAAAGGCAAAATATCTCAATGCTTACAATATTTAATACTTATTAAGTTTATCTAGTTAAAAACTTGACTGCACTTTTGTTCAAAACAAAATGAGAACTTTAAAGACTGCAGTGAACAAACTCCAGCCACTCTCCTCCACAAAGACAAAACTCTTCTTTCCAGTCCATAGGCACCTTCACATCACATATCACAGTGGGGTCAGTGCAGCAGTCCCACATAACAAACATGCACGTAGCAATCAAAAGGGAGGATCCCTGACTTAAACAGCAAGGAAGGTTGTTTCAGATCAATTCCCTGCATCTGACTTATTTTCTAGTTGTATAGCCACCTGTTTCCATTGAAAAAAATACAGATTTTTTTCCATGTGGCTACATGAAAAACAAACTCTTGACTTACAAAATAGAAAACGTAAAAAAGTTAACTTCCCTAAGCATAAAATAAATAGAATTTTAAAATTACTTTTGCAGGTACTCTTGTCTGCAGGTAAGACATTGAATATAATAGTATAAATATCACCTAATTGGTTTTTTCCAGTGGCACTCCCTTTTTAAAGGTAGGAGAAAGCTAAGTTACTACTATTTCAATGTTTGCAATGTGAAATGTGATGACAACAAAAATGTACACATGCTCATGGTGCCAAAGACAATAAGCCTTCTCTTTGCCAGTGTTGATCCTTGATGTGCAGGTAAACAGAAATACCTGGATAGACCCAAAATGCACAAGACCTGAATTAACATCTGCTGTGCATTTAGAGAGGCTGTGACAAGCTCGTGCTGGGAGGCAAAAATGTCAACGGGATTTTTTTTCTGACACACATCCAGTATTATCTATATAACTAAGGCTTTCCTAAGCATCTATCACCATTCACAATGTTCTTATTAAAATGTATTTAGATTGCAAATCCTCTGGGACAGGACTTGTCTTTTATCCATACTTGAACAGTCTACTGCTCACAATGAGGATCCCAGTCTGTTCTGCTTTAAATACTAGACTAGCACAAGTATTTTGTTAATGTAGAAGACTGAAAATATTCAGAAAGCACCGTTTGTGTTCGTTCTGTGCTTAATTCCCATTTGCAGTGCAGAATAAGCACTTCTGCTGTCATTCTAGTAACAGTTTTACCTACCTAAGAAACTCAAGATGGGGCCAAATTTCCCTGCACAGTGATTTCACAGTAAGTGGCAACCAGATGGACAGCACACTGCCATATGCTCCCCTTTGCTCAGAGGTGGAAAAGTGAGCAAATGTGAATCAGAAAAAAAAAACAGAGAGCGGGGAGAAAAATCTCTCTGCAGCATGCCCATTAATTCATGCACACACCCTTTCCTACCAGGAGCAGGCTCAAACTCCTCCGCTCCTTGCACCTTCGGATCCAAATTCCCAAGAGGCAATGAGGCAATGAGGAGGGGCAGCTGGGAACAGGTCCCTTGCAGGTCCCTAGGCAGGTCCCTTGCTGTGCCACAGCCAGCAGTGCTGCTTTCCTAAGGAGAGCCATTGCACAAGCACGAGGAGAGGAACCAGCACCACCTCGGCCCTGACACAGCGATGGGAACACCATCCCTCTGCAGGGCCAGCCCCTCTGCAAGCTGGAACTCTCCCCAGTGCAGCCCAGAGGCTCAGACACTTTGCCCACTCTGCAGCCTCCTCCCCATTTTTCTTTTTTGGCCCAGAGATAACACATGTCAAAAACTTTTAAGCAAACCTTGATGCTGCCCACGTCTTGTGTTGCTCTTTAGCTGGAGCGAGCTGGCCATATTATAATGTCTCCAAGGAGTACCTGCCCTTTTGAGCCAGTCCTAAAAATAACACCTTTCCAAGTTAAACATATCATTCAATTACACTACTGCCCCTGCTCTGAAAGTCCTTCTTACGAAAAAAAGAAAAAAAACAAAACAAAAAGAGCATTCAGATTTCTGGAGGTGGCAGCTGGTAACAAGAAAAACTGCTAATATCTGCAAGGAAAATCTTTGAGATTGATTTTTTTTATACACTTGTGCAAGTAATGTGTGAACCTTGACCCATATCTCACTTTCCCGTTAAAAAGTTGTTTTCAAAGCTGTCTAGTTTTATCATTCCAGATAAGAATGTAATTATTTACTCTATGTGGGTTGTAAAATTCAGGCAGCTATTATATACAGAGAAAAATTATGGACTGCTTGCTGAGACACACCACATGCCTCATGTTTACATCCTGTATGTTTGCTAACTTTAATTATTACAGACAGGAGCTCTTTAGTTCATTTTAAAAAGAGCTTTCTTTACATTTGTGCCATCAGCTAAATTGACTGGTAGTCCAAATGGTGTGCTTTTCTGTAAGAAATCATTTGATAGACTTGAACAAAAGCATTGAAGGCAAAATGACAAAATAATTCAATAGCAAAAGTCTCACCAACTTCAATAAAACTTGCATTTTGCTATTTTTAGACATGAATTTTCATTTTCTATTAGTGGAAAAAGCTGGTAGGCACACTTAGATATCAGACACATAACACTTTCCACTACAAAGACTTTCACAACTTTTTTGAGAAGCTCTGACACTTGCCTCGTCTGCAGGCAGCCTTTGAAGTTCCCTGGAACAGCAGAGATGCTCTTTGTCTCATGGCAATCCATTCAAGTTAAACTGAACTGTTTTCCTATGCCTGCTTGCTTTTTTTAATCGAGTGTTTGGTGGCCTCTCAAAAAAACCAAAAAACCAAATGGGCATGAACTCCCTGTCCACAAAGGCTGGGCACCTGTACCTTGGAGAGAACAGAGGCAGGCAGGGTGCTGAAGCTGAAAAGCAGAGTGGCAGGACAGAAAGAAGGATGGAAGAGGTCACACTTCACTCTTTATTTCCCCAGACAGAACACACAACCCTGAAGTCCTTCCCTCATTCATCAAATAACAACCTTACCAAGTAAGGCAATTACCTGAATTAGAAATCACCACTGAAGGCTCAAATTCCATTTAGGGATTTTTTTTAAGGTCAACAGGGGAAGTTTATACCTCCAGGTAACATCATTAAAAAGAAAAAGCAAAACCAAAAAAAAAAAGGGACTAAACCTCACAATACCAAGAGGTTCTGTGGGAGAAACTAATTTGCAAGAAGGTTACTTAGGTTGAAATCAAAGCTCTTGAAAATTAGGAAGCAGCACGCTTAGAACAGCATATGCCTTTTGCTCCATTTGCATTAATCCTCTTCTTAACTGTTAGGATCACATACTATTTTTCCTGAAAACTGTTGGCTCTCTGATACCAGGGTGGCTCACAACACAGAACTGTATCTGCAGAACCCTTAATCAAACATCTGCTGACTTACAAGCCTGACTTTGCACCAGTATATTTGAACATACATTTCAAATGTAGTTTCATTTGTGTGTAATGCCACAGGGGCTCGTGGGGCTTTACAGGATGCAAGGAAAGATACAATAATTGCCACAAAGAAATTTTAGTTGAAACACATCAAAGAAACAATGAACCCTAGACAAGATAAAATGAAAGAATGAAAATGAGACAGGGAGAACCTGTCTCATGCTGAAAATACTATAATTTTGAATAAAGCAAGGGATAAGCTGATACTGTATTTTATAATGCTTAGTCAAAGACAAAAGTATGATTAGATGCTGCTTGAGTTTACAAGAAGGCCTGTCTTCACTCTCCTCATGCAAAACCAGCAATTTCAACAGGATTGTATGGAGGTAACAGCTCACTGGGAACTCATAACTAAATTAAGAATTAAACCCTAACACATGGCACCTGTCACACCAAATCCTAAGCCCAGCAAACAGGTGGGCTGAACTATGACAGAGGCTGAAGTAACCCTGCCACCTTCACCCAGCTGCTGCCCACAATGCACCACCCAAGAATTTGGTGGAAGAAAGGCTTTGATTCACCTTGGGCAGGAACCTCTAGACCCAAAGAATGAACAACAGCCACGTTCTACCCCACAGAAACCAACTTTAATCATTTTTCTCTTGAAGACAGCGTTTCAACAAGTAGGCTCATGTCCACCTATACTACAAAGACACTCCCAAAAGTACTGTCAGAGTTCAGAAATTTTTTCCAAGTCAAAAAATCCCAAACTCTTCATTTTCCAACACCGCAGATTCCAGACTTACCCCTCATATTATGAAAGCCAAAATGAGCCTGGCAAACATGTTTCACCAGCACACAGTATCACTCTAGAACCAGTGAGGAGAGGAAAAGTAGGAGTCAAACCTCAGTCTTCCTCTCATATACCAATTAGCAATGATGATTCTTCAAATAGTATACACTTGACACTTCTGATGATAATACATGCAGCAGAAAGGACTCCAGCTCACTCTCCTATGTCAATATTGGTTCTGCAGTGTTTGTAAGGATTAAGTATTTTGACTGTTAGGTAATCCCATTGTCCAGGAAGCAGATTAGCTCAGCACCACTATATAGAAATAACACCTCGTTGTTGCTCTGATAGAGTATGCAGATAGTTTTATACTGCATAGCACAATTCAATTAATTGTTGTGCTATTGCCAGGTAATGCAACTAATTTAAACAGATACTGATGATATAGGTAAATTTTAGTCATGCCAGGATCTCGAAGGGCAATGCAGTTCCTCCTGATTGGGACATAATCCCATGTTCCAACACTGGAACCATGGGCTTCATCGTGCTGGGGGTTTTACGAGTCCTGTCCCTCTGTGCCCAAAGTGATGCAACATCACTGCAGAGTCAGACTCCGCAGCACAGAGACCACGAGAGGCGGAACAGCAGCTGCCAGGGACCCAGAGTTTGGGGAGTCACCACTGACCCCAAGCTGCAGTAACAGCACAACAGTACTGGGGGCCGGGAGAGGGGAAGTGTAGTGAGCATCTTGGACAGGGCACCTTCAGAGCTGTAATCATGCCTACACCCAACTAACCTTTGGGAACAGACACAGTGACAGGGAAAACAGCTCCACTGCATGCTATGTTCTGCATTTATGCTGTCAGTCACAATCTGAAAATATCTGAGCGGAGTAGCAGGCTTGCACTGGTACTCACACTGCAAGCGTACACAGCTCACATCTTAATTTTCTTACTGACCTTTTCATACACCAGTTGGAGTCAAGATCTTTATCTCACCTACTACTCCAGTTCTGAAGCTGAAATAGCTGATGTGTACTCTCGCTACCTGTTCTCTTTGTCCACTGCTGTCTTTAGCACAATTACTACCTGCTAACCACATCTAACTTTGTGTGCAACTTCCACCTCTTTTCGCCCTTCAGGCAAAATCCCCACCTTGCACTGAACGAGTCAGTTTTGCAATCCAATGGGTAGCATCAGGAGAGAGCTGCAAAAACTCCACTTTGCTCAGTGACATAGAGGAATGAGTACAAACTGCTTCGGGAATGGGCTCTTGGTTCACACAGTCCCTTCCCTGACTGCAAGCACACTCTGCCTGCATTTAGGAACCATAACACGTTTGAAGAAGGACACGCTTCTTATTCCACATCCTCTGTAACTGAGAAGTATTCCCCCCCTTCTCTGCACAGAGGAGACTGCCCCACAATACAGACATTGTTCTCCATGTCGAGGAATGGCTTTTCCCATATAAGATACCTGCTGCACAGTGTTAATTGTGGTGTCTCGTTGCAGAGCACTTATGTACTACTATTGCACGGTCTAATTTATAATCTCCACCTAATGTGACTGTGTTAGTAATAATCCTTTTACAAGTGTCCTGCAGCAACTTGCAGTATCTTCACAGGAGCTACCAAAAAATAACCATCAGTATTGTCTCACCCAATCCACACTTGGGTAATAATGTTATACAGCACATTAAAAGAGTACAGTTTGCTTACCTTTCTTTGTGCAAATTCCAGTAATAACTCTTGCAAAAAGAGTAGGATTCCTAACAGTCACTCCACAAAGCAGCAATTTCTGACTGTGTGCCTATGACAGCAGCCCTGTGTTCAGACAAATGAGCCTTCTCTGCTGTGGCGGAGAATGAGCATTCACAGCTGTAAACACCCCTACATCGTTACTCACTTTACTTCTTTCACATGTACCATCTTTGGCAGCTGTTACAATGGTTTCAGGTGTGCGCTCTATTTAACACAGACCTTGTAGATCGGTTTGCTCTCAAACCCACATGTAAGAACCAACAAATTCTGCTGGAGACACATTTAGCAGAACCTTTTCTTGTACATTCAGCAAGCTAACAAGCATAGAAACCATGCATACCCACGGACTATTCTCCTTAAGAAAAGTTACTGTGACATGCTGTCTTGTTACAGCTCATCAATCCTCACGATTTAGATTTCACCTCTACAAATATAACAAAAAAGGCCTATCGCATTTATTACATTTTTATGTAAGGCAAACCAAAAATTCCCTGGTTAAGAGTACTCTAAATGGATTTCAACTTCAGAGAAGAAACTACAGTTCCTTTTCTGGTTGGGGCAAGCAATGATGCTGCTCCGGGACGGGGGATTTCCGAGAAGTGCTGCAACACCTTCACAGACCTGGAGCGCTCTCGGTGAAGGCACTGCTGAGGCACCACACGTTGGGTGGGTTTGCCCGCACGGAGAATAAAATCCACTTTCACGCTCAGGCATCGCCGGGGCCGCGTGTAGCCGGGACCCGCACGGCACGAGTTGTCCGGGGCGCGGGGGCCCTGCCGAGCGGCGGTGCCGGGGGCTGCGGAGCGGGAGGTGCCCCCAGAGCCCCCGCAGCCCCTCGGCCCCCTCCCCTGAGGGGGTAACGCCGCTCCGGCCGCGACCCTCAGCCCGCCCGGCCCGGCGGACCCCGCGCAGGGTCCCGAGCGCCCCCGGCCCCGCCGCCGACAAACTTTGTCCCGCAAGGAGCGGCTCCCGCGGCACCCACGGCACCCACGGCGCGGGGGGCCCGCCGGGCCGCCCTGCCCGGCCCCGGGGGCGCGGGGAACCCGCGGCGCGCACGGTGCGCTGGGACACGGCACCGACCCGCCGCCCGCAACGGAGCACGGCACGGCCCCGCTTCCCGGGCACGGCACCGACCCGCTTCTCCGGCACGGCACCGAGCCGCTTCCCCGGCACGGCACCGCACTGCCCGCACCGGAGCACAGCACGGCCCCGCTGCTCGGGCAGAGCACAGACCCGCTGCTCGGGCACGGCCCGGCCCCGCGGCCGGAGCACGGCCCGCACCGGGGCTCCCCTCACGCCCCCGGGGCTCCCCCCGCACGTACCTGCTCTGCCCGCGCCGCCGCCGTCCTGCGCGCGCCCCACGCGGGGACGGGGAGGGACCCGGGGCCGCCCGCGCGCGGCCCCGCGCGCGCCGCCCGCGCCCGTTCCCTTGGCGACGCTGGGCCGGGGCGCGCGCGCGCGCGCGCGGGTCGCTCCGCGGGAGCGCGGGGGGGGGCGCGCGCGCGTCACGCGCGCGGCGCGGGGCCAATGGCGGCGGCGGGCGGCGCGCGCTGGAGTACTACGGGCACGGCCCCGCCCCCCCGCGCGCGACCCCCGCGCGGGCACCGGAGCGGCGACACAGCGGGAAACACCGCGACACAGCGGGACACAGCGGGACACAGGGGGACACACTGCGACACAGCGGGACACAGCGGGACACAGCGGGACACAGCGGGACACACCGCGACAAAGCGGGACACACCGCGACACAGCGGCACGCGCATCGCCGCCCCGCGCGGCGCCGCCGGGGCCGGGATTGCATAACGGCGCCGGAGCGAGCAGCTGCCGGATTGCACCCTGCGGATTAGGGATTACGTTGATTCAGCAGATTGCCCGGTGCATGTCTGAGAGAGATTACACCAGCAGGGTTAAGAATACCCCTGTGCTGCGGTAAGCCGTGGTTTCAGTAGAGCAAATTAACTCAATACAAAATTAAACGCACCAAAAAAAAAAAAAAAAAAAAGAGAGAGAGAGAAAAAGGAAGTAAACCAACCCAAGGTTAAGAATGTGCTTTAAATGGACAAAATAAATGGGACTGGAATTCAGGTTTTGAGTTATCCACCCTATGCTGTAATAGGAACCAGCTCTCTGGATAAATCTTAAAAAATCTAAATCAGCGTAATGAACACTAGTTACATTTCATTCCTGATGACTACCATGTAAAAGTAAACATCTAAACTCTCACGATAAACACTTTTTAGTAACTCAAAATTATTTAAGAGGCACCAGTCAATTTGATTCTGTCACCATGTGCTAAACTGTCTTCTTGTACACGAGTTTGTAACAGGGATTTTTAGAGTTGTGATTACTGGATCTGAGGTTACTGACACTGGGGAGCTGACATTGTGGGGTCACTACATCTGCCACTGAGGTACGAGTAAAAATTAACCACGCAGTGAGAACCTTTAAATTGCATTAATTTCAGTTGATTTCTTACAAGAGTTGATGAAACTTGGAAGCAAAAGTGCCACAGAAGAAATCAGTAAGCACACAGAGTGAAAGAATAGTGTTGAGAGTTTTTTTTTCCAAGCTTGATAGTGATTTTTTTTAATGTGTCTTGCAAAATTTATTAATTCCCCCCACATAAGCACACACAGGCTCGAGACTGGAATCTCTATCTCAAAATTACAAATTTGTAGTTATATTTGACAGAAGCTCAACTTTGTAGCTTTGCCAATGTCTGTATGAATATCTCATACAGTAGAACTGGGGTTTCTGATGGGAATTTGCAGTCGGTTGCAAACTGCTTAGGAAATTTTAGGAATGAGAAGTGTCCCCTTAAAGTCACTGTAATGTCTCAAATATCAATTTCAACACCATGACAAGAGTTTTAGGCTGCTGTTGTAGTACATAATTAATCCTAGGCATAGATAAAATCAAAATGTAAACCTAAATTTTTGCTGTAGGCATTTCTAAGACAAGAGGACTCAGTAATTTGTTGTCATTTCAGAAAACTGTAATGGAAAGAATTTTAAACAACTGTAGTCAAAAAAATTAACCTGTAAGACAAAGCACACTGAGATTTGTGAGCTATTTATGACCTGCCTTTGCTTCTGCCTTTTGTTAGAATTCCCTCACGTTGTGGCTGTCCCATCCTAAAAGAAACTTTCAGGGTGTAAATTTGAGCAACACTTTGTCCTTATACAGATTTGTTGTAACATCTCACCTTGAATTCTTCCTTAGAGAGATCCTCATTTGTTTCAGGCAGTTTGATGGATTTTTTTTTCTGACACCTGATGATTTTCTGTGCTCAGATCAGTTATGAGCTTCAGATGGGGAGGGCATGAGAAGTTATACCTAGATGAGAAAAAACAGACTCCTTTTAACAAGACTTCAGGACAGGTCCTGGCTCTTGGAGAAAATAAGAGGTGTAGGTTACTAACTGCTTGACAGATACCAAGGACATATCTCAGAAGGAAGGTTATACTTAATTAGCTCACTAAGCAATTTTTGAAACCTTTTCTGTTCACTGTTTTCACAACACAAATATTTGAGCTCAATATTGGGGCAGAATGAGATTTTACTTTTTTATTTTTAAAAAGAATACATAATGCAGTAAAATCTCATTCTTTATGATGGCTGTAAGATGCAAAACTTAATCTAAATGTGTATTTGAAATAGCCACATGACCAAAATGATCTTTAATTTGTGGGAGTGTTTATATAGAGATTAATTTTAAGAATGTTTGAATAACAAAGAACCATAAAACAAAGCCCAAATCACTATTCAGGGCTTGCTTTTTCTCTGCCTGTGCTCACTAAGACTTACAGTTACATTCTTTGGGGGGATACAGCATCTCATGGCTGCTTGGGCCTGCTAACCAGTAAAAGTACCCAAACCCAAGAGGCAAAGCAGATTCTGATTTAAATATATGGGGAGTAAAGCACACAGGTTCATTTAAAGACAAACCCAGCGAGTTCAAAACGTTTGTTCCAATCTATCTCAGTATGCACAGGTGACTTAAATGTATAAACTGTAACATTTCCAACAAGGTACAGCTGTTGTTAGTGCCAGTTTAGATGGCAAAGATGTGGGGGAAAGGATAGAACTGATCTGAAGCTTTTTTTCAACGAGCCGGCCCAGAGCAAAATAGGCTGTATTTTAAATTTCAGGTTAAAATGCTCCAACTGGATACACAGAGTAACTTTTCAGGAGCTCCCAAGATGCATGCAAGATACACAATTGAGCACTCATACAACTGGATCTGTAGTTTCTGTGAGCATAGGCTACATCTGCCTCTTAAGAGGAAGACAGTTTGGAAAGTGGAAGGTAGAAGCACAAATGATCTTTGTGTTTCTAGTATGAACTCAGTGCACAGATAGGTTTAGGCAAGTTGAAATAGAGTTTAGCAACAATTTCTGTGGTAGTATTTACTTTTCTTTAAATATATCATCCTATTTCTAATGAGACAGGGACTCCAGTCTGTTCTTTTTAGGACACTTATACATACTTGAACCTCTTTTCAGAGTGCAGCACCCCAGAGAAAAACTCAAAAATACATGACTACCTAATGATTTATTTCCTCTTCAGTCTTTAAAAAAAAAAAAAAAAAGCCACAACTGTGAATGCTGTCAGCAACATCTCCCTGGAAAGTCAGCTGTAGACCCAAATTGTGATACTTATTTTCAGAACTTAAAACATAGAATTATGCAGACACACAGACATCTTGGATTGGTGAGGAAGTATTTTCACCCCCTCCCTTTGCCACCCCCTATTTCTTTGAATATGCAGGCAACAAAGTTTGAAAATAGAGAACTAGTGGTCCCATGGCCTTCCTCAGGCTGCCTTGTTGTCTGCAGTCAGCCTGTAAACCACGTGTGGTACCCATCACAGTGAGAACTAGTCCAAGCAGTGAGGAGTGGCACAGCACACCCCTTTAACACACTGATGCAGCAGAAAACCTCAGCTTCCCCATGGGATTTTCTGCCAGATCACTGGATTTAAGCATCTCCTGAAAAAGTTCAACTTACACCTGGAGCAGCAGCAGAGACAGTGAGGTGCATACTGATAGTAAGATGAAGGAAAGGAGATGAGAGATCTCCTTTTTGCAGTAGCAAAACTAAAATTATTCTGTCAATTCAAGGACTCCTATCCTAATTAAATCTGGTACAGGAGCTAGTCTGAAATTTAGGTGATATATCCTGTTTATATTTTCTGTTATGAGAGCTATTGGATATTTTTCACTCTGTGGAACTTCCTGTGAAAAGGGGGACTAAATTAACAAGGACTGCTTGCTCCAATTAGATACAAATTTAAATCAGATTTTTGACTGCTGTGTAAAATATATTTATGATGCAATTTGTGTGAGTTAGACTATGTGAATATTTTGAATTCAGCAATAAACTGTAGTGCTGGTAACCCTAGAAAAACATGCAAGTGATTCTGTGAGCATAATGGGGTGTTCCCCTATTCTGTGCTTGGCCTCTGCAAGGATGTTTGTCTTTGCTGTAACCTCACCCACATTGCACTGTATGTAAATGTGAAGCCTTTCTCACAGCACATAAAATCCAGATCTCGACTGCAGGAGAAACCTATCTGCAGGATGATTTATTTCTTTTAAAGCCAGGATTTTAGTTCTGAAGTGACTCCTGTTCATCTGTCTCTTTGTGCAATGTTAATTGTTCTCGTTGTGCACACAAAGGTTGTGTATCTGAGGCAGCTCAAGAGGACGCCTTTGGGTGGGGACCTTGCTGTTACAGCCCAGTGTGACAGGCAACTGCCATTTCAGATTTTCGTGCATGGACAGGACACTTGAAAACTAGAGAAGCCACCTGAGGTCCCATGAAAACCAGAACTGTCTGCTCATAAAGTAAGTACAAATGCATTATACCTTCTGAAATGGGCCTCTGCAGAAAGTTGGTTTTCTGTCACTGAAAGCTGAAGGATAGGCAATTATTCCTTGTAAAGCTGAGAATTTTATTTGATCATTTAATGGGAAAAAGATCCTTCCAATATAGAGCAGTTTGCTTAAATAATTGCTTTACGTACACTTTAAAGTATAATTAAGAAAAAAGAGCAAACATGAAAAAATAAGATGATCTATTGCATTAGGCTTAAACATAACCTATTTGGTACAGTAAACCTTGACTATACCTAACAAGAAAACAGAATATAGCAAGGCTAGGTGGTTATAGAGTTGGCATATCTACAGAATAAGTTTCTTTTAGCATTGTCAAGTGAAGATTGGTTTCTGTCCAGGCAGAGAGTTTCTATTCCAGATTTTAAAGATCATTGTACAAGCCTTGACCTTGCTGAGTTCTGATAAATTCACAGCCTGTATTACTAATTCCACCTGACATCCAGACATGAGAAACACTCAACTGGAACACACAGACTCTCAGTGAGAAATGACAAATTGGGAAGTTCTTGTTTGTGGAATGCAAGAATTCTACCACCAAGGCCTTACCTGACTGAATAATCACCAGTCTGAGGACTGGGTCAGTTGTGTGCACTGTCTTTCAAGGTGCAAACACCAATCTAATGAGCTGGCCAGAAACAATCAATTAGATTGCCTAAATGCACAGGTATGGCAATTCTGAATAAGCATGGCAGTTTGAAAAAAGCATTCATTGTTTCAATATGCTTTAGTGTGAATTTGGTTTTACTCTGCCTTTAGGGATTCACTGAACTGGATAGCAGAGCTGAATGTTTGCCATTAACTGTGAATTAATGGAGCTCACATCTGACAGTACCTCACTGTCCCAGTGCAGCAGACGTCTTTGCAGCAACACTAAGTTGCATTCCAATAGCTGTCTCTTCAGGGGAAAAAGTCACCAGGTTTAAAAATGACATGCTCAACTTCCATGTTTGTCTTCAGGTGCTGTTTTAGAAGAGTAGCCTCTGACCAAGAATAAAAATTGTTGTCGGAATAATATGCGAACAGGTAATTTCTTCCAAGTCTTTACCTGGATACACATACATGTATAATTAGAATTCATTAATGTTGCCTTGAATTTGGGAGCTGCCCCTGGGATTGTCACAACTGCTCTGTAGAGCAGCCATCCCTTACTAGAGTTCACCTGCTGACAGTACAGATTCTGTAAGGGGATGTTTGCTTTGATCAATCCTAACGTTTCACACTTTGTGACTGATTAGCATACAGTCCAAAGTTGCTTATAAGTGAGGAAGCATCAGCCCCCTTTTATCTTCTGTCAACATTCCCCACTCCTCCCCCTTTCCTTTTTTGTGTTAGCAGACTTCAGGATTAGACAGTCCAGTATTTTAGCCTCTGGACTAGGCAAGACAGCTGAGTCAACATGTGGATTATCAAGGCTGGCTTGGCTCTTGGAGAGTTAAGGTGGTGTTGAGCCTGAATTTGTTTTTTTAATAGCTAGGACAGTCAGGTTACAAAAGTTTAAATGCAAACAGACGAGACAGTTTAGGGACACAGCACTGTACCAGCTACCAGGAAGAAAATTAACTCTGTCCCAGCTGAAACCAGGACATGTGCATGTCCTTAAAAAGAATAATTAAGAATAAGTGTATTTAGAGCCTGCTATTACCCCAGCCAGTTTGAAGTATTGATAGTCTAGCATTAAGAAAGAACAACCTTGTTTTATTCCTCTTTGCTTCTCCTTCCACCAAATTCAACTTTTTTAAAAAATAACTTTGTGTCCTACTTCTCTTTAATCTCTCACATAGGATGTATCAAAATACATACATATATATTATGTACAACATACATAGAGCTCTGTTAATTTAAAAGCTAAATCTTTTGTATTTTTTTTAATCTCCAATCATCACTTGACTTGTTAAACTTTTCTATCTTGATTATGGAGTCTGAATGTAATATACATTTGACTTTCAAAGCACACAATTTGCATTTTTAGATTAATATAATGTATTGACCTACCTCATGAAAAATCATAACACATTCACCAATGCTAATGTAATTGGGTTTTGGCTTGTACTGAACCCCTTCTGATTCTCCAGTATACTCTTTTGCATCATTGACTATAAATTTAGAGGGATAAACTGGTGCTTTCACACCTTCCTATCTATAAATACAGAACTGTGGCTCTGAAATTTGCTGCAAGCTACTCTATTTCAGTACAGTAGGTATGGAGTACAATAATATCTATTTTTGTGTTATGATTTTCTAGTAATAATGTTTTCTAGTGTTGAGCATCCTGAATTTTCTTTTATTGCCTTTTGTAATTCTGACATCTACTTTATACTGTATTACTCTGATAATTTCACTAAGTAGTAACAAAGTATGGATAAACAAAATAGAACTAATGAAAAGCACAACAGGATGGAAAAAGGGGCACCTGATCTAGATGGACATAGAGGTTTCTTCATCACTGGTAAAATTAAGGTTACCATTTTTCCCTCAGGACTGGAAAAAGTCTATCTCTGGAAAGAAATAGCCTATAGAAAAATTGTCTGTAATTACAATCAAAAAGGTTTCAAAGGCTCCCCGGGCACTTTTTGTTCTCTCTCTCTGCCTCTCACATTCTCTAATAGGCCTAAGACAGAGTGTCTGAGGTATTTTGCCAGAACAGAAATGCCTGGTTGTGCTGCAGAGCTGGTCCTTAATACAGAGATCACACCTGAACAGGGATCATTCTCCCAGGTGTCCCGAGGCCTGGGTGAACTCGAGGCATTGAGGTTTCCTCAGGACTCTACCACTGTGCCAGTGTGAGACAGGTCCATTTCTGCCTAAAGATGAAGAAAAGATGTAGAACCTTAAGGCAGGATTTTAAGGAGGTTAACAAATTCTCATTAATTCTCACGAGAACTTCTTTGCAACCTTTCCATGAGCTGTGTAAAAGAATTTTTTTTTGGGGCCTACTTTCTATCATCTTGCTTTTCCATCTGGTAGAATTTCAACAGTTAACTCCCTCAGACACTTGATAGAGTTGAGAGCACGTTGAGAGTTTTGTTTTTCTCAGTTGATTCTTATAATTGTATGGATATCCTGATACACTGTTCATGTGTTCAGTACCCTCTCTTCACTTGACAGAGGATTCAATTGAATTACACTCTCACAGAAGGTCCACTGTTAGGTTTGAATAGACTAAAATCAAATAATTTGTAGTTCTTGTTTAAAAACCTCCTTGTTTTAATTCTGTGCCCATTTTATCCCTATTGCAATTGTACTGTTAGTCTTCTAATAGTGAACTTGCAGGAAATGAATTGCCAGTAGACAAGCACAGAAAGCTTCGGAGTTAAAATAAATTTCCATTTAACTTCTAATAAGGTAGGGCAGAACACACATTTCTGTGCAACAAGGTCAAACATGAACAATCTTTCCAGCCTTTCTTCTCCCTCCTCCAGCTCCCTCATTTATCTGCACACAGGCAAAAAGGTCCAGTTCCCATTTGGATGCACTTGGATAAGAGGAACATGACACTGAATTCCTGTTGGGCGCTGGGGTTTAACTGCCTTCACCTTAAAATAACAGAAGGACTTGACTCACACTCCTACATCAGTATGCCATCACAGAAATGGAAGAATATGTGGGGAAAAAAGGGAGAATGGAATTGCTGGAGACTGTCTAGAGGATAGCAGGATGCACAATGGTTTTGTTGCAGAGTTAGAAGTAGCTAAGCCTCTCTGCTACTCTTAGAAAAGTCAGTTTTATTTTACATACAGAGCTGTAGCAACTCCCTCTAGGGTAGGATTTCTTATGGCCACACTTCTCACTTTTTTCTGCAGGAATAAAGGGGAACCCTAACTCTTTTTCCTGAAGGACAAATAAGAAAACTAAAATCTTGATTACTCTTAACACTGTATTTTGTATAGAACATGTCTTCTATACATAAATAGTGAGACAGCAGAGTTCTTATTTTCAGAGCTTCTGGGAGAAATAACAGCAAGAACACTTAAAGTGTGAGGTAACACATGATTCTCACCCTTGTGATGTCAGAAGACTGCTCTATTTTTGTTTTGATTGAGATACTGTGGTTTCATAAGATGGAAGAAATATATAAAAATATATATATGCATATATATATAATGAATTACTGATGCATTAAATGTGTCATAAATATATGCAGTCCATCTTCCAAATTTAGACTGCTTTCAGAAAGAGTGAAGTGGTACAGTTAAAAATGCTTTTTAAGCATAAAATGGTCAACTGCTGCTACAAGTGCCAACATTAGTGTCCTGTATGGGGGTGTTATTAGAATTCCTAATTATGTTTAACACACTAGCAATTCATCCAAGAAGCCTACTGAGTCAGGAAAAAGCCTTTCTGAGGTCTGTGGAAATTACACTGTACCACATAAGTGACCCTTGGCAGGCTGTCTCCTCCTCTGGTCATTAAGAACTGGGGTGGGAAAACCAGACGGTGTCCAAGTGGGCTGTGATTCAGCTCTTAACACAGCCCTGAGCAGTCTCAGAATGTGCTGGCCCACACCTGTGACTATTCTGGGTGCATCTGTACTGGCTGAGCCTCTCACAGGAGGTAGTTAAGCTAAAGATAGTTTGTGCCAGTGGAACAGGACAAACCAGACTCCCCACAGGTCACCGTGTGGTCACTGTGCTCGGCACGGCGAAGGAAGTAACAGAGTTCAGAAGTTCCTCTCACTGCCAGAGAAAGTTTGATTTATTTATCTAATTTAGGTGTTTCACATGTGATATGGTGATAAATTAGTGATCTTTTCCACATATTGTTACATGAAACAGTTGTGCAGGACAGTGCTGTGTGTTGCTGGCCTGGAGGGCAAAGGCCGACACCTTTTCTGTTCATAGGGTGGTTTTGTTTGTGTGAGGGTTTGTTTTGGTGTTTTTCTGGTTTTCAAGTCTCTATTTTTCTCAGTGTTTTTTTTGGTCTTATTTTTAAGATCATGAAGAACTCTGTGGCACCAGTTATGGATCTTTTTGTCTAAATGGAGGGATTTGTTATATGATTCCTACTGTATCCAGTCCATTCTGCAGGTCAGTGAAACTGAAGTTTGTGTGTCTAAGTATTGGACAGTAGCTGTCTAAAGACTATGTCTCCATTTTGTTTCTTTAGGAAATCACTGTTAAAATGTTATCTAAAAGAAAATATCTATTACCTATTACTTTCCAAGCTTGCAGAGCCGTGACAATATGAGACAAATAATTGTGTATACTTGGTTTATACTTGCTTGGCAGGTGCAACAGCACTCAGTTACGTATGCATTCAGGATGATGTCTATATTTAGAGCCACGTCTCTTCCCTCATTACAATACAGAAAGAACAAAATACCCTTTGCCTCATGGAATATAGACTGTAGGAAAGGCATTCAGAAAGGCAAAGTACATTCCCAGTCTTTCTTACAGATGAATGATATTACAAACATTTTTGTAACAGAAAATGGCCTCCTATGAACAAAACAAGGAGGCACAAAAAATAATATGATCTTTTAAGGGGGGAAAAAAAAAGACTGTAATTCAAGACTTACTGTGTTCTCTGAATTTTGCTGAAATACTCAGCTTTCCAGTGACAGCCAAAGACTACCTGAAAAAGAAACATGAAGGCAGCAAATACAGATACTTCCTACATCATTCCATAACAGAACCATTCTTCTCTCTGAAGCCCATTTAGCACACTGGAAAAGTAGCACTTCCTGGTTTTGCATGTGGATACATTTCCTGCATGAATACAGCCCTACCTTTTTATTTTCTCATTTACCAAGACATAAGATGCTAAATGAAATTCTCATTTTTCATGGTTCATTTACTAATTCTGAGTTATCATTCATCAAAATAAATTATGATTGATTTAATGGGTTTACTTAACAAAATAATAGGCATTCAGACAAATATTACATACACTTAAGGATATTACCTTTTTTGCTTCTATGGCAACTTCTGCTCCCTCTTCCATCTTGAGCTATAACTAATGATAACTGGATAAAACAGTTGAAGAAGGGAACAAAATCTGTTCCCAGATGCCTAATTAAAATATCTCTTTGTTTTGTTTGGGACAGTTCAATTTAAACACTTGAGCTCAAGCATGTAAACTCATTTAGTTAGATGAGGAGAAAAGAGACAGTTTTGTGATAAATGCTCATTGAAAAATATACACAGCAGATCACTGTCATTGTCCAGTGTCACAATGAATCACATCCAGAAGGGAGACTAGAGCTCCAAAGTGCTGGATGATGGTGATTTATTCTCTGCTAAACCTTGCAAGCTTGTGTGATAGAAAATGAATACCACACACACAAAAAGTGAAACATTTTGAAATGCATGCTGGTTTTTTTTTTTTCTAGAAGGAATCCCATATAACTGATATTAAAATACTTAAATGAAAAATGAATGGTTAAACTAAATAGCATCGGTTACACAATTTCAAAGCCCCTTCTCAACTATTGCTAGACTGTGTAACAAGGAAGATGTATTTGATGCAATAACTATAAATATGAAGTAACAAATCCTCAGAACAATTCATCCTTCAGGAGCACAAACTAGTCAGCATAGATAATTTCCACTTTAACAGCTCCAAATGAAGTCATTTGCAGTTCAGGTGCTATAGGATTTTATAATCTGCTGAAGCAGAAAAGTAACATCTTAAGAGCATTTCTGTTATACTCAGGCAATCTTACTGCATTTAAATTATCAACTATTTTTTTTTCTGTATCTAGCGATTGATTATGAAGTTAGATGGTTTAAATAGCAGCATTCTATTTAAGCATGTCCTCATTCTAAGCATGTTCCTTAATCAGTCAGAGAAGGCTAATTATAGATGAGAAAGGTTTTGTTTACACACAGATATCTTAGTAATCAGCAGTGATGTGAATAGAAACAACAGAAAAAATGCATCACGATTCAGCAGAATTCAGGAAATATTTGGTGCTTTGGAACTTCAAGACTGGCATCATCACATGGTTGCACAAAGTTTCTTTGATGGAGGTTTCTGCCAAATCCCACCCAAAGCTCCCAAGTGTTCTCAAATGATCATCTCCCACCAAAGGAAAAATCACTTTTAGACTCAAAGGCTGGATGATTGATAGTTAAAAGGGGGAGATGGAGAAAGAACAGCCTAACAAACTGTAAAAATACCTTGAAACACATTTGCCTTGACATGCTACTTAGTTACACCAATGTGTTGTGCTAAACATAGTCCAGATTACCCAATGCAATGTCACTGGAAGTAATTTCGCCACAAAACTAAGGAAAATACATCAGTCTTTAGAAATATGTGGTTTTATGCATGCTAACAAATTAAGAGCCACCGTTTACCTTTGGAATTTAAGTTATTTTAATCATTCAGAAATGGACATATACAAGGTAGAGATTTAATAGAACCAAACATTAATTGACCCCCCCTTCCTGTGCAACATTAGCAGATTTTAAATACAGCTGATGTGTGCTGAAACATGAAGTTGCTCAGCTGCCATCCTCCCTCACTGCTTCCCTAACAATGAGTTAACGTTCTCAGCAGCAAAAGGCACACCTGGCACCATAAATCAAATCAGCTTCAAACCCAGGAACACTTAAATGTACTAAATAAACAGGCAGCAGGACAGAGAAGGATGGAAAAGCAGCTGCCTCAGGTGTCTCAGGAACCACAAGGCTGAAAGCATTTGCCTCAGCACCTGATGGCAGCTGTCCCAGAAGCATTAATTAATGCAGGGCAGAACAAGGTGAAGATTTTGTTTTCTGAGGGGGAGCTCTGGTACTTCCATTTTTTTTCTTACACTTGGCAGATTTCTGAGAGCATTCTTCTGTGTTTCAAACAAAATACAGATGGCATAAGACCACACAAACATAGCTCCTCTGCTTCGGAGGGCAGTACACACAAAATCAACAGTGAATGCTCTCCTTATCTTATGTCTTTGAAAACTATTAGCAATCAGAATTACAACTGGAGATATGGCAAATCTTGCCACATAAACACATAGTTAAGGGAGTTCTAGGGAAAAAGAATCAATTCTTTCAACTTCTCTCCAGTAGGAGCATTTTCTTTTACTCTCTTTGTATATGAAGTCATCTTCAGAGTAACAGTTTT
Source organism: Chiroxiphia lanceolata (assembly GCF_009829145.1). Classification (NCBI taxonomy): domain Eukaryota; kingdom Metazoa; phylum Chordata; class Aves; order Passeriformes; family Pipridae; genus Chiroxiphia; species Chiroxiphia lanceolata. Next base: position 18,477,842 of record NC_045648.1, read on the forward strand.
GAAACTCCCCTCAATGCAAAATTTTTTAAAAACCTGCTTAGGGCTTCCAATTAACTTTGCTATTGTTTATTCACTTTGGCTTGAAATTCTTTTTCATACTTACTAGATGTCCTTACGGTGTATGGATTAAGACAACTTTTAGGAGCCTGCTACAGACTGAAGATTATGGTGATTTTGAAGCTCTCAGCCATGTAATCTGAGTTACATTGACAAGCAGATAATTTTTCAGCTTTTTTTGCTTAGAGCTTTGTATTTCCATGCAAGTAATTTTGATACCAAGAAGCATCCAGGATTTTTCTGACTAAAGGAAGACTAAACAAAAACTGAAGTCAACACCCTTACAGTGTAATGCAGTGCAATGAGAATCCAGGTGCATATTTGACTCAAACTCTACTTCCATTTTTAGAGTCTGTCAGATACTTCCTTATGTTGCCCACTTGGGAGTCTGGCAGAGAAAGAAACCTCACCTTGTTACTATATCCCACAGGCAGAGGACCCCTTGCACAGCCCCATGAAAGACAGCAGTAGTGCCTCCTGTTATTGCAAGACCTTCATGCTTCTGTTTTAGTTACTACTCAGATTTTAGGGGAGCAATAGAATTGCAGACCCACCCAATGCAGTCTATTTACTTCCACTTTGTACTGATGCTGACACGGGTGGTCTGGATTAATATCCTATGCTGAGAGACTCTCTGGATTTCTTTACCTCTGCTAGTGTTTTGTCTGTAGCACAGCTCCTGTAGTATGTTTGTATACAACAGTTTGAGGCTGGCTCATCTCGTCTGACAGGAGGCGTGGGTGTGTGTGCATGTGTGTGCAGGCACCTAGGAGAGCACAAATCTGGATGCTTTCTGAAAATGGGAGGTTTCAGTCACAGATTTCCCTCAAACATCGAAGGCTGCTGTATTTCCACTCTGATTGAATTAGAAATTCTAATTTCTTAGAGGGGGGAAAGACCTCTTTTCCATTTTAAAAATCAAGTTTGGGATGCTACATAGTAGGACCATTTAGGCAGCACAGAGCACGTGCTGAGGCAGCAGACTCACAGCATGGAGGTGATGTTCTGCAGCAGCTACACCTTGCCTAGGAAGCACAAGACTTAATGAGTCTTATGCTCTCAGTCCAGCCTAGAACCAGGCTGCTCTGGTTTTGCCCCAGTTTATTCAAGTGCAGATGCACCAGTGCCTGCCCTATTAACAGCTGCTCCTAACCTGGGCTCTACTTTTAGGCATCCGTTATAAACAAGATAAACTAGGAGTTTATCTTAAAAGCTGCTGGCTTTTGAGGCTGTATCTAGTAAGCCTGGCTACCTCTAGAAGGCATGAGATACCATGGATTATGTTCATGGCCCACATGCTTGTTAGACACTGTGTTTCTGATTTGCTTGCAGTCATTGCATAAGTAACTCCACTGAAATTCTTAGAGCTCTGCTACAGGATAAGCAGGTCTTTGGAGTGAGTTCCACTGCTAATTATAGAAGTCTGCTTAGTTTCTCACCAATTTTAGGAAAGGACTTGCAGAAGAAACCTTTCCTGGTTGTCTTGAAGCATCAGTTGCCTTCACCTCTGTGTACATCAGGACAGGTGACTTCATAAAAGCTCGTGAAAGCCAATATTTGAACATCTGGATTTTCAGAAATGCCCTGGCTGTAGCACAGTTTGTTGCTAAGGTCACATTAGCTATAATTTTGTTTATTTATATGTAACCCAGAGGTACCTCATCGCAATTTTCCTGTTTCTATAAAAACCTACATAATTTTTAGGTTTTATGGCAGCAATTTTTACATAGCTTGGAATCACTTCAAGCAAGTGTGTCAACAGCTCAGCCTAGCCTGTAATCCCTAATCCACTGCACACAGTTAAACAGATACTATCAAACTAGTCAGTCATGAAAAACATATTTCTACAACTTGTTTTTGTTACATCCATGCACAAGAGGTTCAGCATCCAGGATGTTTAAGTTTTGCATGTGCTTTTTTTAGTGCAGGGTTTTTTCCTGTTGCTCTAACCCTGCATTCATATTGCTGTAGTTTTCCCCTTAAGAGTCTTAGGCCTTCAAGCTCCTTTCCCTCTTAAAGGTTTGTGACTACCTCAAGCATCTGGTTGTGTTTTCTATTTAGTAGGAAGTGCTACAATCTCAGTGAGCTTTTTTCTAGGCTGTCATCACATTCCCAATTTTTTTTCCTTGCAGCACATGAATACAACTTCTATGCACCGATCATGTCACCTCTACTTCTCACAACAGTTCACTAACCCTCACCTTTTACCTGATCCTGTGTGCAACTCTCTGCAGCAGGACTGTCTTTTCTTTCTCCTGCTTCATTTGACTCTTTAGGTTACTGACTTACTCCCTTTACACTCATTCTTTAGAACTTTTCCATGAGCCTTAATTTGATGCCAAAACCTATTTATTTTTTTTTCCTTACTGTATCATTTTAGCCTTGCATTATTCTCCAGTTTCCATTGGTATTCAAGAATACTTCTATGAATTTCATATTCCATTTTCTATCCCTGTGACTCTATTCAGCTCTCCAAAGCATTTCTCTCTCACTTGCTAGAGAACAATGCCCCACTCAAACTACACTTCTATTCTTAAAAGTATTCTACAGTATTTCAGAAATAGGCCACTGAAAAGCCACTACACTTAGAGTAAATATCTGGAACATTATCTCAAGCAATCAGAGCAGTCTGCCTGCCCTTGCTTCTCCCAGCAGTGACACATCATAACTTTGAAAGTCTCCCACTGTCCTTGGCAGTTTGATCAGCTGCACAGCTTTAATATATGATGATAATTAAACACTTTTTTTTTTAGTGTCTAAATATTCCATTATATTTCCAAAGACAAAGAATTAAAAGAAAGGGTAGCAATTCTTTGTGCAATGGCTGAGACCAGCAGTACTGAAATCCTGTCCATAACATACAGAAAGTGGAGTCACATCGAGCCTCCACGTTGGAAAGCTCACAGGGATCCTTTTGTCTTAGTTACATGTCCCAGACATTTCTCCTTTTTGGCAGTTCCTCCCCACTCCCTCTTCTTATCCCTCATCTGAAATTATACCTTGCAGCTGCCAATGGCAGTGGAGAACTTCAAGTATGCTACAGAGTTCAGCCCATTTCTCTCAGCTGGAGCCTCAAATTGCTTATGTCACAGATTATTATGACTTCAGTGCCAGAAATAGCAAGAAGGAGCAAGATCTTTAGTAATACAAATAGAGGGAAGCAAATTTACATATATCAAAAATACATGCAGAGTGTAGATACTGAAAGAAGTGCTTTCCATTTTCTGTACTGCAAAAGAAAACTTAGCAGAGCAAGTGCAAAATACAAGACAAATGAAGATTAGTTTGGCTTCAACCTATCTATTTTTGACCGAATGTGAATTACTAAGCCATTACTTCTATTTATTTTTAATAAAATATATCATTTTACCATGGTAAAATACCATATCCATTTTAATCCTTTCTTCAGAAGAAGTTTTCAGAGGCTCAATACATAAAATAAGCATAGTAGAGAAGACTTACCTAGGTCTCTCCAGGAGAGGGTTATTCACCAAGCACATAACATGTCCTGGCATGAATTATTACACTGCATAAACTACTTCTGCAATTTAAGGTGTACTGTGTCTCGATGAATTCCCATTTCCTGGATCTATTTACCTGACAGCTCTTCAACAAAGGAAGCTAAAAGTTACATGAAAGGGAGAAAAGAAAGCATGGCTACTGTGTGAGAACCAGTGGGATGACAGAGTTAACACTAAAGAGGTAGATTTAATTAATTAAATCTGTCACTAATGAATATATTAAATTTAATATATGAAAGCAGTATGGATCAGAATGTAAACTTGATGCCCAATGTGCCCAATTCCCTTTGTTCCAGAAATACGAGGTGAGAGGAAATTCCCTAAGAAGAGTTGCTGCCCAGCAAATACAAACTTTGAATTATGTCATAACAGTTCTCTCCCTACATAAGAGCAAAAGAAGCCTTTGACAAGTTACCATCTAATCTGAATACCACTTGGTTTCCCAGGTGTATTGAGCATTACACAGGAGCCCGTTGTGAGGAAGTTTTGCTGCCCAGCATCAAGTCCCAAACAAAAGGTGACCTGTTTGCAGCTTTCTTGGCTTCACTTCTTCTTCTAGGAGTTCTTGTAATTGGAGCATTCTACTTCCTTTGCAGGTAAAAGTGCTTCATAAGGCTGAAGCTGTTTAATCAAGTAGAAATTTCTTCTGGTAATCATGTACTAATTATCTGAATGTAAAAGCATGTAATGAATTATCCATAAGGTTGTATGGTTATTCAGTATAATGAATGTGGGTGTCTCAACTTGTTGCTTGTAATATTTCACTTCCTGGCCTAAAGTTTTCTCGGTGTCTTTTCTAAGCTATTACTTATAGTTGCTTTGTAAAAAAACACAGGTAGTACACCCATGTTTGAGATCCACAGTCTACCTAGAGTTAGTGCTAATGTTTAGAAACCTTATGTTGTCTGAAGATTGAGAAGTAGAAGCAAATTGATGAAGTGCTTAGGGAACAAAAACTGTTCCCACTGAGCTGGCAGCCAAAGCAACTGGTGCCATTAGCTCCTAATTCCTCTACAGCTCCTGGTCTAAAAAGGAAAACTAAGGAAAGAATGAAAGTGAAGAATAATCCCAGGCAGATACTTCCTAACTAACATTTTGAACAAAACAGAGGGCTAACTAATTTGTCCAGGATGATCCATGTTAGAGTAGCAGGAACATGTCAGTGCTAGACAGTAAGTGCTGCAGGTTTGGTTTTAGCAGCATTTTAGGCATATCAGGACTTGGAATGAAAACACACAAGCAGTTATTGGGATTAAAGCAGCTATTTGATGCTGTACATGTGTCAGTACACGTAGACCAAACCCAAACAAACTTACTGTTTTCACTTACTCTCTGCATTTATAATGCAAGTCAACCTTCTTTATTTTTAGAGTACAGCACTTTTTATAAGAGCTTATTTTATCATACACCATTAATGTGTGTTTATGCCTTTATGAGGCAACTTACACGAGTCCCTGTAATTCTTGGCCATCACAGACTTGCAGCCTCTTCCCCTTTCTCCTGTACTGCATTTCTCCTTGGCTGTGATAACCAAAGGTTCTTGCAATTCTGTTCTTTGCTCTCCCATAATCACATTGCCAAATCAACCTCTCTGATCAGTGCCTTTCAATGAGCGACCTTTGGAATAGCTGGGCTAGTTTTACCTCAGCTGCTGTCATGGAAACCCACTGAATGCCAGTTTTTCCCACAGCTGAATGTATTTAGAAGAGATAGAGAGCATTTGATACAACAGTTTGTATAAAAACCCCCCTTGTTGTAAAGCATACCCCCCACCTTAGTAATTTTAGTTAAATTACTCCTGCTTAGCCATGGAATGCCACAGCAGTTCTTCACTAAAGAACATTTGAAGATTACCAAAAAGTTATTAGAATACAGATTTAACTAACTTGAGAAAAATTCATTCAAGTGTCATACAGGCAGTATTTCTTCAGAAATAAAACTGTCTCCAAGAAGAGAGCAATCTGTTAAAAGATCCCTTTCCTCCTGCATACAGCAAAATTAGGGGAAAGCTGGAGACACAGTCTACTGAGTGTCATGGTCAAAGTACAGAATCTTAGAGTGACAGCAATGACAGGTCTGTGCAAGTTCTTTTATCAGACAGTTGGAAGATGAACCTCACCTACTCTTCACTCAAGCTCTGCCTAACTGGCAGAACAAGTAGTAATGCCTCTTTATTAGAAAAATAACTCAGTCTTAACATAGTTGCTCTTGAACTTATCTTACATACCAGACTAGCTTGGGAAATCTCATATAATCATTATCAACTTCTTTAGAACAGATAAAAGAACCTAACTGGCTCAAAATTGTCTTGTCTTACCTTTACACTTCTGAGGCTGATGTAGGACGATCATCTGCTAGAGAACTCATCTATGCAAGAAACACTTCACATCTGTAAGTCCTTATGTCTTGACTGAAATGACCAACATGTGAGGAGTCTCAAGTGGATACTTTAATCTACTGCTCTGTTTTCAGCTGTGTGAATGAGGATTATTGCCAGCAGCTGTCATTAATCTGCACTTTTTTTCCTCAAATTTGATCTATCACCTGTATCCTATCTTAGAAGAGGGTGGAATTAGGGTTTGTAAGGGTTAGCTGAGAGTTGCAGCATCTTTGGCTTGTCCTTGACAGGATATGTTAAGTTTAAAATGTTAAGGAAAAATACTGTTTCCACTGTTATACTTTTTATTAACAAAGATGTTTGACCCACAATCAGAAAGCAGAGTTTTTTCCCACTATTGTGTTTTATTAAGCATTTCCATGGCCCTTTCAGCAGAGGGTTCTAGTGGGGTTTTAGTATAAACAGTAATGCAATCTGGAGGGATGCAGAAGAGGAGATACTACTGGAAGTTCAGGACAAGGAAACGGAATCCCTAAAATTACACATTAAATCTTTTAGAATTTAGGAAATCAGTTTTGCTCTGTTTTCTTGTTTGTATCATCACTTATACCTCCCTTCCTTTCCAAGTTGTCTTTTTCTGAGGCTACTTGGGACAAATTTGAGGACCAAGCATATGCAAGTGCATTTAATGCTCCCTAGAAACAAATCCATTCAGCCATACAAGGGTGGAGAGAAAGGGTTTCAGTGCTCTGCTTATAAAACTAAGTCATAACTAACAGTGAAAGAAACCCATAAAAGAATAGGGCTGCATAGGAAAGCTCTGGGTGAGCAGTGGGAAATAATTCTTTTTACACTTAGCTGAGTCATCACATTTTTATCAGCTGATGATTTATTTTTTTCAGTCTGCAGAGTGCAAATCCAGATGCAGGTGCTCTCCACCTTGAAACAAACACCCCTCCAACAAACAGACTCATAAAGTCTGTCTTTCTGACATGGGCAAAACAGGAAAGTCTGCAAAAATCCCTGCTATTACACTGGTACTGGGTAACAAATGGCATATTTTGCTTCCAGCAAGTCACCTGTCAGACCACATCCATCTGGCTTTCTTCCTCCAGAAACATATTGTCCAAGGGTTGCTGGAAGAAGAATAAGAAAGGTGGCTGATGACTATAGATGGCACATAAGCCAGCTTTTATTTAAAAGCAATACAGAAGCCTAAATGCCACACACAGAGCTTAGAGGAACAGAACAAAGCCTAGGGAAAACTAAAATAAATCTGCAATTCATTTCTATATTTCATTGTAAGTCCATGTTGAAATGCCAAATTACCTGTAAGGTAAGTGTAATGTTGATGAATGGGATCTCAGCCAGCCAAAACTACAGGGTCTAGGAATAAAGCCACCTGAGCTGTCCAAGACAACAGACTTTGTGGAGGAGTTACATCACCACAGGACACAAACTGGACAGAACAGAGAAGAGCTCATGACTCTTCTCAAGAGAGCAGATGTCTGATTACTATTAAAAGAAAGGGAACAAGACAGCAAGAGATCTTTACAAATCTTTACAAGATTTGTGTCTCCTCAACAAAGTGTGGAGAATTTCACGTAATTTCCAAACATCAAGAGAATTAATAATAAATTATTTTGTGCTGTCTACTAATTGCTTAAATAAAGAGCTGAGAAATCAGACAAACAGGAACATTAGGAGAGAAGCCACGTAGTTCTGAGTGCTCTACTGGCCTCTGATCTCTGTCCTTCTCCCTCCAGTACAGGCTTCTCACAAACACTGAGTATTAATTAGACAGGAATCACAGGAGATCCGTGTCACTTTTTTCAATGGACACCATTCAATTAATTTGTCTTCTCCCTGACAACTTTTTTCACTCTGTGTGTATTTTTTTCCTCTCTCTGTTGTCTGGTTTTTGTTTCTTTTGGTCAGAAAAGTTTCCATTCCAAGGACAAGTTCCTCAGAGTGTGGTGCCAACCTAGCTGAACCTACAAGCAGCAATGGCTGCAACAGTGAGTGCAATTTAAAGTTAAATGACTGGACTCCACGAGGAAAGTGGGGGAGGAAGTCTTCCCTAATTAAAGGTATGTGTTTTGTTTATTTTTCAGAAATAACAACAGCATAAAGCAATTCAGTGGAAGAATGGTGGGAAAACAACATGCAGAGCAACCCTAAGAACACGAGTTGTAGAGGATGATGTGGTGAGCAAGATGAGAGAAGAAAGCAAACTGAAATAGGAGGCTTATGTTGGAGAACACTGCAACTGAGACATAAACAGTTGCACTTAATGGAGTTTGTATGTATTTTTAAAGGTGCATCAATTATAAAGAAATCACTATAAGTTGTTTGAATTTTTTGTGAGATTGTTTTATGACAAGTTACAGTTTTCAGTAATGCCCAGGTAGACACATGAGAACTTTGGGTTTTACTACATGGGAAATGTATGAAATATATTCAATATTTTTTTCACTGCACAGAGAATATGAGGGGTTTAGAATGACATAATAATATGGATTTTTGATAGGGGAATTTTGTTTGACTGTCTTGATTCAATAGTTTCAAAATTTGTACTACTGATACATGTCCAGAATTTGGCTTGTTTCAGACACCCTTAACAGATGTAGGGGAAAAAAAAGTACCTTTCTGCCAGCTAATACTCTTTCTCTATTTTTCTTTTTAATCATAAGATAACATGAAGATGAGGTACCACTGCTAGTGTATTTGATTTGAATTTGAATGAAAAGAAAAGAGAGAGGTAGTGGTTAAAAGAAGTTTAGGCAGAGAATTTATGCTTTGTTTGCTCTACATCCCTAATATTAAGCAAGATATTTTCCTTGATGGGTTTATTTTTGTCTTGCTTTCTTCTGAAAATCTCACTACTGAGGGAAATTTAAACCTCGCCTTAAATTTTCCAGTTGATATTCAGATAGCAGAAGCCAGGAATTTTATTCATCAGGTCAATTCCTGACACAAAATATCCAGACAGGTGTCTTGGCTGAAAAAGTGCTGCCCTCTCTAAAGATTTATTTCTTTTTATTCACATAACCATTTGTTGATCACACCAGTACCTCATATATCACACTCTAGTTCCTTACAGGATTCTCTTAGACAAAGAGAGGCCAAATGACATGGTCCATGTCCCTTTTTGCCTTGACAACACAGAGAGAATGGTCTGGTTAGTCAGAGGTGTAGAAAATGTGAAATGAGCAGCTTTCTTTTCAAGTTATTTCTAGCACTGGGGGTTGAAACCAGCAAAAATCAGATATGTTTCTGGTTTTGCACATTACCCAGCAGGTCATTATATGGGATTTTTAAGGGTGTATTGAGGGGAAGATTAACTGAGAAAACTTCACGAACTGAAAGGAGAGAAAATGTAGAACAGAGACTTCTTGTCTCTGAAATCAACAACCTGGAGTTGTGTAAAAACACAGGTGCAAAGAAAATGTTGAATAAGCTCCTATTTCTGGGATGCTTTGCTACACCCTCTGGTGTGCTCTGTATCAATGTAGACAAAAGTCCAGTGGGGCAGAGAAGGAAAGCCCTGTTATAGGGTGTAAGGTGAGGAGTCAAAGGGAAAACTGTGCTATAATAACTACTAGAACACAAACCACAAAAATTCATTACCTTCCAAGGACTCATATCAGAGAAGTCAGAGTCCCAGTTAATGCTCAGCATCTGAAGGGAGAATCTGAGGGCACCAAATCAAGTACAGGACCTGATCCAGAGATTAGGTTATATAAAGCACTAAAAGATCACTTTCTCCCCAAATTAACCAACTTTATATGTTATTTTCTGGACTTCAAACCTTTTGCAGATAAGCTGAAGGAAGCTGGGAATATTGTCTTAAAGGCTAAGAAAGAGAAAAGTGATTTTTCATCACACAGGGACATGCCACTGTTGTAGAGAGAGCTCAGGGGATGTGTGGCAGTACTGAGAGCTCCATCAGAATCACTGTCACCTGAACTTTGCACAGCCTCAGGGAAAACTAATCAGAGACAGCTGCTCTCAGATAACTTCAATATGTTACTGATCCTGAGACAGTCAGACTTCAGTTTGGGATAGCATCTCCACTGAAAAAGGAAAAGGCTTGTGGTCATCTTAAGTGGAAATTCGGGAAGGAGATATTAATAGATGTAAGAAATAAATGGGCTGAATTTGTACTGTATAAACTCTTAGAATCCCCTCAGCTTTCTAGACAGATATGGAAGTTATTCACTGTTACCAAGTGTGTTTGCATTATTTGGGAAACAGTTTGTACAAAAAGTGAGGCTGAATAAACCAAACCCATGTTTAAAAGCAAACAAGGTGATTTATGGAACAGTGCTACTTGTGAAGGAAATGCTATTAGCAGTTCAGACTGCCTCAAACCCATTGCACCTGAGAACATTCCAGCTTCCAAAATTAATGAGTTCAGTTCACAAGCTTTGTGACTGTGACGTTCAGATCAAAATGAGATCAGGCTACAAATTCATTTTAAGGTGGTCAAATGCCACAGAAAGTACAGGGTAGCCAACATTATATGTAATTTCATAAAATAGTGCAGCACTTTGTAGCAATGTTTGCTTACAAAATTAAGTAGCCCTGTGAGCAATAAAGCTAAAGAAACACCAGTTCCAATGGATCAGATATTGTGGTTGGAGTCACTGGGGCATAAAATTACATGTTTATGGAGGGATGAGTAATAAGGGCTTTCTCTTGACTCCCATTTCCAGGAAACACAAGATCTCATGTCTTTAAAATTACCTCTCCACGAGCTGGAAGGTTATGGGGGAAGAAAAGTAGAAAAGGCTAATTTCCTAAGAAACTCCACTACTATGATTACACCAAAATTTATTATAGTGTTATGGCAAAAATTCTTTTATACCTGAGGATCACGTCTTCCTTTCAGAATCTTGTAGTAAAAGTCTCTTCATAAGGTGTTGCAAAAACCTTTTGATCACTTGCAGAACAAACTGACAGCTATTAGCAGGAAGTCTCTTTGTAGAACTAAGGAAGAGATTGCTTATATGTTACAGTATATAACTGTTCTTCATTAGCAGCCCAAACAAACTCTGGAGCAAAGTACAGTTAAAGGAGAGTGTGAAATGGCTTTTCAAAGAAAACAAGAGGATTTTCTCCGTGCAAGTCTTTTGATTTATAATGTTAAATATTAAGCAGGAAGACCAACAGAAAGTCCATTTGGTAACACTTCCCATTTTAAAGGTACCTTCAATGTTGTGCAACTCCTTCAAAATTTACTGCACTAAAAAAACCCTTTTCCTTCTGGCCCTGCATTTTTGAACAGCTGGGGAGGGTCTCTGACTGTGTGACTCTCTTTCCTTTGGTATTTAGCATCCTTTTATTTAAAGGACATCAAGCTATTTCCAGTAAAAACTGAAAAGACTGGATAAGTTTAAACCCAGGGGTTTTTTCCATTTACTTTTGTTTTTACTATGACTATATTCAAACCCAAGGATATTCATGAAGATTTATCAGTATAAGTTTGGGAAAAAAAATGGAAGTAAGTTGTGGTCTGATTCCCTGGCAGTATAATTTAGATGACCAGGATGCAGGTGTTCACTGTGTCTCTCAGTTACAATGTCTGTTGACATCTATATACTTTAATGAAGAGACAGAATATTCCTATTTCTCAGATTATATGGAATAATCAAAAGAATCCAAACAGAAATTGTTTGGGTTTTGTGGTTAAGATTAATGAAAAAAGGGATTCTTCATTTAAAGGACTGCAGTATTTCTTGCACTTTGGGGGAAATGAGCAAACAAAAAACCCCCTAAACCTGTGTATGCCTAAAGATGTTATAAAAACCCCCATAACCCAAAACCTTCTTCATTATTCTATGTAACATTATCTGCTTATGCTAATTCAAAGTTCTTGCTCTCCTTGTGACTGTAACCTGTTCAACATCATCTATAAGTAAGGCATGAAATCAGTTCCTTGACAGCAGAGCACCAAATACAAGTTTTGTCAAATACCCATAGTCAGGCTGCTGCTCAGTTCCGTCTTTGGGACTGACACTCCACAAAACCTTTCACCAGGAGTCATTTCTAGAGCGAGATAAGGGATGTAAATAGAACCTACAGCTGCAGAACCTGAAATAACAAGAAGATATTGCTGTTTTCATCCCCCAAATTAAAGCTACAACCAATTTTTAACTCTTCTCAATGCACCTCTATGTTTGTGTAACATTTGAACAGTCTTTTTCAGTGTACATTTTAAAAGAGACTGTTTTCAAATTACCTTCTCAATGCAAGTAATGATATTTCATCTAAAACTTTGTGCAGGCACACGATGGGCTGTAAAAAGGTAGCTGAGCATCCACTGGTGGCAGTTTGTAACAGGGCTGGGTGATTTGAATCTATGTTGTTCATTCTCCATCACAGAATTTGTTGCTGTTTCAAACCATTCAGGCATTTTCACCAGTTCTGGAGATTCTCGGAGAGTTCCTTTTGGGGGGATTAGTGTTTGCTCTCCCTGCTGCCATATTGACAACTCAGCTAAAATGAGCTTATTTTAAAAATAGCTGTTTCTAATTCTTATAGCTGTGAAAATTTATTGTGCAAAGGTGACATGACCTGCCACTGTCAGTGATGTGAATCACCGAAACATTTATTTTGAGAATTCTGTGCTACCTGCTGATCTCACTGAAGACCTACCTGTGAAATGTAATGAGGACAATTTATACATTGCTTTCTAAAAGCATTTAAAAGGACAAATCCGGATGATTTGGGAATAAATTTGTTCTCTTAAATTATCAAAGCACTTGGGAAAATATTCCAGTTTCTCACTGTAGCTGTTTGTTCTGTTTATAAAAATACCCTACATTGTTCTGGAGTGCTGGTGGGCAGAAAACAGTCAGTACAAGAGCCCTACAATGCTTGAACTTGTATTGTTTGACCTAAAGCAGTGGTACAGGACCCCCACCAGCAGTGAGCTTGGTTTACCTTCCAGCCTGTAGCTCAGAACACCCTCAGGGCTCCTCTGGAGTCCTTCTGGAACAGCCTCTTCTGGAGTCTGCATCTGGCTGAGAAATGGGCTTAGCAACAGGAAAAGATCTTATAAAACACCACTTAACTGCACATTTACTATCTTTGTAACTTCTAACTGTGCAAACTTCTAGACCTCCAATATTATTTTTCTGTATCATTCCACCTGAGTAAAACAGAAGTAGGCATCTGAATGAGAAATGTTTTTTCTGGTTCTCTCACTGGGCCAGACATGAGGCATTCAGAACACTTAGGTTTGTTCCAGAGATAGTGTCTGATATGAAAACTAACGACCAACACCACAGAGATACTTCTAGGAGAAAGAAGTTCTCCATTTTTAGAATGAAAAATATAAACTAAGAGGGGGTAATGACACTGAGTGAGTTTGGAGGGAGACTTAACAAAATTAATTCAGAATCATATGTAACTACTTGTTCATAATTTGGCTCCTCTTTATCAAATTATTCTTGCTTTCTTACAACTGCACATCACAGAAATATCCTGTAATGAGAAGACTTTTGGATAGTAACTTTAAAATAAGTTACAGTAATAGCTTTATGTTTGGCAGTTGCTATTTTGATTGTGCAAGTATGAGGTTATACATCACACCACTTGCCTATTATTTCTTACATTTTTAAAACTTAGAGATAATTGAATGATGCATTAAGAACAAATGTGCATCAAAACATTATTCATATTCAAAAGATGGGGAAAAACAATGCCTTTACCTTTCATCAGCAAAACTGTCACTTCTCCCTGTCTTGTGCCTCTGCAACTTTTCTTTTTTTCATAACAAAACCAAAATCCAGTTGTGGTCACTTAAGAATTCTGTCCTCTTGTTGGAAACAGATTAGCATCAGCACTGTAACTGCAGATAAACTTTATCTTTAGGTATCTTTATGCTATTCACATTTGCCTCAATTGCTGAATACTCATGTATCTAACTTTGCTCACTTTAAAACCCTGTGGTTACTTTTTGAGTGACAGAGGTGTAAATTCTGGCACTGCAAAACTTTCTATCAATTCAGAACAAGCTCTGTCTTTTGGCACCTGCACCTTTAAAGCAAATATATTTTGGTTTCTCTGAGTAGTTGTAGTTGAAGAGCAAATGACAGCATGGAGGCAAAATGAATTTGGATAGCAAAACACTTTAATCACAGATGTTGCAGTTTTATCACATGGAAAGCATGATGCAGGCTGGGAGAGAGTGCAGTGGTTCCAGCCATGTGTATGGTTCTGGGATCCCTTGGGCTCATCCCCACTCCCTGAGGCCAGAAAGAGGATTCCTGGACTCTGGTGCAGGCTCTTGAGGTCACCCCCAGCATCTCACCTGTGCTATGTTTACCTCAGAAGTTTCCTCAGCTCCAGGACCCTGCTGATGAGCAGCCCCTTCAGACCACCCTCTGGTTCTGGTTTTGCTGCACCATCACCTGAGCTCACCAGCTGCTTCCTCGGACACGTCTGGACACGTCTGCACTGTCATCCAGGACACAGCCAACAGTGGAACATTCACCAGGCACAGGGATCTGGGTTACAGGGATCTGGGTTACATTTCCTTTCCCTCCCGTTCAAGGTGCAGCTCAGGCAGGCACAGAGGGCTGAGCACAACACTCTGGTTACCTCAAAAACCACGGAGCCGCCTCCCACCGAGGGGCTGCTCTGACAACTCAACCCCATTCCCAGGTACCTTCCCCCTTAATGCAGTGACTGAACATTGTCCCAGTCACACCCACACTTCCTGATCTCCCACTGGGAGTTCACAGCTCCTAATTAAAAAAACCCATCATCAATAAAGCCATGGGGAAGTGCTGGGTGTGCTCAGCACAAACTGAAACCAACAGTTAACTCTCAGAACAGATACACCTCTGCCTCAGCTCCTTAGACCAAGTTCAGGAAAAGTTTTAACTAAATATAAGCAAAAAGTTGCCAATGAAGACTTGCTTGGTACATTTAAAGCAAAAAATGTTATTCTGTTGTACAACAACAGCTAAATGTTTTCTTTTTACTACACTGAAAATGGGCCAGCTGCCTGATTTGGCATTTAGAAGTCTGATGAAATGGTGGAAAATTAATCTTATTTTCTTCTCCTTCTATTACTAAGTGGAAACAAAAGGGAGGAAAAAAATTTAGAAAGCAGCAAATATATTATTAGCTATACTGAGACTATGCTGAATTTACTTACTTGAACAATACTGCATGCCAGCTGCAGCAACCAAAACAGGTGACTGATGTAAAAGCACAGGAAAATCATGCAAAAGCACAAGTCTTGTTTAAAGTCTCTCTATAAATATAACCAGATCCTGTGTGCCCCACAATTCCAAATTAAAGAGCAAAAAAAACTTTTTAAAGAAACTTAAAGATACCAGGTAGTCTTAGTTTTTTTAGGACTCTGGATTTAAGTTTGTAATCAAGCTACAGGAAGATCCAAAAGAAAAAAACAACCACTACGTTCTAAACCAGACAGTTAAGACAACTGAAATTCAGTTCAAGGTGGTGAACCAAGCTGAACTTGTAGCTGGACAACATCTCTTTAAATCAGAGCCTTTTCTCTAATAGAAGGCAAAGTACTTTGACACACTTTCATCTTTATTTAACGAGCAGTTTGTTACTTTTAAGATTTTCATTCATTTTATCTAGTGAAACCATTCAGTTTTGTAAATAGGGCTCTGGGAAGGTTGTGCATCTCTCTAAAACTAAAATCCAGGAAATGGATTTTTCCATGGACTGCTTTACATACATAAATAGAGCACGTCCAAGTCCCATTTCTTTCTACATGTTGGTATTTGGCTTTGCTGACAACATGAAACTGGGAGGAGCTTCAACTCCCTGAAGGGCAGAGAGGCCCTGCAGAGACCTCCACAAATCAGAGATGGGCCATCATCAACCATGACAAGTTTAACAAGGATTCTGCCCCTGGGATGGGGCAGCCCTGGCTGTGTGTATGGACTGGGGAATGAGAGGCTGGAGAGCAGCTGTGGGAAGGGCCCTGGGGGTCCTGGTCGGTGGCCACCTGGCCATGAGTCAGCAGTGCCCTGGCAGCCAGGAGGGACATCCTTGTCCTGGGGGCATCAGGGAGGGGATTGTCCCACTCTGCTCTGCCCTGGGGCGGCCTCAGCTCAATACTGGGGCAGTTGGGGGGACACAGCGTAAGGGAGAGATTGAGCCATTAGAGAGTGTCCAAAGGAGAGCAATGAAGATGAAGGGCCTTGAGGGGAAGCCGTGTGAGGACACTGAGGGCACTTTGTGTGTTCAGCTGGAGAACAGGAGACGGAGAGGAGACATCATTAGGATCTTCAACATCCTCCCGAGGGGCAGGTACTGATCTCTTCACTCTTGTGACAGTGACAGGACTCAAGGAAACAGCATGAAGCTGAGTCAGGAGGTTTAGGCTGGATATCAGGGAAAAGTTTTTCACCCGGAGTGGTTGAGCACTGGATCAGGCTCCCCAGGGAAGTGGTCACAGGACCAAGCCTGTCTGAGTTTCAGAACACTCTCAGGCACATCACGGGATTCCTGGGGATGTCCTGTACAGGGCCAGGAACTGGACTCAATGATTCAGTGGATCCCTTCCAAGTCAGCATATTCTATGATTTGTGCAAACCATTCTCTTTTTGGAAGAAAGAGGCTTTCTTCAATTGCAGAATTCCATTAAATATAATTTCCTGCAATTCTGATGTGTACAGGGGATTACACAAAATGCAAGGCTTTCCTGCAGATAGTATATTAAACTCTATTGCAACTACAAGACTTGATAACGTTACCAAAATGATGTTTACGTTTTGGAAGGGGGTTCTGACTGCAAGATGTCCACTCTTCCAGACTTCTCAGCTCTCTGGAATGAAACAAACAGCTCACTGCAGCATTAAACCTTATTTATGCTTGGCTTGCTTTAGTTGAACCAAAATGAATAAGAGTCATAACGGTGGTGTAACCGTGAAGCAGGTCATCCTTAATGTCATTACATTCTCTTAATACGAAATTCCCAGTGACTATTCGGTCACATCCTATCTCCCCGTGTCCAAAAAAGCCAAAGAGGGGTACGTTTGGAAAAAACTTCCTGAACGCATCTGCTTCCATGTTCCTCTTGGTTTTGTAGTGCCGGTACCCCCTGCCCACGCAGGCGAACATGAAGCCCAGGGTGTTGTGCTCGGGGATGTTGGCGGCTTTGAGGCGCTGCACGGCCGCTTCCGCCGTCCTCTCGTCGGCCACGTCCTGGTCCAGCAGCACGGTGGCACTCTGGACCTGGGGCCCGCTGAAGGCCAGCCCCACCACCCCGCAGGCGTCCCCGGGCTGGGCCTGGGCACTGCAAGGCAACAGGCAGCGGGTTAGAGAGCGGTCCAGGAGAGCACTGCCCACCCCTGAACTGCTGCTGCCGCACGAGGGGGGCTCAAAGGAGCCGACACTCGGGGGATTCTGACACCACATCCATTACTGGGGATTAAGCATAAACTTACTGTTTCATACATGCCAAATTCAGCAGTTTGTGTATGTCACAGCTCTGCAATTCCAACTAAACTATTAGTTGAACTTAAGGCAAGCAAATACACTCATCATTTACACATCAAACCAGCAGGCAGTAAAGGTTCCAGATTCATGTTGCTTTAACTTGGTTGGCCAGGTCACACAGGTTTTAGTAGTTACATACTAATGTTTTATTATCAGTCACTTAATGTAAGGCCAGCTCTGTTATGTGCAGCTGGAAAATTGGATGCAAGAAACATGTTGGTATTAGTATGGACTCCAGACCTACAGTGGCATGAGAGGAGGCTGTGGGCATTGCCTGCATGTGCTCCACAGAACGAGGTGCTCCAAGTGCGGATGCACCAGTGGCACAAAGGGCTCTGTCTGTCTGCCTGTGCAGCAGAGCAGCTGGAGCAGCTGAGCCCAGCTCTGCCCTGCAGGGTCCTGGGCAGGGAAGGGGTGTGAGCTGGATGAGATCTAGCCCAGTCCTGGCAGTGCCACATCCTTCCCCAGGGCAGCTCCTGGGGCACAGCCCTGTGTGTGTGTGCAGCTCCTGCTCTGGGGTGTGAGCCAAACCCAGGCACACACACAAACACGTGGTCACATCCATGGTCTCTGCCACAATGGGGAATTATTTATTAAACACTGACTGCAATAAACACACAAAGGGTATGTGAAGCTGGAAATCTCCTTTTCAGTGGGTTTCTCCTAGCTGAGTTTCCAGAACCCAACTGGTAACACAGCCATACAAAACTTCCAGCTTTTCTGCCTACGTCACAGTGTAGCAGTTGTGACATTTTTCTCTTAAAGAAATTACCATTTTACTACTGTTAAAGGGCATTTCTAATACAACTAGAAGGCTACGGATCTGCAGCGTTTCTCCCATTTTAAATCTTTTTTATCATTTACCTTGAAAAAGATACCTACTTCTCAGAGGTCAGTGATGTGAAGCTCTCCACTTGTCCCCCAGCCAGGATGATACTTTTCTCATTCAATGGATTGACTATTTGATGAAGAAATCGAGTAGCTCCAGACTTCCAGGAGTTGTAGCCAAACAGAAGAACAACACGGAGATCTGGGTTATTCTTCAGACCTACAAACAAAACCAAACACTGATCCTCTCTTCTTTTTAAATCCCAAGCCCTGAAGCCCAACCTTCCTAGTCTCTCCTCAAATAAGAAATCACACCTTTAGTAATGGCTTTCTGTTGCAATTGGGAAGGCAAGACACAAGTTGCCCAGGCAGGAGCTGGGCTGTGTTCCCCACCTGAGAGAGAATTTCTGGAAAGAACTTTGCAAGGAAAAAACCAGACTGCATCTGCTTCCTCCAGCCTTCCACTCCTTTAGCACAGCACGTGAGTTTTACCACAGCTCTTCAGTTTTACTTGACAGTCTTTACAGGTAAGAACCAGGCATATGAGTTATTCAAGAACCATAATACAGTAAATAGCTTTATCTGAAAATTAAATAAATTCCACTCTTCAGCAATTTTCCTATCCCAAGGCAGAACCCCCCAGGTTCCTAGAAGACTCGAGAGACCCTTCTGACATTAGTCTTCATAAATTACCTACTCTGCTGAGGACACAATGTGAAGAATATGAACTGTATGCACTGAAATATGCTGTCTTCTGCTCTGCCTTCCCTTGCTACAATACCTGACTTGGGATCTAAATGCAAAGTCATTTTGGGGAAGAAGAGAAGCAGCTCTTCCCCACTCATTTCTAAATTGTAGTGACAGGAATAATTCCCAGTGGAATATTTTTAACCAATTAGAAGCTGCTTAAAGCCTAACAACTCTCTGAACAACTCCACTTGGAACCTAACTGAGGTAATCTGAGACTGATACTCAGGATAACTTAACCTTAATGCTCCACAGACTGGGAGGAACAGAGATGCACAATTACCAGCTGTGGCCCTACAGAGCCAGGGGCTCTTGGAGCCAGCACAGAAGTTGCTGGTTCCACACATCACTCCAGACTGGTACCTCAAAGAGCAGCACAATACTTCACAAAAGCCCAAGTGAAGGAGAGAAAAAGGACATACCTGCTTCAGCAAATTTATTTTCATCAAAGACCCTGTTCTTCACATCTTTAGAAAAATGGAAGGTGTGAATTTTCACCCCATCCATTTTGGGAAACAACAGAGCAAACCCAGCTTCGCCCTCTTCAATTTCTTGAGGCTGATTGCTGCTTGAACCCATGGGGGTAACTGCAAGGAAACAAACCCAGGTATCTTGTGTTCAGGGACTCTCATACTTTCATCTACACTGTAACAAGAACTGAAACAGGCTGAACAGCTCAGGGGCTGTAAAACATGACAACTTATTTCCCTAACAACTGAAAACTGGTGTGATTTTTTTTTTAGAATCTTTTGAAAAGATGAAACACATAGAAGTCCTGCTGGCTATGGATTGTGCTGAAGTCACTTTGGATAAGGAGACATGGATATATTTGGACATTTCCCCACAGTCACACCAAATATAAAACAGTAGGAAAACAAGCACGGGTCTTCCTACCAACTTCTACAGGCACACAAACATGCTCAGGTTTTTAAGGTGTTATACAAGCATGTGATGACAGTATAAACCAAACTGACACAAATACTGGGAGTGTATTATTCAATCATGGTAGTGGTAACAATCAAATACCCTACTTACGCCGTGGGGGTTGAATTTAGGGTGAGTAACTATAAACCCCCCAACTTTCTAATGATGAAAAAGGGAAGCATGAGGAAAAAGCCTGCCAAGGAAGGCTGTGAATTATCCAGTTACTGCACATGCCTCCTGCTAGACCACAGCAAACAGGTATATACCAAGGATGTCCTGTACAGTCAGTCACAATATAACTGAAATATATACATAAATCCAAGAAACATTCTGTAAGTACATCAGTGCCAGGAAAAGCTGCCTAACCAGTTAAATCAATCCTTTTAATTATGACTGCAATACACAAAGTAAGCTCCACGTGTCAATGAGCAGCAACACTGTGAACTCCTTAGAACTGAAGCCAGTGCTGAACAAGGTGGGAGAAGACACCTCCAAGCTGATCTCTCACAAAAAACACGTTTTGCTCCTACCTACAATCCCTGGGGTGACCAGTCCAAGAACCTGACATCGCTTTGGCAACAACTTTTCAAGTGCAAGTGCTGTTTCTTTACTGTTTCTTTTCCTGGCTGTTAAAATAAGAAAAAGAGACAGGAAAACATCAGAGAGAAGTAAAAGTGTGTTCTGAGCAGAAACCCCGTCCTGTTGAGCCAATGCTGCCCATCAGCGGCCGCCCTGGTAACAGCACACAGGTCTGAGCTGCGTACGAGCACAGGGCTGCCGGCAACAAGGACTGGGCGTCCTCCAGAGAAGGGAAAGGATCCGCGCACATTAACACACACCTGCAGGCAACTTCACATCACAAAGGCAGGACTAGGGGGTCGTGCTTTTTGCAAAAGATTTACTTCCCACTGAAATTCACACCAGGCAAATTCCCCTTCACCCCGAGCACTCCTGGAAAGGGCAGCGAGTCAGGGCCCGGTGTTACCTTTCTTCTGCTCGTGACACTCCTCGTGCCCGCTGAAGGTCTCGGCATCGGCGATGTAGAGCACGGTCTGGGGCAGCACGTGCACCTTCTGCAGAGACACGGGACAAGGAGTGCGGGGACAGGGAGGGAGGGAGAGACAGCGGCGGCACGAACTGAGGAGACACCGCTCCGAGGGGACGCGGCCCCGGCCCCCTCCCCGAGCTCCCGTCAGACAAGATGACACCTCCCGCAGCCTCAGCACTGCCCAGACCGATCTAACGAAGGGGCAGCACGGGCACAGAACCGACCCAAGCCCCACACGAGCGAGGACAGCTCTGCAGCCTGGCCCCCTGACTGCTCGTTTTAACGCTGTCCAAACTCCTTCCAGTCCTGGCTGCTGGCTTTCGTCAGCGCTGATGCTGGGAACAGTGTGGAGGTGCTGCTGGCCTTTCCAGTCCTCCTCGGTTTAACGCTCATCTGTTGGGGTCTCTGTTTAGTGCTTAACAACTTGACAGGAATCTTTCTGTGGTGAAGATCTAGCACTAGTGAACACTGGAAAAGAATCCTGCCAGAGAAATCCTGCAATGTCGCCTGTGTCTCCCAGGCTAAAAAGGGTTTATCCCTTAACGAGATCGCCGAGATGAAGAGACGCGCCCTGACCTGGAAACCCGCGGCGTTTCCATCAGTGTATTAACTAACACACAGCACCGAACTGTCCAAACCGCTCACACCTCCGAACGCGCTCCCTGCGCCGGGCCCCTGGGAGGAGCGGGTGGAGCGTTCAGGGGCGGCACGAAGGCGCTGACAGACACACACCCACACCCCCCTCACGGACACCGCTCCCGCCCCTCACCTCGAGCTCGCGGCCCAGCGCCCGCACCAGCGCGTGGCTGTCAGCGGGGCCCGGCTCCAGCGCCGACACCCAGGCGATGCGCTGCCGCGCCCGCAGCGTCCGCCGGGCGCACTCCCTCCACAGCCGGCACACACTGCAACACAGCACGGACACCCCGCGTCGGCCGCGCCGCCCCCGGCAACCGGGGCCGGCCGCCGCCTCGCCCTCCCCCCCGCGGCCTCGGGCCTTACCAGGCGGCGCGCAGCAGCGCCTTGGTGGGCAGGAAGCCGAGGACGCGCTCCACCACCTCGGCCAGGTTGGCGAGCACGTAGCCGCCCTTGGCCTCCATGGCCCCGCCGCCTCCCGGCCCCGCCGCCCCGCGCCACAGACACCGCTTCCGCTCGGCACGGCCGGGCCGCCGCAAGGGCGCCCCCCAGCGGCGCGGAGGAGCCGTCCCGCCCTCACACGCCCCACCCCCGTCTCCCCCCCCCTTCACCTCCCGGGCCCCAGCACGGACACAGCGCTTCGTAAAATGCTTTTTATTTATAAACTTGATGCAAGTTTACAAAGTACTGTACATTGCCAAGGAACTCTGCCAGGAGAAGTGGAACCCACACCGAAGCATGCGCCGAGGGCGGGTCTGTCCCTCACCCCCCGCCCACGGGAAGCGGTGCCAAACCTCGCCCATCGCTTCTTTCGAGCTAAAAACTGGATCTAGAAGCAAATGCACAAGGACCCGCGGGTGCCTGATAGAGAGAAGAGCACAAGTTTGATAGTCAACTAAAAAAAAAAAAAACCAAAAACAAAACCATAACAAAAACATGCTTCTGCACTTGTGGAAGTGCTTAATCCACGGAACACACCCTTAGCTTGGCCCCAGCGGTGCAAAGGCCTAACGACTAAAACTACAACCAAAATAGAGTCGATTTCTGTAAGGCAATGAAATTGTGTAAGTTCACAGACCCAGGTTCGTCTCCTAATAAAGAACAAACAGTTCCCATTAGTCTCTCAATAACAAAACCACTGTCATGACTATGGCAACATCTCTTATGCCTCTGAAGCGGATGACATGTTCTCGTACTTTATTGTAGCTTTTATATAAAAATTTTTCATTCAAGGACTTTCATCTCGATTTGTGCCAATTACTTTATAAGTTCATTAGTTTACAAATGATTGCAACAACCCGTTAATAAAATGGAACACCTAGAAAGGTTTTTAGTATTTTAAATAACTTCAAGCTTCGTACTGCGGCTCTTCTTGTTAAGGAGGTTGAGCCAACAAGTAGCAGGAACAGCCCAGCAAGTTCTGATGCCCCAGTGGAAGTGACTAGTTACAAGGTTTTATTGGCACAGCCTTGCTCTGCATAAAAACAAAAAAAAAAAAAAAAAAAGGGAAAAACCCCCAAACCTAAACAAAAAATTAACATAATCTAAACAAAGAGCATCTTTTCCAATAAACAGTTCATATTCTCATACAGCCATGAAAAATGTTTAATGACTTAACATACATGTGTTTTTCCTATATCATTAATTTGGAAATACTACAAACGCTGTCATTTTAGACCAGAAAAAACTACTGTGATTTGCAAGACCTGACATTTCCTAAAACAGTATTAAACAATGTATTAAACTTCTTGGCTTTAAATGAAACAATACAACGCAAGTCTCTGCAGTCTGCATTTTGCAAAAGGTAAGAAATACACAAAAGTGTGTGAACAACTCACTCCTACTGAATGATCTTTAGTAAGTCGGTAGCCTGCTGTAGGGAGAGCTTATGCTTTCAAATAAAAAAACAAGGAGAAGGGAGGGCATGGCCCAAATATGCTTAATCCATAAGAACAAATGTGGTAAAGGCCCAAACTGCTCAGTCCAGATACCTACGGAGAGCGGAATGGTAAGGCTGTAACTTATACTGTATGTGTCAGTTGACAGATTATCCACTAACTTATCTAATAGCTAAAGTCCTCAGTACAGCTGTTATAGGGGCACTCATAGCTTGAGTCTGTGTGTTGGAAAACATAAAAAAGAGCTTGTTTTATTGACATTGGTCCAGGTAGACAATAGTCCTCAGCGTTAGCCATCTTCTTTTGGAGGAGTGTACCAGCCTGTGGAGAACAGAGACATGTTAGGGACTGACACTGCTGGTCCAGACCATCTTACCCTCCCATCTGTGGGAGAAGGAAGCCTAACCTGGCTCCTCCCTTCCCTCTTAACATAGGCCAGCTCAGTGAGACCCAGTTCCCTAAATGCTACTGGTCAGCAGTGGGACATGAAGCATGTGTAAAGGATCAGACCCAGTCCTTGAGAGTGCAAATTAAATATATCCAAGTTTGGGGGGTTTTGTGGCAGTAGCTATCCTGAGCTGGACAAACTGGACACTGACAAAGGAAGCTGCTGAAGGAGGAACACTGCTGACAAAACTTAGTGGAACAGAGGTAAACCTCCCAAGCCTTCAAGCCACTTAATGCACAGACATACAAACACAACTACACTGGGACACTTATATAAATCCCATTTTGTGTACTGTGGAGTTAGGCATGCACGAGCAGTTGAACAGTTTATCCTTTTTCTGCAAATCTTCCCGGAGGAATAAGCTCTGAAATGTCAGTTGAATAACTGGTCTCCTGACACAATTTGGAATGTTTAGCAGCTGAATCATACCTGATCAAGAGTGCACAGCTTCTTCTAGCCACCTCCACAGCTCCAATCTTAACTCTCCCAACCCCTATAGCAAAACTTCCTCTAAATGTGTATACACCCACTATGGAGCCTATTAATGCCATCCCAGAGAGCAGGCAGCAGGTCTAAGCTAAAGACACCTTTCCCAGCAGCATTAGGTGCTGTGAGTGCTTTGTGGACAGCTCTTGATGCAGGAGTGATCACCAGCCTAGGTCAGCACACAGCCAGAAGTAAACAGACAGCCATGCTGGCCTTTGTAGGGAACTAAAATAGCAAAAGGCTGTTCATGGCAAGATCAAACTATCATAAAATTGGAAAGCACATTAAAGTCATTATCTTTGACCTTCCTCCCAACAGCAGAGAAGGTGTTATGTTCCATTTTAGCTGCAGGGAAACTGAGGCTCTGACTGCAGTCACACTGAAACACTCCCTTGTGTTCACAGCAACACGAATTCCCAGAGGACACTGCATCCAACCCAGATCAGAGAACATCACAGAAGAGGTAACTGGACTAACTCCTGAATCACAAGACCAGATACCAATTCTGCTGACTACCTTTACATAACCTGTAAGCTACTTAAAGCTTTTAAAGCCTCAGGTCATTTATTGTCTTCTCATACTGGCACAAGTAAATGCAATTAGACCTGAAGCAATTTTTTATGCAGCAAAGAGACTACTGCAGAGGGTAAAAACAGGGTAAAAAAAAAAAACAAACCCAAAAACACAGGTGTCTCCCTATTCTGTTGTAGAGTTTTCCATCCAGGACATCTCACTTGGACTTTTGTATTTTTTTTTAGTCTCAGGTCTTTCTTTCCATTTTATCTCTTTCATAATGATTACTGCACTAAGGTCTTGCCACGTTGAAACAAAGCCTTTCAAGGAAGGGACAAGCTCCCAGCAGATATTTCACTAATAAATAAGTCCCTTTTAAAGCTACAGTAACAACGAAGTTCCTAGACCAACTGGCTGAAAACAAAATGGAGCTGCCTTTCAAGAAACAGTAGAAACACGTGGAAACATTTCATGCAAACTGGAGAAGTTGCAATGATTGCAGTCAAGTTCCTTTAAACACTCTTGTTTTCCTAGTGCAAGAGGAGAAGGAAACACCATTTATGGTCTTCCCAAGCCAACATAAGACACTCTGTCACTTCCAGTTTCTCTGTGGCCAAACACCAGTTCCCAGGGTGCTCTGCAGACAAGGACAAAGTCACAAGAATATACATACCATTTTTCTCATGGATTTGTACTAGTGACTTATAGGACTGCTGTGCTCTTGCTAGATTATATTGATTCTGAAAGGAGAAAAAAAACCCACATAAAACCCTGCATCTAGACATGGAAGACTTAAGAACAGTTCTTCTACAAGGAAACTCTACAGCGGGCTTACAAATAAAACCCATGCACTATGTTGGAACATTTCTGGCTTTCCAGTACAAGGTTGTCAAGACAAATATCCTAATTTTCTGATTTCTCCTCTGTCATAATGACAGTATTTTGTAGAGCCCTGCTGCTGGGAAGGCCCCTCCTGTCAGAAGGTTCAGAACCTGGGGCGAGTCAGAAGCATGTGCGAGCAGAACAGAAGGCTGCAGGCAATCCCTGCCATAACTCTGTCCTGCTCAGCTGGGTTAGGCAGAATTGTGATCATCAACTTTTACATCTTACCCGAACTGGTACTTAACAGACACCCAAGCGACAATTTTGCTGTCTTAAAAATTAGAACATAATTTGAAAGCAGCATTTAATTCTTCACAGTCTTTTAAGTTACGGTCTGTTACCAGCATGCACACTTGAACTGAATTGTGCTTTCAGTTAATGCTGAATGGTGAGCTTTGAAGTATTTGCATGTTATTATTTTTCCCTCTCTCATAAAACTTTGCAGGTGTCTCCAGCAATAGGAGAACTTCTTACCATGAATGTATGTAATCCTGGCTGTCATCTACAGCCCTTCTCAGAGCCAGAACATCCAAATCCTCCCAATTCTGATCCTCCTTCCCTCCCTCCCTTGCCAATGCAAGGATAGTAAAGTCTAACTACTTAAAACCCCTGCCCATCCCAAGGTTTTATCTAACTCATATGCTCATAATTACATAACAAACTCTTAATTGCCTCTAAAATACTCATACACATGCACTAGACATCAAGACAACTCAAAATGCAAATATATTTGCAATGACAATTCTGTCATTAAACATCTGTGCAAGTCAACAAAGAAATGGAAGCCTAACAGTGATTTGTGTAATTGATAAACAGCACATTTACCTTATTGGCTCCAAACTGTACTCTGGCTTTTCCTTTGACTAAAGTGGCATTGATCTGCATGATGACTGATTCTATTGAGTAGGCACTGCTCCAGCCCTGGAGGAGGAAGGGAATATTAACATATAACATGTACTTGTTTCTTGTGCTCGCACTGTAAATCTATTTTGGAATGTGTGCTTTGGGATTATTTTTTTTTCTGAACTCCAGTTTTACTTTTAACTACTTGTTTTCAGTTAACTTTTATTTTCCACAGAAAATCTGTAAAATGATACACAGTAATAGTACTAAGAACTTGTAAGGAAAATGAAAAGGCTGAATCACACATTTCCAAAATACAGCAAAAGACAGAAACAAAAAAGCTCCATTCCTACAGCACTTACACATTTTCAGCAACATCACAACAGAAATTACAACTTCTTGTTCCAAGAAGCAGAAAAGACTGACATCTAATGAAGTCATTCATTGAGCTGTGAGAATTTTGCTCCCACGACTACTATTGCTCATCTCTGCCATTGCTCTACCTTCCAGTGCTCACAAGAGCTTCTGCCAGAGCCTGCAGATAGTTACTTCATTCATTTACTTATTTAAAATCACTGTCTACACAAGAATAACCTATGTCTAGAATCTCCTGTATTCCTCCCTTCTCCAGAGCTGACTCTGTGCAGTTGAAGAGACTTCTGGAAAAGAAAACAATGTGTCTCGTTCCCCAGAACTCCCTCTTCACACTGGCTTCCTCACAGAAATTCTGAGAATGCAAAGGTGATGTGCTCTCACTTCTTCTGCCTCTTCCTCAGATCTCTTGTAAGCCATCCAAGGCAGAAAAGAAGATCTCACACAAGATCTGCAAGGCAAATCTTGTGGGACTGAGGTTTATTCCACCATGCTCCCTTTGGAGTGTGTAATTTATTCCACACAGGAATTCTTCAACTCAGGGAAAACACCTATTTTTATTATTTTAAAGCATGTTTTGTTATTATCCAGATAACAGAGCCTGTATTCACCTGTTTAGTAAGAAGTTCCATGCATAATGCACCTCCACCTAGGACATACCTAGAAACAAAGGTGAAAGAAAATATATTTGACATCAGCAGTTAGTAAAAAGATGCAACTGCTCACTGCACTCTAAGCTCTTGCCAGCTCGTTTGTTAAATTCCTTGTTCATAAAGCTGAAGTGCCCTTTAACCAGAAATATATTGTAACTAGTGAGCCACGTTATACTCTTTAGCAAAGAAGATTAGCATTGTGAGACAAAAAAAAAAAATTGTTTGCTAACTAGACTTGGTTAAAACCAGTGACTAATCTAGTGTGCACAACTGCTCAGAGACACTGGAAAAAAGAAAAGTTGCTTTTTATGGCTACGCTACATAGGACTGATGGGTAGTTCAAAAAAGCCAACAAAGTCAATTCTGTAAAGAAATTTAACACCATTTCCAACAATACAGGGGCACCTATAAATCAAATGAGATAAAGCAGATCTTTGCTTGCTCTTTTCCTATGAACTCCTTTCTAATTTCAATAACACTTCATCGTGCATTGTGCTGACTGGGACTCAGCAGAAGACCTGAGCACCACAAAACCTGGACTGAGGGAGTAGAATTGACTACTCCCAAAATGTGGTCTGCTCTAGGGTCAAGGCATTCAAACCATTCAGAGGGAAATGACTGCTGAAAAGCTATTCTTTGTTTCATTCTACAAAGTCCAAGTAGAACAAAACGAGAATCCAAAGAGTGTTTTCTGGTGTTCTGCTCGTTTAGTTTAGAGACAGCAGCACCCCTCATGAATGCTATTTAACTGCACTAACCATGGCTTGAATTCAAAAAAGACACACAGCAATTAAAATCAAATCAGGATCAGCTATCACAGACTGCACTTTCAAATGCAGGTATCATTTTCTGTCACCAGAAGATGCATAAAAGCCTTGGAAGGTGAATTTAATCTTCTCTCCATGGATATATAAGAGTTTCTGTGCCACAGACAGCACTTCAAACATGCTTTAGATGACATTTGGAGCATGGTGTTGATTAAATGTAGTGGGTTTGGATTAGCATTCGAGGATTTTCACACAAAATCTTTATGGCAGTGTTACAGCAAGAGAGAACCAGTTAGGACTATACAGCAAATTTAAGGCAACACAGGGATCAAGACCCATTCAAAGCACCAACTCAACCATCCACAAAGAGGCCAGTTCTGGAACAGCAGGGCAGGCACAGAGTTTTTCAAGTTGTGACACTTTTACCATGAAGTACAATTTCTGTAGGGCAACTCAAACCTACCCTCCTGTGAGCACAGGAGACACCACTCGCACAAAGGGAGGATCGAAAGGGAAGTTATCCTGAAAAGAATAATAAAATAAAAAAAAGACAAAACACAACAGGTTAAGAAATTATTTCCTGAGCAAAAAGTATTTCAATAGCCTTATCTGGCAAATCAGATTTGAAATAGTGCAATTTTTCAGTTCTGTCAAAAATCACTTTTCCACAGTACTGGAAAAAAAGAAGCATTTTCTGGGAAGCTTTAGTGCAGTATCCTCCCCCCCCCTATTTTATGCTACAGATCCATTTTTACCCAAGTAACAGCTGAGGGTCACTTCACTCACTTTCCACAGTAAACCTCAAATTTAACCACAGCATTTCTTCCCCCAGACACATACCTTAAAAGAGAAGTTGAGTAAAATGTATTCTACACCTTCTTTTTCTTTTAAGAACTGAAGATCACTATGCAGTGGGCTATCAGGGTCCACCCTGTAAGAGAAGCAAGGGGGAGATCCTGGATGTAGTTAACATTTTCACTACCTGTAAACAGTAATTCTTCTCAAAGACTTCCTTTATGTAATTACAGTTTACAAACTGAAATCTAAGGTGAACTCTAGAAAATTCTTGCACCTTTTACAAAGTAAACACTTTGCCATGAGGTCAGCCTGAAAGCTTGCTGCAATGCACTACATTCCCAATGCTATCAAGTGTTACTTAAACACAGCATAAAATAAGCTGTTTATTTGAAGAGAGCACTTTTAATTCTCTTCAGTTCACTGGAAATCTATGTTCAAAAAAAGAGGGGAAAAAATTAACAGGACTGTAGTCATCTAGTTTTCAGTACACAGTTAGTGAACCCTTTATGGAATATGTAATTGTAGTTCTGCATCAGCTGTTAAAAGTAATTTGCATCAGCAGAAATACTAAATCCAGCAGCTTCTGCTCAGCAGAATTTCAACAACTGCTTGTTGCAAAATGCTGCTGATGAGCAGCCTGACCATTAATTCAGTCACTACTGGGTCAATCCCACCCAAGCTCTGACACCCCATCAGCTTTTAAGAGAGACTTTTCAAAAAACACCTGCAGGAAGCCCAAAGCATACATTAAAGGGACTGACAGGCTATCAAAGCCAATCCTCTGCTACAGGTGGAATCACAAAGTTAGGAGATCCCATTCCAGAATTACTTGGGCAGTTTATCCCCATCCTTCCAGTCTGAAGTTGTTCAGAAGAAAAATCTTCTGTGCTTAGAAACCTCTCGTTTCCAGTCATAGCTTGTCAGTGTGACTTGTTCTAGTTACAGTGCTGCTCCTCACTCAAATGGGCTCTTTTATCTGACATTTACCCCCCTGGCCAGTCTGCACAGTTTGTTTGTTTTCAGACACTTTTTGCCATGATGAACAAACACAACACTTATTCTCTTAGTCATTCTGGAAAGCATTTGCTGCATGCAGCCCATTTTCTCTTTCTTGAAGGCAGAAAATGAGGCCTGTTCACAGCACTCCAACAGAGGTTTCCAACCACTGCACAGTGGTTTGAGCACTTTGTTAGAGGTGCTCGACAGAAAAGGCCTCCTGTTACATGACACAGATTTTTCTGACACGTCATTCCTGCCATTTTCAGCTCCAAAACATTCACAAGCCCCTGATTACACTGAGGAGGGAAAAAACCTGTGTTTCAGCAGCTGGTGGCCCAGCTGTACAAGTCTCACCCCTAGGACAAAGCAGCAACTCCTACAGTTGGTCACCACTGTGCTGGGACAGCCACTCCTTGTCCTGATTCACCAGGACAGGTCTCAGCTGAGGGAAGTTCTTTCATCCACTGCCATCTTTTGCAGCCCCCCAGCATGGTTTGGGTAGGCTCTTCCTCTCTACAGGGTACCTTGTGTGATGGCAGATGGTCTTCTTACCAGGAATAATTTCAATATAACACCCCTAGGATTACAGCTACTGGACTATGGACACAACAAGATGAGTTATGTACTGCTTTTCATTGTGTGCACGAGGTGATGAGAGAAGACAAATTATATATAATTATGTAACTCACATTTGTGTGATATCTAAAAGTTTCAGTCCTATGTCTGTTCAACTGTAGAAATAAAGAACTAATGACACTAAGACAGTTCTGTTCCTTCTTACATCTTGAATGAAACTAAAAATTGCATTTTCTTGACATTAAAAACAACTAAAAATAAAACCATCTAAAAACTCCAGGAAAAAAACCCGTTCATCATTTAAGGTTTCATATTTTGGAGCAGTTTTAGAGAATTGAACAGTAATGACAGTTACTGGATTACACACTGTGTTGGCAGTGCAAAGAGGGTTTGTCTTTTTGCCAGCTCAGTTACTACAGTTCCATATCTACACATTCCTGTATATCAGAATTAGAGCCACTATTTAGTGGCTACAGTTACCATTACTACTTTTACTACTGTAACACTATTTTATATGCTCTGGCTAGAGATTCTCATTTATCTAAAGAATCTCAGCAGCAATAATAAAACAGATTGTTCAGAATATGAAAAAACTTGAATAACTTACTTGAGAAGCTTAACATGCCATTCATACAAGCTGTCATTTACCAGTTCCACTGAATATATCCCTGTAGAAATATTAATGGGATTAATTATGCACTAAAAGCATTACAAGGTAAAACGTAGCAAAAACATTCTTTGCATTTAAGTACAAATACTGTCAGTAGATGTAAGCAATGGGTAAGATACTGTCACTGCAGCAGTCTTCCTCTACTACAAGTAGCAGAAGCACTTCTGAGCAACTACAAGGAAAAAAAGTCTTTTCACTTCCATAAAAAAATTAATCAAAATGTTTTTCTGACACCTAACCATTTCCCCTTCAGACTTTCCACAACTGTAAGTCCAGGTTGCTTTTTACTCAGTATATTTTACACCCAGTACAGGACCAACATGCTTTTAAGACACTTAATGCACAGTCTGAGTGTGCAGCACTGGATTTCACAGGCTCTCATCTGCACTGGCACACCAGGACAGGACACTGGACAGGGTATGGAGCAGAAACCCAGAAGATACTGCATGGGATGGAGCACATTCCCAACAGCTGACTGAAGGAGCCAGAAAGGTGCCCTGAGGGAACTGCTGTCTGTGGGAGCCAGCTGGTGATTTCCAGTGGTCTGTTTGTTTTAGGGATGTTCCACAATAGAAGTGCATTCCACTCACAGGGAAGGAGGGAAGTTATCTGCCATTTGCTTGCATATTCAAGCTTCCTCTCTGCATAAATTCACAAGCAGCCCAGGGAAAAGCCATAAATCTTTACCCATTAGACAAGATTTAGAACATAGTATCAGTCATGTTCTAAAGTCTAATCTCATCCCTCACAGACTATTCATGTATATACACTAAACCATTAGGATTAAAACTTGTTACCTGGCCTAATATTTAACAGCATATCTGCTGCTGCTGTAATTATTTGGAAAACATATGCAAATCAGGAACCTGCCAAGGATTTCTGAAGGCACTACAACCACCACAGTGCAGTCACCACATTCCCTCCAAGGAATGGCATTATCTATTTCTGAGTTTTATTACTCCAGAATAGAGATAATCTTGCAGTCGAAACTTAGAAGCATTGGTGCTTGGAGTACAGATGACATTTCAAACTGTCCAGACACCCTTATTTCCAAAGCATTTCAAAACTCAGTAAACAGGGTAAAGAACCCGTGCCTGTTTCTCCTTACTGAGTGTACAAGGTAGCACAGCCAAGGGCATTACTGCAAAGTTTTCTATGTCTAGAACAACAACCTAGACCTGAACACTCACTCAGCATCCTCTCCATGTCCCTTTTAATCAGCAGCTGGTTCAGAGACACATTTCTGTTCCAGGATGAACTGAAGGAGCTATTAAGGCCTTTTTCCAATTCCCCAGATCGAAGGACACTATTTTCTGATTGACCTTCATGTAAGTGGAAGTCAGGAATTGTAAGAATTTCAATTTGTACTGCTCTGATGTAACAACAGAGTTGACATTCAGAACTCTGCTCATTGTCAACTGCCATCCATGATGGATCTATTCCACTGTTGTATCCAGAATATTTTCTTCCACCTGCATCCAAATGGGAGTAAAGGCTGGAAGAAGCAGCCTCTCAGTATTCCAGTTTTGGCACCAGCATAAGTATAAAATACTTATGTTGGAAGAATGGAACGAGTTACAGTGAGGATCCTGACACTACCCTAAACAACAGATCACAAGAGAACTTCAGTAGCTTGTTCATTCATTCACTAAACCCTCCAGCCCTACTCCTTTCATTCCTCCCATCACCCCTGAAGTTCATGGACCAGTCCTTCAGCTCCAAGGCCCACACATTTTGCCACCTTCCCCCAAGGAGTGACTTGTGCTGCCCTTCAGAGCTGGGCTGAACCTAAACTAGAGGCTGCAAAAGGGCTCTTCAGAGAGACAGGCTCAGCTCAGCACTGATCAGCAGGAGACTTCATCAGCCACTCCAGCACCCAAATTTTGGGACAAATAGTATCTATCTCCTCATGAACAGCAGCATGGTGGCTCACTGTCTTCAGACAGCTTCTTAACGACACTATGCAAAGTTGAGGGGGGGTTGTTTGGGGTTTTCTTAATAATCAAGAGGAGTTATTTGAAAGCAGCTCATACGCTTTTTTCTTAGTTTTGACAGTAAGAGGAAAAAAGTTTCTGTCGAGAAGTATTTATCTGATTAACATCAGTTTCTGAGGGGTCCTTCAGGTAGGAAAGGAATCAAGGTAAGTTCCTCTCAAACACACACTTTCCCTGTGCTTAAAGAGTTTTTTTTTGGTTTATTCCTCTAAGAGGCCATCTGTAGAGGTGATCAAATAAAAACAAGCACACAGAACCATGCAAGTAAAAAATTAAGTAATTAAAAGGTAAGAAAAACAATTCATTCCAAAATAGAGGCATTATTTATGACAACTTTACTACATCTAGAAGTAACTCCTATACAGTCTTTGGATAAAAGCAGTGAGTGGACATCACTACATATGAACAACACAGCTGCTAAAGGTATAAAAAGATTTCATTTGATAGCTCTAAATTCTTTGTTCCTCCCCTTCCTTTCCCAATCTCCCAAATTACATTAAGACCCTTGTGAATCTCCAACTTCATATCTGGAACTTCACAGGACTTGCATTATCTAAACAGGTTAATGAAACTGTCTAATTCATAGCAGAATAAATTTGCTGGAGTACTTTTTGCTTCTGTTAGCTCATATGAAGATTATTTTTGGTTTCTTTAAGGGCAGTTCCTCACCTAGACTGCCCAGGTATAAGCAGCTTTGCTGTTGAGAGCAAGCTTGTCATCTTTTGCCTTAACTCCAACAGTACTATTTCAATTGATAAGGGAACTTGAGTTCTAAAATGGGTACTACCCTCAGTACACTTCTGCTGTTGAAGACCTCACTGTGTGTTTTAATACTATTTTTTTTATAAAACATTTTAAAAGAAAATAAAAAATGTAAAGGACTATTACTACAAATATTATTCCCTTCAGAACTCTCAGTATAGTCCTACTGTCAGTCCTAAAAACATGTAACCTCACACAGACTAAATAAAGTGATCCTTTCCCAACTCAAAATCAGGCTTAGACTTTCTGCCTTGTGTTACAAAAAATGAAAGGAGTGTTAAATTCCTTTGCAACTATTACCAGAACCTTTAAGTTTCACAATGGTTTCTTTTGTGTGTTTAATTTTGGAAGAAATTAAATTAAGGTAAAAATGGTCCGTGGAACAAGTAGTCAGAACAAAAGTGACATTAAAAAAAGCCAGTTACCTACCATACCCATGGTGACAGTTGTCTCACAAAAGGCAGAACTAGGCTATAAAAGGTTTTGTGCACAGGAAAGAACTGATCCTTAAATTCACTCAAGGTCAAAGGCTAAGTGAAGCCATAAGGAGTGAATGTAGGTAAGTTTTATAACAAACAGCACCATTTACTGGCAAAATTTAGTAAGTGTGTCAGTAGAACAGTGTTTCAAAGCAGGATTACCACCAGCTTTATAGTGCCAGCCTCCACCTGACACTACTTCATTAACATGCTTTAGAGATGAACATGAGGCACCCAGTTGCAGGCTTCTTACATATTCCCAGGTCACAAGCTACAATCAGTTACTACACTCACACTTTAGAACCTCAGCTTTCTGTACAGTTTAGCAAGATTTGCTTTTCCTCATAATTCAGTCTTTTGCAAGTAGTTAAGAGCTGTTATTATTCCAAGGCCAAGAAATGGCATTATTAAACAGCCTAAATCCTCACCTCACACTACACCGACTGCAGGGGCTCCTGTACCACCTCGTGAGGAAGCTCCACACAACAGCCTTTACAGGCAGGTGGGTTTGTTACAGCCAACCTTAGCTCTGATCACAAAAACAGCCCTGAAGAACAAAAATGGGCAGGAAAGGATCCCTCATGACTTAATACAGATCTATTTCCAGGCTCTTCCCACTAATCCATTCCTCACCGGATGGCTGGTGATTAGGGCACCCTGGCAAGCCCTCAGCTGCAATAAAGCCTAAAAGAAGTAGGCTGTGTTAGACCAACACCAGGTACACTGGGTTACCTACTCAAATTTATACTTTGGACATTTTA
The DNA here is from genome assembly GCF_009829145.1 of Chiroxiphia lanceolata. NCBI lineage: Eukaryota > Metazoa > Chordata > Aves > Passeriformes > Pipridae > Chiroxiphia > Chiroxiphia lanceolata. The sequence continues at coordinate 18,513,335 of NC_045648.1, forward strand.
CCACTGTCTGCAGGTACTTCAGCACATAAAACAATTTACTAGGAGTTAAATATGACAAATCAAAGCAGGAGCCTATCAGCTCTTCACCTCCGTCCTTTTACACAAGACTGAAATGCTGTTGCCAAGGGAGATTTCAGTCCACTAGAAATAAATCTGGGGAGAAGTTCAGAAGAGTAAAAGATGATTAAAGTTTAGATTGACTCTCTAATGGGGCATTTTGGCAGACCTAAAGGAATAAAAGTTGCCCAAAATCTATGTAATTTCTACTTCTTGCATGGTAGCACTCAGACAATTCAATAAGCTGATTCCTTTGCTGAGCTGGTTTCGATACAGGCCCTACAGGGAACAAATGGAACAGGCAACCACCCACCTAAAGATAATCATTGTTCATTGTTCTAACTAATTTAAAATGTGAGCTTGTTTTCTACTGTCATTTGTATAATTGTTCCAAGGAATACATGGAGCTTAGGATCAGATTAACACCATCACAAAATAACAGAAGTAACAGCAGCATAATTAAGGTTAAGTCATACATAATAAGTAAATCTGATGCTGTTGAACACAAATCCCTGTACAGCAAACGTGTTCCTGTGAGCAGTACTACCCTCCAGGAGAGGTTTAAGCCTCTGCCCTACACACCTTTCAGGTTGTTCTGAAAACTCAAGTCCCACAGGAGCAATCTTGAGTTCTCTGTAGTCATCCATCCCAAGAGCACTCTCATAGTTACACCAATCCTACTGATTCTCATACAAGACTTTATGTAACAAAAAGAAAGAACATCTTACAGGATATGTATACCCTGACTTCTTTTCTCCACAAATGCAGTACTTTATGTAATGAGATTAAATCTAATTTATCTATGTATTTTTATATATGTGCACACACGGATACACACACACAAATATAGGACAACAAAACACAGAAGGATTAGCAGAAGTATTTGCCAAGAGAATTCTATTAAAGTGTATTTCAAAAAGGGCAATCTGAGGCATTTTACCTGTTTTATAACTCTGTGATCTATATATATCCCTGAGTTCTTTCATAAGTCGATCTGAAGCCTGAACTGACCCAGAGACTGCACCCTGAAACAAACAAACAAAAAAAAAAGACTCCAAATAAGTGAAAAGTCATATTTACAAACAGCTTTATTTACATATAAAGTTACACTAACTAGAAGGTATTAACAATGTATTCATTTCTGTATGGGAATTAGTTTTTTTGAAAAGTTAAACATTCTAGTGAGCAGATTACTCAAAAGAAACAAGGCACTCCCTCTAAAGCAGTACATTAATGTATACTACAATATGGTATAGGTGATACAACTTTTAACCAAGGTACAACACATTTTCCTGTAAAGGAGCTAAATCTCTCTGGCATTTTAATTTCCAAGATGGATCCACAGTACGTTTCTAACAGCAAAACATTTTGTTTTCCCTTCTGCTTTTATGCAACAGAGAAGCAAGACCAACCATTATATTTGGAAAATGTGAACAAAAGCAATATTTATTTGCAATAGATGAAAAAAAAAAAAATCAATACCTCCACAGAGGAAGACTAAGGTAAGTAAACCTCAAAATACTTTTTGTGATTTGTCACAGGCCAGAAACATCTTTTTCTTTTTTTTTTAAGAGCTCACTTCTGTATACTCAGCACCAGTTTCTGAACCCAATATTTCAGCCTGAGACACAGTGCTAAAGGGAAAGAAAAATATGGGATAAAAGAAAAAAAAAAAAGAAAAAAAGGAGACCAACTTTAAGTGGTATGCATATAAAATATATGATTGGCTCTAAAATCCCCCAGCTACTGACAAACTAATGAACACAGCAGCTCCCCAGTAACTGATGTCTCCTTCCAGCAGCTGCTGCTGCACTGGATGTGTTCTGCACACATCACCAGTGCTCACATTGCCATGACCCTGGTATTCAATTTTGCCTCAAATCTTCTGGGCTTTAAAGTGAGGACAGAACCTTTTCCTCATACAAAGTTGAGGGGCTTATCTGGAACAACATGATCATCAGAAGTACCTAGATTACCCTCTCCAATTCAATGCCAAAGCTAACAGGATGGATTCTGATACTAAACTTTAGATATTACCTGATTTCTCTGTTATATATTCCATCCAAAACATCATTTTAGGTTCAAGATTTTTGAAAAACAGAGATACAAGGTAGCATTACAAGATTTAAAATATAGAAAAGTAATGAGGACTCCAAATGAGGTAAGGTAGGTATCACCCCGAGCCCCAACACTGTGACACTTGGGCTTTCACCAGCAAACAACCTACAAACAGATACTTTTTGGACAGAATGTCAGAGAAGTATTTCTGGAGGAATATGAGAGAGCTGTGACCATTGTCTAATACCTATACCATCACCCTATTCACCTGAAGTCATCAGCGACGTTTTATATTCTACAAGGTCTTAATTGTAGAACCATATTATCACTTACTGATATTTAATTCTTATTAACAGTTACTTGATGCTAAAGCCTCCACATACTCCTGTCTTCCCTGTGCAGCAGCATCACAGAATATGCTTAGCTGCACACTAGAGTCTGCAGACTATTCTTTTAAGCCTATTCATTTTCATATGCCACTGGATAGAATTATGCAGATTACTGAAATTCCACTAGTTTTTCTTAATGGACCAGTATGAAAAATGAACTTTGGAATTAAATATGCAAATAACAGGCAACTCCTTTCATGTGATTCAACAAAAGCTACATAAAGACAGTGCACCAGACCAGTCACTTCTCAGTTTACTGAAGCCCTTCTCTATAGAGCAGTATCAGATGAAGGGATTCCTCTTTCTATAACACAAGTACATGTGATTTTATGGAAAAAGCTTGTTTATATACATTATTAGCATATTACTACTATTTATGCCCACTATTTACAGAGAGATGAAAAAGAAGCATTACACAAGTTAACACAGTATGTTAATCACCATTCCTTCTACAGTTGTTTGTGAGTGTCAAGGCTGAGACTCAATGTGTTGAGTCCGCAGGAAAACTTCATGGAGAAGTGTCAAGGTTCTGGTTTTCTTCTGTGCAGAGCTGTGCAATATCCTTGCCCCTTCTGCTGTATTTCTTACTGAAAGAAGGAGTTTTCTTACATTTTTCACAGAACATCAACCTCTGTATACAGGCAATTTAAAAACAAGCTACATGGTCAAAACTATCCTGTGGAAAACTAGTTTCCTCACTGCATCTTTATTTCCATCAAGTTAAGCTACTGAATTTCTATACATAACTTTGGAAGCTCATCTTGGCATAACAAAATGTGATTAACTTCTCTACTGTAGACATTTAAACCCCAAAACTTAACACACCCCCATACCCCTGACTGCCATTATAACTGCTGATAAAATGAAGTGGTATTAAAAATGAAGTTAGTTTTAGTGTGTGTAAGTAGCCTCAGTAGACCTGGTCTATAATACTGGTTTTCACCCTTTTTTTCTAGGAGTTTCTAGTTGGGCTGCCCACTCTTATATAGCAGTGTTAAATATAGTTACAGTTGCTACTCTAAAGAATCCATAGAC